>NC_140590.1:57990773-58713904 GCF_964204655.1 Triturus cristatus
CCCCCTCGCTATAATTAAGGACTTGGAAGGCCCCCCAGTGACAATGAACAGCACTGTGCCTTGGAAGGGCTTGGAGTGTCACTCCCTTGCTAATGGCTCTTGGCATCCATGGTTCCTTTTCTAAGGAAACTTGTAGAAAATAAGGAACACTGGGTTCCCAACCCTGACTCCGAGGTCCAGCCTAGCATAGGGGCTTCCCTTAGTTACACCGCCTGCCCGTGGGCGCACTAAGCCTCATGGGGTCCCAGCACAATGACCACATCATGGCTCGAACACCGAGACTCTGAATCAACGAAGAATCAATGGCAGAGCCAGGGGACCACCCGCCAGCTGCTAAGGGAACCTTGTATTCCACTGCCAGGGCAGTTTACACCGCCGATCTGGCCTAGGCCTTGGGGACTCCTCCGGTAGGGGGCTTGCCACCCTGTGAGTCGATGCAAGCTCTTCAGCTACCAGTTGCAACTACCTTCGCCTATTTGTCTCTTGGCCAGACAGACCTTCAAACACAGAGACCACCTACCATTCGCATGACCAGCATAAATGAAATGTGACAAAGGCACAGCCAGCCTGCCCCATGTAACTGTTTACCACCCTCATGCAAGGCTTCCAGTGTACTGCCCCCTATCTAGCTACAAAGGTCTGTCAAGGCTCATTGTCTTCTATAACACTGGCCTGGCTTGACAAGCAGCACCAGTTAGCCCACATTTATATACATATATATGCTGCAAGTAGGGGTCCTACAACGTGTCTCCTGGTGCAGTCAGTTTTTGTCTTTTGAGGGTTGTATTCTGAGAGCTGAATATCATTGGACCAGATCTCATCTCAATCCTGGACTCTAAGGGGCAGATTTACAAGCCACTTTTGCGTCATTAGGTCTCGGAGTAGGCAGCGCATGTGCTGTCTCGTCAGAGAGATGCTGTATATAGTATAGTGGGGAAAGCTCTGCCCACTTTCCGCCTATCTTTTTGATTGGCCGAACTCCTAAATGCTGCAATCTGATTGGTTTTCCTCAGCTTAATCCCGCCTCCTGACGGCCATGTCGTCATTTTTCTCCTTCCATAGCGATCAGCCCCTTTACTTTTAAAACTGTTTTGTTCCCCTGCCTCCCCCCCCTTCCCTCCTGCAGTCCCTCACTTCTCTGCCCACCACAACCCCTCCACCCACTCCTGTTCCTGCATTCTTGGAGGTCCATAGTTTTATTTACAATGCAATAGGACTCACGTAAATACGAGTCCTATTGCATTTGTAAATGCTTTTTTTTACTCTGATTGGCTGGCTTCATAGCACTCTATTTTGCCTGACCTGTCCCTCTCGCATGCATGCGATGCTATACATCGTACGCATGCGCGCCAAAAGTCTGCTTCAACCTCTTGTTACTTTCTGTTTCCCAAGTGCTACTGCTGATTTGTGGTGTTTCTTGAAGCATGGAGTTATGCTCGCCATAATCAGGTCTGTTTACATTCTTTTTCTCGATGAATTTGTGGAGTGTGTACGCTAAAGTGGGGCTTAGTCGAATTCCGAAGCCAGTATCCATGGTTTGGTAACTCATACACCCGCAATGCCCTATGTGATCGCGCCCTGCTAACAAGCAGCGTCCTGCAGATGCTACGGGCACACCTTTTTAGGTCATGCGCTGGTCTGGCGAGACTTATTGAGAGGGCTCCAAAAAGTGCTACCAGGCCAGCCTAGAGCTACAGTGCATGTGCGCGGGTGCGCGCACCGCGCTTTACCACGATTACTTTCACTTTCGCGGCCGCACGGCCGCTTTGATGTTTGATCGTGATCGCTTTCGCGGCCGCACGCCCGCTTTGCATAGCCAATAGGTCTCGCTTTTGGGACCTTTATAAGTATTTAGTTATGCAACTGTTGCATGGCTAAACACTTATAAGGTCCCAAAGGCGAGACCTATTGGCTATGCCAATGCTTGTTATTTATTTAGTTTTAATCGCGGACACATTTCCATGTCTTGTTTGCTGCAGTGCTTGACATTCCTCGGACTCTATGGTCAGTGTTAATGATACCTACAGCCTTTCCTAGTTTCTGACAGGGAGGCATAGGTGTGGAGCAGGAGAGAAGAAGCAGGCAGGCGGGGCGGCGACGGAGCGAGGCCAAACGGAGGCGGTCGCTGCCTACTGCAGTCTGCCAGGCTTACTCTCGCCCGGGGTCGCTGCAGGGGGGGCAGCTCTGCCTTCAAGATGAGACATAACCCTGCAGCAAGACCCGACGCGCCCTTCCACACGCCCACAGGTGGCAGTGTAACCCCTGCCCATCGCCCCCCTCTCAGCTCCATGATAGGCACCATTTGTCCGATGGGGTGGAGGAGTTAGGAAGTCTACAGGGTGCGGGGTTGAGGGCACTTGTCCCCAGATGCAGGGCTTAGGGCTGTAACAGCAGGGAGCTGGCTCCCACCCCCTTTGAAGCCGGACCGGGCTGGAGGAAGTGACGGGCCTCCCTTAATGGAAAGAGAAAGAGCCGCGGGGAGGGCAGAGCAGCACCGTCCCAGGATCTCACGGCAGAGCCAGCCCCCGGGACAGAACAGCAGCCAGTCCTGGGACAAGAGAACCACCATCCCCCGGAGTGCCGCCCTCCCGCGCCAGACTCTGGGGGAAACTTTCTGCAAACTATAGAAAGTTTCAGAAGGAGAGCAGGCGGGGAGTTGTGTGTGGTTTTGAAGAACAGTAACCAGTTCAAGTAATGAGAACAATTTCCAAGCGCTATAAATAACCGGTTGAACAACGACCTCCTTTATCGCACTGAATTTGCCGACCTTGGAAGGACTGAACGCTGAGTTGTTCTTGTGAGAGCTTAAACTGGTGCCTGTCACAAGTGTCCAAGTCACGCAGCCTCCCTGCTTGCCTAGTTCGTGAAAAAGCGTCTTTCATCACCTGGTATCAACAGAGGTGTATTTTCTTATACCAGAATCGCCCAGTCCAAGAGAAACACAAAACGGGGGTAAAAAATATTCAAGAGGACGAAAAGACGTTCAAGTCAGTAGCTATTACCGTGGCATCGTAAGGCATGTGGCCCCCTCCCGCTCTTCTGCCTTTTGTATGGCATACCCTGCCTTCCCCCATTCCCCTTCACTTCCTAACCCCTTCTTTATTGTCCTGTCTCTGTCCTTCACTTTCCCCGTTTTGCTTTTCATTTCTTTCTTCACAAACCGCGTCTCCTCCTTTCTGTTCCCAATGCTGGCTCTCCCGCTTGTTCGTTGTTCTATTCCGCTCTGCTCTCTGCTGGTCTTCACTGGGCTTCCCTGTTCTGCTCTGCCCTGTTCTATGTTCCAATGTTCTGTTCAGTTATATGCTGCCCTGTTCTATTATGCACTATTCTGTGCTGCCCTGCTCTATTTTGCATTGTTCTGTGCTGCCCTGCTCTATTTTGCATTGTTCTGTGCTGCCCTGTTCTATTTTGCATTGTTCTGTGCTGCCCTGTTCTATTTTGCATTGTTCTGTGCTGCCCTGTTCTATTTTGCATTGTTCTGTGCTGCCCTGTTCTATTTTGCATTGTTCTGTGCTGCCCTGCTCTATTTTGCATTGTTCTGTGCTGCCCTGTTCTATTTTGCATTGTTCTGTGCTGCCCTATTTTGCATTGTTCTGTGCTGCCCTGCTCTATTTTGCATTGTTCTGTGCTGCCCTGTTCTATTTTGCATTGTTCTGTGCTGCCCTGTTCTATTATGCACTGTTCTGTGCTGCCCTGCTCTATTTTGCATTGTTCTGTGCTGCCCTGTTCTATTTTGCATTGTTCTGTGCTGTCCTGCTCTATTTTGCATTGTTCTGTGCTGCCCTGTTCTATTTTGCACTGTTCTGTGCTGCCCTGTTCTACTGTGCTGCCCTGTTCTATTATGCACTGTTCTGTGCTGCCCTGCTCTATTTTGCATTGTTCTGTGCTGCCCTGCTCTATTTTGCATTGTTCTGTGCTGCCCTGTTCTATTTTGCATTGTTCTGTGCTGCCCTGCTCTATTTTGCATTGTTCTGTGCTGCCCTGCTCTATTTTGCATTGTTCTGTGCTGCCCTGCTCTATTTTGCATTGTTCTGTGCTGCCCTGCTCTATTTTGCATTGTTCTGTGCTGCCCTGTTCTATTATGCACTGTTCTGTGCTGCCCTGCTCTATTTTGCATTGTTCTGTGCTGCCCTGTTCTATTTTGCATTGTTCTGTGCTGCCCTGCTCTATTTTGCATTGTTCTGTGCTGCCCTGCTCTATTTTGCATTGTTCTGTGCTGCCCTGCTCTATTTTGCATTGTTCTGTGCTGCCCTGTTCTATTTTGCATTGTTCTGTGCTGCCCTGCTCTATTTTGCATTGTTCTGTGCTGCCCTGCTCTATTTTGCATTGTTCTGTGCTGCCCTGTTCTATTATGCACTATTCTGTGCTGCCCTGCTCTATTTTGCATTGTTCTGTGCTGCCCTGCTCTATTTTGCATTGCTCTGTGCTGCCCTGTTCTATTTTGCATTGTTCTGTGCTGCCCTGTTCTATTTTGCATTGTTCTGTGCTGCCCTGCTCTATTTTGCATTGTTCTGTGCTGCCCTGTTCTATTTTGCACTGTTCTGTGCTGCCCTGTTCTATTTTGCATTGTTCTGTGCTGCCCTGCTCTATTTTGCATTGTTCTGTGCTGCCCTGCTCTATTTTGCATTGTTCTGTGCTGCCCTGCTCTATTTTGCATTGTTCTGTGCTGACCTGTTCTATTATGCACTGTTCTGTGCTGCCCTGCTCTATTTTGCATTGTTCTGTGCTGCCCTGCTCTATTTTGCATTGTTCTGTGCTGCCCTGTTCTATTTTGCATTGTTCTGTGCTGCCCTGTTCTATTATGCACTGTTCTGTGCTGCCCTGCTCTATTTTGCATTGTTCTGTGCTGCCCTGTTCTATTTTGCATTGTTCTGTGCTGCCCTGTTCTATTATGCACTGTTCTGTGCTGCCCTGCTCTATTTTGCATTGTTCTGTGCTGCCCTGTTCTATTTTGCATTGTTCTGTGCTGTCCTGCTCTATTTTGCATTGTTCTGTGCTGCCCTGTTCTATTATGCACTGTTCTGTGCTGCCCTGCTCTATTTTGCACTGTTCTGTGCTGCCCTGTTCTATTATGCACTGTTCTGTGCTGCCCTGCTCTATTATGCACTGTTCTGTGCTGCCCTGCTCTATTTTGCATTGTTCTGTGCTGCCCTGCTCTATTTTGCACTGTTCTGTGCTGCCCTGCTCTATTATGCACTGTTCTGTGCTGCCCTGCTCTATTTTGCATTGTTGTGTGCTGCCCTGTTCTATTATGCACTGTTCTGTGCTGCCCTGCTCTATTTTGCATTGTTCTGTGCTGCCCTGCTCTATTTTGCACTGTTCTGTGCTGCCCTGCTCTATTTTGCATTGTTCTGTGCTGCCCTGCTCTATTTTGCATTGTTCTGTGCTGCCCTGTTCTATTATGCACTGTTCTGTGCTGCCCTGCTCTATTTTGCATTGTTCTGTGCTGCCCTGCTCTATTTTGCATTGTTCTGTGCTGCCCTGCTCTATTTTGCATTGTTCTGTGCTGCCCTGCTCTATTTTGCATTGTTCTGTGCTGCCCTGTTCTATTATGCACTGTTCTGTGCTGCCCTGTTCTATTATGCATTGTTCTGTGCTGCCCTGCTCTATTTTGCATTGTTCTGTGCTGCCCTGCTCTATTTTGCATTGTTCTGTGCTGCCCTGCTCTATTTTGCATTGTTCTGTGCTGCCCTGTTCTATTATGCATTGTTCTGTGCTGCCCTGTTCTACCCACTTCTCTGCTTGCTTTCGCCAAGACTCGAACAAGATCCCCGGCTGCTCTGGCGCTGCGCTACATCCACACCCTATGTTACAGGCATTATTCCTTCGTAATGGAGGGTTCGTTTAGAACCTAAACATTAAATATACAGCACTCAATAGGACACAGGGAGAGATTGGTAGTTTCACACAGGATGACTGTGTTCTGACCGGTGGCACTTTTAGGGTGCATTTAATGAGCACCTCTGTGTATGAGTAGGCGTTGAGCATGACATTATCTGTGAAACAACAGAGCACTGTACAAAAAAGGACAGTGGAGAACAATAACCAGTACAAGTGATAACAATTTCCTCCTTTATCGCACTGAATTTGCCGACCTTGGAAGGACTGAACGCTGAGTTGTTCTTGTGAGAGCTCAAACTGGTGCCTGTTACACGTGTCCAAGTCACGCAGCCTCCCTGCTTGCCTAGTTCCCCTTCACTTCCTCTCCCTTCTTTATTGTCCCGTCTCTGCCCTTCACTTTCCCCGTTTCTCTTTTCATTTCTTTCTTCACAAACTGCGTCTCCTCCTTTCTGTTCCCAATGCTGGCTCTCCAGTTTGTTCTTTGTTCTATTCCGCTCTGCTCTCAGCTGGTCTTCACTGGGCTTCCCTGTTCTGCTCTGCCCTGTTCCCTTCTGCCCTGTTCTGTTGTGCAGTATTCTGTTCTGCCCTGTTCTATTTTCCAATGTTCTGTTCAGTTATATGCTGCCCTGTTCTATTATGCACTGTTCTGTGCTGCGCTGCGCTGCTCCATTTTGCATTGTTCTGTGATGCCCTGTTCTTCCCACTTCTGTGCTGCGTTTTTGTGTTCAGCACTGTTCCCTCCTGCTCAGATGTTCTGCCCACTTCTAACTAGTAAGATGAAGAAACTGGGGGGGGGAGGTCTCTCAAAGGGCCATAGCCAATCTAATAAAGGGCGTGGCTTAAAACACGTAAGTTAAACATCTGTGCTTAGCATAGTGTGCCACACTACTGCTATTTTGCTGCTTCTGTCATAGCATCCACATATATGATACAACAAGTAACATTACACCTACAACAAGCCAGGACTATTGGCTTTGTCAATGGCTGTTAGTTGCATATTACTAAGGTCAATTAAAAGATGTACTGCTTCTCTGTGCTTGTTTTATTTTAATAGCATCATAGTGTTTCTGGCCACGTAATATCTAATACTAGATTGGTATCTAGTCTCCTTGGGACTCACAAACTTCTTCTCAACCATTTCCCTATACCATCCTGGATAACTTAGCACAGGAACATTCTTCTCATACGCGAGTTTGAGCTATTGACATTGCAAATAACAATGCCTTTCATTAGGTCTCGCTGAGCCCCAGCGCTTGCGCTGGCTCGGAGAGACATTTTATAGTTGGGATTTTTAAAGTGCTGCCTGTGGCCTAAAGCTTGAGTGCACGCGAGCGTGCACGCGCGCAGCCGCCAATCACTGCTGCGCGCGCACCACTCGCGTGCTTGCCACACAGCACGTCCCATCCTAGCGATCGCGATCACTTTCGCTTTGATCGCGATCGCTATTACGTTCGCTTCCACGGCCGCGCGGCCGTTACTTTCACGGCTGCGCGGCCAATGCTTGTTTTGGATGGCAATTATTTTTCAAAAGTGTGTGGCACCGTCTGTCAGAGTGAGTTGACAGGCATGCGTGACCATACTTGCAGCTTATTCAACGACCAGCTTTTAACATTGTTAATTGCTGTCCCTTTCATGGTCTCAGCCTCACCTGTGAGCCGACTGAAGTCCTGTGAGTGAGGGCTGCTGGTCCTGTGACCGGTGGATGGATGACTGTTCGTCCTATGCTTCCTGGGTCTTCTTCCTAACAGCACAGAGCCCAGCTGCACTTTGCTGTTCCGCGCTTCCGGGTTGTAAAGGTTACTACGTGGTATCGAGAAGGCGCGGCTCACAGCTCTACTCCCACCTGAGGCTGCCTGTAAATTGAAGGAGAGGTCCGTGCTGAAAGCGCCCACACTTCCCTTAAGTGATCTGCGCATGTGCTCTGTGCGTTTAGTGTATCTCATTCTGGTGCTTCCATGCAACGGCTGCGCGGTCACTCAGGAGTGGACAGGGCAGCCAACAAAGCACCGGTGGGGTCGGAAAGTCACAGTGTTAGAAGCTTTCTATGCTATGTCATCAGAACGGATCAGTCTTTTCTGTATCAACCGTGGTCGTCAACTTTAAACCGCACTTTCACTTTGCCCATGGCCCGCAGCATCAGCTTCCTGCGAATCGTCAAATCGCTTCCTTTCTAACTCTTCGCATTTTACCCGAAACTCTCAGGTCGTCCATGCGTGCGATAGAGATCATCCAGGCAAGGTTTTAGCTTTGTATTATGGGACGTGTAGCCCTTGACTCCATTAGAAAATCAGGACTACAAGTCCCAGAATGCACTGTAAAAAACTTTGACTGGGTGAACTACTCATTCACGGGCCTGGGAAACTGGAGAGCTTCGGTTAACTCATTGCTCAGATGAGCACATAAACAACCATATGCTTTTCAATTTGCCGCATACGTTATATAAATACCCAAACAGCCCGCCTCGAGAACAGATATTGTGAAAGGAACAGGGGGCAGAGTTAAGGGCGATCCTGCACAGTAAACACGGAGTCGGTCAGTTGCTGAATAGACGCTGTAGCGTACGAGCCATCCCTACCAAATAAACATACCTGCCAGTGCCAACATACTTAGGCCAATAAGTAGTAGGATTTCTCTGGTTTATAAATAGCATAGAGATAACAGAACTTGTGTTCCACGGGTCTATGAGCGAGTCGGAATCATTGCAGGCTTTTTCTTTGCTTGCTGGAATTTGTAGTCTCATTTATCTCATTATAAAACTAGCACTGAAAATCCCACAAGCATTTGCAATGCAATAGGTCTCGCATTTATGCGAGTTTGAGCTATTGACATTGCAAATGACAATGCCTTTTATTTTTGTTTTTTGAACATAAATAAAAGGCATTGTCATTTACAATGCCAATAGCTTAAACTCGTGTAAATGCGAGACCTATTGCATTGCAAATGCTTGTTTTTGTTTTGGATTTTAAAACATAAATAAAAGGCATTGCCGTTTACAATGCCAATAGCTTAAACTCGTGTAAATCCGAGACCTATTGTATTGCAAATGCTTGTTTTTAACATGGGAAAAGTGATGCAAATGTGGCGCAAGTGGCTTGTAAATAAGCCCCTAAGTCTGGGATCCCAAGGTCCTGTGATCCAGTTTACCTTTTCAGACCAAAAGACAGCAGCCTAAAATATTTCCCCCTTTCCTATAGAACATTCGGATCCCTCTTCTAAAAACACACAAAATCAACTCACATACATAATCACTTTTCCAATCCAGGAACGCATCAAAACCATGAGGAAAATGTAACCCTGTAAGCATCTTTCTGGAGCATGTAATGCTGTAGATTCACATGCTCTGATTACTTTAGTGACGGGCTCGGATGTTGTTGGGACGGAAAAGTCCTGTACAAGGTAAGAGATGTGTACCTCTGCCATGAGTGCCCAGCTGTACTGTTGTCCAGATCCCGAATGCGGATTCTTCTCATAGGCAAAGACAGGTCATGCGTGTGCGCCATGACATTGGTCTCTATCACAGATTGCAGTCTTGTTGTACCAGGAGGGGCATCCAGAGCGCTACCCTCGTAGTAGTGAAAGGCTACCCCCTTCACCAGGATTTAAGGTGTTGGTGGCAGGATACTGTGTAGTGATCAGTAGTAGTGAGCAGGACCTTTTTACTCTGTGTCACTGGAGTGAGGCCTACAAGCTCACCCACCTTTCAAAAAGTTCAGCTGCTGTGTGCTCAACTCATCCTTGGACTACATCAGGTAAGATGTGGGGTGCAGTGCAGGAGTATTAACTCTGCATTAGTTGTACGTGTGCCTGTGAAGGGTACAGTACAAGGATGGTGCAGTACTGTGCAGTACATGCTTGTTTCACTCAAGTACTGGGTGTATGTATGCCTGAGAGGAATTCTTTACGTGAGAGATTTAGTGCTGTGTAGCGTATGTGTGGATAAAATGTGCTGAACGTATGTGTGCTTGCATGGAATACCATACATGAAGAGTGATGTATAGTGTGTAGCACGCACATAGTGAGGGTGTGTGCTGGCTGTGTGTTGAAATAACCCACCTTGGTTAGATAGAAACGCTTACGTGCTGAACAGTGGATGCAGACTGAGTGCCTGTGCTGAAAGCATGTGTACACATAAGGTCACAATGCATAGAGGTGCGGGTGTGTACACAGAGTAAATGTGGCTGCAAGTGTACCTTGCGTGGAGCACCTTCTGTTCTATTTTTTAAGCCAGGCCTGCAAGGAGAGGACTTGCCCCAGACAGATTTGTGGATTGTTACATTCCTGTGAGCTGGGTGAGGACACACTAGAGAGAAAAGGACAAGACTATTGTTTCAAAAGTCTGCTCTTTAATTCAGTGAAAGATCACAGGGAAGGGGCCTGGATGCATCTCAAGAAGGGAGATGGGGCTGATGGGGCTCATAAAGAGTTTGACTGACGGTCTGGGATTAACCCTTTGATGAACATATCACTGAGGCTGAGATTCAGGTGTAAACTCTGGTCACTCCCTTGAATTATGTTGTGGACAATCCCATTGGGAGTCGTGCCTGTTGTGACAGACCTCTTTCATGAAGGAAGATGAAAAGAAGAATGCCCATAAAGCTTCAAAGACCCAGACCCTAAATTACATTTGGTCCCTGGAAAAGGGGAGGTCCCAAAAATTGGTATCTGCCAAGCAGCCAGATGGGCTGTGTGAAAAGAGGAAGCTCCACAAGATCTCTGCCTGTGACCAGGACTGGGAGCCCAGGCCTGCTAGTCTCCCTGCTGGATGCGGGGACATCACCCAGGGAAACCAAGACCACCTGGCCTGGAGCACCATTGCCTGCCAAGACGAGCTTGCCCTGTGAGGAAGAGGAGAGCGTTGAGGGAGCGAGATACTGTAGGAAGCCTTGTCGAGAGAAACCCCTGGGAGAGGTGTGAGGAGAGCGGCAGTGCATCGATCGGGTTATTGCAGTATCAGTCCGATGACTTCCAGAATGCCAGGGGAGGGCCACCATAATGTCAGCTGTGGGGAATGTGCCATGCAGGAAGCACCAGGCCTGCACCGACGTGCCACAGTGACACCCCTAATGCCAGAAGGGTTCATCAGAGAACTTACTTGGGCCAGTGTGTGAGACTTTTGCCCGTCCTGTTACGGGTAATCACACCAAAGAGTCTGTGCCAAATAGTAAGCACACAGCAACCCTGTATTCCAGAAGGGGGTGCTGGTCACTATGGCCAAATGTTTTGGTTGTCGCCCGGATGAGAGGATTACTGCAGTGACCAGTGGGTCTAGCCCACTAACTGCACCTGACTGTTTCCTCGAGGATTGTAAGATGCTGCCGATGATGTCGCACCCTCATCGGAACTCCAGTCAGGAGCCGCAGAACTCCTGCCCTCTTTGTTAGGGGAAAAGCAGCTTACCTTTTGTGTCCTGTGAGTGAGAGCAGCTCTAATCACTGGAAACCACCGGCAACGCTGCTTGACCGGAAGAGCCGGTGTCAGCTGTTTCTAATGCATCCATTGTGAGCGGCCTCACTTCACCGTGCAGGATGTAAACTGGGGAGCGCCGGAGGGCACTCACTGAACCCCTCAACACTGCCACGCTGGAGTTTAGGGCCCCTAGGGATTCACTTCTGGAGGTGCTGCGGCACCATCGACACTTTTGACTGAAATCCTGAAGAATCAAAAGTATGGCCGAATAGTTTGCTTTACCGGATCAGTGAATGGAGACTAGCCCTGAATATGTTACACAAACAAGGGTGGGACTTGGATGTGCCCGACAACTACTAAAACCCAGACGTCAAAGAGGAGTGTGCTTTTGCTTCTGAATGCCGCACTCCTTCACGTGTAGAGTGCTACCTTTTCTTACAAAAGCAAATATTTGGCTGGACATTAATTAATTGCTTGTACTATCTGCAGTTGGAATTATGAATTGTGTTCACTGATCTGTATCAACATCCCCACGAGGGGACGGTGAGTGCTCCACCACAGATGCCACTGAATCAAGTGTAGTAAAGTCCACAGGGTTGTGGCCAGTGGCCCTCTGAAAGGGGTCCCGACAGACATGTGCAAGTTGTTTTTCGTCTAAGAAGTCTTTCAAGTCACAAGGTATATTTTGGCTCCTTAGGTTGGCATTGCCCATGGGCACTGACTCCATGTCAGATTGTTTTTTCCACTGTCGGGTTCAGACATGCGTGACTAGAGTTCCAGGGTTAAGGCAATTTTTTAACATCTCCTCCACTGTTTCCGGTCCTATTTTCAATACTACTTGCACATTAAAAAGATGTAAATTCATCGCCTTCCTGTCACCGAGATTATCGCGGCTTTGACACCTCCAACACCAGCTCAATGACTTTCCCCTGGAGAAGGGTGGATTGCTAACAGAACGGATGCGGTTTCAGCATTGCCCATGCTGCAGAGAGAAATTCCCCTGGTCTGACTAGAAGTACTGGTGCTCCAGGAGTGAGGACCCGGACATCAACAGGGAAGAAGTTACCCGCCAAATACCACCTACTCGGAGGTTGATGTCAATAAAGGTTGAAGCCCGTCTGAGGACTCGGCTACATTAGGGTTTTCATCCTACAAGTCTATCTAGTAAAACCCCCATAGCACATCTGTATATGGGCAGACAGAATGGCCTCACCTCCTCTACAGAGAGGAGCTTGGGGTCT
Organism: Triturus cristatus; assembly: GCF_964204655.1. NCBI lineage: Eukaryota > Metazoa > Chordata > Amphibia > Caudata > Salamandridae > Triturus > Triturus cristatus. The sequence continues at coordinate 58,003,262 of NC_140590.1, forward strand.
TGGCAACCACAAGAGGTGCATGGGGGTTGCACACCCGAAGGTGGCCGATGTAGATCCTGTGGCAAGCAATGATACAGAGGGTGCTGCCAAACCCAGAAGAGTGACCCGCTCTTGTTCTATGCAGAAGTGTATGATCAGCAGATACATCTGAGAGAAGCTCAGTGTGCGTCATTCTTCCAACTACTCCCACAGGTCCACTAATTCGGGATATAATGAGTGTTACACACATATCTGGACATTCAAAAGTTTCCTTTCAAACCTTCCCCATTCTGGGAAAAATGTTCCCTTGTTTAGAAAAAAAGCGAGCCTATTTCTACTTCTATATGCAAAATACATGTGTGTATATTTTTGGATGTGTAAAGTACCTGTGGAAACAAGAGGTTATTGAAGGTTTTCACTTATTCCCAGGAAAACCTTTGTGAAGTGCTGAAAGTTGTAAATATATGCACCAATGAGAGAGTGTAGCCCTGGAGTCACGCCCCCGGCCCTCAGTAGCACTTAGCTCACTCCAGACTGAGCCTCGCAGGAAGTCCTCGAGTGGAAGCACACCAACAAGGCTCAAAGAAAGGCCCTCTCTGGTCGACCACTGGATAGTGAACATCTGGTGTCGGTTTGAAGGCAAAACTGCCTGACTGCTGGGTCTAGCGGCAGCTGGACTAACACATTCATGACAGGGATATGGGTTTGACTGCATGATCATAGGGTTAAATCCTGACAGATCCTCTATACCTTTCATCCTTCAAAGGTTGATAAAATGAGTGCCACAGATATGAGCCACAATAAAAATCCATTATCTGTAAATAGCACAAAACATCCCCACCCTGCCCTTCCCCCGGGGTGAACGAGTGTGCTTCAGATACATCTGGTAGCCTTTCTGGCTTCTGAATAAAGAAATCACAATTAATAAAATGAGGAAATCAACATCCTTCAAGGGAGACTTACTTAGCCAGTCCACTGCAAGCTAAACATTTATCCCATTGATTTGTCATTGTTCTCTATTCCAGGTGGTGTCTTTCATTGCTGCGATAATACTGTATCTTAGCCCATGACCTGCCTGCAATGGTACAGATTTCAGCCTGTTCCAACATGGCTGACCTGCTGGGATATGGAGCGGGCCCTTAGTATGACCCCTTTGCCCCGGCATGAATACCCCAATGATGTAAACCATGTCTGCCTCTGAATCCTCCCTTGGTGGGCTCCAGTTACAGGTAGGTGCTGGACCTCCAGGTCTGGATGAGGTGCAGGCCGAGTTTGAGGTACTGGAGGTCTGGAGAGGAGGAGACGTTCAAATCCATGTCCTTGCTTTAGGCAGCCTAGACATCGGATTGATCAGTCTTACAAGTCATCAGCTCTGTGGCCAATCAAATGTTCCTCCTTACACTATGACTCATACACTAGAACGAATGTGCTAATAAATCTAGAAGACAGAGAGGGGTACCAAGATTTGCACCATAAATTCAATAAACAATATTTATTGGATTTTCATATACACAATACACTGTACATGCCTAAACAAATGAACACTGCTGTAAATATACACAAATGAATGCATTGCAGCGAAGGAGAGATGCATATACACATTACTTGAAGAATTGCAATAGCATGTGGGTCAAGAGTCATTTTAACATTGGCTTCTTTCAGAATTTCTGATCAATTGAGCTCTAAATGCGCATAAATTCTCCTGTTGACAACTCTTGCAGGGTCAGTAGCACCTATTTACGAACAAAAGAGGGAACATAACCATGGCACATACAACATTTCCACCAGATCTACACTCGGTGCAAAATAATGGAGAATGGCATGCACGAACAGTATTTACACATGCAATTACCCCAGACAAATGTTATGAAAAGGTAGTTACGACCAGGTAATACCTGGTGGTAACTGCCTGCTTAAATACAGGAGCTGAAGGCACTTTGAACTCCGCTCCAAACGTAACTTCGGGCTCAAAGAGGCAGAAACACAATTTGAGATAGTTCGATCCCTAAATCATGAGGCCTAAAGACCCGGTGCGGGATTCAGCAAGGACTTACTTCCTGTTCACAAACCACAGAGAATGGGCGAGAGTATACGTGTGCACAAGCGTAAATACCTGTGCAAAGCCACATACAAGCAGTAACCAAACTTCAGGAAACAGGAAACTCCAGGAGGAGGTCTACTTGAGGAGAGTCTCTTTTTAAGTAACATTTATTTTTCCACAGTGATACTAAATAAATTTCAAGACAGAAAAAGCGTAATATCTGGGGGAAAGTAATCATTGTGCCTCGTGGTGCAGTGTCAAAGAGAAAGCTCCTCTAGACACCACTCAACTCGCTTCTGGAAGGTTCCCCTCCTACATCAAGAAGCTGTGCTGGAAAGCGCAGTCACCCATCGCAGTCTCTGGGAAGTTCCTGTGTGGCACAGACAAGTTAGACTCTTGGCAAGATTTACTTTGAGAAACATGCAAGACACTTTCCACCAGTGAAGGTGAGAAAGTAAAGGGTAGCACCTTTCTTTTTGACCGGTCCCAATGACCCTCCTACTTTGCCTTCCCAGAAGAATGGCTGCTTCTGGAGGACGAACCTTTTCGACTTTTCAATATGTCGCATATATTAGCAGCATGTGAGAGCCCTTCCCCGACGCCTCGGATGATATCCACAATAAAATTCTTGTTCTTGGCTTCGCTGACCTCATTCCTCAGGTCGGAAAGTTCACTCTCCATCATCTTGGCCTTTTCTTGGAAGCCCTTCTCCAGCATCTCCTCGTGGAGCTTTAGTTTACTCTCTAGTGCCTTCTCCGCTTCCTTCTTGATGTTCTCCGCCTCCTCCTCCATTTTACGCTGCAGCTGTGCCACGTTCTCCTGGTGGCTGCGCTCCTGGTCCCTCAGCAGCTGCTCCGCCTGCAAATTCTTCTCCTCTGCCACCTTCTTCTCCTGCTCGATCAGAGCCACCTTCTCCTTCTCATCTAGTAATGAAATGGTAAAGAAAGAGAAGAGACTGGTGAAAGCAAATTTCTTAAATATTCTCAACACCAGAAAGGTCAGAAAAGGATGTATAATACACAAAATTGCTAGAATTATTTGCATAGAGTAGTCAAATTTTACATTCAGAAACTTTGCAACACAGAAGTAAAGTTGTAAATTGGAAATAGAATAGCTTGCGGTTGGACATGGCCGTTTCTGCAAGGTCATCCCCATAAGTTTTGCCTTCACCCTCCTGTTGTTTTTCTTGGCTTGTAGGACTCTGCACACTTTACCACTGTTCACCAGTGGTAAAGTGCTTGTGCTCTCTCCTTAAAACATGGTAGAATTGGCTTCCACCCATTTGGCACATTTAATTTACCTGAAAGCCCCTAGTAAAGTGGTACTGCCTGTACCCAGGACCTGTAAATTAAGTGCTACGAGTGGGCCTGCAGCACTGATTGGGCCACCATCTTAAGAAGCCCTTTAATTATGTCTCAGACCTGCCATTGCAGGCTGTGTGCGTAGTTTTAAACTGCCATTTTGACCTGGCAAAATAACTTTTTGCCAGGCCAAAAACATCCCTTTTAATACATATACGTCAGCCTAAGGCTAAACACTGTACAGTCTAGAAGGCAGTGTCTAGTGTATTCAAAATGTAGGACATGTACTTTTAGGTTTTACATGTCCTAATAGTGAAAAATTCCTAAAGTCGTTTTTCACTACTTAAAGGCTTACCTGTCCATAGGATAACATAGGAGTTACCTTCTTACCTTTAAAAAGTTGTAACTTCCAATTGGGAGCAGGTACACAAGTCGAGTTTGGTGTCTAAAGTATTGTAAGTAAAGCCCTTTTTAATGGTAATGTCAGATTTTTAATGACAATCCTGAAAATGCCACTTTTAGAAAGTTGCCATTTTCTAGTCCTTAACATTTGGTCACAGCAACCTGATGCTGGGTCACATGACTAGGTGTAGCTGGCAGTTTTGCTTTGTTTATTGCTCCCAGACAGTGAGACAAATGAAAGACAAATGTTGGCAAAATGGCCACTCCGACTTAGCGAGTGGGACGAGCTGTCACCCACCATACTTGCACGTCACAACGGCTATGCCTGAGTATCCTCATAAAGGGTTTGTCACCAGTCTCTTATGACCACAGACAAACTGGGGCCAGGACAGGGGTGCCTGACACCATAAGGGGATGGAAACCTCTAGAAGCATCCTCCACTTCAAATTGGAAACCAGGTATAAATATTAGACCTCAGACACACACTCTTCAGTACACTTCTGAAACTGTTGGGACTCTTCCAGGAAGAAGGCATACTGTGCTGCTGAAAGGACTGCCACTCTGCTGGATTGCAGCCGGCTGTGTTGACCTGCTGCTCTCTTACCTGGGCGAGGACTTGACCTGATTCTGTTAAACCCAGGATCCCAGGGTGATTTCAAAGGCTCCAACCACCTTTAACCCAGCATCTGGACTCTGCCATCTGTGAGTCCTACCATGCCAAGTGGTGCCATCCTAGTCCTGGACCCTTGGAAGTCTGAAATTGTGACTTTGTCTCGCTCCGATGCAACCAGATATCCATATTTGGCACTTTGTGCTTTTTGGTGCTGTTTTCACTGAAATCTTTAAACTTGCATATCTCCAGTTCTACTGATTGGAAGTTTGTTGTTTTGCTCTTGTTTTATTTATTAAATTGTGCTCTACGTTTCTAAATTGGTGTGAGACTTTCCTTGAGTTATGGTTTCACTTTATTATTGTTTGTGTGCGGCATAAATACCTTACACGTCGCCTCTACGGTAGGCCTCTATCCTCTGTGCCAAGCTTCCAGAGGGTTGAGCAAAGGTTAATCGGGGGCTTGCTTGTTCCTCACCTTGACAAGGCGTGTGGTTTCTGCTTGAGTAGAGTTTCACCCCCGTCAACCAGTAGCCCAATTTCCTACATTAGCCTACTGTTTATTCAAGTTACAGACTCCTCACCAGTAATAGGGTTTAGACAAAGGAGCCAGAGTTACCTCAGATGCACTGCACCCTACATTTTTAACAAAACAGTTTGATGGCCAAGGACTAATAAAACATTATTTGGGTCCTGAGTGGGGTCACGACATTTAAATCTAAAATGAAAAAGATCCACATTAAGTGGTGAAGAGTCGGTTTGAGAGGGAGATACAATTTGGTTGGAACATGATCACGACAGTGTTGTTCCATATATTTATATCTTCTGCAGTCTTCAACATTTTAATCACACCATCCTGACTGGAAGAAATGGGAGCAAACAGTTTGCTCTGGCTCCGCATCAGTCATTCTTGGCCTCTCAGTGCCAGTCAGGTGCTATACCATTTCACTCTTTCTGTCCTCAGTCTTGCCCCAAGGTGTCCCCCCGGGATCTTCCCGCTTCAGAAATATATTGCCCTGGTAAACTCTTTCATTGAGGTGACACCAGGTTTAGCAGAGGATTCATGGACCCAGCAGCATTCACCACCTCTGTTTTTCAGATTAATAAGCACATTTGAGCGTGTATTCAAGATTCCCGCCACCTCTTTGAGGACGCAATATATAGGAAATGGCCATCAGAAAATATACATGGAAGGATTAAGGCAGCACGCCCGAGCGGATAGGAAAGAGTGCAGAAAGACCACAATGTCCGTCAGCATGTCTTCCCCCCCCATCTGAAACAGCAACACTGGTTCCCAGTGATAAAGAAAATTAAATTTAAAGCCCTCACACTGGCTTTCAGGGCAATCACAGGATTGGGCCCTCTTTACCGGAGGAACAGATCGGGCCTCTACAAATGAGAGAGTACTGAAGTATAATAATCTTTGTTTGATGCGTATTCCTACATTCTTTAAGGCCCTCTGTGGAGGCAGAGCCTTCATGGTACTCACACCAAGCTTTGGAATGACTTAAGCTGCGTAGGGCTGAGTCGACAGCCATCTTTAAAAGAGCGATAAAAACCTTGTTGTTTGATACAGATTCGTTTTCCGGATGATGCAGTGTGATTTCGGTCTTCACTTTGAGAGCCATGACTGTTCTGATGAGGCAGCCGCATGCTTAACAAATGCTTTTGATTGATTGAATGTGAGATTAAGAGTGTTGTATTTTGCTAATATTTGTTCATATTTTGCGTGCTAAAGATGTATCAGCATCTCTAAAATCAGCAGACTCGAATTTGGCATATTTTGAGATGAGATCTACAGTTCTGTGCTGCAGACATTCATTCATCTTGCTAAAAAGTCAGATATAAGTTCATCCGTTTCATTCTTTTTCCCACCTCAACAACTTACCAGCAAGTTTTTTCTGAGTTTCACTAAGGCTTTTATCTGCTTTCAGTATGGCTTCGGCTTCTCCTCTCTTACTGACCAGGAATTCATCCAGTGCCTCCTGAGCCTGTAGAAAAAGCCAGATATGTCAGAGTACGGGTGCCTGTACATCAGTCACTCCTGAAGCTTCATGTGACACAGAGAGAGCTAGAGAGTCAGCCCTGCTGAGCAGTCATGAGAACAGATCCAATGGACCAATTCTAACTAGTTCTGTATCACCTTATTTAGATCTTCAGTTCTCAAACTTTCTGAAAACAGACACTTTAAATGAAAAGGAATGTTCAGTAGGAGCTTATGAATGAACATCAATGATCCTAAAATATATCTAAGCATATACTATAAAGAATGCATTTTTAATGTTCGTCACAAACCTTGTCAAGTACATCACCACAAAGTATGCCATTTCCTGCCTTTACTCTATTCTTTCTTGCCACACCAGAAACCCCACCCCATATGTAACAGGGTTATTGAGCTCAAACTTAGCTCACTCAACATCAGGCAAGAAAATTAATCAACAGTAAAGATTTTGATTAAAAAAATATATGTCAATTCTATTAACTTCATATTTACTTTTTTAATATCATCAGCAATCTCAACAATCATCACAAAAAAGGATTAAAACTCAAGATTTCAAAAGATTTTTGCATTATTTCTTTTAAGTATTTTAGCTAACGGATGAAGCCTTATGCCCTCACTCCTTATTCATTAGTACAAGTGCCACAGGTTGGCCCTAGACAGTGGCATAAACCCAAACTGATGTTATGCTACTTCATATTCTAAGAACAGTGGGCCCACATGATAGGAATTCCACAAGCTATCGATATAAGACCTGTCAGACTGGAGAATGGTTGCCTGATGTAGCATCTTTTACTTGCCCTTCTCAAATTGATAATTTATCCTGCCGTAAGCATATGTGAGCATCATCACTTCTGCCTGAAGCATGATCCTATAGATAAAAAAAACAAAAGTTTCACTTGGTTGGTTATCCCTGCAGGTCTCACAACCATGCCACTTCACCACAAACTGTAGGTCTGTAGCATGATAGTTGAGTGGGTGTCTTGGACCTATTTAGACTATGGGGCAAAGGGCCTGGTGTAGCCAGGATCCCATCAACAATCCCAGAGGTCTCATAAACATAGAAGGCATCCTAGAATATGGTTCATTGGAATGCTAAAGCAAGGACAATAAAAAGTAAAAGTAATAAATAATCAGGCCCTACTATGAGTGACTGTATGTAGTCAGTAGTATTCCCCCTCTCCTACTATTAGTCAATCATATTTAATTACAATACAACCTATGATGTGCTAAGGTTAGGCCTCATTAGCTTAGAACTACACTACATATCCTTCAGGGTTACTGAAGCAAATATCAGGGTCCGACAAACAAAGTGTAATTTTCAAGATGGGAAAAAGATGTGATGTTAACAGAAAAGGAAACTAAATGCTTTGAGATTAAGGTTGAAGATGCTGAAGAAAGATACAAACAGAACAAACTGCATATTTATGGTTTCCCTGAAGGAGCTGGAGAGATACAGATTGAATAACTGATGGATAATTACACAGGCCGAACTGATGGAAAAATGTAATATAACTGGAACAAAAAGAGGATTGGAGCAGATTTGATGGCTCCAGTCTTCAAAAGAGAATAAACATCATTTCTGCTACAAAGCATATGTGGGGAATTGTTTCAATCTGCTGGTGTCAAAAGGCTTTTCTCCAAACAGAGGGGCATTCTATTAATGAGAGCTGAAAGGAAGAGGCTCTTACAACTCATCCAAAGTATGCACATTCTGCGACTACGCACAAGAAGATGTACAAAAGTGAAAATTAAAGGATCATGGAAATCTCAAACTAAAAGGTGAGGTTTGTTCAAGAATGACTGTCATTCTGTGTGCCTGAGCACCATACAGAGACCAAAGATGGCAAATTAGATGTAGGGGAGCGGGAAATAGAGAGATCAATAAAGCAAAAGATCATAAAGAGCTTGATTACAAGTGGCCAGTTAAATTGACAATCCTGTAAGCTTTATTATTGGATTTATAGGTGGTGAAATGTAACCGCTAATTGCCAGGTGCCATAAAGTTTGTGCTGGAAATTTTGGCTCATCTAACCTGTTGCACTTTAACGAGAAAAAAGTTCTTATAATCCTGACTGGAAACTCTTGAACTCCTAAGGTCATTAGCTATTATCACCAGAATGTTTAAATTAGGGGGAATACAAACAAACACACCCTTTCTTTGGGATTGAGAGAACTTATACAAAGCATATAATTTAAATAAATAGATTTTGAAATCAAATTCAGTAACTCCACCAGTTAAAGCTCTTCCCCAGGAAGGTAAAGTTAGCTGCAGAGTAATACTTTACTTGTCCGGGCTTCTACGGCAAAGTGGGAGGGTGTACTATTGGCGAAGGAGTTGCATTGCCCGGCCTGTGGGGATCAAAAAGAAACCATTGAGCACATTAACTTTTTCTCCCAATCCATGTGTTGCAAAGGAGGTGTTGGATTATTCTACTCTCTCAGAAACTGGGAGTTAGGGAACATAAGGAAGGACTCTACGATACAACACATGCAGGTTATCAATCTTTGCTATCTCTCGTTTTCTGATGAGTGTGTGGAGAATAAGGTACAAGTTAAGCATCCCTTAAAAGAAAAACGTTGTATACGTGGCGAACAGTAACATTCCAGCTGTACAATCGTTGGAGAATAGGAAGGGTAATACTTGTTGTATAACAGGATTAAGATTAGAGTTTTATATTCTTTTAACCTTTTAGCAGGTGAATAACCTATTTTATTGCCTAGAAAGCTCCATTCGCTTAGATTCAGGATAGCTGGATTTGCAATTATGTTAACTAATTTAAGCCTAGGGAGGTATTAAGCACCTCCAAAGGATTTGCATTAAATTCTTACGCTGTTCACTGTTAATATTATTGTATTTAATTTTGTACATTTATACTGCAATGTTTTATGTATGTTTTATTCCAGGTGCTTTTATGGCTTATAAGACGAAATAAAGTTTGAAAAGTAATACTGGTACCTGACCTTTGGTGGGTGCAATGTGGGTTAGAGGGGAGGAACCTTCTTGCTCTCAAAGGACCGGTGAAAGAAAATTTACCCAATAGTGGGCCTTTGAACAGAAGCAGTTTGATCGGGACCAAGCCTGCAAGGCCTAAAGGCTAGATCGTAAAATATATTGTGAATGTCAGTCATATCTGGCTCTATAGAAGATCACACCTTTTGAGCATATCAAAGAAGAATTGGGTTTGTCCCACAAAGATGTTGTCCTTGCAGCTCACACATGCTGTGAGCACTGGCTGGGTAAGAAACATATCTCGAGTCACTGACTGTAGAGGCACAAATTAGGAAAGTAAGCAGAAATGAGAGTTCAGCATATTCTCCTTGACCTAGAAGGATGGAAAACACAGACAGCCTTCAGGGTGGTAGCCATTAGCATTAACCATAATGAAACTATTCAAGGGCAACACTTTATGTTCGTAACGATACATAAGGAGGGTGAGATCGTATTGTCTTCCTGTGTTGGATGGAGTGGTGCTCCTTTAAGAAAGTTTGGAACCATCAAATAATGCATGCAAGGCGCTTCCTTACAGTCGAAGATTGTCTAAGTGGAGCCTCTTGGACGTAGTCACAAACATTCCAAGGCATCAGCAAGTTTGACTTTCTGTATAACATTTAGATGTTGTCGTGAAATGTTGGTGGTGAAAAATCAGACACTGAAAAGAGATGATAGACCTATGTTGTGGTCTTGTTAAAGATGAAAAGAAAGACAAGTAACAATGCAGTGCAACCCCAGGGAACAATCAGCTGCTTCTGCAAAGAAATGTGGAATGGTGCATGTCCGGTGGAGGCCTGTGTGTCCAACCAGAAGTGAAATTCTGACAAATATGCCAGCATGAAGGATAATGTATTTTTAAGGGCAGACTGTAGTTAAGGCATCTGTACCTTTACATGGCTAAAAATGTGTGTTCCTTAAAAAAAATAGAAACAAACAATAAATTAAGCAAAACATAGGAAGATGGTTTCAAAATGCAATTCTTCCTTGGACTGAGAGTAACACAACTGGACAAAAATGTCTTCAACTGGGTTAAATGTGGAAATAGAAAAGAAGAACGATGGCACTGCATTGAGGATAAGGAGGGTGATATGACGAACCCCTCATAAAAGACTAAAATATACTAGAACAAAACCCATTCACTACATAAACTTTTCCATAGAAGTAAAACAAAAGGCACATTTGCGAAGAGGGCAGCAGATTAACAAAAAACATTTTTCAATGGCTGCAGACAGAATCCACACATCAATGTGCCCATGCCACCCTCCGAGGGGTGCCATAGTAACTAGCGGACATTAGTTCATTGATGCTAGTTTTTGCCCATGCCACCCTCTAATACCGTAATAGCTAGCATACATTAGTTCATGGATGCTCACTTCTGCCCATGCCACCCTCCTAGAGGTGGCGTAATAGCTAGCAGACATTAGCTCATGGATGCTCACTTCTGCCCAAGTCACTCTCCTAGAGGTGCCACAGTAGCTAGCAGACATTAGTTCATCGATGCTCGCTTCTGCCCATGCCAACCTCCGAGAGTGCCATAGTAACTAGCGGACAGTAGTTCACTGATGCTCGCTTCTGCTCACGCCACCCTCTTAGAGGTGCCGTAGTAGCTAGCAGACATTAGTTCATGGATACTAAATTCTGCCCATGCCAACCACCTAGGGATTCAATAGGAACTAGCAGACATTAGTTCATTGATGCTCGCTTTTACCCATGCCACCCTCCTAGAGGTGCCATAGTAGCTAGCGGACATTAGTTCATTGGTGCTCACCCCTGCCCATGCTACCCTCTGACGGATGCCATAGTAACTAGCAGATCAATGTTCAATGATGCTCGCTTCTACCCATGCCACCCTACTAGAGGTTCCATAGTAGCTAGTGGACATTAGTTCATTGATGTTAGCTTCTTCCCATGCCACCCTCCTAGAGGTGCATAGTAGCTAGCGGACATTGGTTCATGGATGCTCGCTTCTGCCCATGCCACCCTCCTAGAGGTGCCGTAGTAGCTAGTGGACATCAGTTCATTGATGCTCGCTTCTGCTCATGCCATCCTCCGAGGGGTGCCATAGTAACTAGCAGACATTGGTTCATTGATGCTCACTTCTGCTCATGCCATCCTCCGAGGGGTGCCATAGTAACTAGCGGACATTGGTTCATTGATGCTCACTTCTGCTCATGCCATCCTCCGAGGGGTGCCATAGTAACTAGCGGACATTGGTTCATTGATGCTCATTTCTGCTCATGCCATCCTCCAAGGGGTGCCATAGTAACTAGCAGATATTAGTTCATGGATGCTCGCTTCTGCCCATTCCACCCTCCTAGAGGTGCCGTAGTAGCTAGTGGACATCAGTTCACTGATGCTCGCTTCTGCTCATGCCATCCTCTGAGGGGTGCCATAGTAACTAGCGGACATTGGTTCATTGATGCTCACTTCTGCTCATGCCATCCTCCATGGGGTGCCATAGTAACTAGCAGATATTAGTTCATGGATGCTCGCTTCTGCCCATGCCACCCTCCTAGAGGTGTCATAGTAGCTAGTGGACATCAGTTCATTGATGCTCACTTCTGCTCATGCCATCCTCCGAGGGGTGCCATAGTAACTAGCAGACATTGGTTCATTGATGCTCACTTCTGCTCATGCCATCCTCCAAGGGGTGCCATAGTAACTAGCAGGTATTAGTTCATGGATGCTCACTTCTGCTAATGCCACCCTCCTAGAGGTGGTGTAGTAGCTAGTGGACATTAGTTGTTGTTACGGTTATTTATTATGCGCACAGATACTCCAGCCAAGGAGCGTCCTGGCGCAGAGACAAGGAAGCACGTAACATAACCACAAGCTAAAAATAAATACTAAAAGAGGGCTAAAACAAGAAGGTTTTTATAGCCCTCCGAAAGGTCAAAAGGTCCTCCAACATGCGGATCTCAACAGGCAGGGAGTTCCATGCTGACGCAGCCATGACCCTAAACGAGCGGCCTCCCATGCGGCTAAGCCTAAATCTGGGAACCACCGCAAGGGCCAGACCCTGAGAGCGAAGGCTGCGGGTAGGAACATAGAACGACAGACAACTCGACAAGATCTCCGGACCTGTGCCTCGCAAGATTTTAAAAGCAAGACACAGTACCTTGAAGAGGATGCGTTTCCTGACCGGAAGCCAGTGTAGGGAGCGAAGGACACCTGTCACCGAGCAGAATCTGGGCAGGCCCACGATCGCCCTTGCCGCAGCATTCTGAACCCGTTGTAGACGGGTCAGTTCAGACTGATTAGCCCCAGCCAGGAGAGAACTGGCGTAATCCAGGCGAGAGATGATGGTAGCCTGGATCACCAGTTGCCTGGTCGGGGCATCAAAGAACTTGAGAACAGGTCTCAAACCCCTCAGAAGACCGAAACAACAGGCCGCGGTTTTTTTAGTGTGGCCAACAAAGGAGAGGCCCGCATCCAGCCATACCCCCAGATTTTTCACTTCCGATACCGGGATCGGAGTAGGTCCCAACTCTGGAGGCCACCAGTGGTCGCCCCACAGCTCCACACCCTTCCCGACGACCATCACCTCTGTTTTACTAGCATTAAGCTGAAGGCAGTTGCCTGTCAGCCAGCTAGCCACCGCCTTCAGTCCAGACTGAAACCTGGGGGCCTCAATCTCCGCATCCCCGCTGAGAGTAACCGCCAGCTGAGTGTCGTCAGCATATGAGACTAAAGTAAGGCCCCACTGCCTAGCGACATCTGCCAGCGGTCTCACGTAAAGATTGAACAACGTGGGACTCAGCGAGGACCCTTGCGGAACCCCCATGGCCAGTGGTTGGTAGTTGGACTTGAAGGGAGGGATGGCAACACAGAAGGAACGGTCCTCTAAAAAGGAGCGGAACCATTGCAACACCCGACCGCCAATGCCAGTCTCCTCGAGCCGACGCAGGAGGATGCTGTGATCTACCGTATCAAAGGCGGCGCTAAGATCTAACAAAATAAGCGCCGCCGTTTGACCAGCATCCAACATTGCCCGGAGATGTTCCACCATCACAAGTAACGCAGTTTCCGTACTGTGCCCAGCACGGAATCCGTTTTGTGAGGGGTCGAGGGCATTGGTCCGAGTCAAATGTTCAGACAGGGCCAGGTTCACATGGGCCTCCGTGATCTTGGCTGGCCAGGGCAACAACGAAATGGGGCGATAACTTTCAGGCTTAGAAGGGTCCAGGGTGGGCTTTTTGATAATCGGGGACACCACAGCTTGTTTCCACTTAGATGGAACAGTTCCCGTTTCCAAGGAAAGGTTGACCAAGGAGCATACGGCTGTACGCCCCATGAAAGCCTGATCTCGGAAGAGAGTAGGCCTTACTGGATCAGATGGGGACCCAGATTTGACTTGAGTTCATTGATGCTCACTTCTGCCAATGCCACCTTCCTAGATGTGCTGTAGTAGCTAGCTGACATTAGTTCATTGATGCTCGCGTTTGACCATGCCACCCTCCTAGAGATGCCATAATAGCTAGCAGGCATTAGTAAATGGATCCTCGCTACTCCCCATTCACCCTCCTAGATGTGCTGTAATATCTAGCAGATATCAGTTCATCAAAGCTCGCTTCTGCCTATGCCACCACTCCCAGGGTTCCATTGTAAAAAGCAGACATCAGTTCATCGATGATCGCCTGCTTGTTCTGGCTTTTTACACACTAGGTACTTCAGTTGCTCTTACACTAAAATGTATCTTCATTTGGAGACAAAACCACTTGTCTCTCTCACCTCTTAAGAAACCTGATGTATTCTCTAAGGCTTGACTCACCTTCACACCCTTGTTGGGGCTGGCTTGGAACTGCATTACCACCTGGTCTCGGTCACAGATGTAGATCTCGTACCCACCAGGCTGGGCATAAGCACCACCACTCAGTTTGGTCTCGAGAGTAACGGAGAAGTCCCGGAGCAGGGAGCGGCATTTTTGTAAGGAGATATCTTCATTCTGCATTAAAAGGTTCCCATAGTGATCTGCCATTTCACACTGAAGAAGGCAAATAAAGCCAAGTCAGACAACTATCTCCTGATGAAAACATTTGTAAATACATATGAAGCAGAAGAGTTCGCCAGTTATAATGTGCCAGAAAAATAACATAAAATTAAGGAAACTAAAAATAGCACTGGTGTTAATAAATGATTGTAGTGTTATACAAATAAACAAAGTTTTCTGTTAGAAGACATTAACAAAAGTGCAGGTAGTCTTAATTGTTGGGACATTTCATAAGATTCATAAAGATTTACAAAGTATCTATTGTTTTAGAAACTTTTGTTTTTTAAAGATTTTACTTGGGGAATGTACGTTAGTCCACCCCCATCACCTCCATCTGAGGCCTTTATTCTGCCTTCTCAGCCCTATCTTACCCTTACAGATTTGCCAGAAGAACGGAATAAGAGGTTCATCTGCTTCATAGGTGGAGCTTGGATGTTTATTCCATTTATTAGAAAAATATCATATCATCACAAAATACAGGCTTAGGGGGCTGTTTGAGATTTTGCGATATCGACAAACCAGATTGTGAATATTATTCATTAATAAAGTAAATGTAATCCACACCCACCCTTTTTAATCATGCATTTGATTTCTAAGCTACTATTTACAATATTATACAGAAGTTGTACTCCCATCTGCCACTATTAGTCAGTCACCCTTAATCCGTACACAGAGGCAGGACTTACCCATCTTTTACAGTGGTTTGTTGCTTTAAAGGAAAAAAAACATTGAAAAAGCAATTTTCTAAAATTGCATAACAAATTAAGTTAATTTTGTTATTTTAATGGGCTTTTGCAATTTTCTTGGCTGTTTTAACATGGATCCAAATAAGCACTTAACACCTCACAGGCATTGTAAGAAACCAAACCATATCTTAACTTTTTCTACAGAGACGGGCAAAAGCCTACCTGGCCAACGAGCAAAGCGGTGAAGGGGAATTGTGCCGTGAGGTACTAAGGAGACAGGCCAGACACCTTCTCGTAAGAAACCGAAACGCCTGCCTGGCCAATGAGTAAAGCGGTGAAGAGAAGTTGTGTGGTGAGGTAACTTTGGAAGCCGTACGAAGGATCACAGGCCAGACACCTCTCCCTCTGGAGACAGTGTAGACCAGAGCAACCTGTACTGTCTCATGCTAAGAGGTATCCGGACAACCCCAGAAGCCGCAGCCACACAGCCAAAGTAGCTGCAATTGTATATGGATGATGAATTGTAGACAGGTGGGGTCTCTGCATGAGATTTATGGACTGTGGAGGACTCTTGGAAATAAGGACGAGCCCTGACTGTTATATAAATAAAATCTTCAAAATATTCTGCATGCTTTGCTTGGTGGCAGCTTTTTGAAACGAGCATTGGCATAGCCAATAGGTCTTGCCTTTGGGACCTTATAAGTGTATAGTTATCCAGCACAATATCCTTGGTGCAACAACATCAAGTGTTGCATGGCTAAACACTTATAAGTTTCCAAAGGCGAGACCTATTGGCTATGCTAATGCTTGTTCATTACTAAAGGTCGTGCAGTACTTCATATTGCTTACAGTGTTTGCAATATTTCCCCTTTAAACCTGTCAAAAGGTTTTGCTGTGCTTTATCCATACAAGAAGTGGGAGTGCAGGTGGCATACACTAGCTATGGAACAGAGGAATTGAATATTTGTAAGGTGAGAAAGTGACATGCTGGCGACCCTAGAAGTGCTATCTCCCTAAACCCCATTCTGGAGATGGGTTGAAGACGCTGCATTTCTCATGGCCCAGGTTCCTTACTATCCACTAAATTGTATGTAATTTGTAATGAGACCAACCCTGAATTCACAAGTAAAACGGAACGTCTAATGTTTGTATTTCGGAAACTCACTTGCGCTTGATCATGAAAATTCAAAGATCATCCTTGGTGATGATTGCCACACTTTAGTGTGTGAATGTTGCAGCTTCACGTGCGCAGCCATCCATGCAGGCTCTTGTTCCTGCCCTCACCGAGTAGCACAATGTTGCCCAATATCAAACAACAGCATCTGCCTTTTGAACGCCCTCCCTTCCTCCTATTTGTTTGGCGACTGTGCTGCTCGCCTCATTACATTCCCCCAAATGTTACCAGGGAGAAAGGTAGAAAGGACGAAACGCGGGGAGGCTGGGGGAAGAAAAGTTGAAGAGAGCCGCAATGAATGGCTCACTTGTTGGCTTTTAGCACAATTACCATACCTTGGGGAATACGACGAGAATAGTTAATTATGACTAAACGGGCTCTCCTTTTGGAGCCAGTGGCAGGCTCGGGTCCAGCACGTCAGTTCCGTAAAGGGTTCTGAAATGGAGGCTGAGCGCCCAGTCAGCCAGGGGGCGAGTCTGCGTGAGTGAAGCAGACAGGGGGAAGATAGCCGGCCTAGAGGCGCTTTTGAAAGGGGGGTGGCGTGCGGGATATTTGCATACTCGCTTTACCATTGGAGTTTAATCTCGAGAAAGAAGGCGGCAGCAGAGCTATTGTCAGACAGGCTTTGTTCTGCAGGCCGAGAGTGGAAGGAAATCGGATGAAGGCGGATATCTGAAAGCTGCCACCTTCGCCTTGACTTTGCACAGTTAGTTAATGACCATAGGGAAGGATTCCTTTGTACGGTTTTATTCTGTACACAGAAAGTCAATGAACTGGTAACCCGATTTAAAAAAGAAACAAGTGAGCGCCTCGCGCTGAAGGTAAAAAAAACACCAGGACAGGAGTAGGCAGCAGGGGGAGGGGAGAGAGGAGGGGGCCTGCTCCTGTTTCCCTTGCGGGAGCGAGTAGGAACCATCTGTTAATTACAAACAGATGGTTTTGAAAGCTCGCTCCCGCAAGGGAATCGCCAAATGTGCACGCGTTGCCATTGAATGCAATGCAACCCGTGCATGTTTTTGGGCGAAAAAGCGAACCTATTACTAAAGGTCTCTCCTATGCAGCGGATGCGCGCTGCGTAGGTGAGACCTAAAAAGCAGGGTCCGATTCCCTTCATTAAAGCTTTATTTGCAGAAAACGCCATTTAACTAGTTAAGGAGGTGCTTTTATATATATATGTATATATAGCTATAGCTCTAAAAGGGTTAATATTTGTCATTGTGTTTTGATTTTGTTTTAAACTTTGATATGAACTTTTCTAAAAAAATTTGTAATATTAGATATTTACCCTACTGTATTTTAGTATAATAGACCTTGACCTACTTCTGTAGAAGCCGGTGTTAAGATAAACTGAATTGATAAAAATGTATGAACCGGATTTCTAGTTCTCCTTTCCTCCAGTCATCTCCCACTCTGTTGCCTAAATATATCCCATCAGTCTGCCTTCTTTAACATAGTATTTTAATGTTCCTTGTTTGTTGTCACAGTTTTGCTCTCTGTACTGAGCCCCAATACGTTTATATCACGCTTATTAACTACCTAAATAAACAAAAACAACAAAATAAGGGACACACTGCAAAAATAAGGAAGGGGGCACTGAGCTACCGCTTATCTTCAAACCGTCTTTTCAAGGAACATTTACCTCCTGCATTTTCTATTTATGGCCATTTTTGGGTGATGTTGACACAAATTTAGAGTACAATTACTATGTTATCCAGTAAATAGGTCTTTAAAAATGCTGCAAACTTTGAAAACCAATTTTAGCCTGCATGCTCTTTTACAGAATTATCTTTCCCTCACTGTCCAGGATTAGTAGTTGCAAATTCAGAAACAGGCCGATCATTGCTTAAAGAGGCTCAACAACAATGCATAAATCCCCCCAAGGTATTGGCTGAGAACGTCACCATAAGCCGCTTCTGGTACTGCCCGTTTTCATCTTTGAAGGACCGTTTCATGTAGACCTGGAGGGCTTCAGCTTCACACTTTCCATGCAGATGTGAGAGCTCTTGGACTTCTGCCGGAAACTTCACAAGCTGTTGCATCTGGGAAGCGTAGTGCCCCACTGCTTCTTTGACGGCCGCCTCGTTCTCAATAGTGGCCAGCGAAAGGACAGCGTTCTCCAGGCACGGAATCGCCCCGCTGAGGATGGTCTCCACATAGGTCTTGACTAAGGAGCTGAACACTGAAAAGAGAAACAAGACTGGCAAATTTACACAGCAGGTCTTTTGCTAGCATAGACCTCGTCTACTGGTGTGATCAGTGGACGGCCCGTACAACTAAGGACCTCATCACCGTCCATGGTTCACCTTACAAACAAGAGTGGAGTCTAAATCCAGTGGCTGAGCAGGAAGCCCACTCTCTATTTGTAGAACACAAATTACAATGAAGATTCAAACCAAGTCTTTGTTTGCATCAATGAGCAGGTCTGTTTCATTAAACTCTAATTGATTATATCATTTTCCTGCTTTCGTTAACTTACTTCTGCCGTTGAGTTGGTAACCGCCTTTCACCCTCTTCACCTCAGCAGTCTGAAAGACATAGTCACAGAACTTGCGCGTCTGCTGAACGAACTGTGGATCCAGCGCACTCTCTGGAAGAGACTCCATGACATTAATGTCCTGCCCAGATGCAGGGCGGACAAAGACGAAGCAATTTCGAGAAGGGAAGAAGTTCCGTATGCATTCACGGGGAAGGTTATATTCCACCACTTTCTTACCACAGCCTGGAGGAATGAAAAGAAAGGAGTGTGAATAACGAGCTGCAGGGTCTACAAGGACTGCGGACTAGCACAAGAGAAAGTTCTGTAATGGGGGGGGGGGGACACACTGTTTAATGGTTGCTCCAGGAGATCTGAAAGCGAGAATACAGAAATTAAAGGACAGAGGAGCAGGGGTCTTTCATGCAGAAAGACATGCCCATTTCAGGTCTGACATAGGACCAGAGATAAAGGGTTTCTGCAGAAACTGTGGGGGCACAGTCTTGGCAGATAGTTATGACACATAGATGGTATTTGTAGGAGGCTGCCTTAGTATATGGTGCTCACTTACGTAAGTGTAGCACTCTGCACTAATCCAGACAACCCTTGTGGTGATTTTAGTGTCTTAGACAACCTTAGAAAGCTCTGCAAGTGGTAACTGTGGAACTGTGGAGAGCAGCCTTCTACAGAAGAAGTGTAAAGCAGCTTGTTTTACCATCACTTAATCTTATGGTATGAGTTAAGTGAAAAAGAACCACACAGTGTAGTTATAAAAAAAAATAAAAAAAATATATATATATATATATATCATTAACGCTCACTAACACAATGCATTATCTCCTACCCAGAGATATAAATACAATACACACAATACTTGCCAATAGAATACATAAATAGCACAGAATATACAGTGATCTCCAGGGGATGACCAAACTATATACTAAAATAGTGGAATGCAAACCACAACTTAAATCAAGAGTGGACCCAGAAGACATAGAAGAATTGGCCACCCAAGGGACCAACCAAGGTGAGTATCTAGGAACCCCACGGAGGCCGTGTGCAGTGTGGGAACACAACCGCATACTCAATAGAAATCTATAAGTAAGTTGGGGTTGCTATTTTAAAGAAAAACACTTCCCAGTGGACCCTGAAGAAACCCCGTGGAAGATGGAAATTTGGAGAGTCACCCCACCCGTGGATACCCCAGGAACCAGGATACCTACACCAGGGAAGCGGGGTGCATAGGTGCAAAGTGACGTCGGAACCCGCCATAGACCACAATGGAGGATTTCAGGAAGATGCCGCTAGCAAAGAAGGTGAAAGTGTCCAGTGGAACCCAAACATTTATTTGAGATAAGACGTACCTGCAAGCAGAAGAGACATAGACTATGCCACTCAGGAGTGACCAGGAGACACGAAAGACGAGTGCTCACCGATGTCTGGAATGCGGGAGAGTTGACAGTGCCCATGTAGTTGCAGCTGTATGGACCAGGCGATGCGGAGGAAGAACAGAAGCTGTTCATGAGCTGTTCCACGTTGGATGTAGAGAGCCATGGGGTCAGTGTCCGGTGGGGCACCAACAAGCCTTGGCAGTGGCAAGAGACCCAGTTGTTGAAAAAGGTGCAGTGTCGGGACCAGCAAGGTCCAAGTGACTCACCACAAGTGGGTATGTCAGAGAAGGTCCCGAGCAAGCAGAGGAGTCCACTGGAGCCGAAGAAGACCCTCAAGAGGACCCACAGGCCAGATGCACAGGAGTCGCACGAGGACCTCGAGCAGCTCACCAAAGGATGACAGCCCACGGTGCAAAGGATGTGGTGAAGGTGAAAATCTTGGCTGCAGGAGATGCTTGAGGCTGGAGCTTTTCGGAGCAGAAGATCTCTGGAGGAGAGAATCAATAAGCCTTAGCAACGGCAAGCCGACGCGGTGCACAGGGGTACTGCTTCAGCCGGTTCCGACAAGGGATACTAGCTCCAAACTTGCTGTGAAGACAGTGAAGTTCTTGAGGAAAATGCAGAACCACAGCCTGTTTTGCTGAACCTTTCGGAGTCCGTAGGAGTTCAGAAACAGCAGACCAGCCAGCTGTGGTGCCTACAGATGAGGGAAGTGACTCCTTCACTCCAAGGGAGATGCTTTCAGGTGTCTTGGATGTCCACAGGTCTTGTGAAGAACCTGTATGGAGCACAGGCACAGATGTTGCAGCAGACTTGCAGGACGACGAGACCAGAAGCAGCAGGAGTCTTCCCAGTTGCAGTCTCGGTTCCCAAACGCGAAGTCCAATGATGTCCAGAGTGCCCAGATGGTCGAAGTGGTGTTGGTTCTGGATCTTGTTCCACAACGAATGTAGGGACCCACCCACAGGTAATCCCTTAAGTACCCTAGGAAGGGGGTTGGAACAATTCAGGGGTCCCTCCCAGAGGAGGGGTTTACAGTGGGGAGGATACTCCCATGTCCTTTGTCCAGTTTCGCGCCAGAGCAGGAGCCAATAGATCCCTGAACTGGTTTGAGCTGGAGTATGCAAGGAGGGCACCAAATGTGCCCTTCAGGCAGTTTTAGTGGCGCTGGCAAGCGCCTCCACTCTGTCCCAATACACTAAGTCCTGTCTGTGAGGGGGTCCCACCTCTTTGTGACAGGAAACCTATTGTCCTGCCTTTCTCTGCTAAGGCTTGGGTCAGCAGCAGGAGGTCAGAATCATATCTGGTCGGCAGCAGCCATAGTTTGCTGTTTGGTTCTAGAAGACTGGTACCAGGAGCACTGAGGTCCTCCCGGAGGAGCTTTACAGTGCATGGAATCATACCTCCCACACCGTTTACTGTGTGGAGGTATGGTTTCAACATGTTGGATACCAAACATGACAGGGTTTTTGACAGCCAGTTTAGAGATGGTCATCGCGTAATGACACATGGCCACTCTATATATCGAAATGGCTGATGCACGTACAACACGGAAGAATGGCCTCCGAACGTTGTAGGGGTTTCCTGCTCATGCAGGGGTACCCTCAAACTTAGAACCGAGCCCCCTGCCTTCAGAATTGAAAGGCCTGCCTCAGGGGGGAATTATAGGTTTAAAGTGCAGTGACCTCAGATACAAGGGAAATGATATCTGCCATAAGAGGTGCTAGCACCAGCTTACATAGGCTGCAGTGGCAGGCCTGTAGTCACAATTTGAGTGGTCTCTCGTGGGTGGCATAATACATGCTGTAGACCACTGGTGTACATTTTCCCTGGGTAATTTAGTACCATATACTAGGGACTTACAAGGGTACCCCAATAGCCAATCTGGAGTGTACCCAAGTACTCACCATGTCCAATTTATGGGAGAAAGCACAGAGACTGGGTGTGTGGAAGTGCCCTCTTTCTGTATGGTTGCCCCCACTTTTAGCTGAATTACTGATGTGCTTTGACAATGTGCCATGGGCTCCTGCTAACCAGGTACTCAGGGCATAGTTTTAGGGAAAGAACATAGCTTTCCCTAAAACTGCATTGAAGCCTAAACCCAATTGGCATCTCTGGCACAGGTCAGCTCCTGGTAAATGGCACCACAGGTACCCAGGGCACTGTGACTAGAAAAGGCCTCTAAGGGCTGCAGCACTTTTCTTTTTTTTCTGGTCAATTTACGTTTATTTGGACCGATGGTCCTCAAACAGTACATATATTTGTTAAAATACATCTAAAATTACATAACCTTAAATACACTAAAATAGATCTTAAAACACATACAATTATCACACCCTCCATTAATTAATTAAGTCTGGGTGAATTATTTACTAAAAACTCATTTAAAACCAATAAGAAGTGCCTTCACTCTTTGCATAAATTTCCAATAGCAACGGCAATATCTAAATGGCTCATTTCAGTCACCAAACTGCAGCACTATTTGTGCCACCCTTAGAGGTCCTGTACCTTCACACTCACACACTGCCTTTGCAGGCTGCTTGTTTTGGTGCAGAACAAAGTGAAGAGTCGACATGGTACACATCCCTGTGTACACATCAGAAAATTGGAGCAACATTCCACTCCGTCCGGACGCACAGCAAACTCAATACTATATTCACCAAAGTACTCCACAATTAATCAAGGTTTCGTTATATTTTATTCCATATATTCCAATCGGTCAATTATCTTCACCAAATTTTATTCCTGTCACATGTCGATTTGCTGACTAAATTGGATTTGTTACGGCACGCGGTGGATTGCGCACTGTTGGGGGCATATCATAGCCCTACGCCTTTTGCCTACTAAAATATGAATAATATTGGACTAATTTGAGAACGTTGGGGCATAATTTTATTTTGGACCAAAATACAAGTCTGAATATAATCTTATTGTTGCTTTAAGAAGATTAGAACTCTCATGGATCAAGCTTTGAGAGTCATCTACCATATATTGAAGTCTTGAAAAAGTTATTTATAACGAAACACATGTCAGTTGCTGGTTTGATGACCGATGAGAAGATTATTTAGCCAAGACTTACAATATGGGAATATAGTGCCATTACTTCTAAATATATGGTCTAAGTTGTATATTCCATATGTGAATTAAATTGTACAGCAAATTAAAAAAAAAAAATCATTGTTTGCTGTTGTGTTCCAAGTCATAAGCATAAGAAAAAAAGTTATCATACAATATTGAATTGATTTGAGTGCCGAGGTTCATCTAAACATGTGAGGCAGTGGATGTATAAAAGCGTTTCTTCTGCAACAGATCTGCCTATCCAGGCTTTTTTCTGGAGCATGGTATATAAATAAAACATCCTTGATAGTGGATCTCATTAACCCAATGCATTTCGGGCTGTCAGTCGCCCTTCATCAGGGGTTCACTTGAAACGTTAAAAGATTGACATTAGTAAGTGTTTTCAGACCACTGTATGTGAATCAAACATTATAGCAAACAATCCATGACATGCGTAACTGAATGACTGACGTTTTCCCTCCAAACGCGCAACACTACGCCAAAAACATTGTGCCCAGAGAAGCCTCACACACCCTTCCATGTTAATCCCCATGTGCTATGCCTAAATCCCACTGCCCTGGCATAGATCAGTCACCCCTCTAGCTGGGCGCACTATACCAGTGGTGATGGTACAGGTGCATGAGCCCTGTACCCCTACAGTGTCTAAGTCCATTCTTAGACATTGTAAGTGCAGTGCTGCCATTAAGAGTATATGGTTCTAGGGGTTTGTCATTACGAACTCCGCAGCACCATAATGGCTACACTGAAAACTGAAAAGTTTGGTATCAAACTTCTCAGCACATTAAACCCATACTGATGCCAGAGTGGGATTTAATGAAAAATGCACACAGAGGGCATCTTAGAGATGCCGCCTGAAAACTAAGCTACCACTTGTGTCCAGGCTGAGTGGCTGCTTTCAGCTGCCATCACCAGACATATTTCTGTACCCCTGGGTCGAGAGCCTGCTGTTCTCTGGGGCCTTAAACAATGCACATCCTGGGACGAGTTGCCAAGCCTCCTCCCCCAGGATGGACAGAGTCCACGAAGGGGAAGCTTCAAAGGCTTGCCACCTTTGTGAGCCTCCCCAGACCACTGGCTTTCAGCAACTGGTCCCCACTGGTTCTGACCCCCACTTTGGGCAGGAGAACCGGTGGGAAAAACAAGTGAGGAAGAGAGGTGTGCCCACCTCTGAATACTCCACCAGTCAGGTGGGGAAAGCGAGGTGAAGCACAACTCTCAGTCCCGCCATTCTGCAGATGGGGGTACTCGGCCAACCAGGGAAAGGCTTAAGTCCCCTCCCACAGCAGGCTGGCATAATAGGGGTTGTACCCACCCCAGGGAAGGGACCCGTTGGTCCCAACCTTTTACCTACCTGTACCCCCCCTAAATCTAGTATTTAGGGGCACCCTTGAACCTTGCTTCCTCAGACCATAAGAAACTACAAGAAAAGAAGAAGAAGGACTGAACAGCCGTGCCGAAGCTAACAAGAGGAAGATGCCCACTGACTTGGTTCCAGCCCTACAGGCCTGTCTCCACCTCGAACCTGCTCCTGCGAAATCCTGGTGTGTCCTGCAGCAAGCAATCTCAAAAACCCCAGAGGACCGGCCTGCCTTCAATCACAAAGACTATGTATCCCGTGAACAGCGTATTTGTTCATATGCAACCTCTGGCTCAGGCCGGACAGCGCAAATCTGCACCACTCTACACCTGCAGTCCACGGCCTGAGCTTGAGTGGGAAAACACCATGAGTAAGTCCCCCTGGTGATCCTGACCAGAGATCCGTTGACCCCTGACCTGCCTCAACCGTCCAGCTGACGCCTGCAGTCTAAATCCAGAAGGTCCCCTTCAACCGCAACCAGGGGGTGGTAAGAAGATCCAACCCTAAAAGACACCCCTGCATCCGACACCCCACCGCCTTGGGTGGTCCAACCTACGGTGCCTAACCAACCCCCACCATCCCACCAAAGTGGTGGTTGCACCCAGAAGACCATTGTCCCTGAGCCTGTAGGGCCTTTGCAAACCGGAGGTTCCCCATTGCAAATAACAGGGTTCCGACGTCCAAACAGCACTCTGCACCCGGCCGCCCTAGTGCCGCTGAGGGTGCACCTTTGGTGCTACTTTGTTTCCCCATTTGCCCTGAGCTGAAGTCCAGAAGCTTTGCTCCCACAACCAAGTGGCCTGCTTGTCAGCAGCCACCAACCGGAGGCTCTCTATCCCCCATTGGATAACATCGGGCCTCAGCACTCTGCACCCGGCCGCCCTAGTGCCACTGAGGGTGTAACGAGAGTGCATCTCTGACCCTGGAGGACCCCTGAGTCTACCCCGAGAACCTCAACTCCCACTACTGAATACTTACCCTAAAACCGATAACACTATTTTCCTCCATAGGATAACATTAACTGTTTTTCTTGGAAAAAGTTCTGTGTTGAGTTTGAAATTCTTTAAAATTGCACTAACTGACAAAAACGGTTTTACTTACCTGTTTACAGGAAATGTCCCAGTGTAGTATCCAGGTATACTACACTGTAAGAAAAGTAACCTCAAAAGTAACTTACTAGTAATTTTACTGAAAATCCTATACAAAGTATATGTACTGTATTTACAAAGCATTGCATTTCTCAGAAACAATACTGTATGTCAAAACAAAGTGCATTTACAATTGCAATCCAAACTGTGTCACAACTGTATATTTACTGCAAAGTATTTATCACTTACCTGTGCCAGGCTTGCTTGGTTCTAGAATATAAACTAACTAAAAGAATATTTTTATACAAAAACAATTGGTCTGAAGTTCAGTCTTCGATTGTGAAAATTCATTTGCTGACTGAGTGTGTACAACAAATGCTTAACACTGTCCTCTGATAAAGCTCTACTGCTCGACCACACTACCACAAATGGAGAGTGAGGGGCTATCTAACTTTACCTCTGCCTACCTTTGGGGTTCCACTGGACTCTGTGCACACTATACCTCATTTTGATATAGTATATACAGGGCCAGCTTCCTACACTGGGGTCCGGGTTAGCAGGATCCCAGTCAGACTAGTCAGAAACAGCTTAACACCAGGCAAGAAGTCGGGGTAACCATGCCAGAAGGATCCTACCTTCCTTCATAATTGTCTAAGGAAGTCAATCAAAAGATAAAATTTAATTTCCAATCCGAATAACAGAAATGACGAGAGAACCATTTCACATTTCAAATGATTGCAGTCAGGATCATATCATGAGGGGATGACTAAGCAGGGTGTACCTACTATGGTGGAAAGCACAGAGGTATATAGTTTGCAGTAGCACAAAGTGTCCCTTTCTGAAACGATCCAATTCTTATGTAACTTAGTTCTCCTCTCACTTCATCCCACATATCACCCTTTAATAATGTTTTGGGTTACCTTTCTTCAGTGCCAGAGAGTTCTCCAAATACTCCTTTTCCGTCACGTCCCGTCCATCAATCTTCAGCTCCAATGTGAAGTCTCGCACCACCCAGACGAAGTTTGGGAAGAAACGGGCAAACTGACACTCATCCTCAAAGTCATCATCTGCTTGATCTGAGCTCCCAGTGGACTTAACTTTAATGAGGTCTGTGAGCTCGGACACAAAGCTGGTCACAGTGTTAAGGACTGTACGGAGTCGGACATATTTAGCGTGCACCTAGCTGGGGGGGGGGGCAATGGAGAGCTTCAGTAAAGAAGGGAATCGCAGTGGAAGAACCCTGGGGCATACGTTTTAATGAGGTCTGTGCGCCTTGACGCAAGGTTAGTCATGGCGCTATAAAATGAAGTGCAAAGAGTTTGTAGTGCTCTATGTAATGAGGTCTGTGGATATGGAGTTGGTAATACACACATGAAAGAATTAAATGGATGAGGGCAAGACTTCCCCTTGCTCGTCACATACATGAAGCCTGTGAGCTCTAACGCAAAACTTGTCAGAGAAGGAAGGAAAGTATAAAAGAAACACACGACAAAGCTGGCAACACCCCTGAAAAAGTGATGAGGTTTAGCTTCATCGCGTTATCTGCAGTGCAAGCTTTTCTTGACATTGTTAATGTATTAATCGAAAGCTCTTGCCTCACAGTAGAGACGGGGAACAATACTGTGCACCATAAGTGTGAATTTTCAAAAAAATGACATGCTTATAGAGGCTTTGTCCTTGTTTGGATATAAAATTGAAGGCTGCTTCCTCTGAATTTCTCTGTTTCTCATGATCTCATAACTTGTACCAGTCTGCTAGAGAACTGCTACTTAAGGTCATGGGATCCAAGACTGGATAAAAAAACAGGTTTATCATTCCACCTTCGGGAACTCCTCTCCTTTGCAAATGGAGAGGAGGACCAGATACAATGTGATTACAAAACATGCAGTGACTGGCCCGACCCAGAAAGGCATCAGTTTCTCACCCCGTGCTCCCTCGCCCGGTCCCCAGAGCGTGCACTGATATAAGGATACTGCAGCTGCTCCAGTGCGTACTGGTTGATGGTGCCCATGCTGTTGTAGACGAAGATGCTGCTCAGCAGGACGGCCAGTGCGAAGACCCAGGAGTCATTCTTCGAATCACCCTTGAAAATTGACAAACCATTTTTATGAGTTGGGTAGGCGAGGAAAGTTTGGCCAACTTTTAACCGTTAATTATTATACGTCTATCCTTATAACTTCTCTCAAACTGGAGGACACATCTAGGCCTGCAAGTGATGGCTACAACCCCATGTTCTTGTCACATTCTCCCAATCTTACCTTCTCCACGTCTCCCAGCCCCTCGGTGTCGAGCAGCACCAAGGTGTGGTTGGGTTTCTGTGGGTGAGGAGCACACCACATCCAGATCCCTTTGGTGTGAGACTGGATGGTGGATCCGAGTGCAAATCCTAGAAAACACACAGCAGGCTTGTGTAAGGAAGGAAGACACAACCTCAAGCAAGATGTGACCTGGGGCTCGATTGGGGTGTTTACAGCAACATGCAGTAGAGACCTCACCTTTCTGCTGTCCTGCAAGCTTGTTCATGAGGTAGGACTTGCCTGTGCGGTAGAGCCCCACAATGGCCACCACCACCACAGGCTGGGTAATGCCATTGAGAATATCTAGAGCTCGCGGGTTCACCTGTAACTGGCAATCGGCATTGTTGTCGATGAGACAGATGGGCGCATCCATGTGCATCTTGGAGGCCATTTTACATCAGTGAGATGAACCTGAGTCAAAAGAAATGGAATAAGAGAACCAGTGAGAAAACAGAAGTTTAGAACCTTCACATTTGTAACTTTCATGAGGCCGGGTCAAGAAACAAGGAGGGGACAAGCAAATAAGACAGGAGAAAGAAAGCAGACAGGTGCACTGAGGCACCTTACTTTTTTTTTGTAACATATTTCTATTGACATTTTCAGATTTAATATACCGTACATCATTCACAACTTTCCAGCAATTATGGCATAAAGTACAGTATGCGGTATCACACACCATCTGTATATCCTGACGTAGATTCATCAGAAAAATTATATAATCAAGTACGAGCCCGTGTGTGTATCCCAAGGATACGAATGAATAATATGTCATGTGAACAGGGGAGTAACACAGGTTTAAACTAGGGGAAGGGCATGGAAATTCACCTCCGGACCGCGTAACCGAGTGTACAAGCTGTCGTATGTGTGTAACGCCTCGAAGAATCGCGCTTAGACCTCCACTTAGGGTCGACCGGCAGCGGTAATAGTGTGCACTATCAGGCTATGTGAGACTGCTCTATCGGGGCCAATAGTGTGAATGTGTCATCTGTAGGGTCCTGGCCAGGGGTCCATTGCTTGAATCGAAATAGTAACATGGCCCATTCCATTGATATAGGGTTCTTGCGGACCCCTCTCACCTCCTCCTCCCGCAAGGTCTCCTCCTCTGCCGCCGCCCATTTATGTGTCGCTCCCACCCAAGCTGACAGTAGGGGGCTGGTGGGGGAATGCCAGTACATCGCGAGGGAGAGAAAACGAGTCTGCACCTTATGTTGCTTGCGTACTCGGAAGATCCCTAGGGCGCTGGCCTCCCACGTGTTCATAGAAGTAATCCCTGTAAGGTCACTTAGAGCAGCGTGAATGCGCTGCCAGAACGCTCGAATGATGGAGCAACTCCAAAACATGTGTCGGAAATCTGCGTCCTGTGCGCTGCATCTGGGACAAAGGAACTGTGTGTCAGGGTAGTAACGTTGGAGGCGCGCTGGTGTTAAGTAAGCTCTATGGAGTATGTAGTATTGAATGTTTTTAAAGCGTGCTTTTCTAGATACCTTCTTGGGGTACTCCAGAGCCCTCTCCCACTCCTTCTCGTGAAGCACGAACCCAATTTTAGTTAATTTAAGATAAAACTTCTGATCAAATAGAAATCTGGATTATGTTGCAATGATCTTGTCATGATTTCTAAATTCTCACAAGTGGTAATATTTTTTTATAAAAAAGCGTCAGCCTATCTGAAAGGAGCAGGGAAGTATTCAACAGAATGTATTTTATTGTGATAGGAGCCTCTCAAATATAAGGACAAGGTTAGTGGTGTAGAGTAGTTGGGTCTGGCTGAAAACAAGTCAGGCATGATAGTAAAGCGAGTGTGAACATTTCTAAGGGACAATTCTGGAGAAGGCCTAGAACACTGCTTTTCCATCTCACATTAACTACTAAAGATTAAAGACAGAGATCTACATCACAACCCAAGTGAGATTAACCGTGTCCCTTTGAACTTCTAGAAACTCTGCAGACCTGGGGCCTTTTGTGAGGGCGCGTTGCTAGATGTCAATAACCTAGTTCAGATCTCTTGCTTATATGTTTGTTTCCATGTCTTGAAAAATAGTTAATTCAGTCCAAGGATGAGAACACTTACATGCAATGCTCCAAGAAGCAATCTGTGTATAATTTTATTAATTGTCTGTTATGCAGACAAATGAGTCTTACTAGTCGTTCTAATAATACAAGCTGTGTTTTATTTAATAAGTGACTATCTATAAAAGGCTGGTAGGGCAGGGGTGCACTCAGTAACATATCTGCTATGTGTCCTCACATCAAGTGCTATATTTTCTTTAGTCACTCCTGGCTCATTATAGCCCTCTGCTGAGGTCTATACTGGTAGTTAAAGGCCTTGAACCAGAGTATAACAATGGACAAGGTAATGGTTCAGCCCACATCAGTCATTGGCGCTCCTGCCCTGTGAATGACGACATTTTCTGATTAAATACATACACTAACCTGAAAAGGAGTGCGCTTCATTGTCAGGGCTGGTTGACCAGACCTTCAGTTTTAAATGTTCTCCTATTATAGTTCCTCTTTCATTTCTTTGCTTCTCCTCTGTATTCTAATTTTTCTTAATAGGATACTACATTGAAAGAAAGGTGAGGGCACAAAATCTGTTGCTTACCAAGTTTCACCATGCGTGTCACTGAAACTGGAGTGCAAGCGGGAGCATCTCCCTGTAGTCACACTCTGTAGCATGGAATAAAAAAAACACACACACACACACTAACACATCCACGTGCTGTCAGGTCACATCAAGCTATTCAGCCCGAGCACTTAGTGCATTCAAATTCACTTGAATTTGATTGTAAAGTGACAGATTTTGTGTCCTCGCCTTTCTTTTAATTGCACTAAACTTCTAGGTGTTGCTTATGAGTGGTGGTGGTTAATTAATGAGGATGAGCAGATATGGGCTACGAGAGAGACCATATGTGCAATATATGGATCCCTTCAAAAACCTGCACAGACTAACAGAAAGCAGGCATCGTTTTGTAGGGAGGAAGACCAATTGTGTTATAACTTGAATAAATATATTCTAAAAATGTATTTAATCTTAAGGGGAAATGAAGTAAGTGGGATCGCTATTTTTGAGGAAGGCCGAACGACACTGTGAAAGTGATGGATAACGGCCAAAACATATCGAAAAAATAGCAGTAAGGAGGTATGAAGGGGCACTAATTACCCTTTGAGTCATCCCCATTGTGAATATTTTTTAGGTCTCGCCTAGGCAGCGTGCATGCGCTGCGCTGCGCTAGGAGGGCCTTTAGCCATCGGTCTTCACTTTTCAAGCACTGCATTCGTGCTTGTGGCGGCATCCACTTTGCGGGAGTGAGCAGTGGCGTGGCCACGTTAATTACAAACATACGGCCTCTGCTCGCTCCTGCAAGGTAGATGCCGCCACGAATGCAGTGCTTAAAAAGTGAAGATCGCTTGTTGTGTTTTTTTCACTATTTCTGTCTCAGATGCCCATTTATGCACTCTGTCAATTGTTGTTTGCACAGTGCTCGTTTTCTTGTGCCCTTTCCTTGTACTTGGTGTGGCACTGCATTGGCCCCTCATGATGCGTCCACTCTTAAGATATGTGTACATGCCAACTGAACTAATATATTTCGCTTGGTGGGCACTGCTGTTTATTTGGGACTTGCGGGTGGCTGCAAGGGCACCGCTTCTCCCATGTTGCCTTTATGTGCTTTTCGGTAGTTGGGTTGTCACGGCTGCGTGGTCACTCCATTTGCCGCACTGATCTTATGAAGCATTTCTATTGCTTCACTTTGAGCCGCTGCGGTGGGGCTGACTCTCGCATTTGCTTCTCTGTGCACGGGTAGGCAGCTGCGGGGATGCCACTTTGGCTGCATTGTTTTTTAAAGCATTTCCTATTGCTTACTTTTGAGTGGCTGCGATGGTGCGGCCTCTATTTGCTTCTGTGTGCACGGATGCGGGGGCCACGTTTGCCGAATTTGCATAATGTACTTTCGTGGAGCGGCTAGAAAGGTGCCGCGTTTTGTATGGGTGCTGCTTTATTCAGCCTTACTGTGTGCGATGTTCCCTGAACTTTTCAGTGTGTGAGCGGGAGTTCCGCTTTTGCCACATTTGCATACTGTACTTTCGTGGAGCGGCTGCAAAAGTGCAGCTTTTTGAATGGGTGCTGCTTTATTCACCCTTAAACTGCACGAGGATCACTGAACATTATAGTGCTTGCGCGCTAGCCGTATTGGCTCAGGATGCTGTTTCTTGCCAGGGGAGCGCTGCCTTGCGTTGATTCTCCCGCTTGGTGCTACACTGTGTTGCAGCCAGGCTTGACCCCGGCTGGTTACAATGTGCTGCTGAGGTTTCTAAGCACTCATGAGGCATGGTGCTCATGGTCTTTATGTAGGTATTGAGCCTTTCTATGCTATGGCATTACTTCTGGTGCTGGCACACAGCGTTCTTAACTGGGTGTCTTGGGTTACCTCATCTGGTCAGGTTACAGAGGTCGCTCCCTTGCTGGGTTTTCTTTCTTTTGGAGGTGGCTTTTTTTTCGCCTTTACAGGCATTTGTAAGTTACAGGCACGGCATGTTAACCCATCACTCCTCACCGAGCGTTTAACCCACCATGTACTTCTCCCTGCTCTTTGTTTTACCCACCCCCTTTAGAATACCATCAGTTACCGCACAATATATTGCCTCTCTCAGGAAACAAGTCATAACACTTTTTTTTACTTATATTGCGCAACTGCTCAGCAAGTTAAAACTTGGGGGGAAAACGAATTAATCAATCACATGGGTGAAACCTAATGCATTTACCAATGCGTGTTTCATTATCCTGCTTGCTGACATGCCTACGCGTGTGGGTAATGTGCAGGGAGGATAATGACCGGAGGAGAGAACAATGCACCAGATGTCTGGGCTTGATCCTCATAGAAAGCCACTATTTGAAAATGATTAGAAAATAACTAGTTTATATTGTGATAAGTATATTCTGCTGGACATACAGCACAGGTGAGCAGGTAACACCAAGAGTTGCCAAGGCAAGTACTGGAAATACATTTAAAATATGCAAATACATTTACAAGTAGTCAAAGGATCATTTTCACAGTTGCTTACCATGCTATTTGAAATATTATATATTCACAAAAAAATGGATTTTTTTCTGTACAATTACCACATTATGTATGTGTCAAAAGGAACAAGCATTGGCATAGCCAATAGGTCTCGCCTTTGGGACCTTATAGGTGTTTAGTTATCCAGCACAATATCCTTGGTGCAACAACATTAACTGTTGCATGGCTAAACACTTATAAGGTCCCAAAGGCGAGACCTATTGGCTATGCCAATGCTTGTTAATCCTATCTGAGGAGTCCAAGAATAAAGTCAGTTTAGGGCATCCCTGAGATAGTTTTGTCTACTGTCATTGTCTTGTTGTTCTGTTGCTTGGATACCAATATTTTTGTTTATATTGTCTTCCCCATCCCTTTGCTCCATACCAGGTGTTGATCTACGCAGAGATGTTGTAGCAGTCCTGTGATGAAGCATGCCACTATTAGTGGGTGAGAGCATGTTGTAAAAACCCTGTGTTTTGCTTACATTTCCTCCTTTTCCGGGTATATGAGAATACCATGACATGATGCGGGACACAATGTGGCACACTCGTTAGATTTTAAGATGCAATCACACCTGGGTATGAAAATTCACTACAAGTCCCATCCTTGCTGCAAAAGTTCAACAAGAAATACAAGTGCAGTTCAACGAAGGCTGCACCTTTTCCAAGTAGTGTGAAAATCTGGAAAGTCACTTGCTGACATTCTCACAGTAGGAAGGTCGCTAAAACTATCAGCAGCGAGAGCCTCACGCATGGAAACGACCCTGACGAAACCCATAACGGCAGAGAAAGTGAACGTAGTTACAAGTTGGCTAACCTGTCCCATAGTAATAGTGCCTGAAGCAAAGGAGACAAGCATTGGCATAGCCAATAGGTCTCGCCTTTGGGACCTTATAAGTGTTTAGCCATGCAACAGTTGCATAACTAAATACTGATAAGGTCCCAAAAGCGAGATCTATTGGCTATGCAAAGTGGCTGTGCGGCCGCGAAAGTAAAAGTGACCGCGATCACGATCAAACATCAAAGCGGCCGTGCGGCTGCTAAAGTGAAGGTAATCGTGGTAAAGCGCAGCACGTGCACCCGCGCACTGTAGCTCCAAGCTGGCCTGGTAGCACTTTTTGGAGCCCTCTCAATAAGTCTCGCCAGACCAGCTCATGCGCTGGGTCAGGCGAGACCTAAAAAACTGCTGGTATTGTGAAGGGGCTACCCACACAGTAGAGATTGCCCAGCTAAAGAAAAACAATACGTACACTGCTGGAAGCGCTACCACTTTCCTAAGGTCTGCTGCTCTATGAACATGAAGATAAGAAGAAAAAATTTGAACAAAAGGACAGTCAATACTGTGGACACAACACACGCATGAGAACTCAACAAAGCCATGGATGAGGATGATCAGGACAAAGCCATACATTTGGTCTACACCATGGAACAAAAAAGCAAAGGTTTGTTGGCACTGCCAAAATGTCAAATCAACAATGGCCAATGTGCCATCGCAAACCCTAAATATAGTGGAGTCACGATGAGCATCGTGGAGAGTCACGATTAACATCATGGCCAAAAGCCACTATGAACTTTTGATATCTCTACCAGTACTGGGATAAGCAAAAGTAAAATACTTTGCATAGAGGAGCACAGAGCCACAGCCACTATGTAGGATGTTTTGCTTGCAGTTAACTCATGCCAAACACTGGGTAACCACCAAGATTTGCATCTCGGAAGAAGAAGGGGAGAAGGGGCGTGGTTAAGCTGTAAAAATACAGTCTAATTACGACTTATCCAGTTTCCGTTCAGAGTGCACTCACACAATCTAGACAGTCTCATCATCAAGAGGTATAGATACCTATTTAAAGGCATCAACGACTAAGAGACAAGATTGTAAAATGACACCTATAGAGGTCTATTGAACCCATCACCCTTCGACAACAGAGAATCGCCTGAATGTGCTTGCAGAACGCCACCTGGCTCCCATGGAAGACAATTTGGCCATAGCAGTCAGAGGTTCAAGGTGGTTCTCGAAAGTAGACCTCACGTCAGGTTACCACCAGCTCTTCCTAGACCCCCAGTTGTAAACTTATCACATTCTCAAACCATTTTTTTTTCCATACTGCTACAAGAGGCTGAATTTCCAGCATTTCCTATGCTGCAGAAGTGTGTCATCCATGAGGTAATTGCAGGGCTGGAGAGTGACATATGAAATGCCAGCAACAAAATTTTGGGAGAACACCAAGCACACCTCAGGATCTTCTGAGGCGCATTGACCAATGTGGCCTACGCTG
Organism: Triturus cristatus; assembly: GCF_964204655.1. Lineage (NCBI taxonomy): Eukaryota > Metazoa > Chordata > Amphibia > Caudata > Salamandridae > Triturus > Triturus cristatus. Next base: position 58,038,451 of record NC_140590.1, read on the forward strand.
AACTGAAAAAAGTGTGAATTCCTCCATCATGAAAGGGGGTTCTTTGGCTAGAAGGTCTTTGACCAAGGCGTAGCACCAGACCCAGACAAAGACAATAAGAACACAGTCCCTCTGCCTTCAACAACAGCCTTAAACAGTTTTTTAGGGATGATGAACTATTGTGGGATGTTTGCGACTACTGTCATGACCCTTACAGCACCTCTCAGGGGAAGTACACAGCCTCATGGTAGTGGGAAGAAGAACAAGCCACCTTCAAATCCACCAAGGAAGCACTGTCAGAAGAAACCATACTAAAATACTACGAGTCAAGGGAGAACACAAAACTTGCAGGTGACATCAGCCCTGCTGGGCTCAGAGCGGACCTCTCCCAACAACAACCCTGTGGCGAACGGGTAGCTCTCATTTACGCACACGCAGCCACAACCCCTAAGGAGCAACGCTACTCCCACACAGAGAAGGAAGATCTTACCATGGGGGTGAAGACACTTTAATCTCCACTTGTACGACAATCCCCTATCAATGGCCATAGACAACAAGCCCCTTATTACGCTATGTGAAGCCACCACCAAGGATCGAGAAATAGACACTCCAACACTAGGAGAGTTCTTTATCAGTGATATACCACCCAGACTTAAGGAACCCTGCCGAATATTCTATCATGGCACCCGAGGATCTCAACCACACAAGAGACAGAAGAAGCCTGAGAAACTGTGGAGTATATATACCCGGTCCTTAACAGGTCAAGACCGAAATCTTTCACTAGAAGACATAACTAGAGAGACTTCAGCAGACAAGTGTCTCCAACTAGTCATAACTGCAATGCACCAGGAACAATTTGTAGCGATCTAAAAAACTATGTGCATTTGCATGCTGGACACACAGTCTCGACTTAAATCTTTTCACTGCATTCAACAAGAACGGACAGTCCCCTTAGAAGGGTAGCTCATCGGGCGGGGGTACGAGATTAATCATACCTCTCTCCATCATCCAACAAGCTGTGCAGATAGCCCCTGTGGGGCATCAGGGGGTAGTAAGGGCAAATTAATTGCTGCGCTCCAAGGTATGGTCCCAGGATGTAGAACAACTGCTGGAAGAATCACTCAGAGCATACTTACAATGCCAGACCACAAGCCCTTATGTGCCACCATCACATATCTTCGAGCAAACTCCTTGTCATTCCTGGGTATGGGGCAGCATAGATTTCGGCTCCCTCCTGGCTGGGCGCCACATGCTAGTTGCAATAGAGGACTGCTCAAAGTATCCCAAGGTGGAGATGGTAGAGTCCACCAAAGCAGAGCATGTGATCATGAACCTGGACAAAACACTGGCAACGAATGAACGCATTCAGGAGTAGTGAATTGACATTCCCTTTGCAGGGAAAAGAAATAGCTGAGTACTTCTGTTCCTTAAAAACCAAGCACATAAAAATCACCCTCAGATGAATGGCAAGGTAGAACGATTTATAAGGACTTTAGCCAAGCCTTCAGTCGCTTGCACACCCCCATTCAGTGGTTATACTGATAACATGGGACTCAATTCACCAAGAACAAGTTTAAAATTGTACTGCTGTAGGACTTCTTTTAAGTTTGCGGAAAATGTCAGATTGACATGGATCCCAGGAACACAGCGGGAAACCCCCAATGGTCAGATATTTCCTCACACATTTACAAAAGCATTTAAACTTTCAAAATTCCCACTGGAAAATTTTGAATTGTGGAAAATTGTGCACTGGTAATTAATGCATAGGAGTGCATTTGAACAAAGTCGCCCGTTCTTGTTTTTTTTATCTTATTGAAATATTTGTTACCCCTGGGTGTGCCACCTTCCACTATGCTCCAACTCTCTTCCCATCACTGCATAGTCCTTTCTCCTCCTTTCCACCAGAACAAAGTAAATGCGTTTCCAGGGCGGGAAGCTACTTGTAGGAGGTATGTGAATACTCACAACTTTGTGCATGTTTATACACTAATTTTGCAATGTGCCTATCTCAGTAACACTCAAAAAAATGGGCAAATGTTTTAGATTTGCTTTCCAAAAAGTGCATTGCAGATGTGAAATTCCCCCAGTCATGATTCACTTTATCGGACATTAAATTTAAGGTCATTAGTGTCCACTGGAGGTGCACAAGGAGATAGAGCGGAGTGGGCCCAATGGATGGACAAGCAAGAGATACCCAAGTATTTAAGCATAGGGTGAATGGCGACCTGGTGGTAGGAACACTGGGTGTCCATGGAGGGCTGGCACTCATACATAAAGATGCCCAAGAAGGCAGTGAGAGTAGATCAGGGAGTAAAGCCTGTGCCTGTAGGGTGGTGAAGCGGTGTTGTTTCTGTTGTGGGATGTTGGGCACACCTCTTAAAGCTTCGGAACGGGGTCTGTCTCCGGCTGTCTTTTACTCACCGGTTGCAGAAAGCTGCAGGTTCATTGCAGAAACATCTTCAAAGACCTAATGGGGGTTCTTCAACACAAGACATGTGATAGACGAAGAATATTGAAGATCCTTTCATGTCCCCTCCACAAGTCTGTGCTCCACAAAGTCGTTTACAGTAAGTGCTGCACCTCAGGATCTTGAACCCTCCACTGCTGCACTGGCTGATCACATGCTCTGGAGCAGGAAGGTTTATTGTGTTTGACTGAAGACTATGGTAATCAAGGTGAACAAACAAACCAAATGCCACAAAGAAGCCAAGACATGAAAACAATACACCCCTCCCCCCATCCCTTTCTTTCTTCAGAAGTATAGAAGCGTTTGACCTTTTCCGATCTTATCATTTTTGGGAGTAGGTTTGTGGGTCTGTGTGTATTTACATTGGGAATGATTGTGTGGAAATCTGCACAGCAAGGACTGGGATGTTCTGACTGAAAGCCTTTGCTCTAGCCATTGGCGTGTTATGTCCATTACAACAGACTTTGATCGTTTATGTCAAAAAAGATGCTAGTCCCTCCCCCAAACATGGTGGCATTCTTTACCATAGGGGTGCTCCTTCTTGAGGGCTCACCCATGCTTTCAATTTGAGCAGTTTAACGGGCTGCAAGAAGTGTCACAGCAGGTTCAAATGGTATAGAGTGTAGTCACTGGGTTTAATTTTATTTAACATTCATCCTCGCTCATGGAAGGTTAAAAACAAAGAGGGGCAAGGAATGGTATCAGGACACCTCCATCTCTCTAATCCAACCCGCTTCGTTCCGCCCTCTGATATTGCATCACGGGCCTTCATCAGGACCAGAAGGATCCTTCTCTCTGGCTACACCCACTCTGTATCCCTCCTGTGTGGTGTAGGTGTGAATGGAAATGTGACCTATCAGAGTGCTCAGGATGATGTCCTGTCAGAGTGTCATCAACATGAAATGCACAGCCCTCCACCGAGGGGTCCTATTGGTGGTAGCTGTACTGAGGCCTGCTTGTCCATCACAGCTATAGCATCTAAGCTGTGAAAAATGTACTGCCATAGCCACTCTGCTTAGAACTAGAAGTGCAGGTGCTGTCTCTCTGCAGGTACAGCAAGTGTGCTGAAAGATGCTGGTACCACCTATTGAATATAGCAGGCCTCCTGAGAAGTGCTGCAACAGCAAACTTCTGGAAGACATGCGCACGCGGGCTGGTACCACCTACTACGAGTCCACATGGGACGTTATGGTGCTGTAACAATAAACGTCTGGTAGATACGCTAAGGGGTGCTGGTACCGCCTATTACGAGTTGACCTGAGAAGTGGTTGTGCTGTAACAATAAATGGCTGGTAGACGTGCTGAGGAATGCTGGTACCACCCATTACGAATCCGTCTGAGAAGTGATGTAACAATAAATGTCTGGTAGACACGCTGAGGGGTGCCGGTACCAACTAATAAGCGTCCACCTGAGAAGTTATGGCGCTGTAATAATAAATGCCAGGTAGACACGCCAAGGGGTACTGGTACAGACTATTAGAAGCCCCCCACAGTGGTCCTGGTGCTGTAGCAATAAACATCTAATAGACACGCTGAGGGGTGCTGGTACCGACTATAAGAAGCCCCCCAAAATAGTGCTGGTGCTGTAACAAATATCTGATAGACACACTGAGGTCTGCTGGTAATGACTGTAAGAAGCCCCCCACAGTAGTGCTGGTGCTGTAACAATAAATGTCTGCTGACACGCTGAGGGGTGCTGGTACCAACTATTATGAGTCCACCTGAGAAGTGCTGGTGCTGTAATAATAAATGCCAGGTAGACACGCCGAGGGGTACTGGTACTGACTATTAGAAGCCCCCACAGTAGTCCTGGTGCTGTAGCAATAAATGTCTGGTTGACACGTTGAGGGGTGCTGGTGATGGAGCTTAGATTTCACCTATAAAATGTATGCATTATTATATGACAGAAAGCTGCAGACATGAGTTCTAAAATGGCACACAGATTGTGGAAAAGCAAGTTGAAAACATCGGGCTTCAGTTTGGAGGTGCTTTTATGTGAAAACATGCTTAATTAGTTGAACAGCCATGCTTATATGTGATTATTCCATATGTAATCTCACAATGGAATGCACATTAATTTAGAAAATGTATTTGTACTTTTAAAATGGCATCATGTATTTTTTGCAAGAGTTGAAATGTGCTGAATTGTGTTTCACAGTGTAGAAAACCACGTGATTTTAGTTTGCTTTAGTGGACTAAACTGAAACAGTTTGGAATGTGCTACTTTTTCCCTAGCAACTTTCAATGAACGGGCTCTGATAAAAAAAAACCTGCCTACCGCTTCCTCTGACCTTCAAAATGTTGCATATTTTTGTAGCCTGTTTAAACGTGGAGAGAAGAACACTTTTTTTTTCATAAATCACAAGACTGAAATTTGAACAGGAACAAGCCTGATTAATGACGTATCCAGTCAGCCCATGGGGAGATGATATGTCTTGAAGTTCTGATTGGACCAGCTATGAGGACTGAGCACGTGAACTTTTACTTGAAATATGGCTTACAAGTGGGAGGAGTGCCTCCTTTTTTGCCTTGCTTTTTGCCTCTCTCCAGGCCCAGTTTCTGTGCTGGACACAGAGACAGGGAGGGGCTGCATTCTGTGGGGGCTATGGTGCAGCTTGAGACAGAGACACAGACTAGCACAGCGAAGCAGAGGCAGAGGGAAAGAGCTGAAAGGATCAGAACAGATTTAGATTTTAGGTGCTAAACTGCATTTATTTCTCTTTATGGGATATTTTTGCCATTATTAATTATTGATTAACCTTGTAAGACTTACTCTTTTTCTTAAAAACTCTTTAAGAGTTTTGACTGACAATTTGCGCCACATTTCCCTTCCTATATGTGATGCTTATATGCAGACCTTAATATTGAATATGCTACTTACCAGTATGCATCTGTTCTTGGCATGTAGGGCTGCTGACATTCATATCTGTGCATAGATCGCCGCCTAGTGTTGGGTCCGGATGTTTGCACGTTGTTGTCCTGGAAGAGTCTTCGAAGTATCCTTGGATAGGTGACTCCTCCCCTGGACTACAGTGCGCATGGGCATCCCCTCCATCCTCAGATTGTTTTTCGCCATTGTGGCAGTGATGGAGTAGATACAGAAAGTGATGACCATGCTTGCAGTAATTCTGAGAGCTGCAGCTGCGACAGGCGCCGGGGAGGAGGGAGGGCGATATGAATGTCAGCAGCCCTACATGCCAAGAACAGATGCATACTGGTAAGTAGCATATTCAGTTCGAGGCATGTGGGCTGCTGAATTCATATCTGTGCATAGAATACATAGCAGTGCCCTCTATTGGCGGCGGCTACCCGTGCCAGCTGCAGCGGTCTGAAAAAGTGTTTTGAGAACAGCCTGTCCTACAGCTGCCTGCTGTTTTGACTGCACATCTACGCAATAGTGTTTTGTAAATGTGTGTGTAGTGGACCATGTGGCTGCTCTGCATATATCATGCAGGGGAATATTTCCTAGGAAGGCCATTGAAGCCCCCAACTTGCGGGTTGAGTGGGCTCGTGGTGGAATAGTTAATGTGCGTTTTGCCTTTTGATAACAGATTTGAATACACTTAACTATCCATCTGGCTATCCCTGCTTTGGAGATGGCGTTACCTTTGTGTTGTGGGGCAAAGGCAACGAACAGTTGTTTTGTCTTCCTGAAGGGTTTAGTCCTGTCGATGTAGTACATGAGGGCCCTCCGTACATCTAGTGTATGTAGTGCCCTTTCTGCAACAGTTTGTGGGTTTTGGAAGAAAACGGGCAGTTCAATAGTTTGATTCATGTGGAACTGCGATATTACTTTGGGCATGAATTTGGGGTCGGTACGTAGCACGACCCTGTTGGCGTGAACCTGTATAAATGGCTCTTGAATGGTTAGTGCCTGGAGTTCACTAACTCTTCGTAGGGAAGTGATCGCTACAAGGAAGGCCACTTTCCAGGTAAGGAATTGAATCTCGCATGAGTGTAGAGGTTCAAAAGGTGGACCCATCAGGCGTGTGAGGACCAAGTTGAGGTTCCACATTGGAGCCGGTGGGTGACTAGGTGGAATGACTCGTTTGAGCCCTTCCAAGAATGCTTTGATGGCAGGTACTCTGAATAGAGAGAGGTGCTGCCTGGTTTGCAGATAGGCTGAGATCGCGGTCAAATGGACACGTATAGAGGTGTACGCCAGATTGCATCGGTATAGGTGTAAGAGGTAACAGATGATGTTTTGGATGGATGCGTCCAGCGGGTTAACGTCATTATTACCGCAATAAATGACGAACCGTTTCCATTTGGCTGCATAGCAAGCTCTGGTAGTGGGTCTCCTGGCCTCCTTGATGATGTCCATACAGTCAGGTGGCAGGTTGAGATAGCCAAACTCTAGGACTTCAGGAGCCAGATCGCCAGGTTCAGCTGTTGCGGATCTGGGTGCTGAATCTCTCCATGGTTCTGCGTCAAATGCGCGGGTTTGATCCGCAGCCTTTGATGCGGCACCACGGAAAGTTCGAGGAAGGTGGTGTACCACGGCTGGCGTGCCCACGTGGGAGCAACTAGGACGAGTGTCAGGGAGTGTTGTCGGAGTTTGCGAGCCACCAGCGGTATCAACGGTGCTGGGGGAAAAGCGTACGCAAATCTGCCTGACCAGTTCATCCATATCGCATTGCCCTGCGACTGCGGATGTGGGAATCTGGCGGCGAAGCTTTGGCATTTTGCGTTTTCGCTTGTCGCGAATAGGTCTATCTCTGGGTGACCCCACTGCTGGAAGTACGGTTTGAGTACCGATGGGTGTAACTCCCACTCGTGCATCTGGTGGCTGTGTCTGCTGAGCAGATCCGCCATCTGGTTGTCCTTGCCAGGGAGGTGTTCTGCCATGAGGAACATGTTCCTCTGAATGGCCCACTTCCACATGCTCTGAGCCAGATGAGACAACTGTGGAGAGTGTGTTCCTCCCTGCTTCTGTATGTAGTACATTGCGGTCATGTTGTCCGTCCGGATCAACACGACCTTGTTGCACAGGTGTACTTTGAAAGCCTTCATGGCCAGGAAGATTGCCATCAGTTCCAGAAGGTTGATGTGCATCTTCTTCTGTTGTGTCGTCCATAGTCCCTGCACTGTGTAGTGGAGTACATGAGCTCCCCAACCCTGGAGAGACGCGTCCGCTGTCAGTACTATCTGTGGGACAGGCTCTTGGAACGGTCGGCCCTTGCAAAGGTTTTGTGGATTCCACCAATGCAGAGAGTTGTACGCCCGACCGCTCACCAACACTAGGTCTTTCAACTGTCCTTGAGCCTGATTCCACTGACGTGCTAGGCACTCCTGAAGTGGGCGCATATGTAACCTCGCGTGCGGGACTATGAAGATGCAGGAGGCCATCATGCCTATCAACTGCATAAACACTCGCGCTGGAAGTGAGTGATTGGGTTTGAACTTGGAGATCAGCAGTTGTATGCTGTTGATCCTCACTAAATTTGGCTGAGCTGTGGCCGCCAGAGTGTCTATAGTCGCACCTAGGTACTGTTGTACGTGTGCGGGCTGGAGATGGGACTTTGGGTAATTTAGTGAGAATCCCAGACTGTGAAGAAGGTGAATGGTACGGGACACGTGGCTTGCACATTGCTGGGCTGACCTCGCTTGAACGAGCCAGTCGTCTAGGTAGGGGTAGACGTGTATATGCTGTCTCCGTAAATGTGCTGCCACCGTAGCTAGGCACTTCGTGAAAACCCTGGGCGCTGTTGTCACGCCGAAGGGAAGGACTTTGAACTGATAGTGCTGCCCCTGAACAGTGAACCTGAGGTACCTTTTGTGTGAGGGGTGGATGGGTATGTGAAAATACGCATCCTTGAGGTCCAGTGATGCTAGGAAGTCTCCCTGCTTGAGAAGCGGAAGAACTTGCTGTAGAGTGAGCATGTGAAAGTGCTCTGAAAGAATGTACTGGTTCAGGGGTCTCAGGTCTAATATAGGCCTGAGCGACCCGTCCTTTTTTGGGATTAAGAAGTAGAGGGAGTAAACCCCCGTGCCCTGCTCGTGGATGGGTACGACCTCGATAGCGCCTTTTAGAAGCATACTTTCTACCTCTTGCTGTAAGAGCGTTAAGTGCTCTGAGGACATAGGACGGTTTCTTGGTGGTATTGTGGGTGGAGTGGAGGTCAACTCCAGACAGTAACCGTATTTTATAATATCTTTGACCCACCTGTCCGTGGTGATGGAGTTCCACATGGACAGGAACCGTTGTAGCCTTCCCCCGACAGGTGTTATGTGGTCGGGAGGAAGGGAGAGGGCGTCACTGCTTGTTCTTGGGGGAGGACCTGGTGTTGCCGTAGCCACGTCCTCTGCCCTTGGTACTGGAGCCACGATAGCCACCTCGGGTGTTCTTATCGTAGGTGGTCTGCGTATTGCCCTTGTTATATGTTTGTTGTGACCCCTGTCCTCTGCCTGCTCCCTTGTTTCCGGGGCGACGAAAGGAGCCGCTCCGAAAGGACTAGTTTGTAGGGCGCCCATGGACTTTGCAGTGTCCGTGTCCTTTTTTATCTTCTCGAGGGTGGTGTCAACCTCAGGCCCGAACAAATAGTCGGGGTTGACGGGCTGGTTAAGTATATTGTTTTGTACCTCAGGCTTGAATCCTGAGATACGTAGCCAGGCGTGACGTCGTAGGATGACGCTAGTGTTGATGGCTCTGGCAGCCGTGTCTGCAGCGTCTAGTGCACATTTGATGGCAGCATTTGTGAGTAGCTGTCCCTCTCTGATAAGGATTTCTGCACCTTCTTTGTAGGGGTCAGGGAGGTGTTGAAGAAGTTGTTCCAGCGTGTCATAGTGCGCTCTATCGTAGCGAGCGAGGAGCGCTTGAGTGTTAGCTATGCGCCATATGTTTGCAGCTTGTGCGGCAACTCGCTTGCCGGAGGTCTCTAGCACCTTGGACTCTTTGTCCGGGGGAGGAGCGTCACCCGTTGTCTGCGAGTGTGCCCTCTTGCGGGCATTCGCCACAACGATGGAGTCGAGTGGTAATTGGCCTCTGATGTAAGTAGGATCCCCAGGTGCTGATCTGTATTTTTTGTCGATCCTGGGGTTTATCACTCGTGCCCTGGTGGGTTCCTTGAAAATGTCAGTGGCTGGCTTGAGGACTCCCTTCAACATTGGCAGAGTTTTTACATGTCTTTCTGAGGATGCAAAGGTGTCCATTAGAAAGTCATCTTCGATGATATCAGAGTGAAGCTGCACATCGTGGTTGTTTGCTGCACGTTCAATTAGAGCGTTGAACGCTGCAGTATCCTCTGTGGGTGATGTTTTTGCCCCATATAGCTGTGGGTCCTGTGCATCCAGAGGTGCACTGGGGTCTGCAGGGTCGCCCCAAGTTTGGTCAGGGTCCTGCTGGTCATCAGGGTCCGTGTCCACATGGTAGGGGACTTGTTCATCCATGTAGTCCCCCAATGCATCCGTGTCGGAGCGTGTGGGGGAGGCCTGGTGTGGATCCTGGTAGGGTGAATGGAAAGGTTCATACAGGAGAGGTTCTGAGTCCACCGGCAGCTTCCTCTTTAGCGGGATCCTGAAAGGTTCCAATGGCGGTTCCGAAGTTATCCTTCGGTCGTGGAGAATCATCCTGCCAGTGTTGGCGTCGATGACGTGTGACGGAGGCGTCTCAACAGGTGTAACCGTAGTCTTGGTGACCCGTGTCCTGAGTTGAAACACCTTCGGGATTGTGGATGGAGGCAAGCCGAAGGTAATGTTGGTCGGCACCGACGAAACCGCTGGAGCCCCGATCGAACCGGAACCCGACGGGTCCTGGAGGGCAGCCGTGGTTTTGCAGCCTGGCTGTGCACCAGGTCGTACTCGGGGCGCCTTAGAGGACGTGGCCCCGGTCTGGGTCGCGGCTGTAGATATCTTCGGCGCCAGTGGTGCATCGAGTCGAGGTGCGGAGACCACCGTCGACGTCTTCGACACGTGAGGTTTTGGTGTCGTCGAGGGAGTGATGCGAGGCGTAGCAGGCGGTACGGCCCTCGGTGTCGGCGGCGTCGAAGCCGGTAACCGAGCAGGTTTGTCGGCGCCGATGACCTTCTTCCGTTTGTCGACTCCCACGTCGCCCCTTTCGAGTTCGGCACCGAAGTCTCTCTTGGTGCGGTCGGTGCCGACACGGTGCGCTGGCGTCGAAGGTGTTGAAGGCTTCGATCCGACTTGCGCCACTTTCAGTTTCGATTTCGTAGGAGCTTGAGCAGCTTTCGGTTTCGGTTTCGTGGAAGGGAAACCAGCTGATTTAAGCGGTAATGGCTGCCGCTGAACATCCGAGGCCGGGCCCGAGGGCGGGGCCGAAGGACTGTGTGATAGGTCTCGGGTAAGGCCCGAAGGCGATCCCTCGACCGGAGCCATAGTCTGTGGCACTGGTGAGTTTTCGGTTTGAACAGGTAGGCCTTGTTCATCATCGGCGCTACTCTCTTCGGCCCCTAAGGCCTCCTCGTCGTCTCCTACCTCGGTGTCGTCTTCACCTCTGTGGAAGAGTGACTCGTCGGTCTCGTCCGATCCGGGGTCGTGGTCGGAAACGGGACCGGAGGGTAAGACTTCTACTTCTTCGACGTCGTCGGCTTCGTCGAAGATGTCAGCTGGGGCCGGTGCCGCGTGCTGCGCCTCGAGCCTCGCCGCTCGACGATTCCGCAGAGTCTTCTTGGAACGGAATCGGGCACAGGCCATGCATGTCGATTCGTCGTGGTCCGGCGAAAGGCATTTGTTGCACACCGGATGGACGTCGATGTGTGGGTACTTCGCATTACATACCGGACACCTTTTGAATGGTGTCCTCGATTCCATCGTCGAAGTAGTCGATGGACAGGTAAATGCGAACAAAGTCGGTGCTGAAAGTCAGTAAACTAACAGATAGTATCGAAACCCGATCGATAAACAGTACCGACGCGAACTAAAGGCCTTGTGGCCTCGACAAAAGTTTTTCCTAACTTGAGCTAAGATAGCACATCCGAACCCAATGGCGGAAAAAAACAATCTGAGGATGGAGGGGATGCCCATGCGCACTGTAGTCCAGGGGAGGAGTCACCTATCCAAGGATACTTCGAAGACTCTTCCAGGACAACAACGTGCAAACATCCGGACCCAACACTAGGCGGCGATCTATGCACAGATATGAATTCAGCAGCCCACATGCCTCGAACGTTCTGTATTAATGCTATTTTTCCTATTTTTCAATTCTGTAACCTGATTGATATTTGACTAATGAATAAAGAATCAGAGAACCTTAACTTTTGACTTAAATAAAACCCTTTAAAATAACTCACCACTCTCATTATTGCCTCTAATATTGTTTGCATTTAATTTTTTATATATATGTAAAGTCTCCTGTTTGGTGAAACACGGTCATCAAAAGATCCATCATTTTTCACCCTTTACAGCGGTAAACCATAGGTGATGTGGTTTTGAATAGGGAAATTACCAGGTAATTACCGCTGGATCAGTTTTTTGTAGCAGAGTTATGGTTAGTGCCATCACCAAAAGGAGCATAGTTAGTTTAATGCCTAGCGCTAGAAAATAATTGCCCAAGTTAGATAAAGTCCTGATTCCTGATTCCTGTGCTCAGAACATGAGGACTGGCAAAGCAGTACCGGAAAGGATGATGCAAGAAGGAGATTGCTGGAGTGGTGTGAGTATTAATAGGGTTGTGAAATGTTAATGTGCCTGCAGGTATGTTTTTGAGGTGTTGAAAAATAGTAAGGGTTTTGACTGTGGATGCAAGTTTGCTCATTTTGACTTGGTTTTTTATTTTGTTTTATTGATTGAATTGGTAATTTCATAGGACAGATTTATTGATTATTGGTTTATGTACTAACATTCTATGATGAGTCGCGTCGCGTTTCATGTTGTTTGCAAGGCTTCTGGGATGTAGGAAGTCGGAAGTTTGTAACGGTTCCGTAGTAGAGCAGAGGTAAGCGCTGTTCTCGGGAAAGACGGAATTGTTGTTGCCCTGTAGGTACACAGGGAAAACGTGGAACGATTAAAGTTGCACGACGCATTGTCTGGGTTTGATTCGGTGACATCGCCGTGTGTTGCCATTAGAGACATTTTCTGTGTGAGAGAAGTGTGTATGATAGCGAAGGTTACCTGTGAAATTTTGGTCTTCGGTACCAGGGATCCAAATGGCATTCCGATAGCGCTTATCACTGGAAAGGTAATAGGTATTCTCTGAGCTTGCTAGAAGGACAAAGTAGAGGGAAGCGCTGCTTTGTTAACGTATGTCATAATTCTGTAGTAGGACAGACTGTTCACTGTTCTCTGGAAAGACAGGATTCTGTGTGAATGTACTACATTTTTCTTGAATGTAAAGGCATTCGGGTTAATTGTGAAACTCTAGTTTTATTTCTCAGGAGCATTGGGTCTCCAACTATGTGTCTTAACTCTGGAGAAACGGTTAGCTAATGCTTGTTAGAAGAGTAAGGTAGAGGGATGTGCTACTTTATCAACGGAAGTAACGATTCTGTAGTAGGGCAGAGGTAAGCGCTGCTCTCGGGAAAGACGGAATTCTTGTGAAAAAGGTCATTAACTATACTTTGGTTAACGAAACAGACAATGGTGGTGTTTTTATGTTGTTACTAACAGATTTTGAGTAAAAGAGAACGTAAGAAAAAGATTGTCGTAAGATTTTGTAAAGGGAGGGCTAGTAGCAGGAGGAAAACTGATGTCCCAAAGGGCCACACTGGCACTGGACGAGACAGTGGGTGTGTAGTGAGCCCTGTCAGTAGCAGGAGTTAAACAGACTGAAACTGTCAATTGTGGCAGGAATGGAGAAAATAAATTGCATTAAAATATTACAGAAATTGAATTGTTTAAAGGTTTAAAGAAGCTGTTTGGAGGTAAAGTGAAACATTTGTTTTTTGTTGGTGATGCTCCTGAAGGAACACCTGTGCATTTTATGTCTACAAATTTGGGACAAAATTCATGTATGTGGGTTCACCAATGGTGCAAGATTACTGAACAAGAGGGTCCTTTGAGATTTCCAAAAGATGGTACTTTTGAATTGCAAGTTATTGACAAATTAAGGGAAGTGATATGTGAAAGAAAGACACCATCTAAAGCTGTACAATTTGAGGCCTTAAGCATGTGGGAAAAAGCAGCAAGAGACAAACAAAGCAAGTGAGGATAAAAAGGTAAAGCACCAGATGCAGGAGAAGGGAATTAATGATGATAAAAACCTTCACATAAATAATGATTCAGGGGATTAAATAATGGATGCATTGTTAACTGAGTGGCTGCCACTTTATGTGCTTCCCATTAAAAATACTGAAAATAGTGTACTAGTAAGTACTACAGTGGCTACTGCTTCTGTTAAACAGAGAGAAATACGGAATGAGAGAAATGTGCAGACATTTCAGATGGACCCACTACCTGTTGATTCAGCACTGACAGTGATACCTCCAGGTGTTACTGCTTTAAATGTGACTGATTCGGTGCAAAAACTACAAGCTGCAGATGCACAGACAGTGCCTAGACAAATTAGGACTGTCCCAATTAATATGGTCCCTACTCAAAAGATTCAAACAGCTGTAGAAGGAGTAAATATGTCAGGGTTTATTTTGGAAACTCAGAATTCACAGAAAATACCCCTGACAGTCCAAGCATTGAAAGATGGGGAAAAATTGTGTTTACAGCACCCACAGCCCAGGATAAAATAAATATATTTGGAGATGGGATTTTTCAAACCTGCTTTGAGGAAGCAGCAGTAATTAAAAAGATAGAAAGCATGGGGGAACAAATTAACCCAGACCCCGAAAAAGAGAAACAGCTTAGTGTTTTAAATTCAACATTTGAGCATGGAGAAATTAACAGTCCTTGCTATTTAAATCATGAAAATGTGAACCAGTGTCAGGAAAAATAATTAATTTCCCTGAGTAAGGAAATAAATACATGTGCAGTAACTACACATGGTAGACTGACCGATTTGGCTCAAAAATATGAAATTATTGTTTCAGGAAGTTTTCCGTTTCAGAAAAGCTTCAGGGTACACATGAATGAAGAGGCAAATGAGACAATGTGTTCTTCAGAAATGCAATTGCACATTGCAGAAACGAAATATATATTTTTAATGCAATAGGTTTGAGAAATTAGGAGACAAGTGCACAAGAAAACATGAGAAGAAAAAGAAACCACCAGACCTAGCAAGGAAACTGGATAAAAAAAAGAAACCACCAGATTTAGTTGAGGAAAATAATAAGCAGAATGAGGGAGAAGCTTTTGCTTGCTCATTGAGAGAAATGGTGGGAGAAGTGCATGTTCATGTGCCACGGAACAAAGGTGAGCTTGCAGAATTTCTGAACACATTCCCGAAATTGAGAGACAAACTCATGCTGTGGTACCCACAAATTGATGGATTTCTCGAAATTTTAAAGGAGTTATGTAATAATTTGGAAACGAATTCTGACACTGCCATGCAAACTGAATTATGGTTTGAATCTAAAGTTATGGTGCAAAGGCCAGGTGGGGAGACAGTGAAAAATGTTTGCATGAATGCACCATCAGTTTCTCTTGCTGAGAAAAATGAAGCAGTGATTACTTTTCTGAAGGGCAGAGTGCCAGCAAAATATGCTAATTGGGTACAGATTAAAAGAACAAAACAGGAGCTAAAATTGGTTAATGAGTTATGTGAAAGTGTGTGTTTAATGTTTCAGTAACACAGTGGTAGAGAATGTCCTGATGCCACTAGCATAATATTCTTTGTGACTCAGTTGGTTATTGGTTTAATATCTTCTGATCAGATCAGTGTGCACATACAGCAAAAGCTGATAGAATGGCATCTGAAGGATGAAGGTTACTATTGTGCTGGACAGGGAATGAAGCCAAAAGAGTTTGAAGAAAAACCTATGATGGTACAGAGAAGGTTTGCACAGAAACGTTTACAGAATAAGCTGTTTGCAGAGAATAAAATTGTGGTACAGGGTGATGTTTCACAAGCTGAGGTAAAAAGTGCTCAAGGAAGATTTGGTGTTCCACAGGATGGAAATAAAGGTGGTTTGGTTTGTGCAAATTCAGGTATGGATGTTGTACTGCTGGAAAAAGTGTCCTTTTGCCATCTTTGTGACAGATTTGAGCACTGGAAGAAGAAATTTAAATTTAAACATGATGTAGCAGAAGGAAATGTGAAAAAACAGAGAGAAATCCAGGTGCAAGAGGTGCCAGCTAAACAAATGCAAATGTCAGTTCAGAAACAGGTACCAATGGCAGGAATTTTTCAAGCCCAAATGGTCCCACAAAATATGGAAAAAGCTCAAATTAATTTAAATAAGTTGTCCAGAGCAAATGTGAATAATTTCCAGAAACAAGGCCTGATAGAAAAACAATTGTTTTGCAAATTAAACAGCACAGATTACTGTACACCAGATAATGTTAATTTTCAGATTCCTGATGAGGATGTACATTTTAAAATGGCCCAACAAGAGACAGCTGTGGCATGGTTTTCAGAAAAGACAGTTGAAAAATTACCTTCTGATTTGAAAGCAATAATAAAAACAGAAATAAGAGCGTTCACCGAGAAGGATGTCAGATTAATAAAATGTGCAGAGCATGTCTTATTCAAATTAGATGACATGTATTCAAGAACAGCATCAGTTGCAGGAATTTTACCAATTAAAGGATTTTTGATGCAATTGATTGGAAGTTTATGTAACTTTCTGATCACAGGTTCGCAGAAACTAAATGAAAAGAACAGATTAGAGCAGGAGATTAATAGCATAATTTTTCCATGTTGTCCTGTGGTACCGAATCCAGCCAATGTATTTTTTCACATTCCATGTGCTGAAGAGTGGCTTACTGTTATTGATTTTTGACAAGTTCATGTCACAGTGCCATTGCATGAAGCTAGTGAGGAGTACTGTCAGAAAGAGAATGAATGGCTGGGACACATAATTGGAAAGGGAGCTAGAAAGGTGTCACCAGAGAGAGTGGAAATAATTTACCAGATGAATCCACCTTAAATTCAGAAAGAAGTCAGGAAGTTTTTGGGAATGGTTAGCTGCTGTAGAGAGTGGTTACTAAACCTTTCCCTAGTGGCTAAGCCTTTACTGAGGCCGACACACAAGGATGTGTCTGATCCGCTTTCATTGGACAACAATTGCACAAAAACATTCCTAGAGTTGAAAGTGAAAAGGTGTCGCGCCCCGGCACTAGGAATGCAAGTTTATTTAAAAGAAAACACACCGATGTGCAGTGAGAGGGAGGGCTGCGCTCTCTCAGTGCCTGTTCAAAAACATGAATGCGTTCAAAGGTCTGTGACGTATTTCCCAATGACCCTTGACCCCGACGTCACAGAAATGCCCAGCTGCCTTAATTTAGTAGCTGTGGTAGATGTCAGTCATAAAAAGAGTGAGTTTATAATAATGGCATTTCCAATTATTGTAATGGTTGCTTCCTTTGTGGAGTTGTTTTGGGGAAATACTGTGACCAAGAAATGTCTAAATTCAAATGTATTTAGCTTACTGCCAGCAAATGAAATTGTTTGTGATCAAACTGAACCTAAATGTTTAAATGTCATGAATTTCTGCCTGAACCAAAGTTAGACTTTAATGATGAACGTCTGATTCAGCCCAACCATTTTGTAGATGGCCCATATTTGAAAGGTAACAATGACACATTAAGAGCAGCACATGCGGTGCTTCCTATATATTATGTTGTCAAAGGTTCATGGCTGTCAGCAGTTACCTCAGCCCAAAATTCGAGATGGATTGCCCTTACCATAACATGCAATATAATTTCTCAATTGGGAGTAACTGTTGTCCTGGGAAAGAGAAATGCTAATTCAGTTGCACAATATTGTATCCTGTTAGTCTCAAATGTGTTATTGCAAAAGCTGATGCCCAGATATAGATTGCCAGTTTCTCTGAAATCAGATCATAATGAGGTCTCAAAGATGATGAGTGCAAATCCACAGACTGGACAAGAAGTGGATTGTAGCTATCTGCCTGAAGTTTCAAACATAATAAAGCAACATAAAGGCAGCACAGAGCTACACTTTGCGAAAGACTGTGTTTCAGCGTCACCAAAGTTGCTTGAGTATTTACATGCAAATGCACTTGTGAAAAACACAGATGAACAGACTAGCCATTGCTGTGAAGGTCTGACTAATGTGGAGCGTGCAGTTTCTCACCAGATTGCAGCTGCTACACAAGATCTACATAATGAATGGTGTCAAAACTTTGATCTGAGAGATGCTGTGAAATTGAAAGGCCTGTTCCAAATGATCCTGGCAAAGACTGTTGTGAAATGTGGTGGCCTTCCAAATTGGGTGTATGGTCCTGTGTCCCCCTGATAAAACAGCTCCTCTTCAAGAAAAAATGCCAGCAGTGGTCAAAAGTCCACAGAAGAAGGTCAGTCAAGCTGTAAGGGAACACACAGAGTTTGAAGCAGCACTAGAAAAAACTGAGGTGTCACTGGAAAAGCAAAAAGTGGAAACTGACTCAGATGAAAGCAGTATCCAAAGGGTGAAAGAGTCAGATGCAGCCTCTGAAGAAGAAATTAGTGCTGTGGGCCTATGAGTGGAGGTAGGAAAAAGCTGGCTGAAAGGGAAACCACAAAGTTTGCAGTGGTCCCTTGAAAAATCATTTGCACCCATAGCTGAAACATCTGAATCTGATCAAAGTGAAAATAAAAAGTGAAAAGCTTGTGTACTAAAGATGAGTAGTAATATTTTAGGTAGAGAAAAACATATATTTGACTCAACTAATATTGTGTTTAAAAAAAAAAAAAATGTAACGTGAAATTAAATTAGTGTGATACATTTCGAAATCATGTGAGGTACAATGATTTGATATTTATCAAAAAGGGTGAATTGATGGAGCTTAGATTTCACCTATAAAATGTATGCATTATTATATGACAGAAAGCTGCAGACATGAGTTCTAAAATGGCACGCAGATTGTGGAAAAGCAAGTTGAAAACATCGGGCTTTAGTTTGGAGGTGCTTTTGTGTGAAAACATGCTTAATTAGTTGAACAGCCATGCTTATATGTGATTAATCCATATGTAATCTCACTATAGAATGCACATTAATTTAGAAAATGTATTGGTACTTTTAAAATGGCATCATGTATTTTTGCAAGAGTAGAAATGTGCTGAATTGTGTTTCACAGTGTAGAAAACCACGTGATTTTAGTTTGCTTTAGTGGACTAAACTGAAACAGTTTGGAATGTGCTACTTTTTCCCTAGCAACTTTCAATGAACGGGCTCCGATAAAAAAAAAAATCTGCCTACCGCTTCCTCCGACCTTCAAAATGTTGCATATTTTTGTAGCCTGTTTAAACGTGCAGAGAAGAACACACTTTTTTTTCATAAATCACAAGACTGAAATTTGAACAGGAACAAGCCTGATTAATGACGTATCCAGTCAGCCCATGGGGAGATGATATGTCTTGAAGTTCTGATTGGACCAGCTATGAGGACTGAGCACGTGAACTTTTACTTGAAATATGGCTTACAAGTGGGAGGAGTGCCTCCTTTTTTGCCTTGCTTTTTGCCTCTCTCCAGGCCCAGTTTCTGTGCTGGACACAGAGACAGGGAGGGGCTGCATTCTGTGGGGGCTATGGTGCAGCTTGAGACAGAGACACAGACTAGCACAGCGAAGCAGAGGCAGAGGGAAAGAGCTGAAAGGATCAGAACAGATTTAGATTTTAGGTGCTAAACTGCATTTATTTCTCTTTATGGGATATTTTTGCCATTATTAATTATTGATTAACCTTGTAAGACTTACTCTTTTCCTTAGAAACTCTTTAAGAGTTTTGACTGACAATTTGCGCCACATTTCCCTTCCTATACGTGATGCTTATATGCAGACTGTAATATGTTCTGTATTAATGCTATTTTTCCTATTTTTCAATTCTGTAACCTGATTGATATTTGACTAATGAATAAAGAATCAGAGAACCTTAATTTTTGACTTAAATAAAACCCTTTAAAATAACTCACCACTCTCATTATTGCCTCTGATATTGTTTGCATTTAATTTTTATTTATATGTAAAGTCTCCTGTTTGGTGAAACACAGTCATCAAAAGATCCATCATTTTTCACCCTTTACAGCGGTAAACCATAGGTGATGTGGTTTTGAATAGGGAAATTACCAGGTAATTACCGCTGGATCACTGGTACAGACAATTAGAAGCCCCCCCACAGTATTGCTGGTGCTGTAGCAATAAACGTCAGGTTGACACGTTGAGGGGTGCTGGTACCGACTCTAAGTCGCCCCCCACAGTAGTGCTGGTGCTGTATCAGTAGCAATAAACGTCTGATAGACATGCTAAACGGTGCTGGTTCCGACTATTTAAGAGTCCACCTGAGAAGTTATGGTGCTGTAACAATGAACATCTGGTAGACTTGCTGGGAGGGTACCGGCATTGTCCATTACACTTACACCAGCGCTTTCAGAAATGAGCAGTGCCGTCCATCACCATTACACTTACTCTGTTGGGAAGCACTGACACTTTGTTACTAGAAGTATAGCAATTCTGCTGATAAGTGTTAGTACACTAGTATTTATACTAATGTCTCAGGAGGATCGCTAATCCTATAGTTACAAAGCACCAACACTTACCAGCAGAGTATCTAGACCAGTCATGGACAATGCCAGCACTTTATCAGATTAATTTATACTACATTCTGTAATCGTTAGCATACTCAGTCTTTATCAAAAAGCAATTGTTTCAGCTTTAAAAAGGCATACAATTAAAATAAGTAGCTACTAGTGTACTAAAATCACTAGCTACACACAAATATTTTGATAAAAATAAATCAATAAAAAAATTGCAATTGGTAATTTACAATATGAATCCATTCTAAACCCTCAATTAGCAGATAGGAAAATAACCATACATTGCTACGCTGTGTATCAAAAATGAATCGATATTCTGCAGAGTGAAGTATCACAATGATAAGTTAATCACACAAGTCATTAACAAGAAATATATAATCACAACATTTGCAGAAAGTCGAGTCTCCTAAGGCTCCATGCTGAGACAATAAATGGTGCTGTCGTCAAAAATATACATTGTAGATCTGTCCTAAGACACAAAATCATTGCCTCGTTACAATGCCTTAGTTTGTAATTCGGAAACAAGGACAGAGAATCTACTTCCCTGTAAAGTGGCATAAAACGTTTCAAAGTCTTTTGTCCACCTAATTGCAGGAACGGAAATGGGTAGGGTCCTTATTTCCACTCCATGTCTTAATGTACCTAAGACAGGTTGCGTATCCAGGTTACACATGACAGTCTTCTCTTAGCTTCTAGTCGGATCAAGTCTAGATGGAAGCAACATCCCAGGAACATTTGAATAAAGGTAGGAAGACATCAGACTCCTTGCCTTGCTGAATGTTTAATTGAAGCCTCTTTGCTTTTCCAATAACGTTTCAATCAATCAATGGGTTTGTAAAGTGCAGCTACTCACACGAAAAGGGTGCGTGGAACGCAAGGCGGTGGTTCATGTAGGCGGGTCCAGTGTTGTGGAGGGCTTTGTGGGAATGGGTGAGAAGTTTAAAGGTGATTCTCTTCTCAACGGGGAGCCAGTGTAGTGTCCGTAGGTGTTGGCTGGTGTGGCAGTGGCACAGTAGGTTGAGGACTAGTCTAGCGCCGGCGTTCTGGAGTTTGCGGGTGAGGTTCTTGTTGATTCCGGTGTAGAGTGCGTTGCCTTGTTTTCCTGTGTTCGAGGGGAATCCAGTTGAAGGTCTTTCGGAGCAGGCAGAGGGTGTGGTAGCAGGAAGAGGTGGCAGTGTTCATCTGGCGATCCATTTTTAGTTTGGAGTCCAGGATGATACTGAGATTGCGAGTGTGGTCTGTGGGGGAGGGACGGTTCCTGAGGGCAGGAGGCCACCAAGTGTTGTTCCAGGCGTCGGGGTGTGGGTCCATGATGAGCACCTCGGTTTCGTCCATGTTGAGTTGTAGGCAGCTGTTCTTCCTCCACCTGGCGACTGCTTCCATTCCATCCAGAAAGTTGTGTTTGAAGATGTTGTGTTGGATTAATAGAAAGAGGATGAGTTGGGTGTCGTCTGCGTACAATACGATCCATTTATTAATGGAAGGGATCGTCCAAAATTCAGGACAGCCCATGTTTTTCATGAATTTCAGGATGAGCTCTACATGTTGTACCCAGTGGACTCCTTTGCTAGTTAAGATGTCCAGAGCCGGTCCAGGCGCAACAACGTGCGCGTCATCGGGGTCCCGGAGTCCTCGGATGAGGCTTCGGTGGACCTGCTTGTGGAAGATTTGGTCCTCAATCATCTGAAGCCTAAGGGCCTTGGGAAGTTTTTTGCGGTGGAAAGGGCCCATAGGGTGCCGGGCGGACGGCCCAAGGCGGGTGCCCCGCCGCGGCCGATTGTCGCCCGGCTCTTTCATTTTCGAGATCGGGACGCTATCCTGCAAGCTTCGAGGGTGACGGGCCCAGTTCCCTTCCAGAATGCGTCGGTGAATTTTTATCCGGACTTCACCCAGCAGGTGCAGAGACAGAGACAGAGCTTCCTGGGGGTGAAGCGAAGACTTCGGGAGCGGGACCTAAAGTATGCCATGCTTTTCCCCGCCAGACTACGGGTGGTGCATGAAGATCGGACATTCTTTTTTGACTCTCCTGTTATGGCCGACGAATGGCTGGACGCTTTGCCCCGGCGACGGACCGGGGACGACACAGCTGAGCATGGAGACAGTGGCCGGGATGGACAGGGCTGATACCTCAAAGCCGGCCTGACTTGATTTGACCATATTTGAAGATTTGAACAGAGTGCAGTAACTGTGGAGGGTTGCGGGAGGACGAGGGGTGCTCTTTTCCTCCCTTAGGGTACTTTTTGTAGATTTTTGTTTTTGTAGGGCGACAGGCACACTGCAAGTTGGGGGGGCTTTTTAAGCTGCAGCAGGGGTGCAGGGTGGGGGGAGTTATGGGGAGTTTGAGTTTGTTGTTGGGGGGTTTATTTCTGCAAGGCATGATGATTATCCTCAGGGCTGTTCCATGGTGGCGCCTCGGGTGTGGGGTGGGCCTCTTTCCGTTTGAGGATGGGGGGTAGAGGCCTAAGTGTTATAAGCTGGAATGTTAATGGTTTGGGGGATCGCATTAAGAGGGGGATTGTTTTGCAATTTCTGAAACGCTCAATGCCAGACGTTGTACTGCTGCAGGAGACGCATCTCATAGGCAATACGTGCTATGCCCTGAATAGGAAGGGGTATAAATTCATTGCACACTCGGGATTCTCTTCTGGGTCCAGGGGTGTGGGCATCCTCGTTAGAGCATCGCTGCCTTTTGAGGTGGACTCCACCATTGTTGACGATAGGGGGAGGTTTGTGGCGGTGGCGGGGCGGTGGGAAGGAAGGACTTTGGTTTTGGTTTCGGTTTATGTCCCGCCGGCCCTGCAGGCCGCCACATTTGCTGAATTGGGCAGGGCTTTGCTGACTCTCCCGGGGGGCATGCTGGTAGTGGGAGGGGATTTCAACGCTGTGGGTTCCGGACTGCTGGATAGATACCCGCCCAGGGACACAGGGGGGGCTCAGAAATGGCTTCCAGACCTCCTAGACACGTTTGGCCTGATAGACTGCTGGAGGCTCCGGCACCCCACACAGAGTCAATACACGTTTCACTCCGGTGCGCATGGTAGCCTCTCCAGGATTGACTACCTGCTCACTCTGGCCGCACATGCCTCGTTGATATCCGAGGCGAGGCACATGGCACGTGGTATCTCTGATCACTCGCCAGTGTGGATCCGGCTGGATCTCGGTCGGGAGGGAGGAGGGAGGGTGGCCCCCATTAACCCATGGTATTTCCGAGACCCCAAGATGCGCAGCGCCCTGGTAAAGAAGGTAGATAATTACTTTAAGGACAATCTGGGAACCGTGGACTCGGCGATCTCGCTGTGGGAAGCTTTTAAGACCGTGCTTCGGGGGGAGGCCCTCTCCCTGGTGGTGACTGCCAAGAATCGGAGGGATTGCGCAGTGCGGCAAGTGGAGGAGGAGATTGCGGCCCTTGAGGGGGATATGGAGGAGGAGGTCACAGAGTCCTCATTGCATGAGCTTTGCTTGAAGCAGGCGGAGTATAGGGACCTGGTGACGGACGCCGCCAAGACCCTCAGCAGGGAACAACAGGGCCGTCTGTATGATGTTGGAGATAAGGCAGGGAAACTCCTGGCGTGGCTGGACAGGAAGGAACGGGTCAATAGAGTGGTGCCAGAATTGATTGGAGAGGGGGGAGAGGCGATTGTGGAACCTGAAGGGATTGTGGAGTGTTTCGCGGAGTATTTTCATAGGGTTTATTCCTCTGTGTCGGACAGGCCGCCCGAAGACTCGTCTGATCTCCTCCGTGATATCGAGTTGCCCTGCCTCTCTGACATAGATAGGGACGATTTGGATGGCGACATCACGGTTGACGAGGTGGCGGGGGCGATTCGCGCGTTGAATTCGGGTAAGGCCTCTGGACCGAACGGACTGCCGATCGATCTGTACAAACTGTTCCCGGATAGGGTCGCCCCTCACCTGCGCGCCATGTTTTTGGAGGCGCGGGGAGATGGGATCCTTCCGTTGGATCAGCGCCTGGCGTCGATCGTGGTCATACACAAAGAGGGTAAACCCCGAGATAGATGCGCCTCCTATCGGCCCATTTCACTCCTCAACGCCGAGCCGAAAATTCTGGCCAAACTCCTGGCTACCCGTCTGATTAGGGTACTTGGCGATCTGGTCCACCCGGATCAATCTGGCTTTATCCCGCACCGAAACACAGCATTGAACCTTAGGCGTCTTCATGGCGTCATCGCCAGGGCGGGCACGCTGCGTGAACCGGCTGTCGTGGCATCTCTTGATGCCACGATGGCCTTTGACACGGTGGAGTGGGCATATTTATGGGACGTGCTGGCCAAGTTTGGTTTCGGTCGCGGGTTTGTGAGTTGGGTCCGGTTGCTGTACGAGGGGCCACTAGCGAATGTTGTGGTGAATGGTCGGGCATCTACTCCGTTTCAGCTTGGTAGGGGTACTCGGCAGGGCTGCCCCCTGTTGCCTCTGTTGTTCGCCCTCGCCCTTGAACCGTTGGCTGCGTGGATACGTTGGCACCCGGATATACGGGGCCTAATTTTTTTTTTTTTATTTAATAAAAAAAAAAAAAAAAAGAAAAGAAAAAAAAAAAAGATGTCCAGATCCGAATGGAAGTATGTGGTCTCTGGCATATTTGTCAAAACACTTGCCAAAAAAGAACAGGTTTTAGATGTATGGTTACATCAGTATCGTGCTGGCCCAATTCGATCTCAAACCTGCCATTGGAGTACAAGACCCAAGTGTAATGGTGACAATTAAAACAAGCATTGGCATAGCCAATAGGTCTCGCCGTTGGGACCTTATAATTGTTTAGCTATGCAGCAGTTGCATAACTAAATACTTATCAGGTCCCAAAAGCGAGACCTATTGGCTATGCCAAGCGGCCGTGAAAGTGAAAGTAAACGCGGTAAAGCGCGGCGCGCGCGCCCATGCACTGTAGCTCTAGGCTGGTCTGGTAGCACTTTTTGGAGCCCTCTCAATAAGTCTCGCCAAGGCGAGACCTAAAAATGCAGTCTTTTGTAAAAGTCTGGCCTTTAAAGATCCAAAGGTTCAGCCCCGCAGAGGGAACAGTTTTCACCCCAAGGACTGGCTTGGGCCACTTTTGATACTTTCTCCAAGCAAGGTAACCACCATAGCCTGTGAAGCCATGCATCTTGGTGGGAATATTCTGTTGGCCCCACAAAGCTAGAAGAGATTGCTTCCCGGCTAGCGTGAGCTTAGTTGGCTCCTTCTCTCATATGGAGGGTACACCGCTGCTGCTGGTCTGCCCAGCGCTAGCCCCTCCAGGCCGGCAGCCAGCTCCCAGCCCAAGAACTCCTCAATGAAAGCAGACTTTATATCGATGAAGGTTAAGAACACGTCTGACTTTATGTTAATGATGTAAGTTAAATATAATCTCATGGCCTGGACAGCTGTACCGACTCCATTTATGAAGCCTGCCTGCAGGCCGGACAAGGTCTGTTGTTCATCGACCCACGCTTCAAGTTTATTATGATACAGAACTCCAACGGAGGTCCACTTAAACAGCGATTAAAAAGAAAGGAGAAAAACAGCAATCGGAGAACTAAACACAAGCATTTCAACAAATGGAAACTTAATCATTTAAAGGCCTCCAATTCAAGACATATAATGAACAATGGAAAGAACAACTCTCAAAGCATCTGGAAAAAAAATTGATCTAGAAAATAGGCTAAATGTATTGTTCATTGAACAGCACGGACTTTAAAAAGTAATATCACACATAGTATAAGATTTAAGGAAAAAACTAACGGTCCAGAGATGCTGCTTCTGGATATACCCTAAGATGCTAGAGGAACTTCACTCAAAGCTCTGGACCTTTCCAGCCTCATATTAACAGGTAAGAGTGGGGGTATGAGCACATGCTCCTCCATTCCAAAAGATCTGTTCTGCTCAGTAGGGTAATTCCTTATTATGAGAACACAGTAATCCAGGTGGGTTTGAGTGAAAACATATATTTACATTCACCACTTGATTCGATCCATTTCACTCTTTTTTAACTTTTCACACAAAGAGTTTTTCGAAAAGGAGAACAGCCGACGCGTGTTTTGACCCTATATGGCAAGTTGAGCCAGGGCTTTCTCAAGGCTGTGAGTAAAGAAAAGGAGGGGTCAATACTGAAAAGTAACAAAACAAGGGGCTCCCAAAGAGAAGGACACCGACAAAGTGTTGAAGTGAAAAATAGAATTTAAAATATTTTTTATTGAATTCATACCTAAAATATCTTAGAGAATCTGAAAAGAGTTTCCTTGGACAAAACATATGTGAAAAGTGTGTAAAATAACAGATCAGAGGTTGTTCATACATGCATTTGCTTTTAGAGAGAAAAGAGAAAGAAAAACGTGAGTGTAGGTGCTGGCACAGGCGTATTGGCAACATTAGGAGTGTCAACGGGGCGTTACGGTGTCAAAGGTCTAAAAGTACTAATGGTAATGCAGTCATTCTATTCAAGCGTCATAAGGTCAGACGAATATTCAGTACATTTCCAATTTTCTTGAAGTGACATATTAAAAACCTTCAATTCTGAAAAAACATTTTTTTTTACATAAGGTTCCGGGTCTTCAGCTACAGGTTGTCGCAGCTTCATTAACAATGCCAAATCATTTTTAGTAATCCATATACCGCGGAACATATTTATGACGAGCATTACCAATTGCAAGATAACATTACACTTTGATTAAGGAAAATGATGTTAGTACAAATATGTATCTGTGTGTTACTCTAAACACAGGCTTGACATGCAAAGAAAAAGTGAAGGAAAAAATACCAGGATGGACTAACGAATGAGTACGTGTTTTAGGTTGCGCAAGAAGTATTTAGATGCATTGTCAGGGCTGCAAGGTCTTGCAGATCCCATTTGATTTAATGTTGGTAAGGTTTTCAAAAGTGTGTACGAAAATGTTAACAAGGGCGCCACATGCGTGACAGGAAAACATTATCAACTAGTGGACTGATAATTCACGAATAAGTGCGTCATTTTAGACAGCGCAGATGTTATGCAGGTAGGTTATCAGAACTGCGGGTTTACAGTAAACTGATAAAACGTATGCCACTTTCTCTGATACAACTAATTCCCGCAAGCATAGGTTGTAAAGATAGTGTCAATAACGAGGAAGGGAACAGGAGCCATCAAGTAACTACGTCAGAGGTCAATTGATGCAAACAGAACCTTATATAAACGCTCACATGGCAAGACTCGAATCGAGAGAGAGCGATAAGAGACCAAACAGGGGTGCAGTGATCACTTACTTGAAAAGTTCAAGAGAGGTCTCTCCTGAGGTCCCAGGATAAAACCGTACGGATGAACTCTGCGGCGATAGCACAACGGTAAATGGGAAGCACCATCTTAAGTAATAAGAGTGCAAGATTTACCCCGAAGTGTATTCACGTAGTAACTGGAAGTTTGGTTACGAGTGAAAAAAAGAATTAAAAGTGAACATATTCGGCATGGCGCAATTTATTATGTTCGGTACGTGTTTCTTATAAGAAAAAAAGTACGCGAACAATGCGCGGAGAGAGCCTTTTACATTAGGACCTTGTGTGCGTCAATGGTAGCACTGATCAGGAGTAACAGAGCAATCTTAAGGAAGCAATAACCGCTGCCATATTGGAATGGATACAAAAAGCTACAGATAAGGGGAGTTTACAGAGTCAAGTAACGTGGAACACGTTATGGAAAAGCGAGGTTGACAATAAGTAACGAAGTGTAACGTTTGTAATATAGTGCAGCTATTTCTTTATTTCTAGTGTGAAAGGAAATACCTAGACCTCGGAGGAACAGCGTACAGAGGGAGTGTAAACACATTGGGAATAAAGAAAGTCAGAAACTACAAAAAGTTATTTAAGAATCGAGACTACGCTATATTGGAATGGCTAAAGTGAATGAGGGTATAGAAGAAAAAAAAGTAACATTTTTTGATAAAACAAATGATGAGGGGCGACGTCTGAAACCGTCGAAAAGGAGCGGTCGGTATAATTCAGACACACTCAGAGTTAGAGGTCAAGAAAAGCCGGTGTTGCTATAGTCTATTAACTTTAAACATATTTTCGTAACTGTACCTAAACAATAAGTAGAACCGGAAGGGACAGAGTAGGATAGGTGATGCAAGCAAGGTTTTCTGCAAGCCAAAGACTGGTTTTGTAAGTACAAGGATAAAGAATCCGTGGGGATCAATGAGAAATAAACCAAGCTAATCACTCCAGATGAGGAGTTTTTTTAAATTTTTGATGAAACGGTGATATGAGGCTTACCAGGTATTGGTGTGCAGTTAGTCAGGGTGTAAGAATGAATTTAACAGATTGTACACGTCTTATGATTCATTAACACATTGTATGTTGATCAACACTTCTCCTCTATGACAGCATGTTATTAGGCAGTCTCTGGCTAGTTTGGTGGTTCATTTAAAGCCAGTGATGCCACTCATGTTCTTTGAGGCCCTTTTCCACTGTTTCCAGGCCTAGGATTAGAGCACGTTCCTCTTTGCGGAGACGAAGTTCTAGATTTCTGCCTCGTTTGTGTTGTTTCAGTTTTTTTAGACCTACAAAGGAGAAGGTTCGCTGATGGCAGTGATGTGTTACAAAGTGTTCCACCAGTGGTTGCCTAGTATCTGATTTGTTAATAATTTTGGTAGTGTTCTTGAATACGGATTTTCAAACGCCGAACAGTGCTCCCAATGTAGTGTTGGTCACAAGAGCAAGAAATAAGATAGATGACATTGGTGCTTTCACAATTGATAAAATCGTTTATTTTGTGCAAATGGCCATTGATTATGACTTCCATGGTTCTTGATTTGCCCAGTTGGCATATTGAACAGTTCGAGCAGGTATAGAAGCCTTTAGGTTGTTGAAGAAAGTTAGTAGGTTCTGGTTTGATTCCCAAAAAGGATGGACATAAGATGTCCCTCAAATTTTTATTTTTTTAACCATTCTTTTTATTAAACAAACAACTGAAGATTGGTACATTACAGAGGAGCCAAGCAGTATACACTTTACATCATGTATGAATGGAAGGATATACAGACAGCATATATGGGTGGAACATCACGGCTGAGTAGGGTCATCATGGTCTACATTTCGAGGTGGTGTGCATAGCTCTCCTCTAAAAGCATTCCACGGGTTCCAAATAAGCGACCACTTCCTAGGGCACCCTCGTGCCAGATACACTGTCTTTTCTCTAAACATAGACCAATCGAGATATTTCTCCCATTCTTCCACCTTGGGTGGGTGGGCAGCCCCCCATAGTTGAGCTATGTCCCTCAAATGTTTGCTTCTAGAAACACTGAGCTGGGGCGTGTCATGAAGCACATTTGATATTGTTGTATTTTCTTTCAAAAGGTGCCAGTTTTTATTGAGAGTTTTTCTGATATATTGATGTCCATTGTTGTATTGTGTGGTGAATCGGAGCACTGATTTTCAATCTCTGGTACGATTGTTGTGCAGCAGCAGATGTCGTTCAGTAGCAGCAAACAGTTTCTGAGCCTTAAGGACTTGTGTTTTAGATCCTCGTTGTTTCAGACGCTGGGTTATTTCATTGGAGTTTACCGTGTATTCTTCGTTTGAGCTACAATTCATGCACGCTCAACGGTATTCTCCTGCTGGAATGTTAATGTTGTTTGGACGACTGCTGGATGCATGTAAAATGGAATTTGCAGAGGTTGATTTTCTGTGTATTTTAGTGTGCAATTTATTGTTCTCAATGTAGATTGTTAAATCTAAATATTCAATTTCGGTTTTTGAGATAGTATATGTGATGTCAATTCCCCATCTGTTGGGGGTGAGGGAGTCGATGAACAGTTCAGAAGTTCTTCTGGTCCTTGCCAGACAAGCAGGATATCATCAATATACCTTCACCACATTATAATATTACTGGTGAGATCATCTGATCTTTCTCCCCATAGCCAATGTGTCTCCACCTCACCCATCAGGAGGCAGGCATACAGAGGTGCAAATTTTGCCCCCATGGCAGTACCCTGGAGTTGTCTAAAAAAGTTGCCATTGAAAAGAAAGTAATTGTTAAATCGGCAAAAGTCAAGCATGCCCAGTATCATATTATTTCTGGCTGTAAGATGGACTGATCTGTAGAGATTTTCTAATTGCTGCAAGTACTTCTGTGTGTTTGATTGAGGTATAAAGACTAGTGACATCAATTGAGGACAGTACATAGTCATCTTGCCAGACTATGTTCTCTAGTTTTTTGCAGGACATCTTTGGTGTCTTTAATGAAGGAGGGAAGGTCCTGCATGAGGGGTTGTAGCTCTGTGTTGATGAAAGCACCCACATCGAACAAATGGAGTCAATTCCTGCGATGATTGGTCTGCCTTTAGGTATTCTTCCTGGTTTATGTACCTTCGGTAGAAGGTAGAGAGTTGGAGTAACCTGATCTTTTTATGTACAAGAGTTGTTTTTCCTCCAAGGTTAAAACCTCTTTATTATATAGGCATTTAGGAGTTGAAGAAGTTCTTCTTGGATTTATTTTGTGGGGTTATGATCAAGTTTCTGATAGCAGGTTGTGTCTCCTAGTTGTCTCTGGGCCTCTGCCAAGTAGTCTGAAGTATCTAATACAACAACGTTCCCTCCTTTGTCCGCTTCCTTGATGGTTAGGTTGGGATCATTTCTTAGTTCAGTCAGGGCTTTTCTTTCTTTGTTCGTTATATTTTTCGATGCATATTTCTGTTTGGATTGCAATTTTTGGAAATTCTTTATCCAGATCTTTGTTCACTGCTTTGAAAAACAGGTCTATAGAGTTACTAGACGGTAGAGCTGGTGAAAATGTGGATTTCTTTTTGAGAGGTTTTGGTCTGGAGTGAAAGATATCTTTTCCCAATTCCTCAGCAGTAGTTGTCAGGGATTCCAAGTTATCTGGTACATCATCTCTAGATAAGTTTGTCAATAGATTGAGGTTTTCTAGATCTTGTGCAGTGAGGGCACTCCTTTGTTGGTCACTTACTATTGAAGCAGGCCGCGAGGGGTTGTCTGAGAAGAAAGAATGCAGCTTTAATATCCTCGTAAACTTGAAAAGATCAACCTTAGTTTGGACGAGATCCCAGTGTCCTGTAGGGCAAAATGATAAAACTTTATTGAGGATTTGGTTATGAGTCTCAGTAAGTATGGTTCAGGAGAGATTGATCACCAGATTGTTGGGCAGTATTTCTGAATGTGACTCGTGTGTTGTGTAATTACTTTTTTCTTGCTCTTGTCTGTACACCAACGCCACTTGATTTTGGTGTCGAGGGGTTGGGTGGTCTGGTGCGATTGTCTTGGGCGGTGCGCAGGCGATGTCGTTGGACTTCCTCACGAAAAATTCCCTTCGGACGGGTATTGCTGGTAGTTGCTAGGTGTTCCACAGATTCTGCTTCAGAAGATAAGGGAGTGTCCGTTGAGATGTTTGGGTTGGTCGATGAAGTTGTTGTGGTGATGTTATCATATTTTTGGGCGAATGTGTAAACTCTGCCCGATTGGTTATCAGTCAAGTCTCGTCGGAATTTCCGATTTTTTCTTTGTATTATGTCCTCTTCATGTTCATGCAAGAGTTTATTTAGAATTACATAATTTCTTATTGTGATTTCACCCCAGTTTGCCTCCTCGATTCTTTTCGAAAGGGCGTCAACTTCCAGTTTGTTTTTGTCAAATTCCTCTTGGGCTATGTCTATTAGCTGCCGTAGCATGTTGTTTGAGGCTGTACGCAAGTTTTCCTCCCAAAGTTGTAATTTTTCCGGAGCCGTGGCCTCTATCTGACGCTTGAATAGAATGACTAGGTACTGTATATTTATCACCCGACTTAGGCAACATTCGTATAAAGCATGCCTTGACCTTGCATGAACTCATTTAATACTGAATGTGAAGACCTCCTGCAGATCACACCATTAATGAGATTAACAGAATAGGGCCTATACCACTGCATTACCATTATTACTTTTAGACCTTTGACACCGTAACGCCCCGTTGACAGTCAATGTTGCCAATACGCCTGTGCCAGCACCTACACTCGTTTTCCTTTCTATTTTCTCTCTAAAAGCAAATGCATGTATAAACTACTCCTGATCTGTTCTTTTACACTCTTTTCACATATGTTTTGTCCAAGGAAACTCTTTTCAGATTCTCTTAGATATTTTAGGTATGAATTCAATAAAATATATTTTAAATTCTATTTTTCATCTATTTTTCACTTTAACACTTTGTCGGTGTCCTTCTCTTTGGGAGCTTCTTGTTTTGTGACTTTTCAGTATTGACCCCTCCTTTTCTTTACTCACAGCCTTGAGAAATCCCTGGCTCAACTTGCCATATAGGGCGAAACACGCGTCGGCTGTTCTCCTTTAAAAAAAACTCTTAGTGTGGAAAGTTAAAAAAGAGTGAAATGGATCGAATCAAGTGGTGAATGTAAATATAAATATATATTTTCACTCAAACCAACCTGGATTACTGTGTTGTGTCATAATAAGGAATTACCCTACTGAGCAGAACAGACCTTTTGGAAAGGAGGAGCATGCGCTCATACCCCCACTCTTACCAATATCACACACCGAGCAGCATAAAAAGGTACAGATATTACAAGTTTAGAGTCTTACTGATGCAACATTATAAGTAGGGCTCCCTGTTTTCCGTTTTCACTGATTTTTACAGATAAATACAGACAGAAAACTATTTATTTTCCTATCTGAATTTAATTTTAAATACAGAAAAATACGCAAACTAGGTCTTCTTTGGATGATTTTTTCTATAGTCAATCATGAGTGACAGGTCAGTAGGAGTACAGATTGAGAGGTAGGGGAGATGAAAAAAGACAACAGATTTCCTAATTAAATGCAGATCTACAGTTATTGATGCTACAATGCAAGTGTTTTCAGATAACGCTATTGCGCTGTATACTGCTGAAGTCTTTTGGACATTCAAATGCGAGTATACATTTATCAGTCAAATAATTGTGGAAAAATACCCCGTGCAGCTTCATTTACACAGAAAACAAAATAAAAATGGATAAATGCAAAAAAAATTAGCAAAAAATAAATATGGATAAACACAGACGGAAATGTAGAAAAATAAATACCATAAAATCGGGAGCCCTAATTATAAGGGAATCCATACATAACTAACAACCACTGGTCTAAAAAGGAGACAATTATATTATACAACACAAACGAGACAAAAATGCACCCAGGATCACATGTTAGAATAATATTGGAAGGACTGATACATCTTACTACGAAATATTTCGTTGGAGCGAGACATTATAGACTTGAGAGCCTCCAAAGCAGAACATATATTATGTTTGAGAAACAGGGGCCTTAAAAGTGACGACCTCCAGTCGGTAACACAGGACAAACAAAAAGTACACGGTTGAGATCTTGAATTTGTAGTTGGCAAAACTCTCACATTCTCTCCTTTTTCTGGACTTTATCCCAGATAACAGAGATGATGTGTAGGGGGAGCAAATCCACTCTCAGTTAAATAGCCAACCTCCTGACCCATGAGGCAAATTCCAGAATAAATAATGCGGAGGTTTATTCCCCAAGTTGCTCTCCTGGACCAACAGGTTACGCTGATTGACTGTCGTAAAGTAACGTCTCTGACCTGACTTATTTTAAACAACGGTTTTTAGTTCTCGCCTGACCCAGCGCATGCGCTGTGTCTGGCGAGACTTTTTGTGAGGGCTCAAAAAAGTGCTACCACTGTAGCCTAGAGCTACAGTGCATGTGCGCGGGCCTCACTTTCGCGGCAGCATGGCCGCTTTGATGTTTGATCGCGAACGCGATCACTTTCAATGTTCTCCGTGAGCCATTTTTTTTCTCCAGTTTATTACTTCTATGTAGTAATGGTAGCACCCGTGCGCCGCCATTACTATAGAGCACTAATAAACAGAAACAAGCATTGGCATAGCCAATAGTTCTCGCTTTTGGGACCTTATAAGCATTTAGTTATGCAACTGTTGCATAGCTAAACACTTCTAAGGTCCCAAAAGCGAGACCTACTGGCTATGCCAATGCTTGTTTATTATAGCTCCTTATAGCAGACTTTGACATGGGGGTGGGTAGGAGGGGGCCTCGTTCAAATCGAGCACAAAAGCGTATTTCGCCCGCTCAAAGGCCCTATAAGGGCCTGGGGCGAGCACAGACACCTGGAGCTGCTGCCCCGAGTGTGGCAAGCGCTACAAGAGAGTGTCTGGCCAGTTCAGAGGGAATGCAACGGTGTGTGTCCCTGGGACAGAAGGGGTAAGTCACCTTGTCCTGGAGAACAGGCCCAGTAAACCTTTGACTGCTCCAAGAAAAGGCTTCCCTTAAAGACCCCAGCTGAGGGGCGTAGGTTAGGTTTACTTTTCTTTATCAAGTTCCTTACTCTCAGAGCTTCTTGCCGCTGTATTTAAAACCAACCTTGCGGGTGGCTTAAAGTTGTGCTCCTGGTCCCTCAGGGAGTGCTGTCGTGGGCCTTGAGGTGACGTCACCTCCATGGGGAGGTCTCTCTCTCTCTCACATCATCCCTCTCCAACGCCTTCCGTCCTTGTGCACTCCGTTTGTAGCCAGCCCGGCCACTTAGAGGCTGCGCATCTTACAACTGTTGAGAGCCACAGCTGGTGGAAGGTAAGACTGCAAGTACCAGAATGCAAAGCAGACCCATAGGGTCAACTGCTCCATAGTAACGTGGGAAAGGAGCGTTTTGAACTAGTATGCTGTGTCCCCCGCCCATCCCCATCCCCCCCCCCCCCCACACAGCTATGCTCCTAGTCCGCTGACTTCCCGGAATAGCCACCCTCTCCCCATTTAAAACTCTTGGGGTGAGAATACCCTCCAAATGTCCCCATGTCACGTCTGCCACTTAAACGAGACCAGGCTTTTAAGCCACAGGAAAAGTGCATGCTGGGTCTCGTAGTTTCGCTTTTAACATCGCAGGTATTGGTCAAGCAGCAAGACTCACCGAACCGCGACGAATGAGAGGGGCCACTTGGCAGCCATTAATTACAGCTCCTCTGGGGTAACATTAGACCACCCCCCCCCCCCCTTCCTCTCGCTTTGTATTAGCAAACACGGAAAGTGACGAAAACAATTTTTTTTTTTTAATGACGGCAGTGCGCTCTATTAAAGAAAATGTAGCGCCCCTCCCCACATCACCCCCCTGAGCCCGAAGCCCCAACCACTCGAGTAATGATGGGTACAAGGGCTGGGGTGTAGGAGACAGAAAAAATACAACTGACCTGGGGTCTGCAGACCGAGGTGACTGCTGGTGAGTGAGAGCTCGGCCCTCCCGAAGAGACTGCTGGGGAGTGAGGGCTCAGCCTGGGACCTTCCGAGGTGACTGCTCGTGCTGGTGAGTGAGAGCTCGGCCCCTCCCGAGGTGACTGCTGGGGAGTGAGGGTTACTCTGCCGCAGAGTGAGCACTTTGGGCGCTCTTGGACTCTGCACTCAGTCCCTCCTTGTCTCCGCCCTACGGACTCAGAGTGAAACTGAAAGTGGAAGCGTCTTCGACGGGCTCTTTCCGAGCATTATAGAAGGTGAGAGACTGCCAGGCACTTTAAAGGCGCCATGTGACTGCCGGCAGAGCGGAGACAGCACGAAGTTGACACAAACCCAAGTTCTGAGAGAGGCTGGGTACGGTCACCTAAAACAGCGCATAGCAAGAGACTGCCAGGAAACAACAGTGAGCCGTAGACTGCCAGCTGGTATCGAGCTGAGAGTGCGGGGGTGGGAGGGGGCTGAGCCTTACACATGAGACCACCCTCAAAGTCAGCAATGCTCTCACGAGCCTTAGAAATGTCTGACCCCAAAACAGTGCAGGAATGGCTGAATCTTCTCATTTCCGCAGGACAGTGGGGTCTCGTCTCTCCAGCGGGACAGTAGTGTGTGCTCTCCCCAGCAGGACAGTGGTGTGTGCTCTCCCCAGCGGGACAGTGGGGTCTCCTCTCCCCTGCTGGACAGTGGGGTCTTCTCTCCCCTGCGGGACAGTGGGGTCTGCTCTCCCCTGCGGGACAGTGGGGTCTGCTCTCCCCTGCGGGACAGTGGGGTCTGCTCTGTCCTGCGGGACAGTGGGGTCTGCTCTGTCCTGCGGGACAGTGGGGTCTGCTCTGTCCTGCGGGACAGTGGGGTCTGCTCTGTCCTGCGGGACAGTGGGGTCTCCTCTTCCCCTGCAGGACAGTGGGGTCTCCTCTCCCCTGCAGGACAGTGGGGTCTCCTCTCCCCAGCTGGACAGTGAGGTCTCCTCTCTCCTGCAGGACAGTGAGGTCTCCTCTCCATAGCTGGACATTGGAGTCGCCTCTCTCCTGCAGGACAGTGGGGTCTCCTCTCTCCTGCAGGACAGTGGGGTCTCCTCTCCCCGGCTGGACAGTGGGGTCTCGTCTCTCCAGCGGGACAGTAGTGTGTGCTCGCCCCAGCAGGAAAGTGGGGTCTGCTCTCCCATGCGGGACAGTGGGGTCTGCTCTCCCCTGCAGGACAGTGGGGTCTGCTCTCCCCTGCAGGACAGTGGGGTCTGCTCTCCCCTGCAGGACAGTGGGGTCTGCTCTCTCCTGCGGGACAGTGGGGTCTGCTCTCTCCTGCAGGACAGTGGAGTCTCCTCTCTCCTGCAGGACAGTGGGGTCTCCTCTCACCAGCGGGGTCTCCTCTCCCCAGCTGGACAGTGGGGTCGCCTCTCTCCTGCAGGACAGTGGAGTCTCCTCTCTCCTGCAGGACAGTGGAGTCTCCTCTCTCCTGCAGGACAGTGGGGTCTCCTCTCCCCAGCTGGACAGTGGGGTCTCCTCTCTCCTGCAGGACAGTGAGGTCTCCTCTCCATAGCTGGACATTGGAGTCGCCTCTCTCCTGCAGGTCAGTGGGGTCTCCTCTCTCCTGCAGGACAGTGGGGTCTCCTCTCCCCGGCTGGACAGTGGGGTCTCGTCTCTCCAGCGGGACAGTAGTGTGTGCTCGCCCCAGCAGGAAAGTGGGGTCTGCTCTCCCATGCGGGACAGTGGGGTCTGCTCTCCCCTGCAGGACAGTGGGGTCTGCTCTCTCCTGCAGGACAGTGGGGTCTGCTCTCTCCTGCACGACAGTGGGGTCTGCTCTCCCCAGCTGGAAAGTGGGGTCTCCTCTCCCCAGCTGGACAGTGGGGTCTCCTCTCCCCAGCTGGACAGTGGGGTCTCCTCTCCCCAGCTGGACAGTGGGGTCTCCTCTCCCCAGCTGGACAGTGGGGTCGCCTCTCTCCTGCAGGACAGTGGGGTCTCCTCTCCCCCGCTGGACAGTGGGGTCTCCTCTCCCCAGCTGGACAGTGGAGACTCCTTATTTTATTTTAAAAGTTTTAAATAGCGCCAGCTTGACCCGTAGGTATCAGAGCGCTTTACATACATACTGTAAAGAAAAACAGACGGAAATTGCATTACATAGTAGGCAGGCAGTAAGGAAGCAAAACCAGGGATAAAAAAAAATACAGCATGGAAGACAAGGTGGTTAACACAGTCCGGTCACCAACTATCCTTGAATGTCTAGAGAGATGAGTAAACTCAGATATTGAAGTCTAGGTTAGTTGACGTTGGTCAAGAAAGTATTTGTTAAGGAGATGGATTTTCAGGTCCCTTTTGAAACCGGAGAAGGAGGGGTTGCATCTGAGGACTCTAGGGAGAGCGTTCCACATCCTGGGAGCGTTGCCAGAGAACAATCGGTATTGTGTGGTTTTGTTTTTCAGTTTCGGAGGAATAAGAAGGAGTGAGTTGGAGCTTCTCAGCGATCTGGATTGACCTGCTCTTACCAGTTTGTTGTTCAAGTAGTTAGGGGCCGGAGAGTGAAGGGTTTTGTGCGTGAAGCAGGCCAGTTTGTAATTACACCTCCCTTCCATGGGAAGCCAGTTGAGAGAGTTGAGAGCTGGAGTGATGTGTTCAAATCTTTTTACTACAGATACGAGTCGAGCGGCCATGTTCAACACTGCCCTTAGAGGGGCTAGGTGAGCTTTTGGAGTCCCTGTAAGGATGGCGTTCCCGTGGTCTATTTTAGAGAGAACTAGGGATTGGACTACAGTCTTGAGGTCATCATGGGGAAGAAAAGGTTTCAATTTCTGAGGTGTTTTAGAGAGAAAAGAGCACTTTTTGCAGAGTTTTTGATGTGGGCCTCCAAAGATAAGTTCTTGTCAAGGGTGATGCCTAGAGATTTAACTGAGTCGGATAGGACAATGGGGCAGTTTAGGGTGATCAGATTATTGAGCCACTCTTGGATTGTATGATGGTTACTTTTTGGAGAGAATAGGATTAGTTCTGTTTTATCTGGATTGAGTTCTAAGTGGTTAGCGTTGAACCAAGTTTGGATCTCCGCTGGAGAGAGATCCTTTCTCCAGTGGAGTCTCCTCTCCCCAGCTGGACAGCGGAGTCTCCTCTCCCCAGCTGGACAGCGGGGTCTCCTCTCCCCAGCTGGACAGCGGGGTCTCCTCTCCCCAGCTGGACAGCGGGATCTCCTCTCTCCTGCACGACAGTGGGGTCTCCTCTCTCCTGCACGACAGTGGGGTCTCCTCTCTCCAGCGGGGTCTCCTCTCCCCAGCTGAACAGTGGGGTCTCCTCTCCCCTGCAGGACAGTGGGGTCTCCTCTCCCCAGCTGGACAGTGGGGTCTCCTCTCCCCAGCTGGACAGTGGGGTCTCCTCTCCCCAGCTGGACAGTGGGGTCTCCTCTCTCCAGCGGGACAGTGGGGTCTCCTCTCTCCAGCGGGACAGTGGGGTCTCCTCTCTCCAGCGGGACAGTGGGGTCTCCTCTCTCCAGCGGGACAGTGGGGTCTCCTCTCTTCTGCAGGACAGTGGGGTCTCCTCTCTCCTGCAGGACAGTGGGGTCTCCTCTCTCCTGCAGGACAGTGGGGTCTCCTCTCTCCTGCAGGACAGTGGGGTCTCCTCTCTCCAGCGGGGTCTCCTCTCCCCAGCTGGACAGTGGGGTCTCCTCTCCCCAGCTGGACAGTGGGGTCTCCTCTCCCCAGCTGGACAGTGGTGTCTCCTCTCCCCAGCTGGACAGTGGGGTCTCCTCTCTCCTGCAGGACAGTCGGTTCTCCTCTCCCCAGCTGGACAGTGGGGTCTCCTCTCCCCAGCTGGACAGTGGGGTCTCCTCTCCCCTGCAGGACAGTGGGGTCTCCTCTCCCCTGCAGGACAGTGGGGTCTCCTCTCCCCTGCAGGACAGTGGGGTCTCCTCTTTCTAGCAGGGTCTCCTCTCCCCAGCTGGACAGTGGGGTCTCCTCTCCCCTGCAGGACAGTGGGGTCTCCTCTCCCCAGCTGGACAGTGGGGTCTCCTCTCCCCAGCTGGACAGTGGGGTCTCCTCTCCCCAGCTGGAGAGTGGGGTCTCCTCTCCCCTGCAGGACAGTGGGGTCTCCTCTCTCCAGCGGGGTCTCTTCTCCCCAGCTGGACAGTGGGGTCTCCTCTCCCCTGCAGGACAGTGGGGTCTCCTCTCCCCTGCAGGACAGTGGGGTCTTCTCTCCCCAGCTGGACAATGGGGTCTCCTCTCAGCAGTGGGGTCTCTTCTCTACAGGAGGGCAGCGGCGTCTCCTCTCCCCTGTGGGACAGTGGGGTCTCCTCTCTCCAGCCGGGTCTCCTCTCCCCTGTAGAACAGTGGGGTCTCCTCTCCCCAGCGGGACAGTGGGGTCTCCTCTCCCCAGCGGGACAGTTGGGTCTCCTCTCCCCAGTGGGACAGTGGGGTCTCCTGTCTCCAGCGGGGTCTCCTCTCCCCAGCTGGACAGTGGGGTCTCTTCTCCCCAGCTGGACAGTGGGGTTTCCTCCCTCCAGCGGGACAGTGGGGTCTCCTCCCTCCAGCTGGACAGTGGGGTCTCCTCCCTCCAGCGGGACAGTGGGGTCTCCTCCCTCCAGCGGGACAGTGGGGTCTCCTCTCTCCAGCAGGACAGCGGGGTCTCCTCTCTCCTGCGGGACAGCGGGGTCTCCTCTCACCAGCGGGACAGCGGGGTCTCCTCTCACCAGCGGGACAGCGGGGTCTCCTCCCCCGAGTGGGGTCTCCTCCCCCCAGCAGGACAGTGAGGTCTCCCGTCTCCCCAGTGGGACAGTGAGGTCTCCCGTCTCCCCAGCGGGACAGTGGGGTCTCCCACCCTCCTCAGCGGGACAGTGAGGTCAGCCCTCTCCAGCGGGACAGTGAGGTCTTCCCTCTCCCCAGCTGGACAGTGGGGTCTCCCCTCTCCCCAGCTGGACAGTGGGGTCTCCCCTCTCCCCAGCTGGACAGTGGGGTCTCCCCTCTCCCCAGCTGGACAGTGGGGTCTCCCCTCTCCCCAGCTGGACAGTGGGGTCTCCCCTCTCCCCAGCTGGACAGTGAGGTCTCCCCTCTCCCCAGCGGGACAGTGAGGTCTCCCCTCTCCCCAGCGGGACAGTGAGGTCTCCCCTCTCCCCAGCGGGACAGTGGGGTCTCCCCTCTCCCCAGCGGGACAGTGGGGTCTCCCCTCTCCAGCGGGACAGTGGGGTCTCCTCTCTTCTGCAGGACAGTGGGGTCTCCTCTCTCCTGCAGGACAGTGGGGTCTCCTCTCTCCTGCAGGACAGTGGGGTCTCCTCTCTCCTGCAGGACAGTGGGGTCTCCTCTCTCCAGCGGGGTCTCCTCTCCCCAGCTGAACAGTGGGGTCTCCTCTCCCCAGCTGGACAGTGGGGTCTCCTCTCCCCAGCTGGACAGTGGGGTCTCCTCTCCCCAGCTGGACAGTGGGGTCTCCTCTCCCCAGCTGGACAGTGGGGTCTCCTCTCCCCAGCTGGACAGTGGGGTCTCCTCTCCCCAGCTGGACAGTGGGGTCTCCTCTCCCCAGCTGGACAGTGGGGTCTCCTCTCCCCTGCAGGACAGTGGGGTCTCCTCTCCCCTGCAGGACAGTGGGGTCTCCTCTCCCCTGCAGGACAGTGGGGTCTCCTCTTTCCAGCAGGGTCTCCTCTCCCCAGCTGGACAGTGGGGTCTCCTCTCCCCAGCTGGACAGTGGGGTCTCCTCTCCCCAGCTGGACAGTGGGGTCTCCTCTCCCCTGCAGGACAGTGGGGTCTCCTCTCCCCTGCAGGACAGTGGGGTCTCCTCTCCCCTGCAGGACAGTGGGGTCTCCTCTCTCCAGCGGGGTCTCCTCTCCCCAGCTGGACAGTGGGGTCTCCTCTCCCCTGCAGGACAGTGGGGTCTTCTCTCCCCAGCTGGACAATGGGGTCACCTCTCAGCAGTGGGGTCTCTTCTCTACAGGAGGGCAGCGGCGTCTCCTCTCCCCTGTGGGACAGTGGGGTCTCCTCTCTCCAGCCGGGTCTCCTCTCCCCTGTAGAACAGTGGGGTCTCCTCTCCCCAGCGGGACAGTGGGGTCTCCTCTCCCCAGCGGGACAGTTGGGTCTCCTCTCCCCAGCGGGACAGTGGGGTCTCCTCTCCCCAGCGGGACAGTGGGGTCTCCTCTCCCCAGCTGGACAGTGGGGTCTCTTCTCCCCAGCTGGACAGTGGGGTTTCCTCCCTCCAGCTGGACAGTGGGGTCTCCTCCCTCCAGCTGGACAGTGGGGTCTCCTCCCTCCAGCGGGACAGTGGGGTCTCCTCTCTCCAGCGGGACAGCGGGGTCTCCTCTCTCCTGCGGGACAGCGGGGTCTCCTCTCTCCTGCGGGACAGCGGGGTCTCCTCTCTCCTGCGGGACAGCGGGGTCTCCTCTCTCCTGCGGGACAGTGGGGTCTCCTCTCTCCTGCGGGACAGCGGGGTCTCCTCTCTCCTGCGGGACAGCGGGGTCTCCTCTCACCAGCGGGACAGTGAGGTCTCCTCTCACCAGCGGGACAGCGGGGTCTCCTCCCCCGAGTGGGGTCTCCTCCCCCCAGCAGGGTCTCCTCCCCCCAGCAGGACAGTGAGGTCTCCCGTCTCCCCAGTGGGACAGTGAGGTCTCCCGTCTCCCCAGCGGGACAGCGGGGTCTCCCGTCTCCTCAGCGAGACAGTGGGGTCTCCCACCCTCCTCAGCGAGACAGTGGGGTCTCCCCCCTCCTCAGCGGGACAGTGAGGTCAGCCCTCTCCAGCGGGACAGTGAGGTCTCCCCTCTCCCCAGCTGGACAGTGAGGTCTCCCCTCTCCCCAGCTGGACAGTGGGGTCTCCCCTCTCCCCAGCTGGACAGTGGGGTCTCCCCTCTCCCCAGCTGGACAGTGGGGTCTCCTCTCCAGCGGGACAGTGAGGTCTCCCCTCTCCCCAGCGGGGTCTGCTCTCTCCTGCAGGACAGTAAGGTCTGCCCTCTCCTGCAGGACAGTGGGGTATCCTCTCTCCTGCAGGACAGTGGGGTAGCCTCTCTCCTGCAGGACAGTGGGGTCTCCTCTCCCCAGCTGGACACTGGGGTCTCCTCTCTCCTGCAGTACAGTGGGGTCTCCCCTCTCCAGCGGGGTCTCCTCTCCCCAGCTGGACAGTGAGGTCTCCCCCCCTCCTCAGCGGGACAGTGAGGTCTCCCCCCCCTCCTCAGCGGGACAGTGAGGTCTCCCCCCCCCTCCTCAGCGGGACAGTGAGGTCTCCCCCCTCCTCAGCGGGACAGTGAGGTCTCCTCTCTCCTGCAGGACAGTGGGGTCTCCCCTCCTCAGCGAGACAGTGAGGTCTCGCCCCTCCTCAGCGAGGTCTCCCCTCTCCCCAGCGGGACAGTGAGGTCTCCCCTCTCCCCAGCGGGACAGTGAGGTCTCCCCTCTCCCCAGCGGGACAGTGAGGTCTGCCCTCTCCCCAGCGGGACAGTGAGGTCTCCCCTCTCCCCAGCGGGACAGTGAGGTCTCCCCTCTCCCCAGCGAGACAGAGAGGTCTCCCCTCTCCCCAGCGAGACAGAGAGGTCTCCCCTCTCCCCAGCGAGATCTCCCCTCTCCCCATCCGGACAGTGAGGTCTCCCCTCTCCCCAGCGGGACAGTGAGGTCTCCCCAGCGGGACAGTGAGGTCTCCCCTCCCCAGCTGGACAGTGGGGTCTTCTCTCTCCAGCGGGGTCTCCTCTCCCCAGCTGGACAGTGGTGTCTCCTCTCTCTTGCAGGGCAGTGGGGTCTCCTCACCACAACGGTGTCTCCTCCCCACAGCGGGGTCTCCTCTCCCCAGCGGGACAGTGAGGTCTCCCCTCTCCCCAGCGGGACAGTGAAGTCTCACCTCTCCCCAGCGGGACAGTGAGGTCTCACCTCTCCCCAGCGGGACAGTCCCTTCTCCCCAGCGGGACCGTGAGGTGTCCCTTCTCCCCAGCGGGACCGTGAGGTGTCCCTTCTCCCCAGCGGGACAGTGAGGTCTCCCCTCTCCCCAGCGGGACAGTGGGGTCTCCCCACTCCCCA
Organism: Triturus cristatus; assembly: GCF_964204655.1. NCBI lineage: Eukaryota > Metazoa > Chordata > Amphibia > Caudata > Salamandridae > Triturus > Triturus cristatus. The sequence goes on from NC_140590.1 coordinate 58,081,584, forward strand.
GCGGGACAGTGAGGTCTGCCCTCTCCAGCGGGACAGTGAGCTCTCCCCAGCAGGTCAGTGAGGTGTCCCCTCTCCCCAGCGGGACAGTGGGGTCTCCCCTCTCCCCAGCGGGACAGTGAGGTCTCCCCTCTCCCCAGCGGGACAGTGAGGTCTGCCCTCTCCCCAGCGGGACAGTGAGGTCTCCCCTCTCCCCAGCGGGACAGTGAGGTCTCCCCTCTCCCCAGCGAGACAGAGAGGTCTCCCCTCTCCCCAGCGAGACAGAGAGGTCTCCCCTCTCCCCAGCGAGATCTCCCCTCTCCGCATCCGGACAGTGAGGTCTCCCCTCTCCCCAGCGGGACAGTGAGGTCTCCCCTGTGGGACAGTGAGGTCTCCCCTCCCCAGCTGGACAGTGGGGTCTTCTCTCTCCAGCGGGGTCTCCTCTCCCCAGCTGGACAGTGGGGTCTCCTCTCTCTTGCAGGGCAGTGGGGTCTCCTCACCACAACGGTGTCTCCTCCCCACAGCGGGGTCTCCTCTCCCCAGCGGGACAGTGAGGTCTCCCCTCTCCCCAGCGGGACAGTGAAGTCTCACCTCTCCCCAGCGGGACAGTGAGGTCTCCCCTCTCCCCAGCGGGACAGTCCCTTCTCCCCAGCGGGACCGTGAGGTGTCCCTTCTCCCCAGCGGGACCGTGAGGTGTCCCTTCTCCCCAGCGGTACAGTGAGGTCTCCCCTCTCCCCAGCGGGACAGTGGGGTCTCCCCTCTCCCCAGCGGGACAGTGAGGTCTGCCCTCTCCAGCGGGACAGTGAGCTCTCCCCAGCAGGTCAGTGAGGTGTCCCCTCTCCCCAGCGGGACAGTGGGGTCTCCCCTCTCCCCAGCGGGACAGTGAGGTCTCCCCTCTCCCCAGCGGGACAGTGAGGTCTCCCCTCCCCAGCGGGACAGTGAAGTCTCCCCTCTCCCCAGCGGGACAGTGAGGTCTCCCCTCTCCCCAGCGGGTGAGGTGTCCCCTCTCCCCAGCGGGACAGTGGGGTCTCCCCTCTCCCCAGTGGGACAGTGGGGTCTCCCCTCTCCCCAGCGGGACAGTGGGGTCTCCCCTCTCCCCAGCGGGACAGTGAGGTCTCCCCTCTCCCCAGCGAGACAGAGAGGTCTGCCCTCTCCCCAGCGAGACAGAGAGGTCTCCCCTCAGCGGGACAGTGAGGTGTCCCCTCTACCCAGTGGGTGAGGTGTCCCCTCTCCCCAGCAGGACAGTGAGGTGTCCCCTCTCCCCAGCGGGACAGTGAGGTCTGCCCTCTCTCCAGCGGGACAGTGAGGTCTGCCCTCTCTCCAGTGGGACAGTGAGGTCTGCCCTCTCTCCAGCGGGACAGTGAGGTCTTCCCTCTGCCCAGCTGGACAGTGGGGTCTCCCCTCTCCCCAGCGGGACAGTGAGGTCTCCCCTCTCCCCAGCGGGACAGTGAGGTCTGCCCTCTCCCCAGCGGGACAGTGAGGTCTGCCCTCTCCCCAGCGGGACAGTGAGGTCTGCCCTCTCCCCAGCGGGACAGTGAGGTCTGCCCTCTCCCCAGCGGGACAGTGAGGTCTGCCCTCTCCCCAGCGGGACAGTGAGGTCTGCCCTCTCCCCAGCGGGACAGTGAGGTCTGCCCTCTCCCCAGCGGGACAGTGGGGTCTCCCCTCTCCCCAGCGGGACAGTGAGGTCTGCCCTCTCCAGCGGGACAGTGAGCTCTCCCCAGCAGGTCAGTGAGGTGTCCCCTCTCCCCAGCGGGACAGTGGGGTCTCCCCTCTCCCCAGCGGGACAGTGAGGTCTCCCCTCTCCAGCGAGACAGTGAGGTCTCCCCTCTCCCCAGCGGGTGAGGTGTCCCCTCTCCCCAGCGGGACAGTGGGGTCTCCCCTCTCCCCAGCGGGACAGTGGGGTCTCCCCTCTCCCCAGCGGGACAGTGGGGTCTCCCCTCTCCCCAGCGGGACAGAGAGGTCTCCCCTCTCCCCAGCGAGACAGAGAGGTCTCCCCTCAGCGGGACAGTGAGGTGTCCCCTCTACCCAGTGGGTGAGGTGTCCCCTCTCCCCAGCAGGACAGTGAGGTCTGCCCTCTCTCCAGCGGGACAGTGAGGTCTGCCCTCTCTCCAGCGGGACAGTGAGGTCTGCCCTCTCTCCAGCGGGACAGTGAGGTCTGCCCTCTCTCCAGCGGGACAGTGAGGTCTTCCCTCTGCCCAGCTGGACAGTGGGGTCTCCCCTCTCCCCAGCGGGACAGTGGGGTCTCCCCTCTCCCCAGCGGGACAGTGAGGTCTGCCCTCTCCCCAGCGGGACAGTGAGGTCTGCCCTCTCCCCAGCGGGACAGTGAGGTCTGCCCTCTCCCCAGCGGGACAGTGAGGTCTGCCCTCTCCCCAGCGGGACAGTGAGGTCTGCCCTCTCCCCAGCGGGACAGTGAGGTCTCCCCTCTCCCCAGCGAGACAGAGAGGTCTCCCCTCTCCCCAGCGAGATCTCCCCTCTCCCCATCCGGACAGTGAGGTCTCCCCTCTCCCCAGCGGGACAGTGAGGTCTTCCCTCTGCCCAGCTGGACAGTGGGGTCTCCCCTCTCCCCAGCGGGACAGTGAGGTCTCCCCTCTCCCCAGCGAGACAGAGAGGTCTCCCCTCTCCCCAGCGAGACAGAGAGGTCTCCCCTCTCCCCAGCGAGATCTCCCCTCTGCCCATCCGGACAGTGAGGTCTCCCCTCTCCCCAGCGGGACAGTGAGGTCTTCCCTCTGCCCAGCTGGACAGTGGGGTCTCCCCTCTCCCCAGCGGGACAGTGAGGTCTGCCCTCTCCCCAGCGGGACAGTGAGGTCTGCCCTCTCCCCAGCGGGACAGTGAGGTCTGCCCTCTCCCCAGCGGGACAGTGAGGTCTGCCCTCTCCCCAGCGGGACAGTGAGGTCTGCCCTCTCCCCAGCGGGACAGTGAGGTCTGCCCTCTCCCCAGCGGGACAGTGAGGTGTCCCCTCTCCCCAGCGGGTGAGGTGTCCCCTCTCCCCAGCGGGACAGTGAGGTCTCCCCTCTCCTCAGCGAGACAGTGGGGTCTCCCCTCTCCCCAGCGGGACAGAGAGGTCTCCCCTCAGCGGGACAGTGAGGTGTCCCCTCTCCCCAGCGGGTGAGGTCTCCCCTCCAGCGAGACAGTGAGGTCTCCCCTCTCCCCAGCGGGACAGTGAGGTCTTCCCTCTGCCCAGCTGGACAGTGGGGTCTCCCCTCTCCCCAGCGGGACAGTGAGGTCTCCCCTCTCCCCAGCGGGACAGTGAGGTCTCCCCTCTCCCCAGCGGGACAGTGAGGTCTCCCCTCTCCCCAGCGGGACAGTGAGGTCTCCCCTCTGAGACAGTGAGGTCTCCTCTCTCCTGCAGGACAGTGAGTTATCCATGTGGTCAGGGCGCCTGAATCCCATCTCCTTGTACTAGGTGTGCCATGTCTTCGGTCACTTCACTGTCCGTGCGTTGCTCCTATCAGGCCTCCGGCTGCCCAGTGCCCACCTGGAACTGGTCTGGCCCGGAGCTAGGGAGGAGTAAAAGACCCTCCCTGCTCCATTCTGGGGACATGGGTCAGAAGCTAGACATGCGCACTTCACAATCAGTCCTAAAGGGGGAGGGAGAATCTACTTAGGCAGCCATGAAGGGGAGACCCCAGTGTTTTGAACTGCCCTACATAACCTTTGGGGTTCCACACATCCTTGAGAGCACGGTACATGATATCCCACCCTCTCCTGTATCCAATTAGCGAGGGGGTTTGGTGGCCCACTCATGACACCCCACCCACATGACCTTACCACGGTGAGCCAGAGTGAAGTTGCTGCCTAGGCTGCAGGTTAAACGGCCTGTACCCCACTTCTATAATCAGCTGAGACCAATGTTTAGGAGGGTCGTGGCCAGAGCGCTTCGTTACCGGAGTTTTCCTGTTTCAAATCCTCGGGGTGCGGGCACCATGCACCGATGACCACTGAGATCACACACAATGAAGTGGGGGCGCCATGATTAGAATGCCGATCTCGTCCCACGTGACAGTTCAGTGCGCTCTGGAGGGGGCAGGACACATATGGGGGCCTGGAGTTGGGCTTCTACCCGCTAAGTCCCCGCTGCCAAAGTTTTGCAGGATGAAAGGCTGAGCTGGCCTGACCTTCTCTTCAACCGCTGGATGAGTCACACGGGGAAACCACCTGGTGCGCGCTGGAGATTCCGGGCCTCTTGTCCTGTGGAAGAGGGGGGGCTGCAGATCCCGGGCCTCCGTCAGGGAGCGAGGATACAGCGAGGCGCGCAGGGCTGCCCCACCCTTCACGTTTCGTGCCCCTAGGGAGTAGGCGGTCCGCTGAACTTGCTGCTTTCACTTTCGATGTGTGTTGTCATTTCCTGGAAAAGAAGAGGTTGCCGAGAAGAGAAAACGGGCAGACGTGCAGGGTAAGGGGGAGTGGGGGGAGTGAGTGAGTGCGAGCGAGCGTTCAAGGTACACAGAGGCACAGAAAAGACGATCAGCAGACGTTACACACAGAGGTGCCAGGACAGTTCAAGTAGAGAGACCCCGAAGGCTGAGACAGCAGGACAGCCCCTCCGTGGAAGAGCAGGTGAGTGTCTATCCAGAGAGCCCAGACAGGGCTTTAGGAGGGGCGGGTACTGTCGGAACTCAGACCCTGCAGTAACTAACAAGCATTTGCAATGCAACAGGTCTCGCATTTACGCGAGTTTCAGCTATAGGCATTGTAAATGATAAAGCCTTTTATTTATGTTTTGGTTTTTGAAACCTACATAAAACGCATTGTCATTTACAATGCCAGTAACTTAAAATCGCGTAAAAGTGAGACCTGTTGTATTGCAAATGCTTGTTTGTCTGTGGATTTCAGTTCTGCTCAGACCGATTTGCAAATGGTGTCTTTCATCAAATACAGAACCAACAGTTCACCCTCGTTTGGCAGACCCAGGCGCGCAACACCCATTGGGCTCACCGGGTTTCAGCCCCCCCCCCCCTCCTCATGTGTGTCAGCCCGGCTGAGACAGCCTCGCGGGCTGGCGTCTGTCTAATTGCAGCCGGACCCGAGTACTTCACAGGTCTTTAAAAGACCATTTACTCGTTAATGAGGCTTTTGTTGCGTTTTCTCCCCTTCTTACAGCCACTCTGCCTATGGCTGGAAGACTTAGCCCCCCCCGAAATCTTTTTCAGCCCCCCCCCCCCCCCCCGAAATTTGGCTCTAGTTGCCTGCCTGCAGACCCAACAGCATTTTGCAAACTTGCCGCTATATTAAAGTCCCGCTGTGCCCGCGTATTTAAACAAACTTGCACGAAAAATGGAACCAGCAGCGTTTCGTCCCGACCCTGCCTTTTGTTATTCTCTTGCTCCGGTGTTGTCATTAAGTGACACTTTGATATGCGGCTCGTCATTACATGGCTGCGTGTTCTCAAGGAATCCCTGGTGTTGCCCCCAGAGCAGTTTTCAGGTCTCGGGCTTGGCTGGCGAGATTTAACATTTTTGGGTATTTTCTGTAAAGGGGTTTAAGCCCCGCCCCTCTTTTCAATTGGCTGGGGTCACCGTTTATGCTAAACGGTGGGCAGCCATTGGAAAAGAGCTGTTTGTGACGTTTACTTTGGGCTTTTTGAGCCGTCCCATTTGGACGGGCTGGGCTTTTTGAGCCGTCCCATTTGGACGGGCTAGTCTGCCTTCCCTGCGCTGTGAAAGGTTTCTTATCTTTATGGGACCATGTGTTTCAAACATATGGACCCATAAAGACAAGAGATCACCACCGGGAGCTTCATCTGCTGTGGGCTCCTACGTCACCGCGGGCCGCGCTGGGATTGCCCCAGCATCACAGGTTGTCTAGCAGCGGAGGGGGGGCTCGTCTCTTGTTATTACTTTCATTTGGAGCGCAGTGCCCACTTCAGGGACACTGCGCTACGTTTATTTACTTATTTTTTATTACCTTAATTTGGAACGCGGTGCCCGCTTCAGGGACACCGCGCTCCATTTATTTACTTATTTTTGGTTGTTCAGGGCTTCGGCGTGCACAGCTCTGGTGCGGCGTGCACAGCTCTGGTGTACATCTTGCGCGCGTCTCTCTTGTTTTGGATCCGTCTCCCTCGTTACTTTTTTTGGTTAAATGTTCATCCTTGGCTGTGCCAGTGCTTGTTGGCGTTGAGTCTGACCCTGAAGGCATGGCCAATAGCAGTGGCCACTGTAAAGAGTCACTTGAATGCGAGGCTTTCGAGCAAACACCCCCAGGTTAGAGATTAAGTGAGGTTGGGACGTTAAACTGAAGGAATCAATTGCCATTAGAAACATATTGTGTTTAACGATGCCTTTATCTCAATAACACTTGACACCTGTTGTAATGATGCCCTTCTCACAATAACTCTGGACACCTTCTTACTTGTGTGCAAGTTTCCTTTATTCAGCTTGTGGGAACCGAGCGCCGGGAACACTCCCGTCTCCCTCAGCCTTCGCGCTCTTTCTGCCTGTGCGCCGCGCTCTAAGCCACGCCCCCTTCCCAGCGTGCTCTGGCGCTAACCACTAGAGCGCAACGCTACATATCTCCCCCTTTTAATGTCTTTAACAACAACAACCTTGGAGGCCCCGCCCTTATGATCCAGTCTTACTTGGTTTGCATTTCATAGTCCTCAAACCTTCTTGGCATCTTGACCTCTCTGCCCGATCTTGTATAGTTCTGTCTTTTCTCTGGAGCCACCTGTTCCTTTCTAGCCGGGGATTCCCCCCGGTTGCCCCTTCTCCTTGTTCCTCTTCTACTTGCTCCAGAATCTCATCCTCCGTGAAGCGCTCCTTTAAGTTCTTTTCCAACGCCCTCAGTCTCTGGTTCTCCCCCCTTTTCCCGGGCGACTTTAGGCTTGGTTCTTCCTCGGCTTCACACTCTTCCCTTTCCGGTGCCTCTTCCTTTGTGGGGCCCTGTGTTCTTCTGTCCTCCGGTACTTCCCATTTCACTATTCTATTGCATTTTGCCATTCTGTCCTGCGACCATACCTTTCCGTCGCTCAATAAGGCCGACCTGGTGTACTTTTCTATGACCTGCAGCGGCGGGCTGAATCTACTCTCTCCCTTTCTTTTCAGCGTGGCCTGTTTTACTCTCACCCACTCTCCTTTCTCCAGGGTCACCCCTTTTGTATTCCGTCGCTTGTTATAGTACTCCGTATATATCGCCTGTGCCTTGTCCAGGTTGCGCCTCACTACTGCTGGCGACCATTTACTCTGTACCATAAGGTACTTCCAAGCGACATTGTCCTTTGTAAAGGGTTCATGTCCTCTCAATATCTTGAACGGGCTGTACCCCGTGCTGGTCGGAGTGATGCGGTACGCCCAGAGCATGCAATGGAGTTCCTTCTCCCACTGCAACCCTGCACTGATAGCCGCTTGTATGGATCCCATTATTACTCGATTAAATCTTTCGGCCAGCCCATTTCCCGCTGGGTGGTAGATTGGGGTGTGTTTGACCTCGATTCCATTCCTGGACATGAAAGCGTTCCATTTCTCTGAAACAAATTGTGGGCCATTGTCACACGTTATTACCTTGGGTATTCCTTCCCTCAGAAACGTGGCTGTGAGAAATGCTAACACCGTCTCTGTGTCAGCGCTTTCACAGACATCCACCTATGGCCATTTCGAGTATCTGTCCACTGCCACAATGAGGTACTTGGGTACTCCCTCCGCGTTCAGGACTGGGCCTAGGATGTCCACTGACAGCATTTCCCAGGGACTCGACTCCCCTGTGAACTCTCCCAATGGTGGGCGCAGTAGGGTTTGTGTCTTATCTGCCCTGTTGCATTGTTCACATGTCCTGACATGTCTTTCCACTTGAGCATCTATGGCTGGCCACCAGTACGCCTGCTTCGCTCTTGCCTTTGTTTTCAAGATCCCTAGATGTCCCTCTTGTAGGATGGATAAGAGATGGCTCACCATGGAGATCGGAGGGACCAACTTGTCCCCTCTCAATAGAAACACAGGATTGTCTCCAATGAACATCTCTTCTCGGACTTCCCAGTACTTTCTCAGCTCACTATCTAGGTGCTTTTTGTCAGGCCACCCATGTGTCACGTAGCCCTTCACTGTGTTCAGGGTTTCGTCCGCTGTGTACGCCTCTTCCCATTCCTGGATGCTGACCGCCCCTTCATGGTCCTGCGTAGCTGCGACCACGTACTCTTCCCATTCCGAAGGTTCTCTATCTCCCGCGGGTTCCATGGCCGCTGCCCTGCTCAAGAAATCCGCCACCTTGTTTCTTGATCCGGGGATGTACTCCACATCGTACACGTAGTCCAGCAGTCTCAAGCTCATCCTTGCGATACGAGTCGTCGCATGCGCGTGCCCACTCGAGGTCAACCCTTTCACCAGGGGCTTGTGGTCGGTGCGGAGCAGGAATTTCGCCCCCCACAAGTACTGCCTGAACCGTTCCATCGCCCACACCGTCGCTAGCATCTCTTTCTCTATGATGCTGAATTTTTCCTCGTTCGCCACTAGAGCTCTTGAAGCAAAGCTGACGGTGGTGACCTCTCCACTTCGAGCCTTCTGTATAAGGACCGCCCCTAGACCCTTGTCGCTGGCATCCGTGGTCCGTATGGTCAATGATTCTCGATCGAACCCTTCCAAGGGAACGGCTGTGCAGATGTCTTTCTTTACGTTCTCGAATTCGCATTGCTCCTCCTGTGTCCACTTGAATGCCGTTTTTTCCTTCAGGAGTTGCCGCATGTTGTGCGTCTTGGCCGCGAAGTGCGGGATGAACTTACTGTAAAATTCAGCCATGCCCAAGAAGGAGCGAACATCTTCTTTCCTCGTCGGAGTGGGTGCGTCCTTTATGGCTGCTGTGTTTGCTCTTTTCGGTTCTATGCCCCTTCCTCTGATCTCGTGGCCCAAGTAGGTCACTGAGTTGACTCCGAACCTGCATTTCTGCCATTCCGCTGTGAGGCCATTTTGGGCAAGGATCGCCAGCACCGTGTGCAGTTTCTTGTCGTGATCTTCCTGGGATTTCCCCATCACTAGGATGTCATCCTGGAAGTATTGGACCCCTTCCACTTTTTGGAACAACCTGTGCATCAGTTTTTGGAAAACCGCCGCTGCGGATGCAAGGCCGAAAGGTATCCGGAGAAATTTGTAGCACCCGAATGGCGTGATGAATGACGTCAGATGATTGCAGGTGGCATGCAATGCGATTTGGTGATACGCAGAGGTGAGATCTATGGTGGAGAACCACTTGACTCCCTTGGTCATCGCCAACATCTCATTTATCCTGGGTAGAGGGAACTTGTCCACTAGAATGTTCTTGTTGAGCTCCCTCAGGTCCACGCATAGTCTCACCTTCCCATTAGGTTTCTGGGCTACCACCAATGGCGCCAGCCACTCAGCGCTCTCTATCGCCTCTATGACTCCGTTTGCTTCTAACCGCCTCAATTCTTCCTGAACTGCCTCCCGGCATCTGAAAGGAATATTGCGGGCTCTGTGACTCACTGGTTTGGCTCCCTCCTTGAGTCGTATCTTGTGTGTAAATTTTGTCATCTTCCCTATGGTCCCTTTGAACACCTCGGGGTACGCCTCCATCCACTTGCCTTCACCTCGCGGTGGCTTGGTATCTATTAGCAACACTTGTTTGGGGCCTCCTGGGTTGAGCTGTATTCCCAAGTTCCCTTGGTCCTTCCACCCCAGTACGGTGGGTCCTTTCTCTGCCACGTATAGCTTCCCTTCTGCTCTGCGCCCTCTGAACTCGAACATCAACTTGCTATAACCCACCATGGGTATTGGCTCTCCGGTGAACGTGACCGGATGGATGTCGGTGGGTAGTAATTCGTCCCCGACTTTGGAACTAAATTCGTTTTCCCACACTGCCCTCTGGATGATCGTGTACGGGGAGCCCGAGTCTGCCGATCGTCATCTGTAGTGCTGGTTTCTTGGTCCTTGTGCAATTCACCGCCAGCACTTGATCGTCGATGCATAAGACTTCGTCTTCTTCGTCCTCTTCAACTTGGGGCTCTTCATCCCCCTCTGGGTCTTGTGCTAAGTACTTCACGTTTCCCCTACCGAGTTTTCGCCTACACACCTTCTCGTAGTGCCCCATTATTTTGCAGTATGCGCACTTGGCTCGAAACGCGGGGCAGACCTTGTCGTTGCCTTGGTGTGATTGGCTGCCACACCTGTAGCACCCCTTCTTCCACCCTTCCGGTGGCTTCTGGTGCTTCATGGTTCTTTGCGGTAACCTCCTTTGCTGCCACCTGCCGCTTGAAGCCTGCTGTTTCGAAGCGTCTGGTCTGTCCCCTTCTATTACTCTGCAGACTGGCCTGCGGTCGTTGCCTTCTCTTTTGGCCGCTTCTGCACATCGTTTAGATAGTTCAGCCTTCTTCACTAGCGCTACCACTTCCTTCAGCGGGGCATCCCCATTGACCCACAGTTTCTCCTGTATGGCCGTGTTGGTGGTGTGCATGATAATCTGATCTCTAATAAGTTCGTCGTGAAGCGCGCCAAATTTGCATATTACGGCCATCTTCTGTAGCGCCGCGACGTACTCATCCATTGGTTCTCCCTTGATCTGTTTTCTCTGGAAGAAGTTGCATCTGTCGATGGCCGTGCACACCACCGGCCTGTAGTGAGCGTCTAAGTCTTCCAGCGCGTGTTGAAACACTTCCGTGTCCGCTGCTGGTCTGGTCTCTTTCACCAAACTGTCATATACCCTGATGCCCTCCGGGCCTAGATTGTGTAGGAGTATCTTCTTTTTCCTAGCACTTGAGAACTCCCCTTCGCTCTCTTCTTCCAGGGCCTCAATGTAGTTCAGGAAGTACCGTTTCCAGTCTTCCCAGGGCATCGCCGGGTCTCCTCTTTTCGGCAGGAATGGTACTAAGTTGGTGAGCGACGTTGTTTGCGCGCACATCCTGCCCCTCTCGCCGCCGTGGGCTGCCCCTGTCGTCTTCCCCTGGAGGACTCCCTGGCGTATGTCTCCCTCTCTGGTCGCTCTCTTGCGTGGCCGAAAGGCTGTCTTGCGCCCTCTGCGATGGCCCTGGGGTCACCAGGTCTGTCTCTGTCTTCCCCCGTGGGTACTGGGTAGCTGCTGGGGCCCCCTTGTGCTGTGGCGTCGCTTCTCCCGCTAAGTCGCTCGGGCACCGCGGTGCCGCTGGCATCTGTGCAGCCCGGTGATGCTCCTCCCCAGGTGTGGCCCTCTCTCTAGGCGCGCCTTGTGCCTGTCAGTGTGCTGCGTCTCCTTACCCGGTCAGGCCTCCTGTGCTTGTGGCCTCCTCGCGCCTCTGGCCACCCAGTTTGCCGTGGCTGTCGTGCTCTGCGCTTCCGAGCTGCTGGTGACTCCTGGCTGTTGTCCCTGATTCGGGGGGACTGGGTGCCTCTGCCACGCTCGGTTCCTTTCCAAGGTGCCTGGGTTCTATGCCGGTCTCATCCCGACCTCGTCGCCATTGTAACGATGCCTTTATCTCAATAACACTTGACACCTGTTGTAATGATGCCTTTCTCACAATAACTCTGGACACCTTCTTACTTGTGTGCAAGTTTCCTTTATTCAGCTTGTGGGAACCGAGCGCCGGGAACACTCCCGTCTCCCTCAGCCTTCGCGCTCTTCCTACCTGCGCGCCGTGCTCTAAGCCACGCCCCCTTCTCAGCGTGCTCTGGCGCTAACCACTAGAGCGCAACGCTACATAGTGGTCGAGGAAAGATTTCCAGGCACCTCATCGCATTGAATCTGGGGGAGGGGGGGGGGTCATGCAAACTGGACCCAAAGGTATTGGAGCGCGAGTGACTTCAGTGGGGTCTCGGGCCTGGAAGGCACGGCTGAGGGGTCAGTGTGGGGGAGGGGTGAAGTGGCACCTTTAAAGGTGCACCCGTGACTTCAGTGGGGTCTGTGGCCTGGAAGGCATGGCTGAGGGGTCAGCACAGGAGGTGTGTAGTGGCAGCTTTCGGGGCACACCCGTGACTTCAGTGGGGTCTCGGACCTGGACGGCATTGTTGAGGGGTCAGTGTGGGGGAGGGGTGATGAGGTGGATTTCAGGATGCACCCGTGACTTCAGTGGGGTCTCGGACCTGGAAGGCATGGCCGAGGGGTCAATGTGGGGGAGGGGTGAAGTGGCAGCTTTCATGGTGCACCTGTAACTTCAGTGGACTGGGCCTGGAAGGCATGGCTGAGGCGTCAGCGAGGGAGGGGTGATGAGTATTTCAGGGTGCACCTGTGACTTCAGTGGACTGGCCTGGAAGTCATGGCTGATGAGTCAGTGTGTGTGTGTGGTGGGGGGAGTGATGCGGCGGATTTCAGGGTGCACCCGTGACTTCAGTGGGGTCTCAGGCCTGGAAGGCATGGCCGAGGGGTAAGCGAGGGAGGGGTGATGCGGCGCCTTTCAGGGTGCACCCGTGACTTCAGTGGGGTCTCGTACCTGGAAGACATGGCTGAGGGGTGCTCTGGGTGCACCTGTGACTTCAGTGGGGTCTCAAGCCTGGAAAGCATGGCTAATGGGTCAGCGTGGGCGGGTTGTAGTGGCAGCTTTCTCAGTGGATCTTCTGGACCCCAGAGTCAGACTAGCATTTATGGCTATTGTGAGAAAGTGCCATCTTTCTTACATGGTATGCCCCCACTTTTTGCTAAATTGCTGAATGTACTTTGATTAAGTGTACCCTGGACTCCTGCCAATCAGGTGCCCAGGGCCTATGTTCCTTCCTTAAAACACACAAACTCCAAATTGGCAAACCCTAGCCACATGTCAGCCCCTGGTAAATGGTACCCTAGGTACCCAGGGCCTTGTGGCCAGGGAAGGCCTCTAGGTGCTGCAGCACTCGTTGTGCCACCCTTAGACGCCCTGTACCCTTACACACACACACTGCCTTTGCAGGCTGATTGTCTGGGTGCAGGACAAAACAAAGAGTCGACATGGCACACATCTCTGTGTGCCATGCCCATCACCTACACTGCCAAGGCATATATCAGTCACCCCTCTAGCTGGGTGCCTTACGCCTATGGTGTGGGCACAGGAGCAGGGGCCCTGTGCCCCTACAGTACCCGGGTCCATTCCTGGGCACTGTAAGTGCAGTGCTGCCATTTAAGAGTACATGGTGCTGAGAGCTCGTCAAACACGAGCTCCACAGCACCATAATGGCAACACTGAAGACTGGGAAGTTTGGTATCAAACTTCTCAGCACATTAAACCCACACTGATGCCAGTGTGGGATTTAATGTACTAAGCACCCCAGAGGGCATCTTAGAGATGCCCCCTTACAGCTGACCTACAATCCACGTCTGCTCTGAGGCTGCCCAGGCTGCCACACAGCAGACACTTTGCTGGACCCCTGGGTGGGAGAGCCCCTGCTCTCCCGGGCCTGCAACAATGCACATCCTGGGTGAGGTGAGAAATCTCCTCCCCCAGGATGAGCAAAAGGGAAGCTTCAAAGGCATGCCGCCATTTGGAGTTTCCCCAGGCCACTGCAACCCCCCACTCTGGCGGGAAGCTTGGCCGGAAACCCCATACAAGGACAGGGGATGTGCCAGCCTGCCCACCCCACCCCTCAGGTGGGGGAGGCGAGGTGAAACACATCTCCGGGCTCTCGCCATCTTGAAGATGGGAGGCCCTACCCTATCAGGATTAGGCTACTGCCCCCCTCCCACAGGAGAGAGGCAGGATAGGGGGTGTACCCACCCCAGGACAAGGACTCATTGGTCCCTGGCCTTCACCTACCTATAACGCCCCTAAATCTAGTATTTAGGGGCACCCTGAACCTTCCTTCCCCAGATTCCAGATTCGAAAAACTACAAGAAGAGCAAGAAGAACAAAGACCTGCCCTGCAGCTGCTAAAAAGGGAAGAAGACACCAACTGCTTTGGCCCCAGCCCTACCGGCCTGTCGACTCCCGGACCTGCACCAGCGCGGCATCTCCCGTGGCCAGCAACCTCACCAAACCCCGGAGGACCTGGCTACCTTTTGGCTCTAAGCCCCTGGGACTCCCATGAGTAGAGGCTCTACTCAGAAACCTACTTCTTACCCCTGGCAGCAGCCCGGAACCGCGAACCCAGCACACTCTGCACCAGCCAAGCCTGGCCAGTGCCGGAGTGGACAAAGACCCTGAGGACGACCCCACGGCGACTGTGACCCCGAGTCCGGCTCCCAAGGACCCCCCTCGACATTCCGGGAGAAGCCTGCAGCCTCAGAACAGAGTGCCACCCCAACCGCGATCAACAAGAGGGTAAGATTTCCGACATCAAAAGGCACCCCTGCACCCGGCGCCCTGCGGCCCCCTGTGCCCAATCCCGGGGTACCCACCTAACCTACAACTACCCAACTGACCTCTCGAAGTGGTGGTAGCACCTGAAGCATCCTCGTCCCCGAGCTTGCAGCCTTTTTCCAACCCGGAACATTCCCATTGATTTCCATTGAGCGCCCGACGGCTCAAAAGCACCCTGCACCCAGCCGCCCGAGTGGCCCTGGCAGTGCAATTTCTACACTAGCCTACTTCCCCACTTGCCCTGAGTGGGTGACCAGGAGCCCAGCTCCCACAGCCGCGTGGCCTGCTAGTCAGCAGCCACCAAACCAGGCCCCCCTATTCCTCATAGGCTAACATTGGGCCTAACTCTCTCTGCACCCGGCCGTCCTGAAACCGCTGAGGGTGAACTGACTGTACCTACCTGACACTGGGAGACCCCTGAGTCTATGCCCAGAACTTCAACTCTGCCAGTCGAGAACTTACCCTTAAACCGCGATCTTCATTTTCCTCATAGGGTAACATTGGCTGACTTTTTCTTGGAAATTCTTCTAAGTGTGAACTTTTCAAAACTCAAAATATTCACCAAAAATCAGCCGAGTACCAAAAACGAATTTACTCACCTGCTCTTAGGTGACCTCCCAGTGCTGGATCTTGGTGCCCAGCACTGACTCTGAAAAGTACCCACAACTACACTTACCTTTAACTCCCTTTTCTTCCATAGGAAACCATTGACTGCTTTTCTGTGAAATTTCTTCCAAGTGTTGATTTCTGCAATCTTGAAATATTCTTTTAAAATCGTACAATTTCTGCAAACGTAATTACTTACCTGTTTCTGATAAAGACCCCAGTGCTGAGTCTAGGTACTCAGACCTGGATTGCAAAAGTAACGATAAAGTACTCTACCTGCAACTTGAATTTCTTGCCATAGAGATCCATTGAATGTTTTCTTTGAAATATTTTCTAAGTGTCAACTTTTGAAATAGCTAAATATTATTTAAAAATCAGTACAGTAATTAAGTCGACTTTCACCACTTGATTCTGAATATTGTCCCAGGGCTGGATCTAGGAGCCAGACCTGGAATTCCAAAAGTAATCTGAAAAGTAATTTATTACAAATAACCTGAATTTACCATTGAGCTCAATGCATTGTTATGTTTAGGAAATAGGATTGTTTATTGCAACCAACTGTGACTATTTACAAAAATCCATTGCTTATTGCAAAAGTATTTATATTCAACCTCTCATTCTGAGAAAGTATATTTTTATTCCCTTGTGGTTCTAAAAATAAAACAAGCATATATTTTATATATATAAACCATTGGCCTAGAGTTCAGTTATTGAGTGTGTGAGACCATTTGCTAACTGAGTGTGTACAACAAATGCTTTACACTGTCCTCTGGTACTGCCTTACTGCTCGACCAAGCTACCACTTTAGAGAGTAAGGTCATACCTAACTTTAACCTCTATCAGCCCCTGGGGGACTGTGGACTCTGTACACCCTGTACCTATTAGGGAACAGTATATACAGAGCCACTCTCTCACAGCTATCAGAAGCATTAACAGGCTGGAGTGGCTGGGGCAGGATCACTCCCCAGAGGCACTTGTATGTGAATGACTGCGCCCAGCCCTACCGTCCTTCTAGATTCAAGAGCCTGTTAGACATGCTCTTAGCTTTTGCATAGACCAGACCACTTGTGCAAAGGGCCCCACCAATGGCACCGCTCACACCTTGGCAGAGCGTCGCCAGGGTAACATGTGTTGGAGTCATAAAATAATGCGCGCCATTGCACGCATGAGCCCGAATCACAAGCCATGCTCCCAGAAGCCCTGTGCCTTTTTGAATGGTTTACGTTTCTTCTTTCAGGTATGCACTCATACACTCCCCACCCCCTCCAATAAATATTCCACGATGAGGATGTTATGGTCTCCAGAGTACCACGCCTTTTATTCGGGTTACGACCTAGTGTGCTGTGTTTTCATGTTTCCTAGTGGCTTTCCATAGTTAAAAGAAGGAGCCAAAGTAATTAAAGAAGCAATAGGAATGCCTGGTGTAAGTGCAAAAATAACATTTTATTGAGTTATTTCATTAACTATTTAGGCAAAACTGTACCTACAAATAACTCACGTCGGTCACTTGTTAAGCGAAGAGCATTGGGAATAGTGACAACACAGTGCAGATGCCAAACCAACATTACACAAAATACATCATTACATAGATTAATATGGAGCGCGGTGCCCACTTCAGGGACACCGTGCTCCGTTTATTTACTTATTTTTATTACTTTCATTTGGAGCGCGGTGCCCACTGACACTGACTGACACTGACTGAAACTGACTGACTGACTGACACTGACTGACATGACTGACACTAACATTAGGTCTCGCCTTTCATTAAGTTAAAGCCATTTGCTTTGCTATACAATACCATTAGCAAAGCAAATGGATTTAACTAAATCAAAGGCGAGACCTATTGCATTTTCAATGCTTGTTAATTTCTCTTTTCTCAACATGCATTCGCCTCTTCCTACCCGGGCAGTCATAGGAAGAGCAGAGGTAAACGTCCCGTTTCCCAGGGAGAGACACCTGGCTTCTCCTGGCCGCCTTATGGGAACTGCTCCGAGAAGAGAGGAAGGACGCCCTCAAGGCGCTTTGTATAATTTATTCTCCTTAGCTGCACAGTCGCCGACATACCAGACGTAAACTGAACTAATTTAACCTAACTATAGGTTTGTGTTGAAAAGCGCTGTGTCTGTGTTTGTAACAGACCAAAATGAAGCCGATGCCCGATTTGAAAATATTCTTGTTTAAATGTTTCATATTTCAAAGCACCTCTCAAGGAGTGTGCATGGCAGGTTCACAGTGAGCCCTGGAAAAAATGTGCAGAGAATTATATTTATGTACTGATGTTTGTGTTTTCGATTAGTTTCAATCCTTTATTTTGTCTGTGTGCCTTAAAAGTAGGCAAAGAATAATAAAGATGGTTGTGCTTTCAACTGAACCTCATCACCACGTGCTTATATGTGAACTAGAGCCAGGGTGCAAAGGGGTAAGGGGGGGTGGAGGGTGGTTCAAGGGCGATAGGGAAGAGGGAGAAAAATGATTATTTAAAAAACCCAAACCTCAGAGGGAAGTGAATAACAAGCATTGGCATAGCCAATAGGTCTCGCTTTTGGGACTTTATAAGTGTTTAGCCATGTAACAGTTGATGTTGTTGCACCAAGGATATTGTGCTGCATTACTAAATACTTATAAGGTCCCAAAAGCGAGACCTATTGGCTATGCCAATGCTTGTTCTGGATTGGAGAGCAGAAAATCCTACGAGTGTTAAACGGGGAAATGTACTTCGAGTGAAGTTAATTGAACAAATGTATCCAAATGAGTTGAGGGAAAAGTAAAACTTTATAGTACGTGGAACCCCTTTGGTATAAAAAGTGACTGTAACTGTCCTACCCACGCAGGCAAGGTAAAAAAATGGAAGAGCAGAAAATAACCAACAGAGGTAGCAAAAAATAGAGGGCTTGAAAAACGCACAGGGGTGATAGAACACAGAGAGGTCAAGGATGGGCATTTATGACATATCAACAGTAGAGCGAAAAAGGGCCAAAGGTCATAGAAACCTGATACAGAAAGTGGCAATGAAGCGGGAGGCCAAATACAGCTGAAAGAGCACGTCAAATGCAGGCGGGGAATGGAAAGACCCTGAAACCAAGAAAAAAAATCACAGGCTGTATGAAGTTGAAAAGTACATACATCGATTAGAGCGGACGAACATTCACGTTGGTTCACTAACAATGGGAGCGATGAGTCACAATGTTCTCTTTTGTCGACAGTTACTGTCGATATGTAGGGGTGGGCTTACTTTCACGTGGGCTTGCTTCTTTCGTGCTTTTTCCCTCTCGCAGTTTGCCCTTGTTTTTGCATCCAGACCTGGCAACACTGGGGGTGAAATTATGGGAACAAAATGGTGGCTGTGTGAGGAGCGAAACGGAGAAGGCTGGTGGGTACTGGGGCCGGGGCTGCTGGAGGTTGAAAGTGGCTTAGGAGGTCTGTTTCTAACATAGACAGGTAAGGAGTGTAAGAGGCGAGCTGTAGGTTTGTAGGGTGGGCGACAGCAGAGCACCGTGCTGGCTTAGGACTGAGGGCGAAAGGAGCATAGGAGGCCGGTATCTAACCCGGCTTGTGTTAGCCCTGTATTTCTCTGGTGTTTCAGAGTCGTGGCTGGGCCGCCTACCCTTGTGATTAGCTGCGAAACTCCGTAGCAGAGAAAGAAGAAGCACACGGAGGTGTCTGGTGCTGAGGGTTGGGGTCTGGCTTTAGGGGCCGGAGCAGGGTTCAACGAGGTGGTGGTCTTGCAGGAAGAAGGTTCCGTGGGGTATGGGTTGTCGAGATCGGATGGTTTGGGGGAGGGGGGGATTACTAGCAATAGTTGGCGAGACAAGAGAATGAGGTGTATGTTAGAGAAAGCTGGGGGTCGGTGAGTGGGTTTAAATAGATTTTCAGTCGTAGGACTGTCTGGGTGCGTAGGTGATGTGCAGCTAGTTCAGAATGTATGTACGGGTAGTCATCGCGATCACTCTCAAAACGAAAGTGATTGCGATTGCAATGCGCGCAGCAGCGGGGGGAGGGGCGGAGATGGTGCTGAAGACTGGCACAGGAAAGGCAGATGGCTGGGTGAGAAGGGAGGGGGGAATGCGGGGAGCAGCTGTGCGCGTGCACGCCATCATGCACTCAAGCTTATAGCCAGCACAAAAATGTGGGTAGCACTTTCAAAACCCACCTACTAAATGTCTCGCCAGACCAGCGCATGCGCTGGGTCAGGCGAGACCTTAAAAGCTTGCAGAGGTAGCCAGAGAGGAGATGGTGGATTTATCCTGCAGACTGGCGAGCATAAGATCTGGAGCTGGGCCGTCACTGACTCATAATTCAAGTGTGCACACGTGTTCAAAAGGGAAGGGCAAGGGTGACAACGAGGAGGTTTGCTATTGTCCTACTTTTTGAGCATCATCGCTTCCTCACTGGCCGCTTCAGTACTCATTGGTTTTCAAGTCAGCTTTCCTGCTCATTTCTTAATGAGAAGTGCTGTGTTGGAGGTATTAAGTACATTGGGTGGATAATCAGTGTTTTTAAGGGACAGGACAACCAGATATGGAACAACAAAGTGCTGCAAAAATCCAACAAAAAACAATTGTATGGTGCCAAATTTCTACTTTGGTGCCGCAAAATTTGCCCATCAATGCCGCAATATCCTGGGGGGAGGTCTGATTAGGACGCTCTTAAGAATTGCAAGTTAACCACTCTGGAGGAATGCCCCAACCTTTTCCAATCCATTTCAGCAATAAATAATAAACATTAACCAACATGGATGATCCGTAAAGTACGATTACTTCCTATTTACGGGGCACCATGGCTAATATTCACGGTTCACGCTGCGGGGGTACTCTATGATCTGTGCTGCCTCACAACTATCAAACGCCATACCTGGAACTTAGGTGTGGCCTCACCCTTCTCTTCCTTGGGGATTCGGTCGGGGTGCACCTTCAGAGAGACGCGATGGTAGCCGTGTCGTATCTTGCCTTCGTAGGACGTCTTCCCCTTCAATCCCAACACCCGATACAGGTCTGTCGTACCGAAGTACTGCTCGCAGCACTCAATGAGGCCTGGCATGTTGGCTTGAAACAACCAGATGGTGTAGAGAGCGAGGAGGCTAGCTTTACTATCGGAGTGTCACTCTGCACGTTGCGGACCTGTCTCGGCTCAGCAGGTGAAGTCTGCCCGACCACTAAAAACACTTTTGCAGGCCTTCCCTATGGATGTCAACCCTAAAAAATATTTTGTGCGAAACCCTTTGACGTCCTCCCTACGTCACAGCCAGTCTGCCTTTCGCAAGCGTCGACATAGCTGGTGAATGAAATACAGCATAACTGCAATAAAGTAAGCGCAAGACTTTCGAAAAGTATATAGAACAAGTCCAACCTAACATAAAGATGGTAAGCGGATAGACTATGCAAGCTATTGAATTTAACGTGCTTCGCTTACAATTAGCAGGCCAAAGCCAAGAGATTTCTCTTACAAAAAAATGTTAGACCTATGAGATTACGGCCGCCATTATCCCGGCTGTTTCAAAAGTGAAAGCGGGCATGAGCTGCTAAATGTAAGCGAAGCACGTCGTTGCGCCTAATGGATAAACTCGATAAAGAAAATAATACATGCCCTGTGTAACAACCAAGTAAAGGGGCCAGGGAGGATGCAAATGATGACATGGCCGTACTAAGGAGGGACTAACAAGCCTATTTAGGAATCAGAAGACAGCATTTACGAAGGACGAAGACACAAGCCAATGACAAATTTGGGCAGGGGACTGGGAGGGGCTTCTCTCCCGTTCTGAAGTACAACAGATCTTCGCCAGAGCAGCGCTTGCACGCTGGCTCAGGCTCGACCTAAAAACTGATGTTGAAACTGGTCCCTGTCGGGCCCTCTATTCATATCATTAACTTTACAGGCAAAAGCATTGGTCGACTTCCCAACAGTGACTGTAAACCCTCTTAGGGTATTCCATGCCAGTGATGCGGCCTCTGCTTATATTTCACGGTTTACTACACTCTGCAGCCCTTAAGAGTGAATGCTTTTTCATATCTTGTAGTATGGTAGTTTTTTTCATACAACATATGTCTTTTGTACAGTGCAGGTTGTGGGTGGGTGTTTATGATGGGGCACGACTAAAGGCTCGTGACCTGAGGCTGAAAAGAGCAAGAGTTTCTCACACTGCTGTCAGTGGGCCATAGTCATTCAGCGTACAGGCACATCCAATCCTTGACCTCTCTCTGCAGTGAGATGGCCACACATATAACAACTGTGATTCTATGGAAAAGCGTGTGAAGGAGATACAGAGCTGTCGAAATAAGGTTAGTGCTGAATAAAAGCAAATGCAGTATTTGTGTGTTTGGGGGCCGGTGGAGAAGTGGTAGAGATTATGAGAGAGAGGCGTAGAAGGAAACTCAACAGATGAGGCTGAAGAGGAAAGAGATGACGTAAGACACACAGAGTGTTTAATATGTTGGGGCAGAAGGTAAGCACCTTGAAGGAGAGCTTGGGAGTGTCTGAGGCACCCCAAAGTCGACCCCATCCCCCCACAAGGACCTTAAGATTGATTCATTCGCAATCTCTTAGTTTCACAATTAAACATTTTTCAATGTTAATTATTTACTATAAAATTATTGTTGTTACTCACCTATTTGACTAGTTTGATGCTGCTAACAAGCATTGACAAAGCCAATAGCCGTGGAAATCTAAAATTTAGTATATTCTTTCCTGTTTCCTTTATGAGATGTTTTCTTCAAGAGAACTTTTAAGATACAAATTTTTGAAAATTCCTTCTATTGTGATATCATTTGCAGCCTTGAAAAAGTTTAAAGAAACCAAACACGTGTCGGCTGCCAGTTCAACGTATGGATTATCACATCAAGCTGCCTAATCCTGACTATGTTGCTACTGTTTTTAACTCTGTGACTTTGGACTTTGCTTTCTACTTATATTAAATGGTCTCAGCAAAAAGTATACCTATGTGTTGTTGATATTTGGAGCTAACATTTTGAACAACTTTATGAATCAATAGTGGACTGTACATAGAGTGCCGAGGTTTATGGTCTTGTTTTCATGTTCTCACTGGGTCCAATTGGGCTCCGGTGTCTTGGCACCTTAGGCAGTGGGGTGCAGCTATCTTAATCTCGAGGGGCACCAATACCTTTATGTCATATGTAATGCACAAAGAGAACGGATGTGCTACCAATTGAACCACCGTTGCCATTTGTAAATATTGACAATGAAAATATAGTTTGCATTGGTAAATAATTGATGGAAGCATTAGATTGCAAACAAAAGTGACAGGAATATACACGTTTTCTACAGCAACAGGAGGTCAGCTCAGTGGTCAGGGTATGTAGGGAGTAGGTTAGGTGTGAAAGGAGGGGTGAAGGAAAGGAGGGATGGGGTAGGGAAGAGGAGGAGGGGGAGAAAGGGTAGGGAAGAAGAGCAAGAAAAGTCAAAGGGGGTGGCAGGGTAGATAGGTGGGAGGGAGAAAGGAGAGGGTAAAGCACGTGAGAAGAGAGAAGATTTAAGGGCCCCAATATTTGTTAAGCAGGTGAAGTTTGAGGTCGTTTGAAGCTGAAGTATGAGGGGTTACAGCGCAAATCTGGTAATGCTCCCAGATGTTGGGAGCATTACCAGAGAAGGAACAAGATTGTGAGGCTTTCTTTTTTAGCAGAGGGGGGACAAGGAGGAGAGTGTTGGTGCTTCTCATCGGACGGGAGCAGCCCGCTATTTTGAGTTTACTTGAGAGGCAGATCGGGGACTTTAGATGAAGGGCTTTGTGTGTAATGCAGGCAATGTTGTAGGCGGATCTGCCTTCGAGAGGAAGCCATTTAAGGACTTTAAGGGCAGGAGAGATGCGGTCAAAACGCCTACTGTCTGTTATAAGCCTGGCCGCAAGGTTGAGTATAGCTTTGATGCCTTGTGTTTGAATACATCACGGATCAAGGACAAATACAACACTCTACGATTAATATCTAACAGGAATCTGCTGTCTGAGTAGTGTGCATTTACATTTTATTTATCTGTCGCTTTGACTTTCGTGATGTCTTCTTGATTTTAAATTACATTTCTTGCTGTCTTTTTGTCCCACTTACTGTTGTAATTTTTAATATTGTATGGATCATTATGACCATTTTGTTTTTAAAATTTGAATGAGATCTCCGAATATTGTTTTTGAAATGTATGATTTTTAATTTTGTGATTTGATATTATATGTATGAATGTATAATAAATTGTAGTAATTCATAATATTACGACTATATAATTTTGCACTGATTGGTTCTTGAGTCCATGTAACCTGTGTCCTTGGGTTGGCCCACTCTTGTGAATGAGTACTTTGGAATGTGATTGTGATTAATAGTGTTGGTTGCTTAATATTTACTCCCAAGGGGATTGTTGTTTGACTTTAGTTTTGAGGGGGGCAAGGTGGACTTTGGGGGCTCCGGAGAGGATAGCGTTGCCGTAGTCCGTTTTCGAGAGGACAAGAGATTGGACTACTGATTTGAAATCTTCAGCAGGGATGAAGGGTTTTATTTTTGTGAGTTGGCGGAGCGTGAAAAGTCCTCCTTTAGCCAAGTTTTTTTTATATGGTTATTGAGAGTAAGCTTATTGTCAAAGGTTATGCCCAGAGATGTAACTGATTTGGATAAGGAGAGTGGGCAGTTGAGGGCATTAAGGTTAGAGATCCAAGATTGGATAGGGAGTGAGTTGTTTTTAGGAGAGAAAAGAATAATTTCAGTTTTATGAGGGTTGAGTTTGAGATGGTTGGAGTGGAACCAGGATTGGAACTTGGTCAGGGTGTTGTTTAGGTGCAAGACATCAGAATGGGATTTAATTTTATAGTATAGTTGGGTGTCATCGGCATATAGGTGGTAGTTAATTCCGGCTTGTTTTAGTATGACAGTGAGGGATTCCATATAGAGGTTGAAAAGAGCTGGAGAGAGAATAGAACGTTGGGGGACACCAAGAGAGACATGAGTGGGGTTAGAGAGACAATCTTGGATTTTGATTTGTTGAGTTCTATGTTGAAAGTAGGAAGTGAACCAGTTAAGGACAGGGCCATTAAGGCCGAACCGACATTTGAGTGTGTTAAGTAAGATTGTGTGGTTGACTGTATCAAATTCAGCAGAGAGGTCGAGGAGATTGAGTAGGCAGGACTCGACCTTATCCAGGGCGTGGTGGATATCATCAATGATTTTTAGCAATGCGGTTTCAGTGCTACAACCTTTAAGGAAGCCGGATTGTAAAGGGTCAAGAAGGTTGAAAGTGTCAATGTGTTTATCAAGTGGGAGTAGGGCACATTTTTCAATGGCTTTGGTAAGGAGGGGAAGGTTAAAGATAGGGCGGAGGTTGTTAGGGTCATCCGGATCGGCTTTAGAGTTTTTGAGAATGGCAGTGATTTGTCCGAGTTGGAGGAAGACAGGGACACACCCCGAGGAAAGGGAGGAGTTGATAATATTGGTCCAGTATGGGACAATGACATGTTTAAGATCTTGGACAAGGTTAGAAGGGAGAGGGTCTTTTGTGTGAGATGACGGTTTTAGTTTAGACAAGATATTAGAGACTTCAAGTTCGGAGACAGGGTGGAAATTATGCCACGAGGCTTTGTTTTTAAGTTGTTGGTGAGTGGGGTTCGTTTCAGGTGCGATTGCGGTAGGAAGGTGTGGGGAGGAAACAGGGGGCAGGATAAATAAGGAGGGAGGTACAGGAGTAGCGTCAGGGGTACCTTGACGGTTGAGAGGGATCTGAATGTGAAAGAAAGATTGATCTATCTTGGCAATTTTTTCCAGAGAAGAAGTTAGCAATTTCTTCACATTTGATAGTGGAGGCCGTAAGCTTAAGGGGGGGTAGTGGAAGTTTGTTTTTTAACAATGTTGAACAGTTCTCCGGGCTTATTTTTGGCACTAGAGAGTTGCAAACGAAAAAAAGATGCCTTTTCACTAAAATGTGTTTCTTGTAGGAAGATCTGGCAGCTCTGAGGAGGGCGAGATGGGAGGGAGAAGGGTGTAGTCTCCAGGTTCTTTCAGTCATTCTAAGAGCACGTCTTTCTTTGTTGAGGTCAGAGTTGAACCAAGATTTGGAAGGGATGTTTTTTTGAGTTTTAAGTTTAGGCGGGGCAATTTGATCTAAAACCTTCTAGACCGATTTATTGAAATGCTCGGTGAGCTCATTGGCATTAAGAGAAAGAGGGGTGAGACGAAGTTGTGCTTGGAGTTTGGACTCTAATACTCCTGGGGGGGATAAGATTAAAGTTTCTAGTTACTTTCACAGTTTTGGTGTTTTTAGATGGGAGGATCGGGGCCGAGGGGGAGATTGTGAACAGAATTAGGTGGTGATCTGACCAGTCAATAGGGATGATGTTGGAAAGGGAGGCCAAGTGATTGTTAGAGATTATGACATCAAGAATGGCGCCTTTAGAGTGAGTTGGGGAAAGGCAGAGTTGTTTGAGGTTGTTAATCTCTAGAAGATTAGAGAGAAGGTTAATTGAGGGGTTCTCTGGTACGTTCCAGTGGAGGTTGAGATCTCCAAGGATGAGATTTTTGGAGTTGGAGAGAGAGGATTGAGTAAGAAGGTCGGATAATTTGTCTACAAAGTGAGGAGTGTCACCAGGAGGGTGGTTGATACTGTGTAGGTGAATCGGGGGAGCACCTTGAACTTTAAGTTCGGCACCGAGGTATTCGAAAGTTGAGTAGTCAGTATTCTTGGCAAGAGAGAGTTGGAGTTGGTTTTTAAAGATTATAGCTATTCCACCTCCTTTCCCCACTGGTCTGTCCTTTCTGATGATAGAGTAACCAGGGGGGCAGAGTAGGTCACGGAGGGGTGTTGAGTGATCGTTGAGCCATGTTTCAGTGAGGACGGTGATGTCAATAGCTTCACTCCGGATGGTTTCAGAGATTTTGGATGCATGGCAAACCGCCGAACGGCAGTTAACAAGCATACAGGTTGGAGGATAAGGGTTACTTTTGGGGGGAGAGTGTGAGTGGATGGTGGTACATTGTGGGGGGGTCTGTGGGAGCTGGGAGAGAGGGGGATTCTGATAGTCCCCAGAATGACTGGAATGAAAGAGTGAGGAGGGGGAGATCCTTAGGCGATGTTATAGGAAGGTAGGAGTTGCAAAGGGCAGAGAGGTCAGAGAGATCGTTCAATGTGCGATGAGGCCTATGAGTACGGCAGCGGAGGCGAGTAGTTCTCCAGTGTTTGGGATTAGGGAACTTTTGTAAACCAGAGTAGGGAGAAGTAGAAGAAAAGTGGGGGGGGAGGGGGTCCTGAGGTTGAGGCATTTGAGTTGTTTGTAATCCTCTCTAAGTAGAGATAGTTCGGTCACTAAGGTAGAAATATTTCGGTCAATGTTGATAAGTGTTTGGGTAAGAAGGGTGAGCGGGGATACGGTAGGGGCAGGGGTGGCGAAGGGTGTATTTTCAGTATTGGTTGGTGAAGGGGAGTTAGTGTTCAGGGAGGGAGAGGGGTCAGGTGTAGGGGAGAGAAGGGAACTCATGTTGAGGGATGGAGGGGGGCGTGGAGGTGGACGGGGCACTGAAAGAGGTAGGAGAAAGGGATTGAGGAGAAGGGGAGAGGTCAAGATGAGTGTGGGGAGAAGTAACATCAGAGTTTGGGAAGGAGTGTAGTTTCGAGAGGGAAGAGTCGGAGAAGGGGGTGTAATAGAGTGAAGGGCCATGAGGGGGGACTGGGGGGCATGGCAGGGGAAGGAAGTGGGGTTGGGAGTTGGAGAAGTGGAGTTGGGAGTTGGAGGGAATAGGTTATTAGAGGGCGTGGGAATTGAGTTATTAAAGAGCGTGAGATTTGGGGAGATGTAGAGTGAGTTGGAGATGTCATGGGGGGATTCAGGAGAGAGTGATTGATTAGATGTAGAGGCTTGAGAAGGGAATTGAGGAGAAGAGGAGAGGTCGAGAGGGGTGTGGGGACAAGTACCATCAGAGTTTGGAGTAATAGTGTGGTTTAGAGGAGGAAGAGTAGGGGAAAGTGGGAGAATAGAGGGAAGAGCCATATGGAGGGCACGGGTGGTAGGAGAGGGAAGACACAAGACTAACTAATCTACAACTCCAGGAGCAGAACTTATAGGAACCCCCTCTGGGTTTGAATTATCCCCGGAACTAAGAGACTACTTGAAACTGACCTCAGCCCTGAAGAAGTCGTGGGGTAATCCCTGGAACAGCTACGAAACACGTGTTGGCTAAGAAGGCTTAAAGATCTTGAAATAAAGACATCTGAAAATATAAAGACATGCATCATTGTGATATTTTATGTAACTTTATGTATTTACTTTTGAACGTGTGCAGAGGATTTGTATATTTCACAAAGGAACCCTGAAGTCATTCACGAGCAGCAGCTGAAAGGAATTGGGGCGTGTATATTAGGGGTGGGGGTAACTGGCATAATTCTTTCTAGCGTAATTACTTGTAATTATTGCACAATTACTCTTAGTTATGCGTGATTATGTGAGAGACATAATCCTGCATTTAGTGCTATTTTCTGAGTGCAAAACGCTCCCTCGCGTCCAAAATGGGCCTGAGGATGCAATTTGTGCTAAGAAAATAGCACTAGACGCTACAGGACGCGAACAGCAGTACAAGCAGCCGCGCTCTCTCTTAGTTCATTGTTCTTGTGCTCCTGCGGTCAGGGGCGTAGCTTCAGGCTGGGGTGTTTAGGGTGTTACCACGCCCTCATAAATGTATCTTCTGATCAATAGTTGGGTACGGGTGCTTTCACTCGGGTATGTTTAGGTGTCTGTCAGATTTCAGTCTGTATTTTTGCATGCACACACTGACAAAAACACTCCCTCTCTCTCTCTCTCTCTTTCTTTCTCTCTCTCTCTCCCCCTCTCTCGCTATATCTTCATAAAATATTTTGATTATTTTACAAAAATTGTTTCTCCCACTTAGTATTGCTACCATTCTACATTTTTCTTCTTTTCCACTCCTTCTTTCATGCTCCCTGCTTGTAGTATAATGTATTTTAACATTATATGCCAGCATGAATGTCGGGAGATCTGAAGCTAACCCTGCCCCCCCCCCCCATCTTAATGACCAAACTACGTCCTTGCCTGCAGTAGGATCTTTGCCCTTAATTAGTCTTCATTACTGAAACTGGCATCATGTTTAATTTTGGTAATTTGGCATCATAAGAGTAATGGGTGATTGCTGAGATTTCTCACAGGGCTGACGTGTGTGTGTGAGTGTGTGTGTGAGTGTGTGTGTGAGTGAGCGTAAGTTGGCATTCTCGCACTTGGCTGCAGGTTGTGATAACTGTCCTAACAGGTCCTGCTGTTCTTCCAAGGGCCATGTGTCTGAGCCGCCTTCTCCCCCTCCAAAGTAGGTGTGGTGAGACCTGGCTGGCAGCCACTGCGGCTCAAAGAGTGCTCATGGCCACGGTTGCATACCATGCTGTATACCGGGCACATCTCACTAGCACCAAGGCAAGTCCATTCATGTCACAGATCCTATCCGGTTGAGAGTTTTGCTCGGACAAAGCAATCAGGACACTAATGGAGATGGGTTTTGGGCATTGCCAGTTGCAGTTCATGTATAGAAAGACACTGACTGGCACTTTTGACCACCGTTGCTGCTCCTGACCTCGGTTATATAGTCCTCTCTCCCACCTTCAATGATACTGGAAGTATAAGTCAGAGCTGATGGATAAATTCTTTTCTTGCTCCACAGGTCTCATCATTGACCTTCTGCCACCGACTGACCTTGTCTGCCACCGACTGACCTTGTCTGAGGAGGCACCATGCCGGAGATTTCAATGCCTGCTCCAGTGTGCCTCATCGAGAACACCCGAGAGGGGGAGCTGAAGGTGCGGCAGGAGGCCCTTCAGATCCTCACTGACATTCGCCAGCCAGTGGTGGTGGTGGCCATCGTGGGACTTTACCGCACGGGCAAGTCCTACCTCATGAACAAGCTGGCAGGAAAGAGGTCAGGTGAGTGAACGGGGCAGGGAAGTGGTCATCAACATGGTCCATATGCAAGGCCCAAGCTCTGCTGTGAGACTTTCATACACCTCCTAGGTGAGCTGGTGAACGTGAGTCCGTTCACAGACACGAGGGCACTCTATGGGTTCTACAGTCAAGCGCACGGATACCCTCTTGGGTGATTAGTGCGATATAGAAATCAATATAACATAACATAACATTAGCGCCAGTTTGTGAAGTTCATGCTAAAGCTGAAGCGGACCAGACTGGGGCACGCTAGATATCACTTTAGTTTATTCATCGCTAGCGTGCCATGTTGCACTTCATGGAGAGGCAGGTTATCTACTTTCCTTTCATTTCAATTCCTAATGGAAATGTTCACATGGAGTAGCTGACGGTAGCGTCGCTAGCCGCTGATGTCCTGAACGAGTGTCTCGAACAAAGTCCATAAAATATACAGATAATGGTTACAATGCACAGGCAGTCGAAGATCATGGACCGTTTTATTTTATTTTCGATAACATGCTTCATACATGACAATTAAGGCCCTTTTTGTCCACGCCCCAGCCATGCATTATTGTGCATTATTTGTGTGGGCTCTTACCACACAACATATTGTGTTGCACTTTCAACAACACCAATAATAAAAAAAATAGAGAATTACCCTTTCATTTTATTTTTTCCACTGTAACTTCTGTCACTTTTTTCCAGCTTTTAACAACTGAAAACAAACACTTGACAGCTGCCATCTTTCTCACCCACCCACAATTCCAGGTGTCAGAGAGTACAGGATACTTTGTAATTGTATGTGAAGCAATCGCACCAATGTATCCACATAAAGTAACAATTTCACGTGCCTCAGCTCCCTCTGAAATGTGTCACAGAGCAGCAAAGAGGGAGACAAATGATGTCTCCTTATCCTGAAGAATGGATACATTCCAGGCTGCTGTTTAAGCCAGGACAAAGTTAGCTCTTGTTCAAGATCACCTTTCTCTATCTTTGCCCAGTGTTTGAAGTTAGCTTATGTTTGTTGTTTATATGTCAGGCCACATGCCACCATTGGCACCAAACATTCAGGCAAGTAAACCCTTGTAATGGAGAGGTTCGTTATTGGTGTAAAAAGGTCACTCTGGAAGATCTTGATTAGTGGGAGCGAGGAGGGAAATGCTGGGTCATGTGTCTCTAAAGCGTAGCAGAAGTGGCCAGCGTTATGGTAGTGCTCATTCGAACGCGCACAAACATTGCCGCGCCCTGACGCTGAATGGAGACCGATTGAAAGCCCAGCTTTATGGAACCGCAGAGCTGCCGTGAGAGAACCCAGGTTGTAAGACCTTTACTTCATTTTAAAAGCTGAAGCTTGGAGTCTCTTTGAAAGGCTGTTGCCATTTCGCAGGCTCCATTTTGAATGCTAACCCATTCCCTCTGCTTATTCTAGACGTGGATGCCACCAGCCAAAGGCCTTGGCGCCGGGTTATGTTGATGCCATTTGAATCTGGAGACCAAAAAACATCTTGACTTCGCACAAGCATCTTTGGCTATAGACTTAAATAGAACCCGTGTGCTCCCAGCCAGCCGACGCGAGGCGGGCCCTACTGGTAAACCAATGTGAGAAGGTGGCTCTGACCATCCCATCGGCCCTGATTTTAATCTTTTTTGCTCATCTGGTTTTTGGGATTTTACTGTGGGAGAGCCTCATAAACCGTGGCTCATCCACAGGAAACTCATGGTAAAATGGACTGCACGTGCCATCCCTGGCAATCGAGAAGGAGAAGGGAAATCGGGGAGCACAATTGATCTCCCTGCAAAGATGCATAGAGCCCAAGACCCCATGCCTGGGTCCAGGCGAGCAAAGCAAAACCCGGCGAGCGCCGTCCCACTCCCCATGAAAAGGCAGATGGGCCCGGGACCCCATCCCTGGACCCGACAAGGGAAGGAGGCAGGGAGCGCCGTCGCGCCCCTGCAAAGTCGAGAGGGGGCCCAGGACCCCATCCCGGGGCCTGATGCCTGAAGCAAGGAAGGGCGAGTGCCGTCACACTCCCCCAGTGGCCCGGAATGCCGCGGCACCACAAGCGTCAGCCCCAGGAGCGGGCAGACAAAAGTAAAGAGCTGATTACCGCCACAGCACGTGAAAGTGCTGGCAGTGTGGGAGCCAGCAGCAGTGACCAGGGGGTGCTGGCTGTGTGGGAGCCAGCAGCAGTGACCAGGGGGTGCTGGCAGTGTGGGAGCCAGCAACAGTGACCAGGGATGGTCTCCCTGAGCTACTCTCGGATGTGGAGAGAGGCTGCGGGGTGTCCGGGTGGGACCGGGCACCCCGAGCAAAAGTTAAAGCGCAGAGGTGCCAAAAACCAACAAACATTAATGGAAAAACAAAGGAAAGTAACACAGCTCTACCCAGCACAGCAGGAAAGATGCTGCTTAAAAATTCATCTTACTTGCGAGGAGCACCCCATAATGTCTTGTGGGGCCTGGCCACATTCCTTTACAAAAAATCCCTTGTTTTGGTTCCGTAGTGCCCCCAGAAGAGCTGGGTCACCACCAAAGGAGTGAGAATGATGTGAGGGAGCTGCAGAAGCAGCACAGACTCCCCCCCTACATAGACCCCACCCTAAGTTGGCTGGGACATTCAAACGAAAACCCCTCAAGGGCTTCAAATGTTATCAGGCTCTCTAGGTTGCAGCGTTTTTTTAATTGCTGGGGAAGGGGGTACCCCCTGGGGGAGGGGCAGGGGGAGGGGGAGGGGGTGAAGGGGAGGGCTGCAACCAGTTGTGACCTGAAAACGGTTAATATGAGTTTTCATATTAAGAAACATTCTCTAAGGGTGAGAACTATAATTACATAAAGGTTGTGATCATAATTATGTCACCTAAATTGTAGTATTTCACGCTAAAGTAATTTTGATGACCCAAATCACGCAGACATGCATAGATTCTTTCCTTGTGAATGCTTAAATGAAGTAGTGACACTGACAACCACTCGTATGCCAAGTAAAAATACTTTATTTCCCATATTAAGTGTGCGCTCATTCAAACTGATATTCCATCATTGCATTTCTAATACAAGTAAATGTTCTGCCATATGACTTGTTGGTCTAGATCTCCCAATGGGAGGGGTAAGAATGCAATGTCATCCTACAGCCTTTGCACCCGCTCGTGTATATTTGTAAATTGCTGCATAAATGTACCTTTTCCTTTTTCAAAAGAAAAAGCACTGAGTGAACAATCATTTATTGAGTGTTATTGGTTGTATCTGAGATTGGCGATTACTAGTTCACACCACCTCCCTTGAGTACGCCTTGGACTGCTCTGCATTGCTACCCTTTGAGACGCACTATAAATGTGGCTGTGGCATTGGGTGTGAATGACCACGATGGAAGCTGCGGCTAAATAAAGGCTTTTGTACTGATGAATGGAACCAAGATGAGAAACGATGTGGGCGAGCAGTCACAGCTGGTGGAACGTTTGCACACTGTTGGCGCTTGTTTCTATAGAATCCGTCATTAACTCCACATTTTTGACTGCTGCATCAGGTTAGGGACAAGTACAATTGATGATGACTTTACTCTTTCATCCCAGAAAGGGGAGACTATGGTGGTGAATAACACTTTAACGTTTGAGGACTGAGTTTATCTTCTGGACAGGAAGACCGAGCACTCGTTGGACACATGAAATCCCTGTTTTATGAGGACTTTGTTCTAAATTCTTGCATGCCAGTTAATTAATCGTGGACAGGAAAGGAGTTAACAGGGTACTGGTACTTCTTGTCAACCACACCCTATTTGTTTCCGACAAAATGATGGCAATGAGGGGAGTTGTAGGTATTTATCTCTCTTAATGCTTCTGATGTGGTCTCTTGCTTGAGTTATGAGGATATTTGTCCCAAAAAGTCCCCAATCCTGTCCTCATTACCTTCTTTAGATGTAATCTCATCTAAAACCAGTGATGGCATTAGGATTAGACCAACTGGGGGTGTTGGTCGCACCACTAGGCACATTGGAGAGAAAGTATTAGATACCTCTTTCTCCTTGTCCCACTTCTCAATGTCAGCACGCCTTGATGCCGCTTGCGTGTGCATGATTCTGAACATACCTTGGAGCTTCACGCATGACGTCAAACACCAATTGGACCACCTGTTGGGGCACTCGCCCAATCATTGTATGGACACTCCAGCATGCAGTAACCTCTCACAAGTCATCAGAGTCCTTCGACCACCTGTGCGACACATGTAATAAGACCGGATGGCTTGGCGCTATCTCTTTTTCTCATTAGCCAAGACATTTTATTTATTGGAGAACCACTATTTATCCTTTGCAGGTCAATTCCCAACGTTTTTTTTCCTACGCTTTTTTTCTGGAATTTGTAGATAGTTTCAGGAGTAAGAAGCTGTTGGAAACTACACAGATAGCTGTGAAAATTTCCGTTTCCCAAGAGGGTTTCTTAAATAGTTTTTATATATTCCTAGTAACTCGCATGAGAGAGAATGTGTGCATAAGTAACTGGAACAAGATTTACACCTGTTTGAATGTTCTTTGAAAATAACTTTTTAAATGTACATTTTTTTCTCCTTGTTGTAAATATTTCTCCCTATGCTGAATCTCTGCTCCAGTGATGTAGTTCTTCAGCAGAGTTAACAAGGCTCTTATGGTCCATCAATAAGACATCACCCAGTTAACCATAGGGAGGTAGATGAGTTTCTGAGGCTTGTCATCTTTGGCTGTGAAGGATGGGCAGTCCACAACTTTCAACTAATGTCTCCTCTTCTCTGTCACCAGTGGGGGCCTGCTTGGGCAAGCTGGTCTTGTGTAATGAAGACATCTTTACATAAAGGTATGTGAAGACTGATCGGGTCCTCGCATACAGCCTATACAGCTCCTTAGGAGTTGAATTCATTTTTTAATATTATTTACCGTCTGCACAAAGTGGTATTAGTGAACTTTATAAGGAACAATAAGATCAACATACAGAGCACAGAACCTCGTTCTAAGTCTACAGAAAAGAATAAACAGTAGGGAGGAAAGTGGGGAAAATATAGCAGCGCCACGAGGAAAGATTGTTAAAATCATAAGGATGTGTTCTTACTCCCAAGAGCACTCTGGCTGCATAATTATGACTTTTCTGATGGCTGTTTAGGAGATTGACGACACACATATTAAAATACCTCTATAGACAATATGTGGTTGAGTAAACCCAGGAGTGAGCGACAGTCGCGCTTGCTCTCTCTTCAGGGTCAGGCCGGAGGTTGTAAACAGGTGAATACAATAACTCGAGAATTGAACAGTGGACCTCAAAACAACATGTGCAGCACCTGTACCGTAAGTTACCAATACCATTTAAATTCAAGAACAATCCTTGTGTGCAGCAATCCAAAAGTGCCCCCTGTCCAGAAGTACCACCCCTCACAAGGTGACTGAATACAAAGAAACGAGATTGGAACTGCGCCGCTGCTAGTCAAACCAGGCCATACACAATTGTCCATGGATATTGTAGAATCTTAATTCAGTGAAGGAAATGGCTGTGACTACAGGATATATAGTGTTTTCTTCTATATTCAGTTCATGAAACAAACCATCAGCCGACGCCTTTTGTCCCTTTAAACATAGGACTTCTTCAGGGCACTGTCAATAGAAGGCGACAACCAACCCAATGCGTGGTGACCTAGTAGCAAGAGTTCTCTTAAACTAAAGCTGTAGCCAAGCATCTGGTCCGTGCTGTGTGTACCAAGGGCAGGTGAATACAATGTCTGCTTTGTCAATAAGCACATGCACCAGCTGTTCGACCAAGCAAGGTTTCACTTTCTTCACCATTTCAATCATTGCACCTGAGACAAGGCAGGAGATGCAATCTTGGCCCCGTTTATTCATTAAGTAATTATTAAGCAGGGCCTGCAGCGCCACGGATGTTGAGTGTGTTCCATGTCCACTCCCATTAATTGACTATGCCCATAAATAGAATACATCACAAACAGTAAATACGGTGGGAATACACCTTGCAAATGTATGATTTCAGATTTTTTTTTCACGTTTTTGGTTGTTTGCCTACTTTGCAGGGCATACTTCCCCTGACCGCCCTCTCTTACCCTGAGGATAGATGATCTCACATGTAAAACTGCAAGATACGGGTGAGATTCTACAAGTGAGTAGATCACTTTGAAAGTGTAAATTCACAGTTTGTGAATAGAAGACATCATTTTAGATATGTAAAACAAGCCATTTATGGATCTAGGTTGAATTTGGGTGGCAAGCGGCTTTGAGTAAAGGAGCCCTAATGTTTATGTTCACAGTAATCCTGAGACGACTCCAGTATCTAAGCAGTCCTTTAAGAGTTTTAGAGAGAGGGGCTCCTTCGTCTGTAAAGAGCATAATCAGAAGACACTTTCTGCAGAGTTAATCTATGGGATTTGATCACTATGAAAAAACATCTGTAAAAAATATCACTATGAAAAGTCCATAAGAGGAAAAGTAGTTATAACAAATTTTATTTTCATGTCACTATACCGAAAATAAGAATACAATTGGAAAAGTGTTTTTCATTAGCAGTGGAAAATAAAAAGTGCACGCCGGCACTTAAAGGGATTAGGACATTATGGAATGTGTTAAAGAAGTTTTCCTTCTGTAGTCCGTCGTAGGTTGAGTTAAATGTCAGTTTTTAATGGTTGTTCCTAGTGGATTGTTCACAATGGTATTTTCTTTATGAAATGTTCCATATCTCAATGTACATGAGTTAAATCTATCTGAAAACAGGGCATTGTTATGAAACATGGAGTAGAGAGTCAGAGTCCTCAATATCTGCTCCATCCCTCCCTCCCTCCCACTAATCAAAAGTTTACATGTCAAACCTGACTTAAGCCTGATTTTTATAATTCTGGACTTTAACTGCATTCAATACTCTTTATTCCATTCTTGTCCTGATAAGTTTTTCCACGCTTTCTGCATATCAGTGCTGTTTAAACAGCCGTAGTATTGAGGCTGGGTCTCAACATATTTAATCCTAATGCAGTATACTCTGAATCCTTGCTTGATGGTTTGTATGCCTTTTCAAAATCCTCTTGGAATATGTGAAAAAAGTAACCGTCCTCGAAGCACCTTTGTACCCTGCCAAAGACTAATTTCTGTCATCCGTTGTGATACGGTGCCAGCCATGGGCACGCTGTCTCTCGCACAGGGAGAAGGTCCACCAGCTAGGGGTGGTCTTCAACTCTTCTTCCAAGCCTTTACTTTGCAAAGAGTGTGTATTGCGTGCATCCCCTGCAAGAGATCCTCACACACGCCTTCTGCAAGAGATCATCACACACGCCTCCTGCAAGAGATCCTCACACGTGCCTCCTGCAAGAGATCCTCACACACGCCTCCTGCAATGGATCCACACATGCACCCCCTGCAAGAGATCCTCACACGCGCCTCCTGCAAGAGATCCTCACACACGCCTCCTGCAATGGATCCTTACATGCGCCTCTTGCAATGGATCCTCACAAGTACCCCCTGCAAGAGATCCTCACACGCGCCTCCTACAAGAGATCCTCACACGCGCCTCCTGCAATGGATCCTCACACGCGCCTCCTGCAAGAGATCCTCACATGCGCCTCCTGCAAGAGATCCTCACATGCGCCTCCTGCAATGGATCCTCACACGCGCCTCCTGCAATGGATCCTCACACGCGCCTCCTGCAAGAGATCCTCACACACGCCTCCTGCAATGGATCCTTACATGCGCCTCTTGCAATGGATCCTCACAAGTACACCCTGCAAGAGATCCTCACATGCACCTCCTGCAATGGATCCTCACACGTGCCTCCTGCAATGGATCTTCA
Source organism: Triturus cristatus (assembly GCF_964204655.1). Lineage (NCBI taxonomy): Eukaryota > Metazoa > Chordata > Amphibia > Caudata > Salamandridae > Triturus > Triturus cristatus. Next base: position 58,118,032 of record NC_140590.1, read on the forward strand.
CATGCACCTCCTGCAAGAGATCCTCACACGTGCCTCCTGCAATGGATCCTCACACGCGCCTCCTGCAAGAGATCCTCACATGCGCCTCCTGCAATGGATCCTCACAAGTACCCCCTGCAAGAGATCCTCACATGCACCTCCTGCAATGGATCCTCACACGTGCCTCCTGCAATGGATCTTCACATGCACCTCCTGCAAGAGATCCTCACACGCGCCTCCTGCAATGGATCCTCACACGCGCCTCCTGCAAGAGATCCTCACATGCGCCTCCTGCAATGGATCCTCACAAGTACCCCCTGCAAGAGATCCTCACATGCACCTCCTGCAATGGATCCTCACACGTGCCTCCTGCAATGGATCTTCACATGCACCTCCTGCAAGAGATCCTCACACGCGCCTCCTGCAATGGATCCTCACACGCGCCTCCTGCAAGAGATCCTCACATGCGCCTCCTGCAATGGATCCTCACAAGTACCCCTGCAAGAGATCATCACACACGCCTCCTGCAAGAGATCCTCACACGCACCTCCTGCAAGAGGTCCTCACACACCCCCCCTGCAATGGATCCTCACACTTGTGCTCTGGTTACAGCTGATCTTGCTAATCCAGGCTGCCTCACTTGGTCTATTGATCTACTTAAGGCTCCCTGTTGCCGTGTACCTCACAAGACTCACCTTTTGCTTGCGAGGTGATTCCGCAGAGACGACAAGAGCACCCGTCCCTGTACCCACCTGACCCTCGTGAATAGTAGGAACCAACGGGGATGAGATGGACGCAGGGAAGGGAGCCAGAAAGGACGTAGCGGCTTGGTGTAGGAGTATCCTGGGGCCCTATGGAAGACAGGAAGGACTAGATCAATAAGGAATCCCAACCCCTGTTCTACAGCACCCACGCTAACCCACACACAGAAAGAAGGTCGTTCCGGGGACTCACCGATGCTTCTTCGGACCAGGGCACCCAGAATCAGCGCTGCTCCTGGCGATGAGCTCCTGGACACTACTCCTTCCGTAAATCAAAGTAAAGCGCACCTGCGCCTGTGTGTCAAAAGAAAAGTCAAACCATGCGCAAAGGTGTTCTTGCGCAAGAAAGTGGCAAACTAAGGGGGCAAGCTATAACAATGGCAACGTAGGTGCTAGAACACAGTTCCAGAATGAAATGGGTACTTTGTCACAGTAGCGCTCCTGCGCTATGGACTCTTCAGTACCACTTAAGCGCACCCACGCTGAATGAAGCAAAAACCAAGAGTATCCCACCAACGCTTCTGCGTTGTAGGATTGAAGCAAAACCCCCAAGCGCTCCTGCGCTAACAAACGAAAGTATCCCTCAAGCGCTCCTGCGCTAACAAACGAAAGTATCCCTCAAGCGCTCCTGCGCTATGTAGACTTAAATGCTCCCTAAGCGCTCCTGCGCTAAACGAACAAAAGGTATCCAACAACGTGAAACAAATATCCCATGAGCACGCCTGCGCTCTGGGATTCAGGCAGCCTCTAAGGCGGGGGCGCTCCAGCGCGGTGAGAAGGATGCACTTACACGCCTCCAACTGCACTGGAACCAGGTTACTGGAGTCGCGTCTCGACTCGGAACTCGGCGTTCACTTCTCAGGGGGATTCGGTTGAATCCGAAGCACGGAGCCGGCGGGAAACGCGCAGTTTAAGCGTTTCCCCCGGAAGTGTTTCTCCGACCTCTCGTGCGCCGCAACCACTAGACCGGGACTCACCCTCCAACCGGAAGTGAGTCTCCCGGTGTTTCTGTGTGCGCGTTTGCGGGGCACCTGACACCTGTTGAGACAACAGTGTGAATTGCTGCCTATCTCCTGGTCTCTCCAAGAGATCTAATCACCTTGCCGTGCCATAATTGTATTCATATTTATTGTAATCTGTTAAGAAACCACTTCCTTTGCCAGTGGGTGGGGAGTGTAGCAGTGTTTAGGCAGCAGGTGAGAAGCTGCCGTGGCTCGCTCAGACTCCATCTGACCTCTGTGAAGCTGTTTGTTTTATCCTTTGTCTTCTCATGTTGATTCTATGGATAAACATCTTGTGTTCTCTGATCTTGGCACAAAATATAATTTTACTATAAAATTCATGGACAGGCGGTGCAGTCCCCAGAGAGACTTGGAGTGACTGGTATTATGAATTTTTACAAACCATTTCTTACAGAAAGACTGAAATCTAGAATATTCAGAGTCCAACATAATCTACCAATGAGCAGGAAGTGGACTGCAATCATGAGTATTCAGAGGCCAACGTGCTCCAACAATAACCCAGAAATGGAGGATAAAGAATGGACAGTTATATTATTTTGTTTCGATGATTGTTTTTTTAGATCCAAGTGTACTATGAGATTTGATTATATCTTTCCTGGACCTAGGGCTTCGAACAGATTTGTTCCCCAAACACTAATCAGGGCTTCCTGCTGAGCTCTCGTAAACAGATTTGCTCTCCTTTGGTTTTTTCTACACCTTCTCTTCATGTTTTGGGGTGCATGAGAAGAAACCCCTCTCCTCCTCCAAGACTACTGTGGACAGCATTGTATGCCAGGCTTGGGCAGTCATTTCGCAAGTCAGCGCTTGGAAAGGGCAAGGCTGCTGAAAGCCCATTTCTCCCCCACACACACCTCTTTGGCTCACACATGGCCTTGAAAAAGGAATAGAAGTTCACTAATCTGAGCTGTGGGTCTCAGGCTAGTTATGTTATCACTGAGCCCCCAAACTGCAGGATCATTTGGGGAGGATTGTTAAAGAAGAGCCAAAGGTCAGTTAAATTGGCATTTTTGTATTCATACACACATATTAAACATGTCATAGTAGGTCTCCAAAGTTTACTCAAACCACCCAATGCTTTGCTTTAGATTTGGTAATTGAATCTGCCATGATACGTTTTATGGTGTGATGTTTGTTCTCTGTTTATACAGCATAATAAAAGTGTTTGTCTTTCTGAGATAAAGTTCTTCACTGCATGCCTTGGGATTGGCTATTACAGTGACTCTGCCTTTGGCAATATTTGTCCAACAGATATTTCCCTTTGAGGGATGCTTGGAATACATTGGGAGAACTCACTCCTCAAAGTCATGGAGGGCTACAGAGTGTTGCTGTCTTGTTCTCTCCCTGTGACAGAGGGATTGTCATTGTAGCTCATGACGTGTTCATTCTTTGCAGGATTCTCTCTGGGATCCACCATCCAATCTGAGACAAAAGGGATCTGGATGTGGTGTGTCCCACACCCTCTAAAACCCAAACACACTCTTGTTCTTCTGGACACAGAAGGCCTCGGTGACGTCGAAAAGGTGAGTGTTGTTGGGGGAAGGGGTGGAGCACAACACTTTACATTAAGAAAATGTTATCCGATTTGGATCTGGTATTGCAAATGGGGGCCAAAATAGGTGTTGAGGGGCTAAAAAAGTGACATTCACCTCTTTTAACTCGCATAGGATTCTTTCTCTCCGATACAGAAAAAAGGACCAAACAGAATTACACCAAACTTGTCATGAAAGTACAACTTCACACAAAGAAGTCTCTTTACTTCGTTTTGTGTGAACTAATTTGACAGTTTTCAAGAAATTATAGTTGATATTTTTGGGAGTGGACTGACACTGTTCGACAGAGAGAGATTATTACATATAGATGGGCATATATTGCTGAAAATTGAGAGTTTTTGAATGATCTGGGGTTGTAGCCAAGATATTGGACATTGGTTCAATCTAAAATAAAATTTATTTAGTTCCATATGGAGACTCATCAATAGCGTTTTGTTGCAATCAATGCTGTATTTACTTGATAACCAATAAACTTCACGTCCTTTAAAATAGTCTACTAGTGAATGAGTCTAGCTCTTTGTGATATTTAAAGTTTTGTGACCGATTTCTTTAAAAGTAAGTTGCTGCATAGCAAAGGAAAAGGACACTAACAACCCAGGTAAAGTTGTGGAACTTGTACAGCTGACTTTTAAATGTTAGCTTGTTTGTTCACGTACTTTTTTTATTAACGGTAACTCAGTAATTCAGTAACTAACTTGAATCATAACTAGACATTCTTTCATATGTTTCTAAACTCTTATGCTGCCTATCACACACCCCACCCTGCCCTTTATTCTGCTCTTGTCCCTTTTCACTTTTGGTTGAGTACACACTAAGGCAAGTGCTTCTTTTGGTCAAACAGATTTAAAGTTTCATTAGTGGACAACATGTCCTCTCCTGGCGGTCTTTATCTATATAAATTTGTACTCGATGCTATGATGATACGAAGTTGTCCGTCTTTAATCAAATGTCAACTTAACCTCTTTATTACCATCATATCCCAAATTTTAAGGAACCATAAATCCATTGTGGGGGCTGTTGTTTGCTTTCATAGACATGTAATCACTATATTTGAAGACACAGACAGTTGAGAAAGTATTGACCAATCCTTTCTAGTGATTTGTTTCCCATATGGTCGGTTTCATACCCAGATCCAATAATTTTGGGTCTCCTGGATTCTGGAAACACATCATCTAGTTCAGGGTTCTCCAAAGTCTGTCCTGGAAGGCCAGATCCATGCCAGATTTTTAAGGTAACTACATTTATCTAAATGGGGATATGATAAAAATCTGGTATGGATCCGGCCCTCCAGGACCAGACTTTGAAGAACCCCGATCTATTTGACTGCAGCTAAAATATTTTCCAGTAGGTTGCAAAAGTTCGGTATCAATTTTTTTCTTCTTCCTGGTTTCTCTATGTAATATTAATTTATTGAATCTTGTGTCTCACTAATAGTCTGTCTGTTCACCTTTTGTTGTATTCTAAACCAATTCTCTTTCTTACTGTTATATTTATCTCCAATTAGAGGAGTATAATGTCTGTTAAGAGTTTATAAATGTATGATACTTCCTCGTCAGTGTCCTCTGTTGGTTTAACCAGTTTTGCAAACTTAGTTAAGTCCATGGTGGCTACTTGCCTGTTTCTTTGATATATTGCCCTGTGGTGTAATTGTTGATATCTAAATCTTTCAGTTTTCTCCACATCATCGGCCTTCTTGCAGTAACCCTCCTGCTGCGCATTTCTTCTCTACTCGCAGTGAGATGTCTACGCGGCATCGCCCACCCATTCTACCTCCACTGCTCCTGCCTCAATCCACCTCCCTTGAAGGGCTGTCACAGCAGCTCACCTCACTGTGTTCAGTGGCCATCCGCCTCCATCCACATGTTCATGCCTGAACGTCTTCCTCTACTTCGTCTCCCACTGGCGTTTCTTGATGAAACTTCCTTGTGGTGTAGTCCATCGTCCGTGACTTGCTTTGCGTTGGAAGACAATTCCATCATCTTAGGCAGCTGAGCCACTCCTCCAATGATACACCGTTAAAGTATCATGGTGATGAAATGGTATTTAGAAAAAAAGAATACATTAAACATTGTCTGATTGTTGCACGTGTTGTTATGCCTCCCCATGAGTTGCACGTGAGTTGCACGTGTTGATTTGTCTAGTTCAGCTGTGTTTATTTTGTTTGTCTCTGCATTGAATTTAGAGACATAATGAAATACTTATTATTGCAACATATGTGTCTGAGAGTTATGTGTAGATTAAACAGATGAGTAGTGAGGAAAACAGTCTACCAAGTGAGTGGATAAAGATGGAAAACGAATCCTTCTGAGCCTGGGCTATGCCAGGGCAGAGGCGTTGCTATAGTAATTAACACCATGGAATTCCATTCGAGCGTATTACACAATCCACTCTCTCTGGATGGTGTTGCCACCTATATTGTCATACACTACACAGAAGTAGAGTTTTTACCCCTCCTTTCTCCACTTGTTCTAAGGTAGGTAGACTTGTCTGTTTGATAGTAATTATTCAGAATAAAAGGGCTATGTTGATTTCCAAGGAGGGTATTGAATGTTCTCTTTTACTCTGAAGGGTGATTCCAAGAACGACTCGTGGATCTTTGCCCTGTCCGTGTTGCTGAGCAGCGCCTTCGTCTACAACAGCATGGGCACCATCGACCAGCGAGCCCTGGAGCAGCTGCAGTATCCTTTCGGGAAACTACAAACAGCGCTGGGTGTGGGAATTCAGGGGCAGAATAGTACCCACTAAGCAATAACCCCCCCCCCCCAAAAAACACTGTTCCCAGCCCTAACAAGTCAAATCACCATCAAATCCATTACTTCATCAATATGAAAATGTATTTGTTACAAAATCATTCATAGATAAATCAGTTGAAAATTATATGAAAATCCACAGTAAACTCGCAATGCATTATATAACAAATTCTAGTTCGCCCCCAATCCCACAGAATGAAGTCAACCCAAAAACGTTTTGTACTTCATTGATACATGGCCTCAGCTGGAGACGCAGAGTCTAAACATCATGGAGGTAGACTGAATATTTTCCTCCTCTTGTGGGTAGCAGCTGTAGGCGATTACATAAAAAGACATTGGCGTCCTTTTAGTGGAACCCCCTACTGTAACTTCCATCTTCATCAGGACACAAACCAATATAAAGAACACAAGACTGCAATGTTTCTCTTGCGTAGTGAGGGGGGGGGGGCTAACAAAAGAAATTAAATAATACAAAAAATCAATTTTACACATACAAAATATGTAAATCAAATACTGTACATTCACCAGCTCTACATTCACACTTCAAAAACCCAAATAAATTTAATAAAAGCATTCCTAGATAACCAGGAAACAAATTCTTAGTGAAGCAATGCAGTTTAGTACATAAAGAAACCTTATCAAATTAGAATAACATTATTAAAACAATTATATTTTAAATCCATTGTTGAATAGCTCTCATGTCTATCAGTGTTTCTTTTAAATTTCCTCCCCGTTACCTATCTATTGTATTCTCACCTATTGACCTTTTTATTTCTTACTCAACTATTGCTCAATCTTTCTCTCTATCTTCGATCACTTAAAAAAAAAAAAAAAAAAAAATTTAAACATTTTTATTGGCATTTTCTGTAATTTAGTACATCCCATCAGTTTTGGTGGCATTGCCATAAAAAGATATATCACATACATGTTACTCTTTGACATGAGGCTAAATATCTGCGTGGTCTGTAGCCTCTCGTACAGTCTCAGATTGGTGATAGTTCTAAGGAGCAAGTAGGGAGGCAGTATCCGCATTCATGCAAGGCTGCCTATGTTGTGTGTTGGGATGTGAGCCGTGCTCTCTCTGTTAGCACTATATCGTAAGGGTTGTTATGTGCCAGTATTAACATGAACTTAAACAAACCCGGGAGACAGAACTGGGATACACTGTGTCCTGATTGTTGCAGTATGATATGGTGGCTAGGTAAACATGCACAGGTGAGGGGGGGGGGGGGGAATGTCAGGGTTCATTTGTGCGGAGTGCAGCTATGGCCCACTCATGGCTGCCAGTTGTGACCCGCCAGGCATCTGGCCACTCTGAGAGGTACCTTGAGCTGCCGCAGGCATCCTGTGTGCCCTGGGAGAGCTGGTAGTTAGAGACTCCGGCGTCGCCAGAGTTTCCTGCGTAAAGGAATGGAGCATCATAGCCCATGGCATGGAAACTGAATGCTTGCGAGTTCCCTTAACCTCCTCTGTACATAGCGCTACCTCTTCTGCTCTGCACCACTTCTTGACAGCTCCCACCCATGCCGCTAAAGGGCGGGGGGGTCCCTGGTGCTTTCCAATGCATCGTTATGCATCTCTTAGCTAGTAGGAGCACCAAGGACGCAAAGCGCATTTCCACCTTCATGTTTTTGCGGTGTAATCAATTTGCAGGTTCTTACCCGTACGCTTTCTAATGTACCTGTCTACAGGGTGCGTCTATGCAAATGTTACAGTCCTTTCGCATTAATCAATTTGCGGGTTCTTACCCGTACGCTTTCTAATGTACCTGTCTACAGGGAGCGTCTATGCAAAGGTTACAGTCCTTTCGCATTAATCAATTTGCGGGTTCTTACCCGTACGCTTTCTAATGTACCTGTCTACAGGGTGTGTCTATGCGACAGTTACAGTCTTTTGCATTAGTCAATTTGCGGGTTTCTACCGCTACGGTTTCAAATGTACCCGTCTACAGGGTGTACCCATGCAAAGGTTACAGTCCTATTGCATTAGTGCGGGTTCTTACTCAAACACTTACTGTTTTTACCATATGGGTTCCTACCCATATTTGTTTTTTTTTGACATCATGTCAACTTTACAAGGACTATGTTCATAGGGCTCTTAGCCCCATCTGTTACTGTTGTTTTGCCTTATATCTCTAGGGCGTGTTTTCGGGTTATAGTCCTCCCGAACCTCACATATAGTTAAGAATTATTATTATGCACTGTTGTCTTTACATTATATTTTAAATTTTGGATTGATGATGGTGTTTCTTTTAGGTGAGGATTACCCTTATACTTTTCCTCATTTTCCTTGTTTTCTTTCTTCTCTGTTTCTTGGTGATGTTCTCCTCTGATGTCTTGTGTGGATTCTGGGCTTTACTTTGCTTTTCTGTCATGTTTTCTTTTCTCTACGTTCGTTGCAGCCTGTAGTCCCTGTGTTCTGTTAGTTTTCCATTTTCATCTTCCATTCATTCCTATTCTGGCCAGTGGGTGTGCTTTGGGGCAGTCTTTTGTGTTTCTTTTTCTTCTCTCTCTGACGCTGTTGATTTTTCTTCTTTTCTGTTGTGTATAGAAGGGAGGGTGGTTTCTATGTGTGATTTCCTTTCTTCTCTTTCTTGATTTCCTGGTTGGTCTCTCATTGATCTTCTCTTGATGGTTGTTCTTTCATTGTTGTTCTTTTTGCTTTCACTTTCTTAGTTTCTTCTCTTCTGTTTCTAGCTTTTTGTTTCCCCGTATAAGAAAGGGGGATATGTTATATCCTGCTAATGTTAATCCAATGCTATTCTATCACAAGTGGAATGTTAATGTGATGATGCTGTCAGAATGTTGGGGAGTCTGTCAGAGAAGGGACAGTTGACTGGGCTGAGCTGCCTGCTGGCTGCTCCTGGTGGGGTCTCCCACTGGACCTGAACTGATCCTGATCTGGTCCTGATCTGGTCCTGTTCTAATCTTCCTGTGATCTTGTACCATCTTCTAATAAACCTCCTTAGATCATCTCAACTGAGTGGACTTGACCACTACACGGTGTTTGCAGATTCCAAGGGCACTAGCCTCCCATATGTACAGGTCTGGGATTCCCATGACTGCCCTGAGAGTGGTGTGAACTGTGTCCCAGTAGCTACGGCCGTTGGACAATCCCATAGCATGTGCTGAAATGAGGCATTGGGCTCTGGACATCTGGGGCAGGTGAAGGAGCTATTGGGAAAGTACCTCCGTAGCTTTTCGGGAGTATGGTATACCCGATGCAATATGTGCAACTGAATGTTTTTAAAGCGATAGTTACAGGACACTTTTATTGTAAATTCCAGAGCATGAGCCCATTCCTTATCATGAAGTGGCCTGCGGAAGTCCGTTTCCCATTTATCCCGGAGGGGTGCAAGGGTGGGTTGCTTAAGGGTCCGTATGGCTTTATATATTCAAGTAACTAAATGGCGCCCGGGGCCCATCCGTAGTAACACGTGAATGACCGGGTGTGTGGTAGGTTCGGTATCTATTGTTCGCCATATTTTGCGACAGTCTTCTAAGAACTGTCTATATAAAAGGAATTGTCCTCTAAGGAGGTCGAAGTTTTCCATGAGTGTTTCGAAGGTCTGTAGTTGGCCGTTGAGATATAGTGTGCCCGCGTCTATCAATGAGTGTTCAGTCCACGTGTGGAGTAGCCGCTCCGTGTAGTACGCCCTTCCCTTGGGGAACCCCACCAGCGGCAGGAGAGGGGAGTACGGGGGTGACGCGCGGTCTATTCTGTGGATGCGTTGCAGACAGGCGTGTGCTATCATCACCTAGAGTGGCTTGGTCTGGGGTGGCGTCGCCCCTGGCATTAGCAGTTGGTTAATGCCTGGGATCTGGATTTGTCCGGCTATTGTGACCAGGTCCCCCTGTGCCCGGCCTGCTGTCCAACGCAACACCCATTGCAGTTGGGTGGCTAGAAAGTAAGCCTCTAAGGATGGGGCAGCTCGCCAACCCTGATCGAGGGGCAGCTGCAGCTTGGCAAGGGCAGTACGTTTGCGTCCAGATCCCTATATGAGGGTCCCGAGGAGGGTGTCAAGCTCGCTAAAAAAGGAACGTGGGGGGACCACCGGAAGATTAGAGAAGTAATATAATAGCCGCGGAATGAGGATCATCTTAGCGACTGCTATTTTCCTCGTGACAGCTAGTCGGATATCTTTCCAGAAGTGTATGGAGGATCTGATGCCAGCCATCGCCCTGCGGTAATTGCCCTCGTAAATGTCCTGAGGTGTGTGATATAGCCGGACTTCCAGGTATCGGACCGCCTGGGGGCTCCAGGAGATGTCGACGTTACCCAGTCTCAGTGGGCTTTGGGGCATGGCTTGTACCAGGGGATATATAGTCGATTTGGACCAATTTACTTTGAGTCCCGCTACCTCCTCAGTGTCCTGCAGTATTCGTAATATAGGGGAGAGGTCCGCCGCAATATTGTGGACAAAGATGAGCACGTCATCCGCGTACATCAATACCACATGAGTGGAGTCAGCAATTGGGATTCCCCAACTCTCACCGGCGGCGCAAAGGTGGATCACCATAGGTTCCATCGCCATGGCGAAGAGTAGGGGGGAGAGTGGGCATCCCTGCCGAGTACCTCGACGTACCGGGAATGGGGCTGATATGAGGAGCCCTAATCGCGCTCTAGATGTGGGCATGGAGTATATTAGCTTGGTGTATGCCTGGAGACGAAGTCCCACTCCCATGTACCGCAGGACCTGGAGTAGATACTGCCATGAGAGGGTGTCAAATGCTTTCTCCAGGTCCAGGACCAAGCACGCTGCTTGAGGGAAGCCATCTCGTATCTGATCCTGGACATGGAACAGTCGCCGTATATTAGAGGAGGTGGTCCTGCCGGGCACGAACCCATTCTGATCCGGGTGAATCAATCTTGGGAGGACCGTGGCATATCTATCCTCCAGAATCTTCCCGTAGATTTTATAGTCCGTGGGTAATAGGGATATGGGCCGGTATGAGCCCAGGTGGTGGGGATCCCTGTCCGGCTTGAGGAGAGACACTATAACTGACTCGCACATGGATTGTAGCAGGGCGCCGTCATCGAGGGCTGCTTGAAACTGAGTGACCAATTGAGGTACCAGTTGGGGCACAAAGGTGCGATAAAACTCCAGTGGAAGGCCGTCCGATCCGGGAGCCTTACAGGTGGCCAGCACCTTCATCGCCTGCTTGATTTCATCTATCTTATATCTCTTTCCTTTTATTTCTTCTACATCAAGAAATAGATTAGAAATAGGTCTACTTGCATCTGTAACTATGGGTTACTCTCTTCCATGTCTCTTTCCTGGGACATCCATGGGAGGTATTTCACCTTTATTCTATGAGTCCCCCTTGCTGTTCTCCCCTCTGTTTTTGTTGGACTGTATCAGAGTTAGTCTTGTTTTATAAATGACAAATCTCTAGATATTTGAGGCCCAGAGCCTTATGTACAAGTCTATTTTGAGGTCGCAAAGGGTCTGGTTTGAAAAATTGGAGCCTTTGTGACTGCACATAACCTGTTGGATATTTATGAATATGGTAGCACATTATCATATCCCAAAATACGTTTCCGAATGGGCTTATTTATGGCGTCCCTTCCAATTTATGACTCTTTATGTAGCAATGGTTTTCAACTGCAATTGTGGTTGAAAACCATTGATAGGTTACCTCGAAGTAGATGGTGTTCACAAACGGGAAGAGGTCCATAAGGTTCTCCTTCCCATTTTTTAGAAATCTGCAGTGGTCACTGTGGCCACTGCTTGATTAGTAAAAAAGGTGTGTGAAGCTTTCCATTTTTTAAATGCATCCTTTAAGGAATGCTGCATTTTGAAAAAAAAAATATTGCTTTATTTAAAGGCAATCACTAACCGTAATGGTCTGCTGACCCCAGTAGGACACCATCCCTGCAATGCAATATGTGACCTACTTTATTGATATTCATGAGGAAGGCGGCCTTATGACTTACTAAGGTTTAGTATTTGCTAACCTACCTATTAGTATATAGTATGGTTTAAAAAAAATACCAATGCATACAATGAAACTGAGCACACATTGTGACCACTTTTACCAAATTCATTATTTGTAAATAAGCCTAGAGTAACTATTCTGTGGCAAAGTGTTGACATTGTCTAATTATTGCAAAACGTTGCTTCAAACTCCATCTCATAAAGGTCAATGGGACGTCTTCGCCACCCCCACAATACGTTCGACACCCCAAACATTTGTATTTATGGAATTCTACCCATTATATTCCAATGACCCCAAGACTTCTCCATCATTTTCTGTTGTAGGCAAACACCCCTCAAAAAGCGTTTTAAATGAGCTATCGCTTTTCACTTGGCAGTTTGCCTTTTGTGCTTCAAATTGATAATTTTTCTTCATTAACACGTGCCAACACCATACTTTTCTCCCCATTGCACAGGCTTTGTTTGGCATTCATTTAGAGCTCATCCTTAGTGTTTCCCGTAGACCCACCACCAGAGCAGCACTATATTAACAGACCTGCTGTTGTTTGCAAAGAGATTGGGAATCCACTGCAGATGCAGTGTGAAGGTCACACATAGCTTCCGTCATGTGTATCTGACCCTGTGTCTGTCTATACCCAGGAATCTATGTTGGTTGCAACCTCCGCGTTTATGCTGTGGTATTCGTTTCTCTGGTCACCAGGTGTTTTTACAAGATCTAAACCGACCTCTACACCACACTTCGCATAAAGCACACCACAGCAAGATGTTCCTCAGAAGAAGGCAACGTGCACAAGTTGCAGTGTGGAAAACGTGTAATATTTTACTTAGCACAAGCAACAGCCATTTTGGCTATGGTGTCCATTTAAGTTTCCTTCGTAATTCTTTCGTCTTTTCACTCTGCTTGTGTTATCTATTTTTGTTGACTTCCTGACTCAGCTAAAGCAATGTACGTGCTGAGGGTTTATAGTTGTCAGTGCACCTGGTCTCCGATGTTAACTTTCGACCATTTACTGCTGTCATAAGCATTCCTGCTCCCCCTTCCACTTTGCTGACCACATGATTATTCATCTGCCCTTGTTTGCTGATAGCTATTCCTAAAACGTGTTCTTCCTATTTCTGTTCACATGCTTACATTGCAGAAAACTTGTATAAAAGACCTGTGTTCTGTGACTTCAGTGTACTACCTCCTACAACACTTGAGAGTGCTGTATGGACATGGTCCTGCTAAAGAGTGATTAATAAACTTATTTATTCCAACTCCAGTGCTGATCTCTATTTTGTTGGTCTCTGGACCCGTGGACAAGAGGGTGACCCTGCACCAGTGTGCCCACTTTTAGGCACATTTCCACAGCTGGGCTGACACAATCGAAACGCCATGTGAGCACTTGTAAGTCTGGATTTAGATTGAAAATCAGAGGCACTGAAAGATTTTGTGAGTGACCTTGGTTTGACTTTGTAAAACTAGTGGTGAAGGTTTCCAGAGATGATCTGGGCAAATGTTCTCCTCTTATCCCCTCTGAGTGACGGCTCCATAATCCTTTTGCTCTGGGCCTTTCACATGTTGTTCTCTATTTCACATGCTGAAAAGAAGGTCAAAGAATTTCCACATTTCACAGAGAGATGTTGATTCCTCTCTCAGCACCTTTGGGACTGAGCATAACGTTGACAGTCACTGGGAGTGTTTCACTCATGGAAGCAAGTTGCAGCGTTGAGCTCTCATTTCCCACTTCTAGTGTGCACTTAGGACACGGATGTGGGGGTATTTTTAACCATCCTTTCCACAAGGAAATCCGCCTTAACATTGAGTAAAGGTGCTACATCATTTTTAGGTCTCGCCTTGCTATCGGGTAAGCGATAGCAAAGCGAGACTATTGTAAAGGGGCATTTCAAAGTGCTCCGAAAAGCGGATTGCATGGCTAGCACGCGCACAATCACGCGCATCGTGCCGCCATGCAATCCGCTTTGGCAGCGCACTTCAAAGGGTCCGCTCCCCCGCCTGGAATGCGGTCCCCCGCCAAGCGTGCGTGCCACGCTCCGCCGGGCTTGGTTTTTTACTTTTTGAGGAATGGCTAAATGCTTTCCTTTTTTTTCTGCTGGGCTGGATAATGTTGCCAAGCGTGCTGCTGGCTTGGCTGTTTACATTCTACTGGCAGCAGCAATGAGAAATGAACAGTTTGAATTACAAACCATGCGCATTTTGTAAGCTATCTGGTAGTCAATATCCCGCTTGTGATTTTTCTGGCGCTTTCTGCGACAGTCGGTGATTGTGCCCCACTGAAAGCTTTTTGTGGCGTGAACTCGAGTCTTTTCTTCCCACATCCCTGCATTCCTCGCATACTTTTCACAGGCCTTCCCAAGATCATCTGACAAGAGCCCCGGGAGTCACCGAACTTGCTACATTAATTAAACACTCAGGGGCAGGGTAAATGGATGATTTCTCTTCTCGCTTGAGAAAGCCCAGAAAGTGATTTCTTCGGCGCAGCGCGAGCCGCCATTACAGATGGGCTCCGCGCGCAGCAATCAGGCGTGCATCGCATGATTTACTGCTCTGCACTGGGTAAGAAAGTGATTGCATCCTTAACAGGGCCTCACAGAATGGTCACCACCCACACTGTTTATTCAGACTCGGCTGAGGGCGAGCCAGAGGAGTCCTTTTCAATTTCCAGCTCGCGCACCAACCTCGCAGTGCACAGAGAGCACGAAAGGAACACCACTGAATATAATCACAAGGGTTCTTAGTTTCTGAATCCATTCCAGATTTTCGGGATAACCAGTGATTATGTAACTTTCATTTTAGATTGAATGTAGGTATGGCTGTCATCGCCCAAGGGGTCTTTTCGCCTGCCTCTTTTGCATTTTTTTTAATAGCATAAGCTCGACCCTAATGTATTGGAATGCTTTACTTGAGCGCTGGTTACATTACACAAGGTCACATACATTTTCCCCCTATTTTTTTACGCACAGGAAGATTAGGTGATGTACCCAGAATCACAGGATATAGCGCCTTCACCGAGACTAGAACCTGGTCCCCCAGTTACAAAGTGGACAGCTTTGTGCGTAATGTTGCGTCATCTTGTTATTCTCTTTAAATCAGGCACTCCGTAAGGGTGTATGTGTTTGCAGGCTCCAGCTACTTCTGTTAATCCCTCCCACCCCCTCTCCCATCCTTGTTGTTTTCCCTATCCTTCCCGCCTCCTTCTTCATTGTTGTTGTCCCTCCCACCCCCACTCGCGTCCTTTTTTTGCCCCCTTTCCCCTGCCTTACAACAAAAAGCGCTATGATAGCCAGCGCTGGCATTCCATAGCTAATTTTTTTATTTACTTTAACCCAGCTTCAAAAAACATTAACAAATTCAAATAGCTCACGCAGAGCTATTTAGCGTTTGTATTTTTTTTCTTCTTTTACAGATAGCACAGCAGCGCAAAATAAAAACTAAGCATTTTTATGGGCAGCGTTGAAATACTACATTGTCGAGGCAATCCGTCTCACAGACGTATCATTTTTCAGCAATTGCGTCCAATGTGTTTTTTCTCAAAAAAGGTTGTGGTCTATGGAGATTGTGCAGGGGCACCCCAGGCGACCCACCATCAGGGCTTATACAGACAAGCATTGGCATATCCAATAGGTCTCGCCTTTGGGACCTTATAAGTGTTTAGCCATGCAACAGTTGAATAACTAAATACTTATAAGGTCCCAAAAGCGAGACCTATTGGCTGTGCCAATGCTTGTTTCTATTGAGATTAACACCCTGTTCTTGAAGTAAATATTGTTTTTTTATGAGATGAGTTTTGTTGAAGTCAAGTTAGTTATTGGACTTGGGTTAATAACTTAACAATATTTCTTGGAAAGGAAATGTGAGATGTACGCTTTCTATTTTTTTCCCCCAAGGATTGTTTTTGGGGAAGAAAAGACTACTACCTCATCATTTTCCTTTAATTTCCTTCTTTCGTCATTGTTGACTTCTGAATTATACATTTTTCCTAAGCCGTAACCCACAGCTATGTGACTGAGTTAACCGAGCGTATTAAGGTGAAGTCTGCTCCCGCCAGCCGTGATGACATTGATGAAACGGGTGAATTTATGAGCTACTTCCCCACCTTTATCTGGACCGTGCGTGACTTCACCCTGGAGCTCAAGTTAAATGGGCATCCAATCACAGAGGACGAGTACCTGGAGAATGCCATGCTGCTCAAGAAAGGTTTGTGTATGTTCACATATGTATGTAGGTCTTTGAACATGCAGAAACTAACACCTCGATACTAGGTACATAGTCACAGAGGACGAGTACCTGGAGAGTGCCTTGCAGCTCAAGAAAGGTTTGTGTGCATACACACATGTATGTAGCTCTTTGAACATGCAGTATTCAGCTCATTGACACATGGTTGAAGTTAGAATAGCTTTAGGCTCCCATTTGAAAGAAAAACTGATTTTGAAAAGTTTACCTCAAAAATTGGAAAAGCTCATTTTGAAAACTTTACAAACTTGTTTGGTTCGCAAAATCGAAACATACATTTTTCCAACCTTCATTTGTATTTGTAAGTTTCAATAAATAGTTATTTACATTTACAAAAAATAGGTTGGCATTACCTTCTTAAAATAAATGATTAAATAAGAATCCACCAACATTATCCTCCCTGCCCCCACCCACTACACTATTGCACCCTGTTGTAACTAGGTCAGCCTAGCAGCATTGTCTCCTTTGCAAAGTCCATGTATTAAATCTTTCCCATCTAGGTGATAATATATAACATATGCCCTAAGTATATTAGCTGTATGCAGAAGGTGTACATACATTATATTATGCGGAGTCCTCAAGGGATCTCTGGATTGATAAGAGAGAAATATATGCTATTGCCTCCTTTTCAAAAATCCACCATAATGTCTGTCACCAGGCCTCCCTAGAAGGCAGATTTGTTGATCCCCCCATCTAGATAAAATACATAATTTTGTTGCAAGTGGCATATTATGCTGACTTTCTTAGTATATAACGGGCAATCTGCCTCTGAAGTGCAGCCACATTAGATCCTCTCAGCGCACGCTGCCACATCGAACCCAGTTGCCTTCCTAACTGTCTCTTGCACCTCTCTCCAAAAGGCCAGGATCACGATAACGATGAAGAGGGCCAAAGTAGAAGCCCACTTGCTCTGAAGTATGACTAGTCTGGATTAATATACAGATTGTACCCCCGTCCTGAGGAAGCCGATAAGAAAGTGGAGGCTGAAACACGAACGCGTCAACACATAGACGAAGGAGGAGTCCACCTATTATTTGATTTAAAACATTAGTTTTTTGGCATACCAAATTAAGATAGAGGGCTATTACCTTTTTGCCAATAGGACTATCTTCGAATGTACCACTAGGATTGAGAAGTGTACATTTTTCGGAAATATTTTAGGGGAAAATATTTTTGATGTTGTTGTTGTATATATGATTATGTATATATGGATTGTTTTGTAATTTATTTTTTGTATATTTGTAATGATTGTGCCCAGTTTTTTGTGTTTCATTCATTTTGATGCTCACCGATGGATATTTGTGCTTAAAAAATAATTATCGAATTTGCCATAAGAACTAGTGTGTTGCCAAGGTAATTAATAAACTCTTGTGCAAAAATGAAAGAGAGATTTATCCCTCTATACCAGTTGTTTATATATTCTAGATGTTTCTATGCCCAGGTATGGGAGGGTCATTTGGGCATTCCCCGTAGTGTTCTTTTGGGTCTCTCCAAAAGGAGGCGATATGTGGACAGGATCAAAGGATAAAAGTGAGAGTGCCCTTACCCACCCCCCCACTGTACATTCTTGTACAGTGAATGGTTTGTTTAGTATTTGTTTGGTCTTGGAAGTATCCCTCTGTGAGCTACTGGTGACAGTCTCTTCTCTTTGTCCTTCTTACCTCTCAGGTAGCAGCCCAAAGGTGTCTCTGTATAACCTCCCCAGGGAATGCATTCGTCTTTTCTTTCCTGCTCGTAAGTGCTTTGTCTTCGACCGCCCGGCCTCCAAGAGCGGCCTTCATCATATCGAGGAGCTTCAGGAGCATGAACTAGAGCCCGACTTTGTGGCCCAGGCAAAGAAATTCTGTCGGTACATCTTCGAGAATTGCAAAGTAAAGACCATCAAGGGCGGCCATGTGGTCACTGGAAAGTGTGAGTATGCCCAGTGAATGAGTGCAAAGGTAGGATAGCTTTTGTATTAATACAGAGTGGAGCTGCTCGGACGAGAAGTCTGTACAAGGTCATGGGCAGTATGGGTAAACGGAAATAGAGGTGGCGGCGAGTGATGATGGACAGCGAGGGCGATGACAGAGGCAGTCCATACATCTGATGTTTCATACCCTTCCCCCCCATTGATAGGTTTACAGTGGAGAGGGCTAAGGTGAGGCACAGTCTAGACAGGTGGTGAGAAAGAGTTAGGACTGTTTTTTTTTTAGGTCTGCAGAGTTGACTCTTGAGCCATATAAGGGGCAATATAAGGGTGATCTTGAATATGAGCAAAGAGGCAGGTCTCACAGTTTTGCTGTGTGTGGGGTTCAGTGGAGTGGGCTGAATACAGTGAAGTATTACAGTTGGATGATGTGATGGGTGGTTTCGGTGCAGTGAGGAGATGGTAGACAGCTAACTTGATGGTTAGGGTAGAAGAAGCTGTAAATACCAACTACGAAGCAGCCTGCTGGCATCGCTACTGAAAGCGTTCTCCGTGTCCTATTTGCAAGAGCTGATGGGATAGCTAAACATAGAGCGCCATTGAGTCAGTCCTAGATTAATGGGTCAGCACAGCCTCACAGCTGTGTTCCAAAAATGTCTTTTACACAAAGAGCTGGCACACAGCTACTCATCGGAAGCCAAGTTAGTGGACTTTAGATCATAATTTATTTACAGAATGAGGGGTAAAACGTCCAGTGTTTGTACGTAGTAAAACTTGGACATTTTGAGCTCTGGAGCTAAAAGGTATAGATTATCCAGGGGAGTGAAGTCTCTTCTTGTTTAGTTTCACAAATGCTGTAGGGGTGTGCAGCCTTTCTGCCTATTGTAGGCCTCCATCCCCTGCGACAACCTTCAAGGGACGTTTCATACTTTCCAAACTTTCCAACCTTTTCCTTGTGTCGACCTGTTCTGTGAATAGTTTAGAGCTGTATTGAGTTGGGCAAGGACGCTGTTTGGGTTTGGACTTATATGCTGAACAAGGAATCAATAATAATAAAAATGAATCATACTATTTGCAAAGCAATGTAGTCTGTAGGGAGGATGCAAAGTACAGCCCTTTTATTGCTTTATATGCATATGGGCATAGTTCCGGAAGTTATACATTATAGATGATCTGTTACTTTTTTATCCCTAGTGAACTGATGTACCCTGCTTATCAAAATTGCTCAACTGCTTTTTTCTCTTTTCATAAGGAGCTCACTCCTCCTCTTTGGATTTTATATTTGACTTTGCATGGTATAGTCGGATCAGGGTGACGATTTAGAACTTCCCGCTGCATCGATGATGTGACCATGACTTCAGATACATGGGTAGATCCAGTGTTCTGTCTTCATCTGGTCTTTGTTTGTCACACCCACACATAGAAACTTGCCAACGTCTTTCCATAAAACCTTTTTATTTTTTTACATCGTATTTTATTGCATTTTGATAACCATGAATAAAACATCATTGCAATAATCGGTATCCTGCACTGTTGTGGGCCAACAGGGTGGCAGCACTTTAAAAAAATGACATCCATATTTACAAATCTGCATTCAATTAATCATCATGATGAATTTGTCTCAATCTTATTTCTTCCAATATTGACCATTCAATATAACTTCTTTGCCATTGATTCACTGTAACAGGTTCTGAAGGCTATTCTGCTAAGCTGGGGTCCTTTCCAAGCTAGAGCAAAAGCAACCGAAGACTGGCTGCGCAATGATAGGTGCAGCTTGGTGCCAGTGGCATAGGGACAAGGGACCCACGCCGAGTGTTGTTGGTGTTCTGGTTCATGGGGGACTGGCCTAGCAGTTTGAGCTGGACTGTTTGTTGTATCTTACCAGACGTAGCCGAGTTGTATTATAAGTGTTTCTTCATTAAGTTCATGTTGCAGGATGGCATTCCAGCACAATAAGTAGGTTTCCACGAACATCTGCCCTTCAGCCTGGTAATCCTTATACTACAGCCCCACCAGGAGCAGGCTGCCTGCTGCTCAGCCCATCTTCCACCTGTCACCACTCATCCCACAGGCACCACACACTCTAAGCATCACAGACACAACATTCCACTCTCCACTCTCAACACACACTGGCTGAGCAGCAGGGAGATAGGTAAACTGGTGGGATACATATAATTAGATAAGCAGAATATAACATATCCCCTCCTTTTTTATGAAAAGAACAATACAACATGGGAGGGACTATACACAGGAATGTACAAAAGCAGAAAGTAGTTCAAAACTCAGGGATGCAAATCTAAGTACATCACGAGAGACTCTGAACACTTAAGTAACCTCAAAGGAAGGGTAAAATAATTGACAAGCTTTAAAATAGATTATCAAGCAATATAACCCAACATCCCCAATAAAACAGTTTAGAACAAAATGTAACATGGAGCAAAGGGTGGACCGCACGCCGAGACTACGATCCCAACAACAAGGGAACCAAAATTGTAAACCGGATTCCTAACCTGATGTACACTCTGAAAATGGGACAAAGAAACCCATAACATACCCCTGGCGTAAGGGTGAGAAACCAATGTATACGTGTAGCACCTGGTGACTTACACACCGTATAGACAAGACGTGTAGCGCATGGCGACTTACACACCGAACAGACACGATGTGTAGCGCATGGTGACTTACACATCGAACCGACAAGACGTGTAGCGCATGGCGACTTACACACCGTTAACAAAACCCACAATTAAAGTAGTAACTAAGAAACAGAGAGGTGGGAAACCATCTACCAAGAGACAAGAACCTCCCAATGTAAGGGAGTGTGTAGTGTAAAAATGTAAGAAAACTCCATACCCATCCCTCATGTAAGGGAGTTTAAGAACAAACCAAGAGAGGTGTGTGGCCACCACCCACTAAAAGACTAGGACCTCCCTTATGTAATGGTACCCAAGAATGCAAAGTAAATGGCAACCATAAGCCATAAATGTGTGACCAAAAAACACACTAACACTATACTAAAGTGAACACAACTGGACACAGTAGAGATAACAATTCACAGCATCTTTTCGCAACAATAGGCATGCAAAAGTATGCCGTAAATAACCCTCATGAACTTGGCACATGCCCACGTGTAATGTCCATAAATGTACATGATGTAAAATGTACATGTCTTTAAAATTAGGCAAGAAAAACATGTTGTAGTGTGAATATCACCGAAACCTATGTTAAATTATGCAAAAACCCCAATTTAGATCCTGCTCAATATTCACAGACCAGTAACCAGTAGCCTTGTGAGTGAAAAACCCATTAAAAAAACAGAGGCATTCAATATCTATGGTGTGCCTGTCACCGCTATCCTGTGCCACACGCTAGAGTTTCTCAGCAGACAAACTTCCCTCTTGTGGATGACAGGGTGTGCGTGTCACCGAAAACATGCAGACACGCGAAGCAGGTTCTTTAAATTCACTGAACACATCTGGGAATGCGGCTGAACTGCCAATTTTGATTCAGAAATTTGCAATGCTGCACTCCAGATGGCAGCCAAAAGGGCAGTATAACAAAGAAACTCCAACTCACCACCCGACTCTCAGCAGCATCCACTGGCCACCGTGTGTTGGGGAGCAACTGTCCCCAGTGTTTGTAAAAGTACCAACTCATCTTTGTAATGGAAAGAACCGTCGCTGACAGCAAACCCTTGAAGACGCCGGCAGACTTTTCCCGCGAAGAACAACAACCCATTGAAGAATAACCTTTACAGACAAAGATGGCGGCACATACTTGACGCTGTGCTGGATGGGTCTTGGCTCCTCCGTGCATCAAAGCGTCCCATACCATCTCGCAGAACTGCTTAGGAAACAATACATCGAAGAAGTGTCTCCGCTTGACTCCAAAGGTGCAGCTCAGATTGCGCGAGCTGTACCAGACTCGTAACTCCTTTTGAATATACTGCATGTGCTCCAAACGGCCCCCACTCCAGACCGGTCTCAATTTAAAATAAAACAACGGACCAAACTCGTCTAACCAAGGACACTTCATCGTAGTGCTTGCATTCTCCTCGTGTCTCCACAGTCATTGAAATGTCACAGACCGTCGTGCCTAACGGTCATTGTACGGATGCTGCAATATGTTTAAAACTGTAATAATTCATGTTTACTTGAACACGCCCATTTTAGTCCTGTGTGGCCCCTTTGATGTCTTCGCTCTGAGTCTAGCTTGCCTCAAGGCAATGTAAA
Organism: Triturus cristatus; assembly: GCF_964204655.1. Taxonomy (NCBI): domain Eukaryota; kingdom Metazoa; phylum Chordata; class Amphibia; order Caudata; family Salamandridae; genus Triturus; species Triturus cristatus. The sequence goes on from NC_140590.1 coordinate 58,140,407, forward strand.
TTGCATCCATATTCCGCTTCTGTGCAGCCACTCGTTTCTTTATTCTCTGATGCATCGTGGTGGTAGACACTTTCACAAGGCCGTGAGAAAAGCACTAAAATTGGCAAGCTGAATCTTGTGGTATCTTGTGGCTGAAATCTTATTGTAGTAAGCATTCACCAGCAGTGTCGCCTGCCATGAAAGTACCTTGTCCAGAAGATGTAAGTAAGTGCAACACGCCTTGACTGGGGCTCTCCGATGTGGAGGAGACTGGTGGGACTGCAAGGCATGTTGATCCTTTTTCACTTGAACATCTTTGCTTACGGTTGAACAGCTTCTTGGTTTCTTGTGGACTCTTGAGCTATTCTGTGAGCTTTTAGTCTTAGAAATGTATATGGCGCTGTTTGCTTTTCTGTAGTTTCTTTGTGTTCCTTCACGTTTGTATCTTCTTTAGTAAGCCAAGTACAGCCAGGTAAAGTAAGACCAAATGTGTGCTTCAGTGTTGAAGCTTCTTCCTTAGTTGGTATAGGTTTCTTAAGTTTCTCCTTGTCCATACCATAGACCAGTCCGTTAAATCCAGTAGTATGCGTGTTTCTTGGTCCAGGTCATCGCCAAAAATATGTTGTGTCTTGCCAGACGTAGCCGAGTTGTATTATAAGTGTTTCTTCATTAAGTTCATGTTGCAGGATGGCATTCCAGCACAATAAGTAGGTTTTAATGTACATCTGCCCTTCAGCCTGGTAATCCTTATAGTACAGCCCACCAGGAGCAGCCTGCCTGCTGCTCAGCCCATCTTCCAACTGTCCCCACTCATCCACACAGACACCACACACTCCAAGCATCACAGACGCAACAACATTTCACTCTCCACTCTCAACACTCACACTGGCTGAGCAGCAGGGAGATCGGTAAACTGGTGAGATACATATAATTAAATAAGCAGGATATAACACTGTTCCTACTGGAGAAGGATAAAGAATGATTTCCATATGGGTGGGTCCAAACTGAGATGGCATGGTGGGCAAAAGAACGATGGGCTGGAATGCTTCCCCGAGCGATTGGCAGTGGTTAGACAAATTGCAAGCATTTCTCCCATCATGTTTTGTCTGATGAAGCTAAAGGCAGGCATTTCATGAAGCTGTTCTTAAATTTCTCATCGACCATTTATTTTAGAATGGATTCCTGTTCTAGACAGGCTTCTGTTGAAAGGATACATCTAAGGGCCCGTTTCTGATCTCGCTAGGAAAGCCCTCCATACGGCTCAGATTCAGAGGGCTTTCCAAGCAAACCGTGCTCCGGGAGTCCGAACGAGCGAGTACGATGCAGCCGTATGTTTACGGACTCGGTTCGCTCGGACTCCCATTGAACACTATGGGAGCCTGTGTACAGACTAGTACAGAGGCCCCCATAGCAAAAAGGGGTAGGTGGGGAAAAGCGTACACTCTGTGGCGGGCACCCAAGGTGCCCGCCACACTGTGCATGCCTGGATCGGGGGGACCCATGGGCACACCCCGTGACAGATTCAGAGGGTCCTGGATGAAGGGGGGCCTGCTACGGCCCCCCGAAGTACGATTCTGACGGGCTTTTTGTCTCGCTGCGATCGAGGCTGATGTTTCACTGTTCTTCGACTTAAGTCTGGCTGGGGCCCTGCTATTCAGGACCCCAGCATAGCTGCTTCCTCTCTAAATTGGTTCCCTGTACCTTAGGTACACCACAGATTGGATTCTGGGGTACCCTTATAAGTCCCTAGTATATGGTATACTATGTACCCAGGGCATAGGTACCCCAGAGGCCTACCAGGGGCTGCAGCATATATTATGCCACCCCTGGGAATCCCTCCAAAATGACACCACAGGTCTGCTACTGCAGCCTGGGTAAGGTGGTGCATGCACCCCTTACTGAGATATAGGTTCACTATATCTCACCCTATCACTGCACATAGTCACCCCTATAGCAGGCCTTATCAATCCTGAAGGCAGGGTGCTTGGTTTTGTGTGAAAGGGTGCCCATGCATAAGCAGAGCCCCTCTGCAGCCTTCGGAATCTCTTCTCCGGGGTTGTCTGTGATGCAGCCTGACCGTATACTCTTAAGTGCATTATAACCAAACGGTAAATGCTAACATCGGACTGGCTGCACGGAAACATGTCGTATTTGGTGTCAAACACCTTGGAATCATACCCCCACACCAGTAACTGGTGTGGGAGTATGATACCACCCTTCTAGAGGGAGAGACATGACAGCACCCGTATACCCGGTATCAGCTAACAGAGCGCTGGCATCAAAAAATGGATGCTGCCAGCCACAGACACGGGTCTGGCCTCCTGCTGCTGACCGAAACCCCGGCAGGGGAGGCCTGGACAATAGTTTTCCTGTCACAGGGAGGTGTTACCACCTCCCAGACAGGCCTTAGTGGATTAGGGCTGGGTGGGAGCACTCCAGGAGTGCTTTGAAGTCTGCCCTGGGGGACATTTGGTGTCCCTGTGCATAGTCCAGCTCAAACCGGTTGCAGGGGCTCCCAGCCCCTGCTCTAGCTCGAAACTGGACAAAGGAAATGGGTATTGCCACCCCTCTTTCCTGATCCTTCCATTGGTGGGTCCCCAGAGTATGTCTAACCCCTTCCTTGGGTATAAGAAAGGAACCCCTGGCTACAGGATTTTAGATTACACCTGGACAAAACTTTGCTACAGAAATCCCAGAACTTTGACGATCTACACGAGTAGATGACTGAAGAATCTCCCTTGGAGTAAAGGAGTTACTACCCTACTTGGCAGGCACCAAAGACGCATCTGTCTAGTCTGCATCTCCGAAGATCCCGCCGGACACCGAAGAATTTGCAACACAGGAGGTGGGTTTCCAGAGTCCCTTTGTGGGACAGCTCTAATCCAGCTCCTGGTCATCCTCTACGCCTCCTGGTCCTCGTGGCTGAAGAGTCAGGCTTCCCCTGTTCGAACCTGAAGCACCCGACATCGGTGGGCATTCGTCTGTCGTGCCTCTGGTCACTGGCAAGTGACCCAGACTCTGTCCCCTCTGCTTTCAGGTTCTTCACATCTTCAATCCAGGCTTGGATCTCTTCGGGCACTTCTCCTTTTCCCGGCATCAGCACTTTTCAGTCTCCTGCCATTGAAAACGACGACGCGACCCGACACCATTTGACAATTAAGCACCCGGCTGGGTGAGGTAACACGAGTACTCCGGTACTCCCGTGGGTGTTGGCCCTAGAACCATCTAAGTCCAAAAGGGTTTGTTCCCAGTCCACTCCTAAGTGTCCTTAAACTTTAAAATTCTAACTGTGACTTTGCCCATAGAAGCTAACGGCTGTGTTTTCACACTGCACACATCCCCCGTGGATCCCCTGTGTCACTACCTTGGGTTCCTTGGGGTCCCAGAGATTCTACAGGCTCTAGGCCTTGTGTCTAGTTAAGACGTGGTTCTTATACCACTTTCTTAATATTTGGTTTGGTTTGCCTCTAGGGCCTATCGTATATTGTGCTAATTTACTGTGATATTTGAAGTGTTAACATATGTGCTTTTAACTCTAGCCTCATAAAGAGACTAGTAGGGTGTGTTTAGGAATAAATACATATATTTATATATATACCTGGTGTGATCTCCTTTCATTTAACCACTCAAGAGATTATAGACTGGTAAAACAAGCTGCTTTACATTCCTTCAAGACTTAACCTGAAGACTGCTCTCCATAGCTACCACTAGGATAGCTTTCAATAAAGGTTGTCTTTAACCTGTCATCAATAAGGGGTTGTTTGGACTGGTGTAAGGTGCCCACTATAACTAGTGGATAGCATATACCAGGCCAACTTCTCACAATAGTGCAGCACGATTAGGCTACGAATGAGTTGTACGGACAGATTCGGGTTGACGTGTATGCGATCTTCGCATCGTACTTGGTCGCTCGGACCTGTGTACGATTTGGTCGTAAACAAAGGCTACGAATCGGATCCGGGAAAGCCAAATCCGATTCAGAGGCCTTCCGAACGACATCGGAATTGGGCCCTAAGTGTGTTCCTGTAGCTAGAGTAGCACAAAGTTAATGTCATTAAACTCATGCTTCACGGTGTGTCGTCACTTTTGCAGGCCAGATGTGATGATACATTGTTACTTATGTTGCACGTCTGTCATTATTACATGATACTTGTGTGTCTTACATCTGAAAATTAAAGAAAAAAAATCATTGTAAATTTTTTTTTAAAACTTTGTTTGTGGAAATATATTTTACATCTTCCATTAAGCAGATCATGAATTATGCAGTAAATGTCTAATTATTAAGTGTATTTTGCGCTGCATAATCACCTAATTCCAGTTGGCTTACCTAGTGTGTAAGTTAATATTTGAAATAAGATTTATCCTTCTATTTTAGTTCTGGGGAATCTGGCGGTGACGTATGTCGATGCTATCCGGAGTGGTGCAGTGCCCTGCATGGAGAATGCGGTGCTGGCTTTGGCACAGATTGAGAACTCCGCGGCTGTCATGGAAGCAGTGGCACACTACGAGAAGGAGATGAACCAGCGGGTAGTGTTTCCCACTGAGACGCTGAAGGAGTTCCTGGACGTGCACGCCGTTTGTGAGAAAGGCGCCATCCAGATATTCATGGACCGCTCATTTAAAGACGACAATCGGGAGTTCCAAGGCCAGCTTATGGTACAGTCATTGAACATGGACACATTTCTTTCAGATTCTTACAGAGCAAAGCAAAAGCAAACCAGGCAATATGAATATCATGCTATATCGCCCTATGCTATGATAGGATCAGCCCTATGGAAGACTGCATTTGGGATTTTGCAGTACTACCCAATGCACAGTACAGGCACGTGGTGAAATCTAGTAGTATTTATTTATGTCACTAGCATGTCAGCAGAGGCCACTTTGCATCACAAAAAGACTTGGAAATCGGTTCATATTCATTCTGCGAGGTTGCTGCTGGGCATAGAGGCGATGTAGCTCAGAGCGCCTGTTTGTCATCAGTACGTGGGAACAGAGGGAAGACAAACATTGGGGTCCCAGCAAAAGAGGGTAGTGGTCCAGAGTACATGGGGTCTAGTGGAAATTACACCAAATGGATTCCACAGCTGAGCTCCTTGAGGGCTCGCTCATGGGTGGGCTGGTCAGGCTGGTATCATTGGATCTGAGGTTTAGACTGGGGATAGAGTGGAGGGCCAAGATTCTAGGGACTTCGGTCCTTTTTCCTAATTAGACTGAAACTGTAAACAGAACGGTTGGATTCATCATTTGGTCTACTGGAATTAGAGTGCCCGTCTATCATATTTAAGGCATTCCTGCTGATGAAGTTGAAGTCGGAGTCCTGCCGCTTGGTTCCAAATTGCCTGATGCTTCGAATCTTCATAGCACTGATGTTTACCGTGGTCCAATAGTCTAGACGTGACAGAGCCAGGTTCTCTTGTGAGTTTGATTTGTGGTCAGGCTGCAGAAGGGTGATGGGCCCCTTTGGGTGGAAGGATGGATGGTTTTGAATCAGCTGGACAGCACCAAAAAGCTGCATTTTAACATGTGCAGCAGTCTTAGTATGTAGAAACGAAATCTGGCCCATGATGCTACAAGTGCATCAGAGCTGGAGGAGGTGCCCTCCCCTCCCCCAAATACATCATGTAGGCTTCCATGGGTTCGTTATATATTTAAAGTGCTTTGAGTCTGTGAAAATTGTTTTAAACTGTTCAATCAATCAGAGTTGTCATACTTCTTAAAAAAGGTTCTCAGACTATGAAATAAAAAAAACATTAATATTGATCTTAGGGCAGACTTTTCAGCGATTTCTCCAGGATGCACCATCATGGCGATGCTGGAGTTAGGTCTCTGTGATACCCCAAACCGCGCCTGTAGAATCAACTATAAAGTGCCTAAAACCTGACAGTGCAGGGCAGCTCCATAAATCAGCCACTCCCTTGGTGTGTATTGCTAAAGCAAGAACACCTTTAAATATCCATGCATGCGAGCACATGTGCACTCAGCATTGGGCACCTAAGTAGAGGTCAGAACTACAGCATGATGTAAAGAGCACCTAACCTGTACATTATATAACAGAAAAAGGAAGATATTTCAGCAGATGAGGAGGCTATTCATACACGACAGAAGGGCTATAAGGCTATTAGAACTATTGACCCACTGAGAATGGAGTGATATGAATGAAATGGAGATGAACAAAAAGACAAACATTGGGATGGGGGAGCAGAACGTTCACACCAGCTGTTGTTAGCTCCCTGATGCCCACGTGCCTACAACGGGGCTCCCTACATCCCGGTGTTCTAATACAGCAGAAAGAATATGTGATGACTCTCTTGTCAACTTGCATAATTACTTTATAATTTTATTTATTATGTGTCTCATTAAACTTGGTGATTAACTTATAAAGTATTGGTCTTGTGAGATAAGACTTCTGACTAATGATATGTGCCCTTTAAGTAAGCAGTCCCTTTTTTACGCACATCCCTTAATCATACATCAGAAGAACCACAGGGCTTACTTCATGCTGGGATTGTAGAAAATGGACGAGACAGTTGAAAACAAGATCGCTTTACGTGTTAAGCACAGCATTGGAAAAGACATAAAAACAATAAGTTGACCTTTTTAATTAACTGTTTAATTTGACTTGGAAAGGATCTCCTGTGCATCACTTAGAGTGATCTAGGTGAGGCCTGGCCGAAGCCCGGAAAGCCCTGGAGGCTAACACAGAGGTTTCCAGATCTGAGGGGGCGGAGGGTGAACCTGGAAGGCCTTTTGAAACTAGAGTTGGTCATAAGTCAGGCACTGTCTGTCAAGGGCCTGCATCTTCCTCAATAGTGAGGGTCTTTCAGAAGCATCATTGGTCTAGAATGGGGTGGTTTCCTCGCAAGTCATCTGATTGCCGAGCACCTACAAGTAGACACCCCTGTTGTTTTTGACACTGCATTGGGGTCACCTCTATTTTCTCTCTTCATTAGCCAGTATCCTAGCACTTAGTCCCACTGGTAATTCTGTCCATGTGTTATTTTCCATTACAGAGTGACCTGGAAATGAAAAAAGAGCAATTTCTACGGAGAAATGAGCGCGAGTCATCCGCCCGGTGCCAGGCATTGATCCAAGAGTTCTTCCAACCGGTGGAGGCGGGAATATCAGCAGGGAAGTACTCCAAGAAGGGGGGGTACCAGCAGTTCATGACTGACCAGCAGGCTGCAGTGATGAGATACAATCAGGCACAGAGAAAAGGCATACAGGTAACACAGTGTGTAATGAAAACTCAGCTGTAATAAAAAACCGTATGACAAATAATACATGACGACAAACCCTACAATGCCACAAGTTTTTCCGAAAAAAACAAACACAAAGACTCACCAGCCTAACCAATTCTCTACGGGGCAGCTTGTATATAATTAAATTTAATCCAGGAAATCTACAAATTTAAAATCAAATCTACAAAAGGAAACTGTATGCTAACTAGGGCCAGGCATACTCAACATGTTTGCAGTCGATTTGCTAAATCAGAGCATTTGCAACTGCATATATGTTACATGTTTTATGTAACATTTTATTTTCGGATTTTGTAGAAGTTTACCAACTACAAAACTGGCAATGAAAATGGTTACTGAATTGCAGTTTTGAAGGGCTGTGTTTCCACCGCCCTTTCCAAATTGTGCTTCAGTACCTTATGTCAATGGTTTGTGACGCTAATTCAGGTTGCAAACCATTGCTAAGTTACCAGCTGCCAAGTTTGGACCCCCTTCCCCTTAGGGGACTGGGATGGCAGCTTCTGGGGGATTAAGAAATTGTCCAGGCAATGATTGGCAACTCTCTTTAAAGCGTATCAAAATGTACAAGTTTTTTTTTCGGAGAAGCCTATTTCTTTTATGGAATAACATTTTTTGAAACCCAGTCTTGGGGATGGTGGTCTGCTGTGCCTGAAGGGCTCCCACCCCTTATCACTGTGCCAAATGGCAAAAGTCGCTAACCCGACTATAATTAGGCAGGTTCTCCGTGACCCCCTCCAATTGGTATTTTGCAAAGTGACTTATTATTATGTAGATCGGCTCTCAAAATGAGATATTGGTCATAAAAAGTATAGTTGCAATTTGGGATCTTTTTTAGTGACCAGGATCTTCAAACATCTGTCCCTAAATCTTTAAGTCAAATTCGCTCATGTACCAACCCTGGAATGAGAATCATATGGATCGAGACAAACTGTGGCACAAGCGGTCTCTTTGGAACATCCCCGAGGCTCAGCTGGATTTGCTCTTACTTCTTCACACCGACACTTGGGTTCAGGTGAAGCGAGGGTACACACCTCTCTAGCCGAATACCACCAAGCAAAGGGCTGAAGCAGTGCCGTGTTCACACGCCCACCCTATTCGACCTCTTTCTGGCAGACTTGCTGCAGAGGTTTAACACCTGCAACTCTCATGCTGCAAGGCTTGGGGGCTTGTGAGAAAGTGCCATCTTTCTTGCAAGGTATGCCCCCACTTTTTGCTGAATTGCTGAATGTAATTTGACTGAGTGTGCCCTGGACTCCTGCCAATCAGGTGCCCAGGGCCTATGTTCCTTCCCTAAAACAAACAAAACCCAAATTGGCAACCCCTGGCCACATGTCAGCCCCTGGTAAATGGTACCCTAGGCACCCAGGGCCTTGTGACCAGGGAAGGCCTCTAAGGGCTGCAGCACTCACTGTGCCACCCTTAGAGGCCCTGTACCCTTACACACACACACACTGCCTTTGCAGGCTGAGTGTTTGGGTGCAAGACAAAAACAAGGTCGACATGACACACATCCCTGTGTGCCATGCCCATCACCTACACTGCCATGGCATACATCAGCCACCCCTCTAGCTGGGTGCCTTGTGCCAATGGTGTGGGCACACGAGCAGGAGCCCTGTGCCCCTACAGTACCCAGGTCCATTCCTGAGCACTGTAAGTGCAGTGCTGCCATTTAGTACATGGTGCTGAGAGCTCGTCAAACACGAACTCCACAGCACCATAATGGCAACACTGAAGACTGAGAAGTTTGGTATCAAACTTCTCAGCACATTAAACCCACACTCATGCAAGTGTGGGATTTAATGTACCAAGCACCCCAGAGGGCATCTTAGAGATGCCCCCTTGAACCTAACCTAAAATCCACGTCTGCTCTGAGGCTGCCTAGGCTGCCACACAGCAGACATGTTGCTGGACCCCTGGGTGGGAGAGCTCCTGCTCTCCTGGGCCTGCAACAATGCACATCCTGGGCGAGGTGCTAAATCTCCTCCCCCAGGATGGGCAGGGGGAAGCTTCAAGGGCATGCCGCCTCTGTGAGCTTCCCCAGGCCACTGCAAACCCCCCACTCTGGCGGGAAGCTGTGGCCGGAAACCCCAAATAAGGACAGGGGATGTGCCAGCCTGCCAACCCCACCCCTCTGGTGGGGGAGGCGAGGTGAAGCACATCTCTGGGCTCTCGCCATCTTGAAGATGGGAAGCCCTACCCTATCAGGACTAGGCTACTGCCCTCCTCCCACAGGAGAGAGGCAGGATAGGGGGTGTACCCACCCCGGGACAGGGACCCATTGGTCCATGCCCTTCACCTACCTGTAACGCCCCTAAATCTAGTGTTCGAGGCATGTGGGCTGCTGAATTCATATCTGTGCATAGATCGCCGCCTAGTGTTGGGTCCGGATGTTTGCACGTTGTTGTCCTGGAAGAGTCTTCGAAGTATCACGAGATAGGTGACTCCTCCCCTGGACCACAGTGCGCATGGGCATCCTCTCCATCCTTAGATTGTTTTTTTCCGCCATTGGGTTCGGATGTGCTTATCTTAGCTCAAGATGGGAAAATTCAGTTTAAGGCCAAAAGGCCTTTAGTTTTCGTCGGTACTGTTCCCGTTCGGTATCGAATAGTTTCTTTACTACTTTAGAACCTTCTTCCAGATTTTCGGATCCGTTTCGTCCGACCATCGAACTTCCATTGACAATGGAATCGAGGACTCCATTCAAACGGTGTCCTTTATGCCACGCAAAATACCCACACATCGACGTCCACCCGGTATGCAACAAATGTCTCTCACCGGATCACGATGAGTCGAAATGTATGGCCTGTGCCCGATTCCGATCGAAGAAGACTCTCCGGAATCGACGGGCGGCGAGATTAGAAGCGCAGCAATCGGCGCCTGCCCCGGCTAACATCTTCAGCACCGAAGACGAGGACGCCGAGAGCGTGGAAGAAGTAGACTCCAGCCCCGCTTCCGAACACGATTCCCGCTCGGAAGACGACGATGAGGTGCTTTTTCAAAGGGAAGAAGTCATCGACGAGGTAGGAGACTACGATGAGGCCTTTGGGGCCGAAGAAGATAGCTCTAGCGAGGAGCCAGGCCCACCCGTCGATACGGAGGCCGACAAAGTGTGTCATCATAAGGCTCAGGTCGAGGGATCGCCTCCGGGCCTTACCCGAGATCAATCTCAAGGTTCTTCGGCCCCGCCTTCACGCCCGGCCTCGAACATTCCGCACGAGCCATTATTAACGAAAACGACTGGATTCCCTTCAGCGAAACCGAAACCAATCGTCGCACCAGTTCCACCGAAATCAAAAGTGAAACTGGCTGTATCCGGCTCGAAGGCCTCGAAGCCCACCACTCCTTCGACGCCAGCAAAGGCCGTCGGCCCCGAACGCAGTAAAAGGGATTTCGGCGCCGAACTCACTGCAGCGGATATCGGTGCCGAGCTGAAGAAAAAGGCCCTCGGTCCCCACAAAGCGCCTCGGCCTCTGGCACCAAAGCCGTCGGCCCCGACCACCACAGTCAAAGTGGCCGCCCCATCTGCGTCGACGTCGAAAACAGCGGCGCACGCCAAGTCGTCGACTCCAACGACCGTCGATACCTCTCTTCGGATCGATGACCCCATGGCTCCAAAACAGTCGACGCCTACCTCCAAGGTGCCGACCGGTCCCAAAGAGCCTTCTGCGTTCTCCACGCAACAAGTCGCGGCATCGTTGCAACGCATCAGGGAACGGGCAGCCCTCCGATCTACGTCGGTCCCCGACACGCACAAGGCTCCGAAAGCACCCTCGGCGCCGACCAACATCACTTTTGGCTTGCCGCCGTCCACGGCGCCGAAGATGTTTGAGATCCGAACACGTGTCCGCCAGACACAGTCCCCGTCTACTGGACACACAGATTCTGAGCCTTCACAGCCACAATTCATCGACGCCAACACTGGTAAACTGATGCTCCGCAAGCGGAAAATCATGCCAGAGAGGGGATTGGACTCCTACAGAATCCCTCTCAAGCATAAATTGCCAGCGGGGTCGGAACCAGTTCTTCATGAACGCTTACAACCCTCCCATCAGCATCCCCAGTCCTTTTCTCCTACGCCTTCAGAGACAGACACAGTAGAGGACTATATGGGAGATGATACCACCTACCCTGGGGATGTCGATCCTGATGAGCACCTGCAAGACCCAGATCAGGCATGGGATGACCCTACAGACCAAGGTACCACGCCACATACTCATGACACGCAGCTTTACAGCACAAAGACATCTCCCACAGAGGACACTGCTGCCTTCAATGCCCTCATAGAACGGGCTGCTGCCAATCATGGAGTAGAACTCCATTCTGACACTGTCGAAGAAGACTTCTTGGTGGACACTTTCGCTTCTCCTGAAAGAACTGTCAAAACTCTGCCCATGTTGAAAGGAGTTCTCAAACCTGCAAAAGACATTTTTTATTTAAACGACCAGGGCACGGGTGCTAAACCCCAGGATTTAAAAAAAATCCAAGCCTGCACCCGGAGACCCTATGTACATTAGGGGTCAGTTACCTTTGGACTCCATGGTAGTTGCTAACGCTCGGAAACGAGCCCATTCGCAGACAACAAGTGATGCCCCTCCCCCAGACAAGGAGTCCAAAGTGCTGGAGACATCAGGCAAAAGGATTGCAGCGCAAGCAGCAAACATCTGGCGCATTGCCAACACACAGGCACTCCTGGCCCGTTCTGATCGTTCCCACTACGACACACTGGAAACACTACTCCAACATTTGCCAGATAAATACAAAGAGGCAGTGGAGCTCCTCATCAGAGAGGGACAACTCCTTACCAATGCATCCATCAAGTGCACCCTGGATGCTGCCGACACAGCGGCACGGGCAATCAACACAAGCGTCATGTTGAGACGACACGCGTGGTTGAGAATCTCAGGCTTCAAGCCGGAGATTCAGAACAACATCTTAAATCAACCAGTCAACCCTGATTACTTATTCGGCCCTGAAGTTGACACTGCCCTCGAGAAAATTAAGAAAGACACTGACACTGCGAAATCAATGGGGGCTCTGCAGACGTAGCAGTTTCGTAGTGGCTCCTTTCGTCGCCCCCAGAATAGAGGAGCAACTAGAGGCCAGGGGTCACAGCAGCAATACACCAAAGGGGGCACACAGAGTACCTACGATAAAACCAACAGAGGCGGATATCGTGGCTCCAGCACCAAGGGCAGAGGACGTGGTTACGGCAACACCAGGTCCTCACCCAAAACCAAACAGTGACGCCCTCTCCCTTCCCCCCGACCACATAACACCTGTCAGGGGGAGACTCCAGCGGTTCCTGTCCACGTGGAAAACCATCACCACAGACAGGTGGGTCAGGGACATTATCCAGCACGGTTACTGCCTCGAATTAACCTCCACTCCACCCAACATACCGCCAAAGCACCGTCCTATGTCCGTAGAGCACTTGGCATTATTGCAGCAGGAAGTGCTAAGTATGCTGCAAAAAGGTGCAATAGAGGTCGTGCCCACCGACCAGCAGGGGACAGGGGTGTACTCTCTGTACTTCTTAATCCCAAAAAAGGATGGGTCGCTCAGACCTATACTAGACCTGAGACCCCTCAACCAATACATTCTCTCAGAGCATTTCCATATGCTCACCCTACAGCAGGTTCTCCCGCTGCTCAGCCAGGGAGACTTCCTAGCCACACTAGACCTCAAAGATGCGTATTTCCACATACCCATACACCCATCACACAGGAAATATCTCAGGTTCACAATTCAGGAACATCGCTCTCAATTCAAAGTTCTCCCCTTCGGAGTGACAACAGCACCCAGGGTTTTCACCAAGTGCCTAGCTACGGTGGCTGCACATCCACGGAGACAACACATTCACGTCTACCCTTACCTGGACGACTGGCTTGTTCAGGCAAAGTCAGCCCAGCAATGTGCCAGCCACATATCCCTCACCATTCACCTTCTTCACAGTCTGGGATTCTCACTAAATTACCCGAAATCACATCTCCAACCCGCACACGTACGACAGTACCTGGGCGCAACCATAAACACTCTGGCAGCCACAGCTCAGCCAAATTTAGTGAGGATCAACAGCATGCAACTGCTGATCTCAAAGTTCAAACCTCAACACTCCCTTCCTGCGCGAGTGTTCATGCAGTTGATAGGCATGATGGCCTCCTGCATTTTCATAGTCCCGCACGCGAGACTACATATGCGCCCACTTCAAGAGTGCTTGGCACGTCAATGGAATCAGGCTCACGGGCAATTAAAAGACCTAGTGTTGGTGAGCGGTCGGGCATACAACTCTCTGCATTGGTGGAATCCACAAAACCTTTGCAAGGGCCGACCGTTCCAAGAGCCTGTTCCACAAATCATGCTAACAGCGGACGCCTCTCAACAAGGTTGGGGAGCTCATGTACTCTCTTTCACAGTGCAGGGACTATGGTCAACCCAACAAAAGAAGATGCACATCAACGTTCTGGAAATGATGGCAATCTTCCTAGCCATGAAGGCATTCAAGGTACACTTGTGCAACAAAGTCGTGTTGATCCGGACGGACAACATGACTGCCATGTACTACATACAGAAGCAGGGAGGAACACACTCTCCACAGTTGTCTCATCTGGCTCAGAGCATGTGGAAGTGGGCCATTCAGAGGAACATATTCCTCATGGCGGAACACCTCCCCGGCAAGGACAACCAGATGGCGGATCTGCTCAGCAGACACAGCCACCAGATGCACGAGTGGGAGCTACACCCATCAATACTCCAACCGTACTTCCAACAGTGGGGTCATCCGGAGATAGACCTATTCGCCACAAACGAAAACGCAAAAATGCCAAAGCTTTGCCGCCAGGTTCCCACATCCTCAGTCACAGGGCAATGCGATATGGATGAACTGGTCCGGCAGATTTGCGTACGCTTTTCCCCCAGCGCCATTAATACCGCTAGTGGCACGCAAACTGCGACAACACTCGCTGACACTCATCCTAGTTGCTCCCACATGGGCGCGCCAACCATGGTACACCACCTTTCTCGAACTTTCCGTGGTACCGCATCAGAGGCTGCGGATCAAACCCGCACTTTTAACGCAGAACCATGGCGAAATTCAGCACCCAGATCCGCAACAGCTGAACCTGGCAATCTGGCTCCTGAAGTCTTAGAGTTTGGCTACCTAAACCTGCCACCTGACTGTATGGATATAATCAAGGAGGCCAGGAGACCCACTACCAGAGCTTGCTATGCGGCTAAATGGAAGAGGTTTGTCATTTATTGTAACAACAATGACATTAACCCGCTGCACGCATCCATTCAAAACATCATCTGTTACCTCTTACACCTATACCGATGCAATCTGGCATACACCTCACTACGTATCCATTTAACCGCAATAGCAGCCTATCTCCAAAACAGGCAGCACCTCTCTTTATTCAGAGTGCCTGCCATCAAAGCCTTCTTGGAGGGACTCAAACGAGTAATTCCTCCAAGACATCCACCAGCACCGGTGTGGAACCTCAATTTGGTCCTCACCAGACTGATGGGTCCACCCTTCGAACCTCTCCATTCATGTGAGATTCAATTCCTCACCTGGAAAGTAGCTTTCCTAGTGGCAATCACTTCGTTAAGAAGAGTTAGTGAACTCCAGGCACTAACCATTCAAGAGCCATTCATACAGGTTCACGCAAACAGGGTTGTACTACGTACCAACCCCAAATTCATGCCCAAAGTGATATCGCAGTTCCACATGAATCAAACTATTGAACTGCCTGTTTTCTTTCAAAATCCACAGAATGTCGCAGAGAGAATGCTCCATACACTAGATGTAAAGAGAGCTCTCATGTACTATATAGACAGAACTAAGGTCTTTAGGAAGACAAAACAACTTTTCGTTGCCTTTTCTCCACAACACAAGGGCAACGCCATTTCCAAAGCAGGTATAGCCAGATGGATCGTTAAATGTATTCAAATTTGCTATCAAAAAGCTAAACGCACATTAACGATTCCCCCACGAGCCCACTCAACACGAAAGTTAGGGGCGTCCATGGCTTTCCTGGGAAACATTCCTTTACAGGAAATATGTAGAGCAGCCACATGGTCCACTATACATACATTTACCAAACACTACTGTGTAGATGTACACTCAAAACAGCAGGCAGCTGTAGGACAGGCTGTTCTCAAAACTCTTTTTCAGACCGCTGCAGCTGGCACGGGTAGCCGCCGCTAATCGGAGGTACTGCTATGTATTCTATGCACAGATATGAATTCAGCAGCCCACATGCCTCGAACTGAATATGCTACTTACCAGTATGCATCTGTTCTTGGCATGTAGGGCTGCTGACATTCATATCGCCCACCCTTCTCCCCGGCGCCTGTAGCAGCTGCAGCTCTCAGAATTACTGTATAGCATGGTCATCACTTACTGTATCTACTCCATCACTGCCACAATGGCGAAAAACAATCTAAGGATGGAGAGGATGCCCATGCGCACTGTGGTCCAGGGGAGGAGTCACCTATCTCGTGATACTTCGAAGAGTCTTCCAGGACAACAACGTGCAAACATCCGGACCCAACACTAGGCGGCGATCTATGCACAGATATGAATGTCAGCAGCCCTACATGCCAAGAACAGATGCATACTGGTAAGTAGCATATTCAATTTAGGGGCACCCTGAACCTTCCTTCCCTAGATTCCAGATTCCAAATTTCAAAGAAGAGCAAGAAGAAAGAAGACCTGCCCTGCAGCTGCTAAGAAGAGGAAGACACCAACTGCTTTGGCCCCAGCCCTACCGGCCTGTCGACCCTCGAACCTGCTCCTGCTCCAACCCGGCATCTCTTGTGGCCAGCAACCTCACAAACCCTGGAGGACCTGGCTACCTTTTGGCTCTAATCCCCTGGGACTCCCATGAGTAGAGGCTCTACTCAAAACCTACCTCTAATCCCTGGCAGCAGCCCGGAACCGCGAACCCAGCACACTCTGCACCCGCCAAGCCTGGCCAGTGCCGGAGTGAACAAAGACCACGAGGACGACTGTGACCCCGAGTCCTGCACCCAAGGACCTCCCTCGACACTCCTGAAGAAGCCTGCAGCCTCAGAACAAGGTGCCCCCCCTACCGCGATCAACAGAGGGTAAGATTTCCCGACACCAAAAGGCACCCCTGCACGCGGCGCCCCGCGGCCCCCTGTGCCCAGTCCCGGGTTACCTACCTATCCTCCAACTACCCAACTTACCTCTCGAAGTGGTGGTGGCACCTGAAGAATCCTCGTCCCCGAGCCTGCAGTCTTTTTCTAAACCGGAGATTTCCCATTGAAATCCATTGAGCGCCCGAAGGCTCAAAAGCACCCTGCACCCAGCTGCCAGAGTAGCCCTGGCAGTGCAACCTCCACACCTACCTACTTCCCCACTTGCCCTGAGTAAGTGACCAGGAGCCCAGCTCCCACAGCCGCGTGGCTTGCCAGTCAGCAGCCACCAACCAAGGCCCCCCTATCCCTCATAGGATAACATTGGGCCTAACTCTCTCTGCACCCGGCCGCCCTAGAGTCGCTGAGGGGGAACCAACTGTACCTACCTGACCCTGGGGGACCCCAGAGTCTATGCCCAGAACCTCAACTCTGCCAGGCGAGTACTTACCCTTAAACCGATAACTCTATTTTCCTCATAGGGTAACATTGACTGGCTTTTTCCTGAAATTTCTTTTAAGTGTGGACTTTTCAAATCTTAAAATATTCACCAAAAATCAGCCGAATAACGAAAACGAAATTACTCACCTGCTCTTAGATGAGCTCCCAGTGCTGGATCTTCGTGCCCAGCACTGACTCTGAAAAATACTTACAACTGTACTTACCCGTAACCCAATTTTCTTCCGTAGGAAATCATTGACTGTTTTTCTGTGAAATTTCTTCTACGTGTCCATTTCTGCAATCTTTATATATTCTTTAAAAATCGCATAATATCTGAAAACGTAATTACTTACCTGTTTTGGATAAAGGTCCCAGTACTGAGTCCAGGCACCCAGTACTGGATTACAAAAGAAACGAGAACATACTATACCTGCAACTTGAATATTCTTCCATAGGGAATCATTGACTGTTTTCTTTTAAATATTTTCTAAGTGTCAACTTTTAAAATAGCTAAATATTGTTTAAAAATCATTACAGTAATTAAGTTGACTTTCATCACTTGATTCTAAGTACTGACCCAGGACTGAATCTAGGATCCAGTCCTAAAATTCCAAAAGTAACCTAAAAATAATCTGTTGCAAATAACTTGAAATTGCCATTGAGCTCAATGCATTGTTGTGTTTAAAATAGAGTTGCCTATTGCAACCACTTGTAACTGTTTACAAAAGTCAATTGCATATTGCAAAAGTATTTGTATAAAACATCTCATTCTGAGAAAGTATATTTTAAATCCAATTGTTGGTTCTAAAATAATACAAGCATATATTTTTTTATATATAAACCATTGGCCTACAGTTCAGTTATTGAGTGTGTGAGACCATTTGCTGACTGAGTGGGTACAACAAATGCTTTACACTGTCCTCTGAAACTGCCTTACTGCTCGACCAAGCTACCACTTTAGAGAGTAAGGTTATATCTAACTTTAGCCTTTGTCAAACCCTTGGGGACTGTGGACTCTGTACACCCTGTACCTATTAAGGAACAGTATATACAGAGCCACTTTCTCACAGGGCTTTATTGTCCGACTAAGAGTTTCACTAATCTGAGAAGCCCAAATCTATTGGAGCGAAGCTGGACTCCCAATCCCCCAAAAGGTAGTGCCTCACTGAGTATATATATTAAACTCAAACATAGGCTACTCCCTCCCAGGAGAGAAGGGGAACATATTAAGGACCACCAGAAGGAAGAGGAGACTGCAATACTATCTTCAAGGCGAGGACTGGACACTACATGGAACTGAAATCTGTACAAACAGAAAATAATAAAAGAAGGAGAAGAACAAACAAACAACGTTTAGTAGGTCACCAATATTATGCGCAGTTTGAATCTAATTTCTCATTTTCTTTCCTCCCCCTACACGTTCTCTGTGTATTACCAAACAGTCGCTATTCAAGCTTTCTCCTAGAAGCTGGAAGTTTCCAGAGTTAAATCAGGCATTAAAGAACCATTTTTTTCTCTGTAGATTAAGTTTACCAGATTTGATAAAAAATAAAAGTAAAATGAGGAAAGAAAGACGTCTTCATCTGTGCACTGACCTGATACGTGATTTCCCTCCAGTTAGGTTACAAAGTGCAACTTCCCTCAGTCACAGCTGTGAGTTGCTTCATAGTGGGAACGTGGTTACGGAGCTTTATAACATAAGGAGAAGTAAAACAAACACTGTGGCTCTCGGACAGCTCTTCCTTCATGAGCGTCCGACGAGAAATGAGATGTGAGTCAGCCGACTCTGTACTTTGGTGGTGGGGTTTCCGAAATGTCCCACTGAACAGGGGGGAAAGTGTTGAGGCGTTCGTTGGCTCAGACACCGAACAGTGAATTGACATCCAACTGCGAAGTCATTCGGGAAAGGGAAACAACTCAATCGCACAAGGAACGTCCAACTCCATACAGGAACAGTAAGCCAAGCACTGGTATTAGGTTGAGCCTGCCTTTTATACTCTTCTCCTAAAACGAGGGCGGCAAAATCAAGTTTCCGCTACCGTTCTCTGAGAGCCTGGTCATTACACACAGAAGGCGCTACCTCTACCTAGCGTTGCAGCAAGCCTAATAGAGCATTATGGGTGAGTGAGTTGTGTGTATCTGCTCCATATGACTGCACATCCCGCTTGAGGTGTAACATTTATACTGTCTGGCTTCTTGTATGCTGATGATGTGGTACTAGTGAGCCACATTCAGGTGGGGTTGCAACGCCGTCTCACCATAATGCAAGAATACTCTGCTGAGAATGGGTTGAATATCTACCTCAGCAAAACTAGAACAATAACAATTGACGACAACAAAAAAAGCACACTGGCCTGGTACTGGGCTAGCTCATTGATCGAGGCTGCAGCGGAGTATAAATATCTAGGTGTAATCGTTGAAAAGGAGGGCCTGAGTGCGTGTCAGAAAGAGTTCATTAAAAGGAAGGGTCTAGCACTGGCAGTGATGTTGAAAAATCTCAAGTTGAAACTGGCTGGAACCACACTGTCTCCCTCCTTCGGGTAATGCAAGCCAAGTTACTACCAACTATAAAATATGGCAGTGAACATTTGAGAGGCAAGATGCCAAACCTTTGGACAGCACAGTGGCAAAAGCGTATTAAATCATCTTCAACCTTCCAAGCTACCGATCACCAGCACAGATCAGGCTGCAGTTAGGCCTGCAAAAACAGCCCTTGGCCAGGCATGGGATAATCAGCTGGAACAAAATCACTAAGGCAGACTCCAGCTCCTTGAATTACTACCTATGGTAGGAGCTGCAGTACACCTCGCCCACCAGAGCCTACCTCCAGGAATCTCTGGCAGTAACTGGGCTAACTCCGCTCTGGGAGACTCCCATTGGCCACACAGCTTTCAAAAAGCTGACATGGAAATCGACAAGGCTTCTCTCGCTAATGGAGACAAGGCCATATTTGCAGGCAGGACCCATGCCTGGATGTCCCTAGATAATTACAGAACACTCGCGCCCCCATAATACTTCAACTTGGGGTGTCCAAGAGCTACCAAAGAGACATTTCTGAAACACCACTTGGGGCTGCTCCCTTCAGCATTGCACCTACCTCCTTGGCAGTGGCAGCCTACAATGACCGCTTGCCATCTGTGGGGCAACAGAATGGAAGATCTACTGTATGTATAATGCTCTTTCAGGGATCTGCAGGGGGAAAGGAGACTGCTGATTAAAGTTCCATTCAATCAAAGAGGAATCCGCACACAAAGACAAGCCTTGCTGACCTGCTTTGCAACCGGGGATCTGCAGCTGAACTGTCGACTTCTAAAGTATCTGGTAGAGGGGGAAAAGAAAATACCAACACAGGCCTGCACTGTTTCAAACTCCACGGTCTCCCCCAACCCCTAGGGTAGTTGCTGGACTGCCTCTCCAGTACTACATCGCACAGCATGACCACAGAAGCTAGACACAGTCTGTGACTTTGGAACAGTCTTTCGGTCTGGAACATGTCACGTACGTTGATTGTAAGCATTTCTGTAACATCCTCCTGCGTCATATTTACATCATTGTCTGAAACTCTGGCCACCTTTTTTCTTCAATAGGTTGAAGGTATCTTTTCCACCTTTTCCCCGGAATCGTACGAAGTAGGTTTACTTCCAGGGAATTCTATCCAAAAAGAACCCGATTCCAGATTAGTTTTCGACCAGTTTTTACCTCTCAAGCTGGAAGATACTGTTAAACTCCTTAGCTCTGCTCGATCAGGCTCCCCCAGTGACCCCTGCCCAGTTTCAATACTTAAATTGCTTCCAGAAATTATTTGTTCCGTTTTAAGCCCATTGATTAATAGCATTTTTTCTACTGGGATCTTTCCGATCGATTGGAAAAAGGCATCTATTTTACCTCTTCTAAAGAAAAAACACCTTCGACCCGCTTGATCCTGCCAGCTATCGACCTATTTCTCGGCTTCCGTTGCCCGCTAAAATTATTGAGAAAGCCATGAACATTCAACTTAGCTCTTATTATAATAACAACGTTTTTGACAAGACTCAATATGGCTTTAGGGCAAATCACTGTACGGAACTTGCTCTAATTAAATCATGTGAAGAGATAAGGGAGGCTCTGGATTGTGGTGGGAAGGCTGTTTTGATAATTTTGGATTTGTCGGCAGCCTTCGACACGGTCCATCATAGGGTGTTGATGGATCGGTTGTCTGGAGTTGGGGTTTGTGGGGTTGCTTGGAAACTCCTTCAATCCTTCCTAGCCGATAGAACTCAACCTGTTGACCTGGATAATCACAAATCGATGCCGTTTAGCCTCCCGTGCGGGTCCCTCAAGGGTCCTCGCTCAGCCCCACCCTTTTTAATATTTATGTGATACCGTTCGCTGCACTGATTAGATCTTTTGGTTTTCAGTTAACCTCATATGCAGACGATACACAGATCATTTTGTACCCTAACCTCCTATCCCCCTCCCCCATGGTTTGTTTTGTTTCAATAAAAACGTTTTAAACATAAAAATGGGCATGAAAAGGAGGCTGGAGCTCGCTTCCATGATTGTATGCAAGCAATAGTAGGTTGGATGGCTCTAAATTGTTTAAAGCTGAACTCAAACAAGACTGAGGTGATTGTATTTGGTAATAACCCTCATAGTTGGACCCCGGAGTGGTGGCCCTCAGAGTTGGGAAATCAGCCCATTCCAAATCTGAAAGCAAAAAGCTTAGGGGTCATTGTGGACAATAGACTGACGTTCAATGATCACATAAGCTCAGTAGTTTCCTCCTGCTTTTTGATCCTGTGAATTTTGAGGAAGATTAAACCCTTTCTTTCCCAAACGGATTTTAGGACAGTAGTCACAGTCCTTGTTATGTCACGCTTAGATAACTGTAACGGCATTTATCTGAATGCCCAAAATCAACATCTTAATAGGCTTCAGATAGCTCAGAATGTAGCCGCCAGGCTTTAGACAGGCATACCGAAATTTGTTTCGGGAAAGAAAGAGTTAACCCGGCTACACTGGTGAAGCAAAGGGTTAGTTTTAAGGCCTTATGCGTAGCATTTAAGGCTCTCAACGGTACCGGCCCTGACCATTTGAGGCAAAAATTTAAATGGTGTGTCCCGACCAGGACCCTGAGGTCTAAAGGAGCAAAAAATGCTCAGATCCCCATTGTTAGGAAATCCAGCTGGGGAGGCAGGAGCTTTATTACCTGCGCGTCCAAAGCTTGGAACGAGCTTCTATTTTTTCTGAGAAATGCCAGAGACCTTCTCTCTTTTAGAAAAGGTCTGAAAACCTGGCTCTTTAGTCGTTGAATCCCCACTGACCATTGCTTAAACTGAACTCAGCGCCAGGACACCCTAGGGTAATCGTGCGCTTTTATACATTTAATTAACATAACATAACTTCTAGCCAAGCTTTTTGATCTGCCTGCATTGCTCATTCACCTTAGAACTGTGACCCATTGTTTTAGCCTGTTTTAGATTAAATTTATTTATTTAAACTACTTGTAAAGCGCACTGCCATCTAGCAGGTATCCTGGTGCTGTGTTACTCGTCGATGAGACGGGGGGCGCAATGCCATACAGTGAGCCAGTGTTCTGCAATTATCGGACTAGGTTAAAGTCTAGAACCGCACTGGAAAAAAGCCATATTTTAAGCCCTTTCTGAAAAGTATATTAAATGAGCAGAAAGTCTCTGGGCAGCTGGGAGTTTATTCCATAGTCGAGCTGCTTCGATCATGAACGCTCACCGCCCTCGTCTGGTTTTTCCAAATCTGGTCACACTGGCCATCTTGGCTGAAGACAAGCGTAAGCTCCTGTTGAGGATGTGCCATTTTGCAGGGGAATTGCTCCAGTTCCATGGAGGACTTTAAAGACAATGCAGAGAGATTCAAACATAACTCTTTGCATTGATGGCAGCCAATGTAACTCTTTCAAAGACTGGGATGCAGAGGAATTTCTCAGCCTATTTAAGGCCAATTTGGCGGACACGACTTGCACTCTCTGAAGTCGCTTCATTAGGTACTTTGGGGCTCCTAGCAGCAGCGCATTGCAATAATCCAATCTACTCAAAATTGCACTGTGTCCCACCAGTGCTCTAGATGAAACAGTAAGCCATGGGAGAGTCTTACGAAGTACTCTGATTATGGAAAAGTAGTTTACCGCTATCTTGTTGACATGAGCTCCTAAACTGAGCTTCCTATCTAACGTTACACCCAAGTTTCGGAACATCTCTGAGGGCACCAGATTCTTGTCTGAGCACACGTGCTAGAGGTTGGGTGGAAGGGGGTCAGGACACTGTACTGCATAAAATCTCTGTCTTGTCTCTGTTGAACTGCAATGTATTAGACTTAAGCTAAACTGTAATCCCCTGCATGCGCTCATGGAAGGTATCTAGTGGCAGAGATTGATCTCCTTCCAGTAATGAGATAAATTAGGTGCCATCAGCATCGTTAAACAAATATGGTTTAATGAGCGAGATGAGATATTGAAAGTGTGGGACTAATTGATGACCCTTGTGAGACACCATGTTTAATGGCCCTGTACTCAGAACAGAATAGGGGACGAGACACGAATATATGATGTTACTTAGCAGACCATTACTTCGCAAGTTTTTACTACGATGTTTTTACATCACAAATACCATTACTATGCATAATTTAACTGTGCGTGCTTTTAGTTTGCAAATACATTTAAAAGTACTAAATATGCATTTACTTTGCAGTATATTACTAAGTATACAACTTCTACGCATTTTTGACTTTTACCCTTACCCTCATACACTACATTACCCTACACTACCCAAAACCACTACACTACCCTAAACTCTAAAACATTACCCCCTACACGTCCTACCCCTTCCCGCAGTCCTGTCCCTACAATCTTACACTACCCTGCATGACCCCCAGACACTATCCTTAACCCTTAAACACTACGCTACACTACGCAAACACCACACCACTACCCTAAACCCTAAAACACTGCCCTACACTAAACAAACACTATGCTAAACCCCAAATGACTACCCTCTCCACGACGCTCCCCCTTTCCCCATGCCGCACACTACACTCAAACACTATCCTGCACACCCCGCCACTTCCCTAAACCCTAAAACACTACCCTACACTACAAAAACACCACAACACTACCCTAAACCCAAATACACTAATCTACACTACATAAACACAACCCTAAAACCTAAAAGACAACCCCCTGCACGACCCCAAAACCGACACTGCCCCACTTACCTCTCTATCCTCATGGTCCCTCGCTTCACCTTGCTTCCTCTCTCTTCCTGCTTCAGGCGTCGTCAGAGCTACACGTCGTAGTTTGGAAACGGATGTGCCTTCTTTTCCAAACAACAATGTGAATAGTCAGCAAAGTAATTTACTTTTGGAAGTAACAGTATATGCGAAGTAGAAGCATGCACACTTAAAGCATGAGAAGTAAAAGATCCTGCTAAGTAAAAAATGCGTAGTAATGGTAAGTCGTAGTAGTGGCCGCGAAGTAATGGTAGATTACCTCGAGACGCAGCCTGCTGTCTGTCAGACCGATCAGAATGCAGCCACTTTGCCACTTTGCCACCGTGCCCCCGACTCCAATTAAGGAAAGCCTGTTCAGGAGAATGCCATGGTTGACCTTATCAAAAGAGGCAGACAGATAGAATAAGATCAGTACCACTGTACGACCCTTATCTGCTCGCATTCTACGTTAATCCATGACTGTGAGCAGCACAGTTTTAGTTCCATGTCCTGAACTGGAGCCCATATTACTCGTCCTCCAAAATTTGGTTGGCCTCTAGATAGTGAGAGAGTGTTTACTAACAAAGCATTCCAGGAATTTCACAGGATATGGTAAAAGGGATATTGGCCTGTAATTATTTAAAGACATGGGATCTAGGGATGGCTTTTTCAAGAACGGAGTGACTATTGCTCTTTTCCAAGGTGCTGAAACCACCCCGCTGTTCAAGGATTGGCAACAAATTTGCCATAGCGGTGGGAAGAGTTCACCCACCAGTTCCTTCCAGTTCCGACGAGGGGAAGGATCCTGAGGAGATCCTCATGATATGGTCATGGCCAAATCTCAAAAGTTGTCCTCTGTTAAGTTCTCAAAATGTTCTAATACATTTATCTGCCCCAGCTGAGCAGTATCACGAGTGTGATGCTTGGGTAGGATGTCGTGGCCACCCCGGAAGGTCTGGGTTGGTGAATTGGTCACAAGCCCATCTATTATTTTAGTGATTTTTCTCCTCGAAAAATGTTGCCAAATCATCACAAAGATCATGAGCAGCAGGAACATGATTTTTTAGACACTCCGGTTTGGACAGTTCTTGCATTATTTTGAATACATTTCTAACGCTGTTGGGTGCGGCCAAAATAGCGCTGGAGTAGTATTTCGCTTAAACTCTGGTGCTATGTCTCATACTTTCGTATGGCATCGTTTATAGCTAATTTATCCTTTCCCTCATAAAGCTTCCACCATTTCCTCTCTGCTATTTTACAGAACATTTTCAACTCTTTAAACTCTGCCCTGTACCAAGGAGCTGAGGGTCTCTGTGAGGTCTGTAATAGTGACAACCTAATCTAGGGTGGCTCTAATATTGTTTTCAAATTCTAGGTAGTTTTCTTCCACTGCCGTATTTGCATCAATCGAGAAAGAAGTATTAAACAAAGGTTTCTCCTTGGATAATTTAAGAAGTTTGTTCCGTGCTCTGCCACAGCGTCTGGGATCAGGGTGTATTTTTTGCAGGACCGATTATTCTTTGTTTTGTTGGAAGAAATTCACCAAAAAGTGATCTGTCCAATACAGAGGAATAATATTCTCTATGGAGGTGAGATTCTGGGTGGAAAAAATGAGATTTAAAATACGTCCAGCTTGGTGGCCTCAGGTCTGGCACCAATTGTTGTAATCCTAAATTCTCACATGAACAAAGGAGGTGTTTTTTGTGCCAGTCCCTGTTCTCCCACAGATTATAGGTTGAAATCACCAAGAATTATAAATCTAGAATGAGCCAGGATCATATTGCTAAAGATATGAATCAGAGATTGTTAAGTAGGGGCTGGATAGGCCTGGAGGACGATAGCATAAAATGCCTGTGAATAGTTGGCCTTTGCTGTCTTCAAGAGAAAAGCCCAAACTTTCAGGGACCACTATTTCGCCCATGTTAAGTGGAGCAAAGTCCCATTTCTCTTTAAAAATCAGACCCATTCCCCCCTCGTCCCCTCTTCTAAGCCAGAGGTTTATGAAACACCTTATAGTTCCCAGTTTGACATCCGAGTCAAGGGCGGTCCAAGTTTCCATTAGGAACACAGCATCCCATCATTCGATTGTAATAGCAGATGTATTTAAGCATAGTGTTTCACCAGTGATCTGACATTAAGTAATCCACACTTAAGACTGGTAACACCATCCTCCCTACTTTTAGAAATCAAAATATTGGTGTCACCTAATGAAGTTATAGTTATAGTGTTAGGAACCGGCTTACCGAGGACCTGGGTTCTATGGGTTTGCGCCAAACCAGCACCATGCTTGGCGCTGTGCATGGCCGGTGTGCGGACGGGCGCAGACTGGCTTGCCTTTGGCACTTGTGTTGGCCTAAAATAGGGAGGGTTTTCTCCTGAATCATCAGACTAGAACGCTTACAAAAATGGCATCCGTTGGTGACCCGCTCTAACAGACTGAAGTACACCACCTTAACCAATTGTCTGACTCTTAATAAAGTTTTCAATCTAACAATTCTCAGCTTCTAACACATTTAAAACACAGTGATTAAGAAAATTGTAGCAGCAAGTTAAATGCAGCAGTAATAGCACATAGTTTTAGCAATAGTTGCAGCATCTAGCACACCATTCTCCGTAATACCTCATAATTTTTTGTGGGAGCTGGTGCACCTACTAATCCAGAGTAAGATGGACATTTGAGCTTGAACTGATTACCAAAGCAAATATTGATGGCTTTGTACTGTCCCTCCTTTATATATTTACATTGCCGTATGATCGTGTGTAAGGAGGCTGCACATTGGCACTTTAGTACTCTTAGCTCCCACACACTTCGCATTTTGCATTTCAACTCACTGTGCAATGAGTGGCTGACACTAGATGCTGTTACTCAAGATGCTGTTACTCAGCCAACTAACTTTGACTGATTTGCCTTGCATTTTTAAACACGTTTTATGTGGCCATCTAGTTTGTTTGTCTAGCTGCTACAGCTGTCTGAGGGAATGTTGCTCACTGATGTACATTCATGATTTTAAATGGCTTCCTGTATCTCACTGCAATGGTTTTTAGTAACTATGCAAATGAAGAAACTTGACTTGACTGAAATGAAAACCCAATCGTGCATTACTCTGTACAAAGAAACAGGCTCCTTAACAGCCTGTGATGGGAAAAATAACCCTGCAGTAGTGTGCCAATAAAATATTAGACTAGCATTTGACAGTTCTCTACAACTCTCCAGCAGCGAAGCAAAGATTAATGTATGTGAGTAGCACTGGTGTTCGGAATGTTGTAGATGTGCAGGTGAGCTCTGGGTTCCCTTGGCGTCTTCTACCACATCGCTCGCCGATGACTTGCTGCAGCTTTACACTGATATGATTTCTCCTGTCATTGATTTGTTTTGTAGGCAGATGATGAGCTAAAGCGCTTCTTGAAGGGCCAGGAGTCCATGGCTACATCGATCCTACAAGCTGACAATGCCCTGACGGAGAGTGACAAGGCAATAGAAGGTGAGAGGTCACAGAAGTGGACAAAATGGCAGGCAGAGCCTCCAAAATGACCTGCTAGTAGGCCTGCTGTTTACACGAGGTCCATATGTCTCAGCTCTGCGTATTCCAGACTGAATTATCGTCCAAGTAGGTGGAAATCCATCATTCCTGGAATGATTCCTCCATTCCAGATCATTCTAGGTTCACTAACAGAACAGGAAGGAAGTACCAATGGACCACTTGTGTCATTTTACATATCCCAGTAAACCTTCATGTCTGCAGGAAGATGCGGCTCCCAATCTTCATTACCGTGACCGCCATTTCTGACCCCGCAACCTAATGCAACATTTACAAAATCCTCCTCGTCTCATCAGTTCATTGCCCCAATCCATTGTGGTTAAAGTTCTAGTCCTCAGTAGGGTTGGCTCATTCAGGAGCCTCCTCCGCCATCTTCTCTACTGCTTCTTCCATCTCATTGAAATATGTCTCAATGGTGTCCTCTCTTACCTTCACGACCTTCAGGATCCCCTTCCACCACCCTTTACAGACATCGGGTGTCTCAGTCAGAGCCATGGCATACAACATTCCACTTTCTTGTACAGATATTAGAAATACTCACTATTAGGGTACCACAAATCCACCTTCACCACTCATTGCAGGCTTCTGGTAGTCGGCCTCTTAGCATACAACACTCCTCTTACTTCTAGAGCCATTTATTTATTTATTTTCAGTAACCTTGTGGCACTACAGTGAATAAACAAATGAGGATAGATCATAATGCTGAGTTCATGATTTGTGGGTAGCAGGAATCCACTCGGGGAAGGTGCTTCTCTTCGGACATTCTTCAATAGCAGCTCTGGACTTAGGTGTTAGCTATCTTGTAAAGTTCAATATTCTGCAGTTTTCTAAATATGAGATGGTCCGCTTCTGCTCTGAGTTTAGGATCACAACCAGAGATCACTTTTCATATTTGGAAGAGGAGTCAGAGCTGTGCATGGCCGTCACTAAGTTCCAAGAGGAGCTGTAATGTGGGGCCAATTTCTGCAAATATGATGGACCTTTGTTACAGTAGACCATGGGCTAAATGATACACAGTACCCTAAACGTAATCCTCATCTTTTAAGCTCAGTTTAGTCTGTTCAATTCTCTGTAAATCGAGGGACATCTTGGCTGCTTGGTTTTTTAGTCTTTGGAGTCAGGCTCTTTGGCAGGCCTCTGTAAATTTCATTGTGGTAGTAAATGTGTGGGAGAACGAGACAGCTTGTAGTTTTTTTGTTTTGGTGCAAGGCTTGGACTCGCCTGGACTCTCTGCCCCACACCGCCCATGGCCGTGGACACCCCAACGTTTTAATAGCACTGTTCTAGGGTTGGAGGAGGAAGCGCCCGCCGCAGCCCGGGGAGGGATGTCTCTGCAGTAGCCTCATGAGGTTACATTCTGTGCTTCTGCGTGTTTCTCTGGAGAGGAGTTGAAGCTGTTACACGACTGGCAGAAGGAACTTTACAGGAATGTGATGAAGGAAATTCACCAAACTCTGATCTCTCTGGGTCCTATAATTGCCTCCACCGTCTCTACATTAAGAGCAAAAGAAAATGAAGAACTCTGTCCAGTGGATGACCCGTACTCTGGTAGAAGACATGTTATTGGTCATTATCCGGGTGAGTAACACGGATGACAGCTGCCATCTGCATACACTCCATCGAAGCAGATGCACATCCATCCTGTGCCATACTAGCATTGTCAGAGCCCATTCCCCGTTCAGAAGTTGTGTCCTCAGAATGCTTTGTTCACCATAAGTTGGCAGGGTATGCCCAGACATGGGTCCCTTGCTCACTTTGCCACTGGAATCAAGCTATACTGGCTGAAGAGGGGTGAAACCCCGAAACCGGTCCTAGGATGCTTGTTTCCGGTCCACGGAGGACCTGGCTTGGCAGTTCGGGCTGGACTGTTTCACATGAGGCACAGGGTCAAGACTGATTTGCACATGGCCATGTCTAAACTGGGGTGGCATGGTGAGCAAATGAATGATGGATTTAACCCAGATCTCTTGACTGGGGATGAATGTTTTGATTTGTTCTGCATTCCGTCCATCAATTGTGTATCTTTTGCTCAGAATTCTAGGCATGTGTGATTTTCAGACCAGCAACTTTCTTTTTCTTAAATTGAGGTTTTGAATTTTGCTTATCTTCTTTTTTAGAAGCATAGTCTTGAGTGCGCTGCTTGTCTCTGGACTGTGTGCGCTCCTCTCTGTGTTCTGACCGTCCTTCTCTTTTGGAACCTTTCTTCGAGCCCTGAAAGGAACGAGAGGAATGTGTATCAGTATCCTGATACCAGTCATGTTTCTTAATATTATCCCTATTCCTAAGGTTATACCTCTTTTCAGAGTGCTCCTGTTGAGGAGATCTACCTCGGGATTGAGATCTTTTCTCTTTAGAGTATTCTTTTTTATCATCCCACTTCTTTTTAGAAGAAGTCGGTGTCTGTTTGAAAGTATCCTTTTCAGGACTGCCCTGTGGTTGAGGTTTTAAAGCTTTCCCCCCCAAACTATCCCTGCCTAATTCTGCGTACGCAGTGTCAATTATTTTGGGTACTTCATTCTCCTGTTCTAAAGGAGAGAACTCCCTTAGTCGTTGGCTGATTGCCACTGATGCTGCTTCCCCTTTAATGTTAGCTAGTATTATGGCTGATACCTGATCGTAGTTATTTAATAACTTCATCCCTAGGTTTAGGGCAGGTTCTGCTCCATAGTCGTTTTGTATCGGTCTGAATACATCAGGCACTACTGCCAGTGAAGTAATACCATGAGTTCTGGTATATATGGCAGCAAAGACTTTACCTCAAGAGGTGCAGTCCTCTAACTGTCGTGTTATCCCCATGGGCAAACAGATTGTTAACATCCTATGTTTTTCAAATTGTGTTGTATTTGGGAATACTGCTTCTAACTGGGTTATCTGCTGAGCTACCCAGAAAGGAATTTGTTCATGTTTTGTGGGCACTTTGCCCATTACCGTGTGTAATGTTTGTGGAGTAATTTTAGTCCCTGAGCTCTGCGTAGGAGCTGCTGTCTGTGTAATTTCTGTAGGTTGGACCGCAAGTGTCCTCAAGACAAAGTGTGTCATATTTCTGTAGAGTTTTATCAACTCCTTGTGTTGAAAAAGTAATTCATTCTGTGGCGTCGTGTCAATGTCTGGATGTGGTGCATAGGTCGCTAATATCGGCCATGTTGCTCCTGGAATTCCTAAAGGACCAAGCCTTGCTCTTGTTCTTATGTGGGGTAGGGCGCCATTAAACCAGAAAATATGTTCCTGGAAAGTAAGTGGAATTTCAGTCTCCTCAAAAGGAGTGTAGACTGCATGAATGTCATCATGTAAGTAATCATGAAAAGTTTTTGTTTCAGCATCTGCTGCTGGGAATATAACCCAATAGTAGAATACCTTTGTTTTGAAATCTTCGTGTGCCTCTATCACGAATATTACTACACCTCCTCTGCGTGGTAACCCATGTTTGAGTAGTTTTACTGTCAGAGTTTGTTTAAGTTTTGGCGCAATTTGTATTGCATCTACATATTCCTCACCAGACTGATTAGGTCATTATAATGAATACATATCCCGGCACTCCAAAGTAATACCTTAATTTGTTTTATACAGGTCAACTGTGTTGAATATTTATCAGTGTCTCACTGGCAATACGCAGAGATCAGTTTGTACAAAAGTATTTTCACTTTAATGTATAAAAATGCATCATATAAAAAATTACAATTTTACAGGGTGGGACCATAAGAATTCAACAGACATGGTATTGAAATGACTGCTTTTGAAAGTTGGCCATGGCTTTATGGTCTTGATCCACATGTGCAACAGCCTGATTAGGTCCTCGGTTTAAAACTTCTTCGTCAGCCATTGTGTTTTAGAACACAGTCTGACTGTCTAAGGAGTTTATAAAAAGGTTTTATGCAAAGGTTTTATGCACAATTTTGGGAAATTTTCCTTTCAAGCTTGATTAACAAACAGCCAATACATTGGATATTTCGCCTACTCAGCCGTGGTGGAGTTTTTCCCACTTACTCCAGACTTCTTTGGGTTTTGTAAGTAGGGTCCCTGAGAATAAGCACAAGCACAACTAGGCTACTCAGATTCTACTGTTTGAGTAAGTGCACCTTTAATACCACGTTGGATGCCTTATAGTGTTTTCCTAATAATACCCTGTCATACAGGACCTACGACGATTACGGATAACATATACTGTGGGTCTGGTGGCAGAATAACTCTGTACACCTACGCCGCATATATCAGCCTATGGTTCATTTTGGCTAGCTTGCAGGGCCTACTAGAATCCCCTGTTATTGGAGAGATTTGTTTTTGGCAACTTCAGAACACAATAACCTCAGACTCGTTGAAACATTATGTTACTTTTCACCCAGTCACTCGTGCATGCTTGTTTTTGCTCTCAGAGAGATACATAGAAGAAACAGTCGAATGTGCTTACAATAAGAATAAAGTGCTTACTCCTAAGAACCTGTCTAGATGAACCTGAGTGTACCTAGCATGTCTGTAGGTGCTATATAGCCTAAGCCTAAGAGCCAAGAATTCTGCTAGGCTTTTAGTCAAACCCCATTACCTGAATAGTGAAAGTGTGGGACTTCGTCCTGGACTTGAGCTGGAGGCCCCTAAGGGATCGTCAGACCACTGTCGGCTGGAGCGATGGCATGCCGGAGCTGCAGCGTCTCTGGTCAGTGTGTCGGCCGTGAAGCCTGGGTTCCCTTGTAGTAAATATTTAAATTACCTGTACTATTTTTTATGCGGTAAAATACAATAAGAATAACTCAGTAAAATAAGAGGCAGAATCCGTGGTATTAGAGGTTCTAAAAGAGGATTTTATTCCTTACAAAGGAATTATGGTTCGAACCAGGCAATCGAATTCCATCACCATGAAGGTTCAGGAAGGGATAGGCAATACATTATTGACAAGTAATGGTATATATATGAAATGCATTACAGTAAGACAGATGCAGGAGGCGTAACAGCTGATAATACAGATAAGAATACACATACGTAATGAAAAAGGCGTTATAATAGGCGTATACTAGAAACGTCATTTGAAATGATGTCACAGGTGGGTGGATCCAGAAGAGAATCCTGCAATGTCAGCAGAAATACTTGGCAGAGATGCGCGCGCAGCCGCATGACGTGTGATTGACGTGTAACTAGGGGGTGAAGGGAACGTGACATTTAGCCCTACGTGAGGAGACAGAAGTCTGGGGGGTCAGGTCAACCTAATCCCAAATCATATCTAATATCTTATGTTTAAGGAACTGTATTATCCAAAAGGAAAGGTCTTTCGGACAGAATCTATTCTATACTGACGGTTAGTGCGTGTACAAGCGTCTAAGTGTCTACATGAGATGCGAGGGGCATGGGCCTTCCATGGTGACAGGGGCTATGAATTACTTGCATGAAGACAGAGAGGCCGGGCCCTTTGCTCGGTAACTGGAAGGAACTTGAAGGTGAAATACAGTTTTTGACAGGCAACAGGCCGCATCAGGCACCGTTAGCCGCACAGGGAGTAGGACAAAGTTCATGGATACAGATGCAAACTCAGGCTGGAGCTTTTCAGAGGCAGAAGGCAGAAAAAGGCTTGATGACAGGATTCAGGGCCTACTCGCCTGAACTGTTAAACGTGAAAAGTATGCCATATAAAGTCGGTGGCCAATCATACTTAGGAATGGAATATCTGACCCATTCATGGTGGATCTGAAAGAGGACATGCTAACGGTGGACGCACATGTATTTGCGTCTTCATAGCTGGAACTGGAGGGAACATACATGTACTTGTAGCATGTACATGGAGCCGTTGGGGTCTAAGATAGGGGACATAACTGATTATAAAATTCATATTTCCTCATTCCCTCCTTGTCCCCTACGGACCCTTCATGAAACATCGATCTTCATCAATCCATCAATCTGTTCATATAACATCATCTGTTCTTCTTTCCTTTTACGAGGTCTTGAATGAAAACTTGAATGTGGAATACACGATGTGGCACACAGACCACAAATCGCTGGCCCACATTGTAGACATAAGCAGCAACTGAATAGTATGAGAAAGCCAATACCTAGGAATGATAGAATCCTCCATCCCCAGGCTGACAACACGCTCCAGAACCAACCGGACCAAGTCCAGGTGCCTGGACTCTGGTGTATCTGGCTTACAATCTTATGAAGGCGAGTTATGGCTTTATATACTGACGGCGCGTTTTCTGGGATGAAAACACAGCAACTTGATCCGATGACCCTACAAGCTCCGCCCCTATCGGCCAGGATGACGTCAAAGACAAGACGATTTTGAAGGACAACAATCCGCATCGCAGACTGCTCCTCTGTTAAGTTACCTAGGGCGGAAGTCGTTTCATTCACTACTGCTTCAAGGGTTCTAGTTAATCTACGTATCAGTTTACTATTAGTGACTGTACCTATGTAGGGAAAGAAACCTTTATTGAAATCTGTGTATTGCTCCCATGCCGTTTCAGTATAGTCAACAATTGGGAGATCTCTCTGATGTCTGTTGTGTACTAAATGGGTATTCCTATGGTAATCAGGCGGGGCTAGGAAAACAGGTGGCAGAAGGAATGCAATGTAACAGGTACCATCCCAATCTAGAGGTAAACGTATGTATGCGGTCTGGCCACATATGAAGTAGGAATGACGAGAAGCTCTAAATGTAGACTTGCCTTGATCACTGAATTCGATTACAGTGGTACATTTACTATGGCCCATGTGTATTGAACCATTCTTTCTTACACATAATTCACCTTTAACTGGAAATACTGACATAGCGGGCAAGATTGGTACAGCTTCGGATTCAACATTCAGAATCATGAGGTTAAGTGTAAAGTTACCTAATCCATATACTTCATTTTCTAGATCAGTTCCTGTTCTTTTGGGAAGTCCCTCCTTGTTAGGGTAGCAGACTTTGAGTAAAACTAGGTTCAGGTTTCCCCATACCCAGTTGTCCTGGTAAACTACAGAATTTGAATCTAGGGAATTAATCAAACTAAACCATGCTCCACAGGAGCCATTGTGTGTGAATGGATACGGAAAGAGGGGCAGAACTCCCTTGTATTTCTGATAAAGAGGGAGTCGGCCACATATCCAACAATTTGTAGCATTGCTGGTCTGATGGGAATGATGTAACATACTAATGAATGTATTGTTACGCAGCGCAAATCTATAGGACAACTCATGCGGAGGTAATTCGCTAAAAGAATGTTCGGCAGTAGCATTGAAAGCACGCTTGGAAATAGGATAATACATATGTAACAGTATACTTGCGAAAATAATCAGAAGACTTAGAAAAAACATAATTAATAATGTCACTATACAGTGACTACGAAGTGATTTACAGTACGCATGTTTCTTGAGCTGTTTCTGTCTATTTCTCTTTCTATTTCGGTCTAGAGGATACATGTCAGAGACAAATTCAACCGATTCACCTTGGAGAGGACTTAAACAATCAAATTGTCTGACTTGCTAGACCTTAGTTTCAGTTTATAGTTCTCTTTTTCTGACTTTTCAACCAGGGGGAGTTTTGAATCAGTCGGTGAGGGAATGCAGGGCTGAAAGTTCAAGTCTGATGGTAGTCCATGAAATTTTTTGATATGGCTCGAGTGTAGCCACCCCTTGCGACCCTCAATCTTCACGGCTGTCCTTGTGGTGAGAAGAACGAGCTTCGGCGACTGCCAGCGAGGCTCCAGCGGGCTCCTCCTGTCGAAGTTTCTCACAAGCACTAGGTCACCTGGGACCACTTCATGGGACTTCACCTCAGTGTAATCGGGAAAAGCTGCAGCTACCTGTGAACGACAAGATTGTAGTGCAGACATCAAGGAAGCCAGGTAATCTGTCAGCATATTACAATCAACATCAGTGATTTTACGAGGTATAGGCGTCCCCCACATATTCGGTGGCCTACCGAAGACCACCTCATACGGGGATAGCCCTGTTCGAGAATGTGCTACCATTCTCATGTAAAAGAGCGCAACTGGTAAGGCTACTATCCAGTCGACCCCTTTTTCTCTACAGATTTTGGACAGTCTAATTTTCAAGGTTTGATTATGGCGTTCCACGAGACCTGCTGCCTCGGGATGTCGGACACAGTGGAATTTCCATTGATAGCCTAACAGAAGTGAAACGTGTTTCATTAGCTCGGATGAGAACGGCTGGCCGTTATCTGAGTACACGACACGGGGCAAACCATACCGTGGGAAGAATTCTCGAACTAACTGTTTGGCAGTAGTCGGGGCAGTGTAATCTGAGACGGGATAAGCCTCTGTCCAACGGGAAAGAGCACATACAACTACGAGGACATATTTGAATCCTCGACATCGTTCCATCTGGATATAATCCATCTGGAGGACTTCAAAAGGGTGATCGGGAGGTTGGAATCCACCTTGCTCTACAGGAATGCTTTTACCGGGATTGAACTGACAACATATCATGCAGGTACGTACTTTCTGTTTGGCTGCTGCTCGCAAGTGTTTGTTGAACCAAATGTGTTGAATACTATCTAGCATAGCTTTTTCTCCTAGGTGCGCTGGACTATGTATTGTATTAATGATAA
The DNA here is from genome assembly GCF_964204655.1 of Triturus cristatus. Taxonomy (NCBI): domain Eukaryota; kingdom Metazoa; phylum Chordata; class Amphibia; order Caudata; family Salamandridae; genus Triturus; species Triturus cristatus. Next base: position 58,176,532 of record NC_140590.1, read on the forward strand.
CTTGAACCATGGAGTCGGGGAGAAACCATATAGATTTTCCCTTCGTCATCCATCCTTGATCCGTTTGGATCCCTCCTAATTCAGTCCATTTCTTTATTTCCTCTGGTGTAGCATGTGTCTGTATGTCAATTACATCAAGGGCGGGATCCTTAACTGTCATGCAGTGTGTTGGTGTCGGAACTATTGTCTTTGTCATGTCAGTTGTATGAGTCTGATTCTGAGCAGTCTGTTTAGCTGTTCGGTCAGCTAGGTCGTTACCCTGAGAAATAATGTCAGTCACTTTCGTATGGGCCTTGCACTTCATAATCGATATTGCAGTAGGTAAATGAATTGCATCTAATAGAGCTTGAATGAGGGGTCCGTGTTGGATGTGGGCACCGTGAGAAGTTAAATAACCTCTTTCGCGCCAAAGAACGCCGAAGTCATGGACGACTCCGAATGCATAACGTGAATCTGTGTATATGTTGACTTTCTTATTTTTGGCTTGAATTCAGGCTTGTGTCAGAGCGATGAGCTCTGCTGCTTGAGCTGACAAGGTATCAATACAATTTGTTTCAATAACTTCAGTGTCTGTTGTGACTGCATAAGCAGCCACTAACTCTCCTGTACTTGTTCTCATGCATGAACCATCTACATACAATGTCAGGTCTGGATCTGGTAATGGAATATCTGTCAAGTCTTGTCTGGGTTTCGTCGTAATAGTAATGACTTCAATACAATCATGTGCCAATGGATCTGTTCCACTTAATGGCAAAAGTGTGGCAGGATTTAATGTACTACAACGTCTGATTTCTATGTGTGGCTGGAACAATGTTAGTTCGTAGCCCGTCAGTCTTGCTATAGTCAAGTGTTGTGTTTGTGTCCGGTTCAAGAAAACCTCTACTGCGTGTGGTACTTGTACTGTCAATTGGTGTCCTAATACTATGGCATCGCTTTGTCTGATTGTTAAAGCTGTTGCTGCCACTGATTTCAGGCACGCAGGAAGAGCCTGAGCTACGGGATCTAACGTACTAGAAAAATAAGCACATGGTTTGTGTGATCCTGCTTGTTCCTGAGTGAGTACTGACAAGGCAGTACCTTCGCGTTCTGTAACAAAAAGTGTAAAAGGTTTACTGTAACATGGTGTTGCTAAAACAGGTGCTTGACATAAAGCTTTCTTTAAGCTTTCAAAAGCTTGTGTATGTTCCTGAGTCCAAGGGAGGACAGTCGATGTTGCTGCCTCCTGGGTTGTCAACTGAATGAGTGGTTTTGCTAGAAATGCATATTGAGGGATCCACTGCCTACAGTACGAAGTGAGGCCTATGAATGCCCGCACCTCCTTTTGTGTCTTGGGTGGCGGCATATTAACAATTAACTGAATGCGGTCAGGTGTAAGCTGTCTTCAAAATGAGGGTACCCAAGCACACGTAAAAATCAAGGTCATAACAGTTAGAATGTACATAAACAAGTAACACAAGTGGATCTTCGTCTCTTTCTTTTATGTTTCTTCGATTTAATATTCTTTTTCTCAGAATGTATTTCACAGTCTTCAAAGTGGTTCCCAAGCCAACACGTGTTTCGTCGCCTTTAGTAGATTTTTACATGCGACTTGTTCACGGCTAGGTACAAATTGATATGGTATTTCACATTAGTTTATATGTTATTACAAGATGCAAACATTTGTAAACAACGTAAACAAATGTGCTCCCAGGGTAGGTGTAAGTACTATGGGTAGATTTATCCATAGGTGGTATCAAAAGGCTATAGTGTACTATCAAACACCGTGAGGTAAGGTGAGTACTAGCCTTATCATATCAGTTGGTGATTGTCAGATCTTCTACAGAACTTGCGTGTGAGTGACATATGTGAGACAGTCATATATGTGCAGGAACTTAATTCTAGTCTAAATTAATCAGGTATCGCATGCGGTATGAACAGTCCATTAAGTCAGAAAACACAATATGTACGCCGGCTTATTATCGTAAATAAAGAACTATGAATAGAAATAGATCGTGTGCTAAATGGAAGGAGCAGGTGAGGCAAATAAAACAACTGACCTGAACACTGTTTTGAATGCAAAATCTGTAATAAATGTAATCAAGATAAGAAAAAATGTCGCTATTAGTAACTATATAAAAGGACACTTTGTAAAATGCTGGAGTAGTGGACGAATTCTTGTCCACATTCATATACATACGTCCAGTATGACGATAATTCCAGGTCATACAATCATACGACGTGGGAGGGGGAGGTTATAGAATTTCTTCAGGGTAAAATTGCTTTCCAATCTCAGCTGTGCTCGGAATTTGAGCACCCCGTCTGAAACAAAGAGATAGATTGTCTCAGTATTGCCAACGGGCAACAGAACTGGTATATCTTGTCAGAAATTTCGTTTCTGCGGCAATCACGAGGTGAGCTATGCATATATATGCGTGACCCGTATACGTATCGTCTATGTTCAATATAAAACATCTAGTCTTAAAAACCCGAGAGATGCACAGTATGATCTTAACATGTAGACAGTATACTACTGGTCTGCCCATAATATCACTTGCTATTACCGTAAATATAAAATATGGTCTCAGCATGCAGGAGTATATTCTCGGTCTGCCCATGTAATCATTTGTTCTAAAGGAGGGACCACAGGAAAACTAAAATACTTAATCGCTTCAATCCAATATTATCTATGTTCAGTAAAAAGGAATCCCCGTTAGAAACAGATAAATATCCTAGTGTCCTCTCTATCTGGCTTATTATCTTTAAACGTATTTACTCTCGGTAAAGAGTAAAAGGTTATGGTAAAAAGACAACGCGTGCTCCGTTATACGTCCTCCTCTTACCTCTGGGTATACGAAGTGTATCTTCCCCCAACCGCGTCTGGCTCCAAATTAGAGTTGTTGGTGTACGTTTGCTCGGCAAGTATATGCACGAGTCGGAGGTCACGTGACCGGAAGTGTGTCAGGTGCGAAAGACAAACGACCGAAAACCACAGGCGCCATATTTGAGAAGGTTATGTCTAGGTAGTATGGAGTGAGAAGATATCTCTCCATATTCTATGTTAGTACTATACTAATAAATAAGACGCGGTAAAACCATGTTTTTCAACATTCAAATCCCGATATAAATGTGCGTAACGTTATCACATTAGTAACCGATTTATTAAATCGGTAAAATATATTTCATTGTGCGTTTGCGTCGTATAAGGAAGGACCAAACTTAGAGTATCTAATTATAATTGTATATCTATTATGAGCGTATTTTAAGCACATATTGATTTGCAAATTTGGCAGCCATCTTGGATCAGGACATGTCCAAGATAGTGAAGGAAAAGAAAACTTTATAAAGGGCCCAAAGTGAACAGAAATCACGACTGCTCTATATAGGCAGTGACTGAGTGGATATTATAAAGCGTAAGGATAGGGCCACATGTACATATATCTGTTTAACCAAATAGAAATCTGAAACTATTAAAATTAAAGAAGATAAAGCGCACCGGAAGTATTCTGATAAATTGTTTGTCAAGTATCTAAGGAATTTCCAAGACTCAAAGACTGTACATACCGTGATGTATATAGAATTAATAATGGCTTACCACATATAATAAATGGTGATTTATGGTGAATGGGTGAGTGACATCATGAAACATATACTTCGCCGAATTCTCATAGTCTCTTCAATAAAACCGTATTTGCACAACAACCACATGTTTTCAGAAGAACAACACCTATGTATTTAAACACTGTCCATTCATCTCAGGAGATGATACAATACTATGGCCGTATATAGTGTCTGACTTCATTTGCCAAGAAAGTAATGCATTTCATCATCAACATTGATCCCCAACTCAGTCGTACGCAATTTCAGTATCCAGGAAGCTTCATTTCTACGAAGCATGAGTTCTCTGTTACCCCCTCTAGGGTTTCTCATGGTTTGCTCTATACCATAGAATGTAAAGTCCCTGTGTACTTCCTGCGAGTGGCATTCTAGGATGTGTGTCGCAATGGGGTATCTTTGATCACCTTGTTTCACTGCCCTCATGTGTTCCCCTATCCTGACACGTAGGGGGCGTATCGTGCTGCCCACATATTTTTTATTGCACCTGCACTCAATAATATATACAACAAAATTTGTGTTGCAATTGATATTCGTCCTAATCTTGTAACATTTCTCGTTAGGACCCATGAATTCCAATTTCTTGTTGTACGCCCATTTACACGCTGAGCAGTGTCCACATCTATGGAAGCCCTCCATATGTGTAGTCAACCAGTTTTTACCAGTAGTGGCTATTGGATAGCTGGGGCTAAGGAGACCTCTAAGGGAGTTCCCTTTTTTATAGGTGATTTCTGGTTTGTTGCCAATGACCCCTGTCATGGTATCGTCTTTTTTAAGGATATGCCAGTGTTTATTGAGACTTTTAACTAGCACATCCGAGATGTCGTTGTAGTTTGTAATAAATCTTACTTTGTTGTCATCTGTCTTTCTTTTGTTAATATCCCTGAGGGTCGTTTCTCTTTTAATCTTCACGATCCTAGACTTTGCTTTTTTAAGAATGTTGGTGTTATAGCCCCTGGATTTAAAACGTTCAGTCATTTCTTCAGTACATTTTGTAAATTCAGCGTCCAGACTACAGTTGCGTCTGGCTCTGACAAATTCTCCATAGGGTATCGCATTGATCTGGTGCCTAGGGTGCGCGCTGGTGGCATGTAATATTGCATTGCACGCTGTGTCTTTGCGATACAATCTGCTATTAATCTGATTGTTTCCTACGTACAATTCTATGTCAAGGAATGTTATTCTCATCTTGCTATGCTCGTGTGTGAATCTGATATTCCATGTATTATTGTTGAGGTGCCCGCACCTCCTTTTGTGTCTTGGGTGGCGGCATATTAACAATTAACTGAATGCGGTCAGGTGTAAGCTGTCTTCCCCCCTTGGACAGCAAGTGCCCAAGGTACACAACTTGCTGAACACAGAATTGCAGCTTTGAAGGAGACACTTTGTGCCCCTTGTCGGCTAGGAATTGTAAAACCGTCAGTGATGCTTTTTCACATTCATATTCGCTTCGGGCGGTGATCAGCAGATCATCGACATACTGAAGCAAGGCAGTGTTAACTGGCATGTGGATACTGTCAAGTTGTCTTTTCAGTGCTTGGCTATAGATGCTGGGGCTTTCTGTGAATCCTTGAGGTGCGCGTGCGAATTTAAAACTACGTCCATTTAAACTGAATCCGAACAAATATTGACTTTCCGGATCGATTGGGACGCTAAAAAAGGCGTTCTTGAGATCAATTACAGTAAAGAACGTTGCTTCTGAATCAATAGCTGTTAGTAATGAAGAGATGTCTGGGACCACGGGGTATTGTGGTACTATGCATTTATTCAATTCGCGCAGATCAATAACTAATCGATATACTGGCGGTGCTTTTGGATCAGTTCGTATAAGAATCGGAATTATCGGGGAATTACATACATTTGAGTCGGTTTCCACAACCACTCCTTGTGCAATGAGCTCGTCAATGATTTGCAGCAAAGCCACTACAGCATCTGGAGGTAACTTGTATTGTCGCATTCGTGGTAGTACCACTCCTGTTTTGAGTGTGACTCGATATGGTGTAATGTGCATGCAACCAACATCAGTGGGGCCTTGTGCCCATAAATGTGCAGGTAAATTCTGTAACCGGTGATCCATGTCTCTGGACACGTAGTGACCTTTAAAGTCACACAAAAATAATCGTACTCCTTCCGGAGAACAACATATTATAGCTCCTAGAGCTTTCAGTGTCTTTATACCTAACAAGTTTTCTGGACATGATTTAGTAAGTAATAAATCTGTAGTTCGTGTCAATGGACCAACCGTAAGTGGAAGAGGTAGCGATACTTCATTAATAATAGGCTTTCCTGAGAATCCAAGGGAAATATTCTGTGAGCCTGAGAGGGGTGCCCCTGGAACTTCGTTGTGACTTATAGTTGTTCTGCTTGCCCCTGTGTCAACTAGAAATTTTCTGTCTTTCCCTAATACTTGACTATGTACATAAGGTCCCTCTTGGTCTACAGGAACCTCAATAAGGGGTAAGCCAACTTCCTTCTCTAGGCTATTTCATGTGTATCGCTGATAATCGGGATAGTCAGCTTGTGCATACTGGTACATCTGTTGTGTCGTGGTTTGTGTTGCAGCAATAGGCTGCGGCTGTGATACTGCTACGGTCTGTTGTGGAACTGGCATAGGTTGCACATGCTGAGGTACTTGTTGTTGGATCTGATCCTGCCTAGGTGGACGTGGTCTCTCCTTGGTTTTACCCGTAGAGATATTATGTTTTAGAACTGCACAATTGTGTATATAATGACCTGGCTGTTTACAATAGTTGCATGTCCCTTTTACAGGAACCGCCGAATCACTGGACTGTGTCATACCCTTTTTATGACCGTCAGCTGGAACTGACTGAGCAACAAGCATTTTCATTTTCGTGTCTTTCATACGTCTTTGTTCATGTTCTTGTTCTTCTCTAATTCTATTATGGTGATATTGTAACATTTGTAACATCTGTGACGGGGTATTACCTTGCCAGGTACTCTCGAATTTCAATACTCTATTCTTAACTTGGGGCAGGGAATTTTCTACTAGTTTTGTCACAAACAGATGTGGATACGACTCACTATTTGCTTTTATGCCACTATTAATACCAAAACATTTTTCAAATCGGGAATAAAAATCACTAGTGTCTTCGTCTTGTTTTTGTTTACAGGCTGAAATTGCACCCGAGTCTTCCTTTTTCGTAGTTAATAAACGTGGCAGTACCTGCACTAATAATCCGGGTAATGCTGTAGTCTTTTCCCCAAGCCCTGAACCTGCAGTTCGGGCCTTTTCTTCGTTTTCTAATACTGTCCAATCAATCTTTTGGTCTCCCACCTCCCATTCCTTTTCTTTGAGTTTCTCGTAAATACCGGCAGGCAATAATACTTTTAATATTTTCATAATGTCAGGGTAGGTATAATCTCCCATGAGTAACATGTCTTTTATCTCACGGTGGAAACCTGCTGGATCTTTGTCATGGCTAGGTACTACTTTCTTCATTTCCAATAGTTCTATTTTAGTTATGGGTGTGTACACAAACACGCGTTTAAAAGTATTGTCGTCACCTTTGACTGGGTGCACTTCGCGTAAGGGATTCTGTCTTTCTATGTGATACGTTTTTCTTTCCATGGTGGGAACTGAAACATGTTCTGGGTATACGAAGACAATGTACTGGTGACGATATTCTAGAGTTTCTTTAATTAAGTCAGTACCTGAACCTCTCCATTTATTCGTGAGTAATTCTATCAGGATATCAGGTAGGGGACCAGGATCGGAGTGTTGGCTTTTATATAATATAAGGAGGTGTTGTATCATGTATATACCAGCTAAACGCTGTTCGTCTGGGGTAAGATTCAAAAACGTGTGTGCTAGCGCATCATCACTGTATTTTTCAGAACTGTCAGCCCACTGTACTGCCGACCTGGCTAATTCTTGTTCATCCATAGAATCGAGCATATGATACCCCCTTCGGTCTCGGAGTAATTTATCAGCAGCCTGGAATAGGTGATCAGGGGACCTTGTATTTAACATAGGGGCTTGAAAATTTCTGTTACATTCTGGACGTATCGGACGTATTGGATCATTAAAGTATCTGGTATTGTTAAAAGATCTTCCCCTACCTACATAAGCTATCGTTTCTCTGTTTTGTAGTTCTGATTGACCTGTGGGCATTTCTGATTCTTCCTCCTCCTCTCCCTCTGATTCAGTTTTGTCTGCCTCTAATCTGGCTTTGTGTATTCGTTCTACTTCTTTGCGGATCTTTCGGCACATAGCTACTATACACTTCTGTTTATCATGTTTTCCCTCTGATATATTCTGACCCCATCTGGTAAGTACTTGCATTTCATCCTGATCTACCTCAGGCCTATCTCTGTTTCTGATCAAGCAGTTTATGAAGAAGCGTAACAAGAATCCCTGTATATCCACTTTCTGGTATTCCATGGCCTCGTCAATACTTTCAGGGCCTTGCCCCGTTTGGACAAAGCGATATATATTGTCTAGATGAGCAACCATTCCTGGTAGCATCGTTAAAAAGTTCGAAGCTCGTCGTATACGTAGTGATGATAGCAACATTCTGTCCTTTTTACCGGGCACTGGATCATATCTACAATCTGCAAGAGATTCCTTAAATATATCGGAAGTTGCTGTTTGGGGTGTACGTTGGTATGCTAAATCTCTAAAAGTCAGTTTATTTCCTGGCGGTGGCGTGGAAAAAATTGGTGCCGCACCTCCTGTCGCACCTTCTGAGGTGCTAGGCACGAAAGGATTTGTTGAATGTGAGGTAGAGACTGTAGATGCAGGAAAAGCGGTAGAAACAGATGAAACGGTTGGAATGTGAGGAGGAGTTTGTTGTTGCGGAGTTGGGGGCGGATGATCTTGGGGTTGAGCACCATCGACAGGTGGTGTGTGTGGCGGAACATTAACATACTCGGGAGCTACATCGTCTAAATAGGAAGAAAGGAAAATATCTTTTGCGGTCTTGGGATGTGCTTTAATCGGGAGTAATGGAGGTGGTAGATCTTTCGGTATTTCCGGGGTGGCCTTAGGTAAACCCTCGGCCAGAAGAGGATACATACCATTCATAAGAGTGTTTCGTTGTCTGTCTACTTGTTCTGACTTTACTCGGATACCTTCCTCAATTAATATATTTTCTCGGGCTTTATTTGAATTCTCCCTACTTTTCTCTTCTTTTCTGAGCGCTTTCTCTGTGCGTCTATGCGATTCTTTACGCCATAATTCAATGGCATCTTTCTGTGACTGTCTGGCTTTCTTTTTCCATAATTCTTCTTCTACTCTCATGATGCAATCTGCATCCCATGTCCCAGCTGCGGGCCATCTCTGACTTTCTGCTAAATCCTTAGTGTAGTCCACCCATAAATCAAGATATAATACGGCATCTAAGCCATGCTTATGGTACATAAAGTACCCTGGAGTGTCCCTAGGTGGAATGGGAACAGCTTCTTCGAGTACCCCTTTTCTAGTTTTGATCTGTCTTAATTTTGAAAAGAACGGCATTTTTAAACCTTGCTACTTGATTCTTACTCAAACTCTTAATACCTGGACTTGAACACAATTAATACAATAAACACAATAATGAACATTCATTCATACCACAGTTTTTAAAACATATTAAAACATTTAACATTTAACGAACAATGATGATTAGAAGAAAACTAGCTACTGACATAATACTAATACTAGATAATACTGGATTATACACAAGATATACTATATATACTGCTAAACAGTACAGATACACTGCTGAAACAGTGCAGACCGGATCTGTGTACCCAAACCCGTCTTGACCGGCACAAACTAATGTGCACGTCTAAATGCCTTCCCAGCAACGGTACTCACCGGGACGCACAGAACGGAAGGCCTCGGAACTGAACTGGACTGGACCGGACTGGACTCGATTCGACTCGGAACTTCGGAACCTGGTGGGCCTCTGTATACCTCGGATCTTGCTCTCTCAGCTAGGCTCTGGTCGGGATCCTTCGCACTTCTCACCGCCTCGTCTGGGTGTTGATCGCAGCCTCAGTCACCCCCGCTTAGCAGGAGGGAGATACAGGAAATCCTGCGGGTACGCGTAGTTGTCCGTCCAGCTGTGGCAGGAGACCGGGCCTGCAACGCACCTCCGGCGCGTGAGATGGGGAAAGTGTCCCTATTCGGGCGCCAATTTATGTGGTAAATATTTAAATTACCTGTACTATTTTTTATGCGGTAAAATACATTAAGAATAACTCAGTAAAATAAGAGGCAGAATCCGTGGTATTAGAGGTTCTAAAAGAGGATTTTATTCCTTACAAAGGAATTATGGTTCGAACCAGGCAATCGAATTCCATCACCACGAAGGTTCAGGAAGGGATAGGCAATACATTATTGACAAGTAATGGTATATATATGAAATGCATTACAGTAAGACAGATGCAGGAGGCGTAACAGCTGATAATACAGATAAGAATACACATACGTAATGAAAAAGGCGTTATAATAGGCGTATACTAGAAACGTCATTTGAAATGATGTCACAGGTGGGTGGATCCAGAAGAGAATCCTGCAATGTCAGCAGAAATACTTGGCAGAGATGCGCGCGCAGCCGCATGACGTGTGATTGACGTGTAACTAGGGGGTGAAGGGAACGTGACATTTAGCCCTACGGGAGGAGACAGAAGTCTGGGGGGTCAGGTCAACCTAATCCCAAATCATATCTAATATCTTATGTTTAAGGAACTGTATTATCCAAAAGGAAAGGTCTTTCGGACAGAATCTATTCTATACTGACGGTTAGTGCGTGTACAAGCGTCTAAGTGTCTACATGAGATGCGAGGGGCATGGGCCTTCCATGGTGACAGGGGCTATGAATTACTTGCATGAAGACAGAGAGAACGGGCCCTTTGCTCGGTAACTGGAAGGATGTTTACCTAAACTACTAGACAGGAATGCATTGGATGAGGAGCGGAGCAGATAACTTGAAGGTGAAATACAGTTTTTGGCAGGCAACAGGCCGCGTCAGGCACCGTTAGCCGCACAGGGAGTAGGACAAAGTTCATGGATACAGATGCAAACTCAGGCTGGAGCTTTTCAGAGGCAGAAGGCAGAAAAAGGCTTGATGACAGGATTCAGGGCCTACTCGCCTGAACTGTAAAACGTGAAAAGTATGCCATATAAAGTCGGTGGCCAATCATACTTAGGAATGGAATATCTGACCCATTCATGGTGGATCTGAAAGAGGACATGTTAACGGTGGACGCACATGTATTTGCGTCTTCATAGCTGGAACTGGAGGGAACATACATGTACTTGTAGCATGTACATGGAGCCGTTGGGGTCTAAGATAGGGGACATAACTGATCATAAAATTCATATTTCCTCACCCTCCTGCTCTCTGATAGCAAGAAGTACTGTATTTATACAGTCTATGTGCGCATGTTCCCCATTGTTCAGTATGAGGATGAAGTTGGGGATTAAACCTTGTGCCTAGATGGGAGAGGAGAAGTGTACCCCCTGGACAGTGTACTCATCAATTATTCATATGCGCTAAGGATGACGTCTTTAGCAATATCGATTGGGGAAAAACCCACCCTCAGCATGGATCTAGGTGAAAGATTTAGTCCATATAAGGCATTATGGCCGTAAAAGGCATTCTGTCCTTATTTGGAGTTATGTCCTTATAAGGCTCGTTCATATGAAATACGGGCGCAGATGTAGGGAAAGTGTACGATGTTTCCTGGACCTATATTAGGGTACCGATATGAAATATAACAATCCAAATGTGGAAGGGCAGTCACCCAGAGACGCATTAACCCCCAAAAACACACTTTTACAGAGACATGTGAAAGGCACAGCCACTCACTGACTGAAACATACAAGAGCACGTGCAGTCTCCCTTTGATGCCACTACATTGCAAGCATGGGGGCAGTAGTTGGCCTTACGGCTAGGGCGGTTGACCTCAAATATTGGGAACCGGGTTTGAGTCTCAGCAAGGATGCGCAACATCCTGTGATTCTGGGCAAATCATTTACTCTCCCAGTGTCTAACAAAAATTAATGTGTCCTCATGTAACGCAACTGGTGCTTGTGTAAAGCGCTCTGATACCAGATACCTTCAGGTTAAGTTTGCGCTATATAAAACTCTGGAAAAAAAAAGGCTTCCTATACTACTGGATATGCTGCTAAAACAAGCTGCCATCAGAGGAGATCGAACTGGACATGGTAGGAAAGACTCCACTCTCCACCATTTTCGCTTCCCTCACGTGTCTGGTGCTCCATACTGAGTATGATGAAAATAGTTGAGAGGTTTTCCCCATGGTTCCAAACCTGAGCCAACCCGAAAATCCCTATTTCTTTCAAGCCAAAAGTGCAACTACAGTGAAACTCTCTCTGCCTTCAAACACTTGAGAACTTGTTCCCAGAGGAGTGGTTCTTAACACTAGACTCATTTAAACACAGAGGAGGAACCTCACCACTAGACATCTGTCTCTCTTGGACACTGAAAATATCTTTGCAAGTTCGATACTCCACATTTCTAGCACTAACTCCCACCCCCCTTCACAGACTTAGCACTGATATTTACGACTCTGTCATCTGTGTTGCGCAAACTAGGGCTTTGCCCTAATTCTACACGGTTTGGCTTTCCCACCCACGGATGCCTGAACTTAGTTCAACACGTGACAGTGAAAGCCCAGGGGCCACATTACACATGCGGTGTGTTTTCCTTGATTGCAATTAAAGAGGTGCGCTCAGCGCGATTAGGAAAATGCGCCACATTATGGTGAATGTGCTGCCCCCTGGGCAGCCGCAAACTCATGCTGATTCACATGAAATACAGCTGTTTTGAAGCTGCTGCGTGTTTCACAGTGCAGGCGGAAACTCGCCTGCACTTTTAAAAGGGAATAGAGATCCCCTAGCAGGCGGGTGCAGTCAGTGACTGCACTCGCCTGCAAGGGGATGTCTGGGGGTCCACAGGACCCTCGTTACACCCTGCAGAGGGCTGCTGTCAAAAGGTGGGACTCTGTCAGTGCGCCTCCTGTTGAGGCTCCTCCTCGCGTAGAGATGAGTTGACATATATTGGAGACATGGACTGCCAGTGAAAGACTGGATAAAAGTATTACTCTTTTGTAATGACGCACAATGGCGCCCTGCATATCTATGCCTCAACACTCCCTCCTACATCAGGGCTAAAGGTCATTTTGTCCTGTTTGTATTGGATCTTTTATTGACGTGAAAACAAGTTCATATGAGCTAAATATGTATTGTGTTCTGCAGTTTTCCTGTATGTAGCAGCTATCTGCAAGTATGAAATGATCAAATTGTTGCTCAGTTTTGTATGATTTTGACGGCAACTGTTTGTTTGCTTTGTTTGTTATCTCAAATTTAACGATGACTTAAAAATAAAGTAAAAAAAGAATTAGAGGTGGGGGTTTGTGAAGATTATGCGAACCGGCAAGATGAGCCAGTGGAGCTGCGTCAAGTGATGGAGTCCTCTTTCTTCATGACCTGCACAAGGTGTGTTACACCATGTAGGATCCCCTTAAGGATGCCAGGGTGGAGTTTAGGAGGTCATGCACAAGAGTGTTGTTACCATCCACATGCACAAGTACAAAGGCTTGAACAGTGGGTCTGAAGTAACTTTATGAAAGGAACAATTTCACTTTCTTTAGTAACGAGAACTGTTACCAGGCTGTTCTTGCTTTCTTGGCATGTGTTCTTGCAAGGTGAGGTTGGGGTGGAGGGTGAATCCAAGTGCCTTGGTGTTGGATGAAATGTAGGCTTTGAATTCACCACGTTATTGAATGAACTAGCTGTTCCCTGTTCCAGGAAAATGAATGGAATCCTAGCTTGGTTGGGTTGAGCTTCTGGTTGGTGCTGGACAGCCAGGTCTGAATGAGGGCAGGAAGTGTTTGAGACACTAAATGCTTGAAGCAGAGTGGCGTTTCAAGTCAAGGTATTTATAATCATATATAATAAAAAAACAGTTTTCTGTGTGACTCATTCCAAGAGCATCTATGGTCTAACTTCAAGGAATTCAGTTGAATAGTATGAAAATTAGTGTAATATTATATAAACATACAAGGCCCAATAATTTACTTCTTTGATAGAAATTATATTGCTCTTCATATGAGATGTATTCATAGAAGGTGCAAACTATACAATGGAAAAGTGCAGACGACGCGGTGTTGGTGTCGGGTTATTTATCCCAGAGTGATATCAAATGCATTCTATCATATCTCTCGTTATCAACAGTTTGTAGCACAGCTTGTGTTAGAGGATTATATTAATTCATATATTTCTTTCATGTTATTCTGTAACCAGGGAACGGGGTATCTGCATCTCCACCGAATTCTAAGTGTAGGGTATCGCAACTGTTTTGTTTGTGATCCGCCAACTCTATGCAGATGAATTACCAAGAACATCACTAAGTATCTGTACAAACAGTCACAAACGACTGCCAGAGGAACACATCAGTGTGAGACGTAACATGTAAAATCCCTAGCGCGAGTTACTATAAATACTGCAACCAATGTACACCCTATCTACCCACGTGGGATCTCAACGGAGGGATCAGTAGCACTCAGGAAAGTCAAAAGCTGTCGTGTATCCAGCCCGCACACGATCTACTGAATGTGCGATGCCGCTGAAAATACCCCACGTCTGTAACCTCTCTAGAACCCACTGGACAACACAGTGGGGCAGTGCCGTCCTGTCCATAGACGTATCCTGCTATCCCCGCTTTAATGTTGGTATGATTATATAACATAAGACTAATCATCGTACAAGTCAGCTGAATACCTTGAAGTTAGACTATAGGTCTATGTGAGTTATATATTGTCAGCATATTGGTGAATTTGATGTTATCGGAGAGTAAATCCCAAAGGGGCTCCATATGGAAATGGAATATGAAATACCGGTATTTGTAAAAGCGCAAATAATTACCCCTAAGGGTGTCAAGGCGCTGGGGGCCGTCAGGAAGGTTAAGCAAGCTGTTGCCCAGAGTCCCAGGGTGCTGGGCCAACCTGCTGCCGGGGATCGAACCGTGAGCCCCGGTGTCCCGGAGTCAGCCGCCATGGCCGCTGCGCCACACCTCTATGGAGGTTGAGCATATTGACCATGGACAGTAGGGAAGCCTCGGTGACTAAGCAGGTGATGGGGTCTTTTAGGATCTGATATTCCATCAGTATGGAGGAAGGGATAAGGGACTTTAATCATCACGGTCCTGAGATTCTGTATTTTCTGGGCCACTTATTTTCTGTCTGCTCTGAAGAATCACTGTAGCTGCAGGCAGAGCTGTCAATCCCAAAAGGAGGTGTGAATTTGGGAAAAGATAGATTTCCTTTAGGCTATAAAGAAAACCAAACATGGCCCCCAGGCAAGCACACTCACTATTCATTGGTATGGGAGATGCCATTCACAGGGACCTATGAACCAAGAATTGTTTATAATCGGGACTGCTGCCGACTACAGGCAAGGGCTCCAGCAGGTCTAACAGATGCTATTACAGCACACCCACAGTGCGCCATGTAGTCTTCTAAGTCGTGCTTTTCTTATGTTTCTCTGCTTTATCTCAAGTTTATCTTAAGTATCTCTACTGATGATAAACATTAAAGGAGACCTACTTTTATTCACAGGCTAGATCTTTTATAGTAGACAATGTGACTGCTTTCTTTAGCTTCTTGTTGACTTTTCTCCTTTTCGCCCTCAGCGGAGCGGCTTCGGGCAGAGGCAGCCGAGCGTGAGCGACAGGTGATGGAGGACAGGCAGGCCGAGCTGCAGCAGAAATTGGAGGACCAGAAGCGCAGCTACGAGGAGCATGTGCAGCAGCTGATGGTTAAGATGGAAGAAGACCGAAAGAAGCTAGTGGCGGAGAATGAGAGGGTGGTGACCAGTAAACTCAAGGTATGGGCCAGTCCACTCTGTTAGGCACGGTGACTGCAAGCACCACCAGATCTAGGTAGCACCTATTCTAACCAATCATTGCCCTGGGCTCACTCACCCTCTAATGATGGAACTCACCATGCATCCAGGCTTCACCAGTCACATTTCTGATGCACAGGGCTCACTATACTTGCTTTAAATGCTATTGGTTAATTGCCATCTTTATGATACCTGTACCCGCCATACACCCTTTCAATGCTAGGGCTCTTCAGCTATCCCTCTTATGCTACAACCCTCCATAAACCCTTCCCACACCATTGTCGGAACTCCTGCTACTGCCAGGGCTCACCAGCCACCCTTCTAATACCCTACCCTGGGCTCCCTAGCCATTCGTATACTGCCAGAACTCACTATCAATCCATCTGATATCTAGGCTGACAGCAACCCATCTAATACCACATCTAACCTTAAATCTTTCTAATGCTAATGGCTTGAAATCCATGTTTTAAACTTCAGGCCTCAACATGCATCCTTCTAATGCTTTTGCAATTTACTTTTACTGAATGGTGGCCTTCAAGTAACCTTGTACTTTTCAATAAATCTCCTTTTCTAGTGTAAAGTATATGTGTAGCTCCTTTTTCCACGTACATCTGTCTCCCTGCTCTTTCCATGTTGAGTGCTCTTTGTTGTGTGATGCTACTTCTGGATTTGTGCAGGTGATCTGGGTCTCCCCATTATGTCACCTTTAAAATCTGAAAGCAGACTTGTTTATCATGTTTAACCCACTGCCTTTCAGGAACAAGAGAAATTGTTGATGGAAGGCTTCGAGCAGAAGGCCAGGTCCCTGCAGTCCCAGATCGAAGGTTTGAACCGTGAGCTGGCGAATGCTGGAAACAAGTCCTCCTGGTTCTCTGATCTTCTTGATGGAATTGGTTCAGTTGCAACTGTGGTGTTGCCAGGCATTGGTGGCAAATTATTTGGTATTGGGACATCCATTATTAGTCGGTTTTTTTGAATCGAACCTCAAGTGTGCACTCCTTCGGACAATATTGTGTTCTTTATGGGGCCAGTTCAGATCACCAGATATTCCTTCCTGATGGTGACTTGCTTGTCATGCCTACATGTGATGAGAAGTTCAGCAGTGAAGGTTTCAGGCCAATCTGAGGAGCTGAAATAAGTTGGAGATCCCCATACTGCCAGTGAATGGACACTTCTCACCCGGCCTACACCGCTGGACCTCAAAAGTATTGATGAATTAAGACTGAGAAGTAATCTGTCTACTCTCACTTACTACGCTTGTGATATATGTCTCCCTTGTTTTCGCTGGAGTGCAGGAATGACCAGAATACCCTCTAATCACTGACTTTTGAGGGGTTTTGTAGCTGTGGGTGTTTAGAAGCTTTGTGAATAAACCGATTATCTTTGTCACTCTAGTGCTGAATTCAAGTCTAATGGCTAGCACTTAGTTTACATTTTTTCAGCTGGAAGCAAGGTGAGGGAGGGGCCCTCACTGGAATATTTCAGCAGTTTCCATATTCGCAGGGAACATGCACATAGAAGGTTGGTCCATACAGTGACTTCTCGTTGAGTGCGCCTTAGGCTATCGCTAGTAAGGTACATGTGAACCATATGTCCTGCAGGAAGAGGCTCATTGAATGGATGAATGGGACATGGCTCTTCTGCAACAGGGCTCCTTTGAATGTCACTAGGGGGGGGCTTGATTTTAGCCATGCATTGTGTCGGAAGAAAGAACTTAACATGGGACCGTCTTCAGATGTGTGGGATCGGGACTGAACCATGTGTCCTACAGGAAGAGCCTCCATGGAATGTAGCGTGTTGCATGTAGCCCAGTGTGAATGACAGCTGCAGGTATCTAGAGGAACAGACAACTGCCCCACAGGTTACTGTATACTCCTTTCAATGTACCTTTTACAATATTCCTTATTTTATAGGGTTTTAGGCAAAGAAGCCCCAGACTCAGCATGGCGAGAAATAAAAAATATAGGGGTGGATTACGATAAATCCATGTAAACCATTCACTTTTCAAATGCACCAGGTCCATCTATTTAGATACATGCTAGTAAACACCTGCTTTGCTGCACATTAATAAGGGGGTGTGCTTAGGAAATTAAGGAGATGGCATGAGATTTATACTGAAAATTAACATAGACAGTTCAGCTAATGGATGGTCCCTAGAAAAGAATCAAGCAAAGGGCCAGGAATGTTCAAAGACTGGAACATCCCGAGCATGGCTTCCTCAAGAGGAATGGACATTAATCCAAATATATTTTGCACATTAACAAGGCTTCTATTTTGTTGATTTTCTGAAATAGAAAAGCACAGAGAAACACATGCACGTGGAGAATGCTTGTAAAAGTGCACTGTTGTGGGCTGTTTCTAATCACCAATATTGTTTATGTATCTTTAAATGATCAAATGTTCTCATGCAGTTGCATCTCCTGAAGTGAGTTTGAGATAATATCTGATCGATTGATCAGGTACTAGAATGTCCTCTGGAGTTGCATTGTGTATTGTTTTGCTGTTGCAGACTAAAATAAAGCTGGATTTCAAGTTATCAAGATCTTATCTGTTCTCCTTCAACACAACATATTTAGGTGACGAGCTGGAGACAGCAATGCACCACTTCGGATCCTCTTCATTACAGGTATTGGACTACCTAACCCAAAAGTACTGTCTTGTGAAACTTACTTGGGTGGGTTACCCTGAATGATTTCAACATTTATAGCCGTGTTTAGGTTTTATGCTTTATCTGTCTCAAGAGCTTCCTCGTAACAAGTAGCAGTTCAAGTGCAGCTTCAGCCTCGCGTTCAACATAACAACAGAGCCTCAGAATTCAATTCGGCTTTCGGGCCATGGCTCGAGCGAATTGCTAATAACCAGAATCACAGGATTCACTTTGGGGCACATCAAGTTTCAGGAACTTAGCATTTGACAGCGGAAGCGTTTCGTGGATTGAACTCTCTTGATGGTGTGGCTCCTCCTGGTCCGCTGTTTGACTGGTGTTTGTTTCAAGCCCTCTCATTGGCCTGTCTCACTACGTCCAGATTAGTAAATCTCATACTTTGCCTATTGGTTAGTTTCTTGTATATATAGGTGTTACAACTACCTTTATTTTAAACCAGTCAAGCAGATAATACATATGTTCGAGGCATATGAGCTGCAGATTACACACTGTGCATAGATCGCCATCTGGTGTTGGGCCCGGATGTTTGCAGTTGTTTTTCCTCTTGGAAAGTCTTTGGAAGTCACGAGGTATGTGACTCCTCCCTTGGATCGTATTGCGCATGGGCTTCGGCTCCATCCTCAGATTGTATTTTTCTGCCATCGGGCTCGGATGTGATCTTCGCGCTCCGGTTCCGAACAATTCCAGTTCTTCTATCGGTGCGCAATCCTTCCCCCCCCTTTCGCGGTATTGTTTTCGATCGCGATCTCCACACCGACGAGACTCTTATCGTTCCAAGTCTTCGATTCCGGTCGTCGACGAGGGCCTTCGGGCCTACCCAAGCTTCGGTCCTGGCTGATGGAAAGGACTCCATTCAAAAAGTGTCCTCGATGTGGGTCCAAATTTCCCCACACCGATCTCCATGAGGTATGCAACCTCTGCCTCTCCCCTGAACACGAGACTCCAGACTGTCCGGCGTGCAAATACTTGCGGTCCAAGAAAACCATTCGAGACCGAAGGGCGAGAAGAACCATGGCACACTCGTCGACAGCGATCCCAGACGACATCTTCGGAGAAGGCGTTGACGCTCCAGAAGGACAGCACTCCGGCACAGAGGGTCGTGAGTACCAACATCCACCCCCACCCCACACCCTCCACGGCATCCAAAAAGGCTTCGGTCACGCCTTCACCCTCGGGCCTAGGCACGACCAAGGACATCGCTTCCACACCTCGCCTTCGGGCCCGGTGCAGAAGCCTATAAAGCCTTCCGGCGGCTCGGGCTCGAGCCAGCCTACCGTCGGTGCCGAGAAACACTCCTCTGCATCGGCGGCGAAAAAGAAAATGGCCTCCTCCTCGGCACCGAGCTCCACACCGAAGCACTCGGCGCGGAAAACAAGCACAAGCTCCTCGGTACTGACACCGTCCCCGAAGCCGAGCAAAAAACACAAAGCCATCGACGCCCACACCTCGAAGCCGAAAGTCATCTCGGAGCTGAGTAAACAACCAGCCATTCCGAAGCCGCACAGTTCAAAACAACGAACTGATGCAGGCTCCAAGACTAAAAGACCTACGGCCCGAAGCTTTCGGCGCCGAAGGATCGGCCACTCACTGAAGAATTGTTTAGGCCTGATCCATTACAAAAAACACTGGTCAAGGACCCTAAGACTGGACATTTGATGCTCTGCATCAAAAAGAGACCGCTGGACAAGCCTGCTCCAGCTCCACCTCCAAAGAGGAAAGACTTTGCTACCTCCCCTCTGAGGATACCTTCACCCTCTCCTCCACCTCCTCCTCCAGCTCCTCCACCTCCTCCTTCTCCTCCACCACCACCACATTCTCCCACACCCTCTCCGGATGCTGATGATGATGAGGATGATGTCTATGATGACACAGGGGACGAGCCCCATGACCAACCCACAGGGCACCCCACTCCTACAGGCTCCCCAGACCCATGTGATGACTATAATATTCCAGACATCCCTAATGTCCCTCAGGATGATCTCTACCCTTCGAGACCATCCCCTCCGGAAGACACAATGGGGTTTAATCAACTACTCCAGAGGGCTGCACACTACCATGGTGTGGATCTCCATACTGACCCCGTGGAGGGGGACTTCCTACTAGATACCTTCGACACAACACACAGAGCCACTTCCATCCTGCCCATGCTCAAAGGCGTTATCAAGCATGCGCCGGAGGTCTTTAAAGACCCGGTCAGGGCCAGGGTCATCAACCCTCGCATCGACAAGAAATATAAGGCTGCCCCTACCGACCCCACCTACATCAGAGGGCCAGCACCACTAGACTCCCTAGTAGTGTCCACTGCAAGAAAGCGTGTAAACTCCCAGGCATCAGGCGAAGCACCACCACCTGATAAGGAGTCCAAACTCTTGGACGCATCGGGTAACGCACTGCATCCCAGGCTGCCAACATATGGCGCATTGCAAACACACAAGCGCTTTTGGCAAGATACGACAGGGCACATTATTATGAACTAGAAGCCATAATGCAACACCTCACTGACAAATACAGGAATAGAGCCAACGAGCTAATCCAGGAGGGTAAAACCATCACCAACACCTCCATTCGCTGTGCCCTAGATGCAGCTGATACCGCCTCTAGGGCACTTAACACCAGCGTCCTCATCCGTCGGCATGCTTGGCTATGAATTTCATGTTTCAAGCCAGAGGTGCAAGCTTCCATTCTCATCCACTCCTTTGACCAGGAACATCTGTTCGGCCCAAAAGTTGATGAGGCCCTAGAAAAAATGAAGAAAGACAGATACGGCGAAGTCTATGGGAGCCTTACAATCGCACCCCCCAGGTGCTCCTTTCGCCACTCTCCCTTTCGAAGCACCTCCAGAGGCTACTCCTCTGACACTGCTTCTACTCCCTATAAAACCCCTACCCAATCCACCTTCATAAGGGGTTACCAAAGAGGTGGCTACAGGGGCAACAATAACAAAGGCAGAAGCAAGACAAACACCTCCTGCTCTGCCTCCACTCCTACCCAATGACTTCCCTCCACTCCCCCCAGACCATCCCACTCCGGTCGGGGGCAGACTTCACAATTTCCTTCCTGTCTGGACTACCATCACCTCAGACAAATGGGTAACGCCAATAATTTGGTCAGGCTACTGCCTAGAACTAACATCTACCCCCCCAAACATTCCACCCAAACAGCGCCCAATGTCACAGGAACATTTGTCACTTCTAAAGCAGGAGGTAATCTCCCTCCTGCAGAAGAGTGCGATAGAACTAGTTCTTACCCACCAACAAAATATGGGAGTTTACTCCCTCTATTTTCTCATACCAAAAAGGGACGACACTCTAAGGCCCATACTGGACCTCAGATCCCTAAATCACTATATACACTCAGACCATTTCCACATGGTCACACTCCAGCAGGTACTTCCCCTGCTCTCCCAAAACGACTTCCTTGCCACCCTAGACCTCAAAGACGCCTATTTCCACATTCTTGTTCACAGGAAGTTTCTCAGATCTGTAGTGGACGGTCAACACTATCAGTTCAAAGTGCTCCCATTCGGAGTCACCACAGCACCAAGGGTATTTACCAAGTGCCTAGCGGTAGTGGCAGCACACCTGCGAAGACAACACATCCACGCCTTCCCATACCTAGACGACTGGCTCATAAAAGCCAGCTCATACAACCAGTGCGTACAACACACTCACGCCACTATCCAACTACTTCACGAACTTGGTTTCACAGTAAACCATGCAAAGACCCATCTGCAACCGTCCCATGTAAAACAATACCTCGGTGCCACCATAGACACCTCAAAATCGCTAGCCTATCCCAGTCCTGCCAGGATAGCAAGCATTCAGGCTCTACGCACCAAATTTCAACCAGAACACTCTCTTCCAGCTCGAGTGTTCATGCAACTTATAGGAATGATGGCCTCTTGCATACTCATAGTACCTCACGCAAGACTCCAGATGCGTCCTCTGCAAGAGTGCTTAGCATGCCAATGGAACCAGGCCCAGGGTCAATTGACAGATCTGGTGTTGGTAGACGGTCGTGCTCATCGCTCTCTGCAGTGGTGGACCACCAAAAACCTTTCCAAAGGACGACCGTTCCTGGACCCGATTCCTCAGATAGCACTGACAGCGGACGCATCGCTCTCCGGCTGGGGAGCTCACCTACTACATTACACCATGCAGGGCAGGTGGACACCTCAACAAAAGTTACTCCACATCAACCATCTGGAGTTGCTAGCCATATTCTTAGCCCTAGAGGCCTTTCAAACACATGTCTCAGGCAAGGCCGTCCTAGTCCGCATGGATAACATGACAGCCATGTACTATATACAAAAACAAGGCGGCACACACTCTCCGCAGCTCTCTCAGCTAGCACAGAGCATATGGAGATGGCCATACCCCAAAACATCTTTCTCCTAGCCCAACATGTCCCAGGAGTCCAAAACACTATGGCCGATCTGCTGGGCAGACAAACACAACAGATCCACGAGTGGGAACTCTATCCACAAGTTCTTCACCCCTACTTTCAAATGTGGGGGCAACCACAGAGAGACCTCTTCGCCACCCACGAAAACGCCAAATGCCCAAACTTCGCCGCCAGGTATCCACACCCATTGTCCAAAGGCAATGCGATATGGATGAACTAGTCAGGCAGATTTGCGTACGCCTTTCCGCCTCTCCCACTCATTCCACTAGTGGTGCGCAAACTACAGCAACACTCCCTCACTCTCATCCTAGTAGCTCCAACTTGGGCCAGACAACCATGGTACACCACACTGCTGGAACTATCTGTAGTACCGCACCAAAAATTACACCTCTCTCCATGCCTCTTAACCCAGAACCATGGAGAGATCAGGCACCCGGACCCAGCTCAGCTCAACTTTGCGATCTGGCTTCTGAAATCTTAGAATTCGGTTACCTAAATCTTTCCCTGATTGTATGAAAGTCATTCAAGAAGCTATACGACCATCCACTAGAGCTTGCTACGCAGCCACGTGGAAACGTTTTGTGATCTATTGTCACAACAATAACTTCAATTCCCTAGATGTGTCCATTCAACACATCATAGGCTATTTACTACACCTGCAAAGATGCAATCTAGCCTACACGTCTATTAGACTGCACCTTGCAGCCATAGCAGCTTATCTACAAAACAGGCAACATCTATCTCTCTTTAGAGTACCTGCCATAAAAGCTTTCATGGAAGGCCTCAAAAGAATAATTCCCCCAAGAGTGCCACCTTCACCAGTATGGAACCTAAACATCGTTCTCACCAGACTAATGGGGCCTCCCTTTGAACCTCTACACAAATGTGAACTTCAATTCCTAACATGGAAAACTGCTTTTCTTGTAGCCATCACTTCTCTCAGAAGGGTCAGCGAGATACAAGCACTCACCATTCAAGAACCTTTTCTGCAAATGCACCATAACAAAGTGGTTCTCCGTACTAATCCGAAATTCCTCCCTAAAGTCATTTCTCCTTTTCAACTAAACCAATCTGTGGAACTACCCGTATTCTTCTCGCGACAACAAACCGTTGCAGAAAGAGCTCTCCACACATTAGATGTCAAACGAGCCTTACTCTACTACATCGAGAGAACACATCCCTTTCGTAAGACAAAACAACTGTTTGTTTCCTTCTCACCACCACATAAAGGCAACCCCATCTCCAAATCTGGGATAGCTAGGTGGATTGTCAAATGCATTCAGATTTGCTACCACAAGGCAAAATAAACGCTATCTGTTCCCCCTAAAGCCCACTCTACACGTAAGATAGGGGCTTCCATGGCATTCTTAGGGAACATCCCCTTAGATGATATCTGCAAAGCAGCTACATGGTCAACACCGCACACTTTCACTAAACACTATTGTGTAGATGTGCAAACTAAGCAATAAGCTAGTGTGGGCCAGGCTGTACTCAAAACATTATTTCAAACCACTGCAACAGATACTGGTGGTCGCCGCTAAGGATGGGTACTGCTATACAATCTATGCACAAGTGCGTAATCTGCAGCTCATATGCCTCGAACGGCAAGTGCTACTTACCAGTATGCATCTGTTCTTGGCATGTAGAGCTGCAGATCTACACACGCCCACCCGCCTCCCCGGCTACCTGTATCTGTTCCAGTTTATCTTATTTAGATACAGCACACATGGGCATCTTCACTGTTTATTACTACGCTCCATCATTTCCCTGCTGGCGAAAAACAATCTGAGGATGGAGCCGAAGCCCAGGCGCAATACGATCCAAGGGAGGAGTCACATACCTCGTGACTTCCAAAGACTTTCCAAGAGGAAAAACAACTGCAAACATCCGGGCCCAACACCAGATGGCGATCTATGCACAGTGTGTAGATCTGCAGTTCTACATGCCAAGAACAGATGGCTACTGGTAAGTAGCATTTGCCTTTCAAGGATCCAAGCTACCTCCAGATTTTCATTTTGCCTCTTCCTGGGCTCGTAAATTTGTGTTTCATGTACCTATATATTACACCATTTGTCCAACCTGTAAAATGCAAATCTTCCATATGCATTTTTACCTGAGGCTGGTACACCCGGAGTTATATGAAAGCAATGGTACAGATCCTTTGATAGTTACTTCTTTGAAGTGGATGGGATAATATGTGATCCTTTGCGGAAAAGTGCTATTTTTTTAATTAATTGTTTAGGTTCTGTGGGGCAGAGAACAATTAACCACCACCAATACCATCTGTATGGCATGAGTTTATTGAGACTGTCAAAAGACCTGAAACTTATTATAAAGATGATTAAAGCATTTTTGTAGAAAGACGCACGCTTTTTACATGACGACAATAACAACCCAATCGATTGATCAATTTTTGGCCCAATTAAGGATTTTGGTGTCAACCAGTGAATTTGATGGCATTTTGGATAATTATCTAAGAGATTTAATTTGCAGTGAACTGTTTTGACAACAGAACACAAGAACGTCTATTATGCTGCAGGAACCCTACATTAGAAGCAACGCTGGAAATTGCTAGGGGCATTGAGAGATTTATCACGGCTTCTAAAGAATTGGGTATATTCAAAAATTCATTTGAATCAAAGAGTGCTGATTGAGTAAAACAAAAAGTTATTGTCAATTCACTGTCTCTGATAAGAAGTTGAACAAGCATTGGCATAGCCAATAGGTCTCGCCTTTGGTTCCTTGTAAGTGTTAAGCCATGCAGCACATTATTAGACTACCCAATGCATCACAAAAACTAAAATAATGAAATGTAAACGGTCTGGTGATCATCAACTACTACCTTCCGGAAAAAACCTGGAGTACGTAATGAGCTTGTGGCACACTCAAAAATAATCAAAATTATGGTAATTAAATTAATAAACTGGCCATAAAGCCACAAAATATATTTAAAAACTCATAATTTAGACAAGCACCTTGGTTTTATTTGCTCTCTGCAGCTGAGTCAGATGTGTGGGCCAGCACTCCTATGAGAGATTAACGGGAGTCCAGGTAGAACAGGAGGTGTGAAGGAAAAGAAGGAAAGAGGGGAAGAACAAGAGGGGGTAGCATTTTTCAGGTCATTATAAAGAAGGATAGAGAGAAATACAAAAGGAGAAACTATTAACAGAAAGAAAATAAAGGGAAACGAGAAGCTGGAGAAGGATTCTAACATGTAAGAAAGAAAAACAGAGGGGACATGTGTAGAATAGGACTACAGAAAGGTTACGTCTGGAAAAGTAACAGTGGTTAAGGAAGATGGGGAAAGAAAAGGGTAAGAGAGTTGAGGGCCAATTAAGAGGTGGAAGAAAAGAGTGGTGAGAAATATAAAGAGGGGTAAAATACCATAAAGGGAAAGGAAAATATATACCTAGGAGATAAAAGGGAGAATAAGAGGAAAAGCTTAAGGACTGTTGAGAGAAATAATGTATCTAATTATAAAGCGATTAGAAGACGAGGATTGGCGAGCAGCCTCGCTGAATGCTTGTCTCCTCGCCCTGCCCTTCCCTGCTGTTGGCTCCCCCGCTAGTCCACAAAGCAGAGGAGTGCGAGCACCCACACTTCTTGTTCTCCATTTAAAGCACTGATGATAAGTAAATACGTTGCCCAGACCCCCACAGTGCCCCTAAAAACCACTGTTTTGGGCTTCTCTTTCCACCTAAGGCACAGCTGAGCTATCCAGATTCTGTTTATTTTGCATGTTTTATAATTCACCCTAATGTTTCTCCCTCTTCTGCTCACAAAAAGTGTATCTGTTGGGTGGCCCGGGAACTTTACCAGCGGCGATGTGCAAAGCCCTTCACAATTGTGATAGATCCTTAAGCCCTGCTAACCATCTCTTAGCATCCCAAGGCAAAGAAGATGCCCCATCTCTAGAGGTGAAGCATGACATTTCTAGAACACAGGTTCGAATAATACACAAACAACGGTAGAATTAAACCCTGCAGAAAACATGTCCAGACTTACCCTCCTTCTAGCCAATGCCTGATCAGTGGCCGAAGAGTAACTGAGCTCCTTAACAGAACAGTAAGTAAAGTAAAGTAAAAAAAAAATTATTGTATCAATTAACAAAAATTGTTACAAAAATATCTCCAATACAATATACAAAAACTTAGTTACTACAATAGACACAGTTAAATACTACAAATCTAGTCAGTAAATTCTAAAAGAAAAAAAAGAAAATCGTCAATTTAAAAAAAAATTAATAGAATAACTCGTATATCAAGTTAAGATAGCACCAGGGCATCTGTCCCCCTGAGCAAGAGCGTGACGATACAGAGAAATTCATGTGGATAGAGCATTCAAAGACCTATTTAAGAAGTAAAATAAGTGTTAAGTGCGTCTTGTCGCAACATACAAATCAAGTCTAGACATGCCCGAGGTGCAGTCTTAACATTCTAGGTTGCGAGATGCGTTATTTAGACAGACTTTTACCTTATGCACAAATTTAGCAAACCTAGCTAGTTCCATAGGTAGCTCCAGACTAAACAAGAGAGTCATAGCATCCTTGCAGTTACGTGTCCCATATTTCAAAAACAATGGTCTTAAGAAAGTGCGACGTGCATGTGTTAGGCAATTGCATATACAGACCAAATGTACCATAGATTCAACATGCTGGTTACATAGTCTGCAGTTGGTAATCGTCTCTAGTGTTTTCCATTGCCTGTTGATGTCTTTTATCGGCAATACCATGAGCCTTGCTGTTAGAATTTGCCTTAAGATGGACTTATTTAGTGCAGCGTCAAGGTATGCTTGCCATTGCCGACCTTCGTAGGAGGTAATGAGGAATCCGATGTTGCTTTTAGATCTAGTCAGCTCTTTCATGTCTTCTTCCTTAGAGAGTGCCCTAACCTGCTTCTTAACAGAACAGTCAATCCCTGAGAACTGATCACTCAAGCATCCTTACTGAGCACTCTCACATTAGAGAAACCGAACAAACGACACTGCATGTGACCAGCTGTGCAGAAATGAATACTGCAAGAGAGATGGTCAATGACACCAGGAAATGCCCTTGAGTTTGAAGAGGAAGAGCTGGAATCCTTCAAACAAAACGCAGAGGTCTGGGATCATGACTGAAGTGCTACTCCCTGGGACACCAACTATGAACAATTTATGGGTACTATGTACAAGAACAACTGTGGTGGGACTACCATAGAAAGATCTCTCAGACAAAAAGGATGGTTTGTGAAGTTAGACTACATAGTACAAGACACCACAAACATGCACCACCCATGTCAATACTCCAGCAAAGCGCCATGCTCTTGGACCCTACGAATGCCCGACATATCAGACACTATGTGGACGTGCCAGGTAGGCAGACCCCAAGCTGTCATGGCCGATTAAACTGCGTGGTCATGAGTAAAGAGAAAGAGTGCATGTTCAGATATAAGCTCTGATCGGGGACAGACCCAGTGATGATAATAGTAATGTAAGACTTATAAAGCATAGGAGTCGGCGATCACAATTATAGACAACCCTCCCAATCCACAGAGGGGTGAAGTGCTCAAGCAATATTAAATCTATTCAGCGTATAACTTACTAGAGTGTTGATGGAAAATTATATTGTAGAACCCCTAATCTGAGCAAGGATTATTGTTAGGGCTCCCGGTTTTATGGTATTTATTTTTTTGACATTTTCATCTGTATTTATCCATATTTATTTTTTGTCAACTTTATCTGTTTTTAATCCATATTTATTATGGGTTTTGTGAAAAAAATAAAGCTGAAGCTGGTATATTTCCACATTTATTTAACCAATAAATATGCAGTAATTATTGAATGCCTGCCAGGTTTCAGTGATATGAGCACCCGCAGAAGATAAATCAATGCACTTATATGATCATATGCACATTTCAGTATCAGCCTTGTGTATATCTGCTGCTGTGTAAGCCTCTCTACTAAAATTCCTTTCTTTTTTAACCCCTTTCCTCTCAGTCCACACAGTTATTGGCCTGGCAGACATGGCAAAGTGTATTTAGAATCACTCACAAAGCACCCAATTTCCATTTTTATCCACATTTAAAAAGAGCCTTAATTATTATTGTCCAAGAACCTCATTCTACAATGGCAGCAGATATTGTAGGTAGGATTCAACACATCTTGTTTGTATGTATGTATGTGGGTATGTATCTATGTATGTATAGGTATTTATAGAGCCCAAAACTAGCTAGGAAGCAAATTATTTGCAGTAAATTGAGTAAGTAATGATCCAAGGGAAGAGAAACTCTAACAATGCAGAGAGAAATGTCGTGCAAAGCGGTGATGAGGAAGACGATGATGTAAAGTATTGTAGGTGTGGTGAAGGCAAAGGATAATGCAAGTAAGGTGTAAACATTCTAGGTAACCATGTACACAATCCTGGTGAGGAGCCGTGCTGCACAGCAGCAAGCAAGAGGGCAATTCATAGCCACATGTTGGTGTCAGTAGGAGATAGTCCCGCTCATTGAACTCTGGTTCACTTTACACCATCACAGGCAAGGGAATGTTTTACTAAATTGGTAATGTGGGCGCCTCTTGTGTCACAGTGGGCTTTCTTTTTAAATCATACTAGGCACTGAAGAACTTGTGACTGGGCACATGTCCATTGTGGTCAAGGAGGAGTTCAGGAAGGCGTAAGGACTCGTTGATAAGGCTGTACAGATGGACAAGACCCAGCGGAACATGTATAAGCTGCACAGTGCGGTAGTGACTTTGAGGAGTGAAAAAACTGGGTCGACTGTGCAAGAAAGACCAACTAAAAAGGTGGCGTCTTTTAATAAAAAATTTCAACACAAAAAAAAAAGGTGGCGTCTTCAGGGTGGAACGTGTCAATGGTTATGGCTAAACAGCCTAGCTACGCTGTTTTTTTATAAGACGAATTCAAAGAAGAAAACCTGAAACCAGACCTGCTGAATGGATTGACACATTTTATTGTATATCACTGTATCTTGAACTGACCATGTGGAGTGCTGGATCACGGTGTTTTGTTTATAGCGCTTGGAATCTAAATGCCAACATCTGCTTGGATCAGCACTCGTTAGCCAATAATGGTGTTCTGTTTCCCTCTGAAGAGAGGGCTGTGCTATGGGAGAGAGCCATGCAGGGGAATGTTGTGGCTTTGTAGAAGTATCTGCAGGTGATATGTGCTCTCAGAGCATATCAGGAACCAAAGAATGAACAGTGCTGAGAAATACAGCTGCAGCAAGGGGGTGGTGCCCTCAAAAAGTCAGACATCGAAGTATCCGAGTAAACCTTCAACCAGTGAAGATGTTCACCTTTTTGTATGAATTTTTTAAATCCTCCAATATGTACTGGAGGCAAAATGATCGTTTTCGCGTTCTCGCTTAACAGTGTTTCTGTGTCCCAGAAACATAACCTGTGCAAAATAACCGCACCACAAAGAAAATATATAATACTACTACAATGACAAAACTGAACTTAATAGGCATGTAATCATAAATAATTAATTAAGTGAATCTTCGGTTGTCAGCGTGTCTCTCCCAGTTAGTGCATTCGACCCACCGAGCAAAGGCTTTTTTCTCACTTAAGTATGCTGTGGATGTGGACCCAATCCTAACTGCAGTTACGGAGCAGGGCTCGCTTCCTGCACTCGCCAAAACAGGCGCGGATTCGGCCCCACCTCGATGGGACACACTTGTTACCTTAGGACCTCCAGGTACCCCTACCTCTGTACCAACCTAGAGCAAGGCGTTGGTTGTTTCATGTAAGAAATGAAGCAGTTCATGAGCTGGAAGTCGGATTGCACACCTCTGGTTCAAGAGACAGAGCAACGAGGCCCGTCCCAGACATAGGGAAGCAATGACGTCATCTCGGAATGCTTGTAATATGCTTACATTTACAGAGAAATATCGATTGTGATTGCGTAAATAGCGTATTTTTTTAAATAATGACATGACAGTTTAACCTGTCCATGCGTATTATTTTCAAATCCATGTAAAATTAAATCGTTATATTTAATTAGTTTATAACTTAGTGCAAGGTGTTATTAATTACATACTCGTCTAGTCTAATGGAATATTGACAAAAGTATCGTTCTAAGCCGCGACGCCTGGAGCCCAAAAGTGGAGCAGATTTATTATTTGCGGATTCTTTTGCTTCTAGACCAGCCACGTGTTTTTGTCACACTTTGTACGCTCAAGGACCGGCCCCAGCAAAATATTAGCATGCTTGTTCATTATTAGGAGTTACAACAAACAATTGATGGACGGAATGCTGACAATGCAAACATTCTCCCCCAGTCAAGAGATCTGGGTTAAATCCATCGTTCTTTTGCCCACTACGCCACCCCAGTTCAGACATGGCCATATGCAAATCAGTCTGACCCTGTGCCTCATGGGAACAGTCAGAGGCGTAGCTAGAGCTTGTGGCGCCCGGGGCTATCCTCAGGTTGCCGCCCCTAGGGGGAGGAGGGGTGCTGGGGAAAAATGCAGGCGAGCACTTGAAAGAGGTCCGAGAGACACGTAGTATCGCCGCTAATACTTACCTTGATCATGCAAGTTACATGCACATACATGACACGGTCCAAGGCTACACAGTTGAATATACCGGTGACCAGCAGTACAAAGGAGAACACACAGACTGCATGATCTCTCTGGGGACTCCGAAAAACTGCATGTGACATCCATCAGAGAGCTGTGTGAACGATTACCTGGTAATTCCCTCAGCACAATGCAAACATGCACATATGTGACACTGTTCAGGGATCCATCATCTACAGCTGACATTAAATGCCCAAACATTATGGTTCCCCCATTAAAGCAGTGGGGACATGCACAAACGCGATGTGCTCTGACTTGAGGTACAATAATGCAATGACGAACTCAGAACAGCATGAACTACTGAGGGGAGGTGGGGGGAGAGGTGGTACACATAAAGCCTGGCCTTAGAACAGAGTTACACCAGTCTCAACAGTCAGACCCACACCATTGCAGCCAGAGAGTTTCTGCCAAACTCCTAGTGCCTACTATTTGGTGCCAATCTAAGTTGGAGTGTGTGCAACAGCTAAGTTCAATTCAAGTCAAGGGAGATTTTTAAGATCTCACTATCTTGTCACCAACCTAGCACCAGCCTGCATTAATTGAGAGTCGCACTGGTGGCCCACCACAGCAGCAAGCCACTATAGCAACAACAAGGTACGACCCTGCAGGGTTACAGCATCACCATCCACCAAAGCATCCATGCCTATCAACAGTGCCTGCTTCTTAACTGATGTGTTCTCATTCCTTGGGAATCCGAGGCCCCGCCAACTTGCCTTACCAGCACCGCCTCATTGCTACAGGACCTCAGCAGTATGGCCTTACCACAGAAGGGCCTTATCAGTGTTGAGGTACGCATGATCTTCCTCCACTAATGCCTTATCTGTGCTTTCAGATTCCAGGTATCATTAGCTTTCTCCAACAATGCATTATCAATGCCACAATAAATGCTTTGCTACTAAAATCTCCACACTGTTGCTTCCCCAAAATTTTCAGATTTTACACTCATGACTGTGACATGTCTTATAAATAAAAGGATGTTTGTGGGATTACCGATCCATATCATGGTAAATCTCGAAAATGCTTTAATGGTAAAGAAAACTAGAAAATAGCATACTGGGACCCATGTTAATGGATGCTTGTATCCTTTCAGGCGCCAACCATCACGTGTGGTATTGAGGGGCAAAACTTCCATTTGCATAATTTTCAACACGCTTGCCGGGTGGACGTACCTGTCTGCTCCTCTCCTTTCTTTCCTGTCTTCAGACGTTCCAAAGAAACAACTGTGGAGATACCTGTGATGCACTGTAGAAGTTCCTCTCGGGTTGGCTCTGGTCCTCCACTGACCCCTGGGACGTACCCACAAGCAACCACAACAAACACGGTACGTCGGGGCTGCAATAATCAGAGAAAAATTCAAAGCCTGCTGTAACAATACAGACCCTTGCACGCCTACATCAGTGTTGCCAGATTTTTTCACAACTTTCAAGCCCAAAAGCAACAAAAAAGTAGCCTAAAATAGCCCAATGTTGCCACTCCATTAACTTACGTGTAGCCTGTCTACAACATTAAAACAATATACTTCTATTTCAAGGATATGTTTAGTACCCACATTAATCAGATTACCTATATTTTGTACACTAAAATCAAAGTTGGTCTGTCAGGAAAACTGTCACTCACTTGATATCGCATGGTGTGGAGAAAGCTGCCCAAAATTGTTCTTGGTCCAATTTTGAGGACTGCAACTACGGAAACTTTCTTCTTGGGAAAGGTGCTCTTCAGCATGAAGTTCCTTTTGCATACTCATGTCAGGCCCCTCCGAGTAATGGCAATATAGGCCAATGCTCCATGTTTTTTCACATTTGTTTGAATGCTCCAAGAGCAATGCTGAACATCTCTTTATATACGCAAATTACATATGTTACGTACTTTTTGGTACTCATCTGAAGAGAGCAGTCCATGGCATGGGGTGCAGAGCTTGCTGCTTGATGTTCCCATGAGCTAATACCCGATAAAGTGCAAGTGCATTCTGAAGACTCAGAAGAATCTCCATCTCCTGTTCTTTGCAAGGTATCACTATGGTGGATCCTTGTTCAGCCAGTGGAAAGGTAAATGTTTACTGCCTTAAAGACGTATACTATCACAAATGCAGTAGGTGCAGTGCCAACGGGGTCCATGGGTGTGAGAGGCCTACTTCCCTCCAATTAGGGGTGAGAAGCCTTTCCTCCATTAGTGCGCCCATCACAACGGCCACAGTGGTTGCAAGAACCTACCTACCTTATGACCCTTCTGCTTACAGGAAAGGGTGTTTTAACCCACAAACTCACCACAATGTGAAAGGAACACGATTTTTAAAGTGTGCCAAGCTTAATACAAAACATCAACCTCAAATGAAGGTCTGCGTGCATTACAAACCTGCCAAATAAGCTAGGAGCTACAAAGACACCAACAATGAAGTATGGACGAATTACACTTGGACATTCACATTGCCAATAGCACCACCTCCAACAAATGTGAGAACAATTGAATTCCAATGCTTGTTTCACACAGCTAGCACGGTTCTGTGTGCGAGGTAACATGAAGTATTGTGGCCTGATCAAAGAAAAATGGTACGAAGGCAAAGAAAAATGGTACGAAGGTGCCTGCAGGCGATTCATAGCTGCCAAGGTTTCAGATTGCTTAAGTGTGACATTTTCAAATTTTTTGTGTAATTATGAGTGACATTAAACGACTACGAGTGACACTTTCTAAGGAACAAAAATCAAGTAAAGAAGATGAGGGAAACATAAACATCAGAAATTACAGCCATTCCAGCAACAAGAAACTCTTTGAAGATCTTAAAACTATTTCAAAGCATCAGAAATGGAAGGACACTATCCGATATGGAAAATAAACTGCATAGTTGCCACGTTTTAAGAGTGCTTAGGTGAGCCATTTTCAAAGTTTCAGAGGACTTATGAATGACATTCAACTACTAATGGTATGACACTAAGAGTGACAAGGCAAAATCAAGAAATTAAGTACATGGAAACAGATAAAACAAAAGAAATTACACTGATTTGAGCAAGGCCAAACTATAAAAAGAACTGCTGCAGAGCACCTGATCCTACTGTAAAATGATCGTATGCCCACAATCTACTCACATTGTACATGATTTTACTCTTGTGATCACTACTACTGCTTGCGAAACCACAGACAAATTGCACGAACACCGTGACAGGAAGCTAGTCGAGTATTTCATATGATTTTGCCTTGACCCTGACAGCGTAGCAGCAATGTGTTTGTGGGGGCCCAGCAGGATTTGTTAAAAAAAAACCTGATCTGTCTGGTGCTGACCAGTGACAGAACCAGGCAGGCTGCTGAGGCATGAGTGCATTAAAAGGAGCCTGCCCTGCCAATAAACGAGTATTTCATACCGTGTGGGGTGCCTAAGTCTGCTTTTCATAATCATCAATGTTATTGTTGAGTGTGACTGATGTGCACACATCTGTCACCCCAGCATCCTTCTGTACTTATACCCTCCTTGCCCTGTATTTTAATCACAACGTCCTGTGTTCCACTCTGTGTGCTCATCTGCCCCCTCACCCCTCTAGTCATCCCTCTTTTTGCACTGTGTTTTCATCACCCTTTCCTGCCCCCAGTGTTCCACTGTGTGCTCATCTGCCACTCCTCGCCCCGCCTATTACCATCTGTTCTCATCCTTTTCCTTGCCTGGTGTTATCTCGCCCTTTTTTGCCCCCTGTGCTCCACTTCCCAGTGCACACATCTGACACCCTCTGTTCTCACCCCCTCCTTGCCCTGTGTTTTCATCACCCCTTCCTGTCCCTGGTTTTCTACTCTGCGCTCATCTGCCACTCCTCGCTGCCCCCTGCACCCCTCTGCTCTCATCTCTCTCCTTGTCCAGTGTTTTCATCGCCACTTCCTGACTCCTGTTTTCCACTCTGCGCTCATCTGCCACTCCGCACTGCCCTCTGCATCCCCCTGTTCTCACCGCTCTCCTTGCCCTGTGTTTTCATCACCCCTTCCTGTCACGGTTTTCCACTCTGCGCTCATCTGCCACTCCTCGCTGCCCCCTGCACCCCTCTGCTCTCATCTCTCTCCTTGCCCTGTGTTTTCATCACCCCTTCCTGTCCCGGTTTTCCACTCTGCGCTCATCTGCCACTCCTCGCTGCCCCCTGCACCCCTCTGCTCTCATCTCTCTCCTTGCCCTGTGTTTTCATCACCCCTTCCTGACTCCTGTTTTCCACTCTGCGCTCATCTGCCACTCCTCGCTGCCCCCTGCACCCCTCTGTTCTCACCCCCTCCTTGCCCTGTGTTTTCATCACCCCTTCCTGTCCCGGTTTTCCACTCTGCGCTCATCTGCCACTTCTCGCTGCCCCCTGCACCCCTCTGCTCTCATCTCTCTCCTTGCCCTGTGTTTTCATCACCCCTTCCTGTCCCGGGTTTCCACTCTGCGCTCACCTGCCACTCCTCGCTGCCCCCTGCACCCCTCTGCTCTCATCTCTCTCCTTGCCCTGTGTTTTCATCACCCCCTTCCTGTCCCCGGTTTTCCACTCTGCGCTCATCTGCCACTCCTCGCTGCCCCCTGCACCCCTCTGCTCTCATCTCTCTCCTTGCCCTGTGTTTTCATCACCCCCTTCCTGTCCCCGGTTTTCCACTCTGCGCTCATCTGCCACTCCTCGCTGCCCCCTGCACCCCTCTGCTCTCATCTCTCTCCTTGCTCTGTGTTTTCATCACCCCTTCCTGTCCCCGGTTTTCCACTCTGCGCTCATCTGCCACTCCTCGCTGCCCCCTGCACCCCTCTGTTCTCACCCCCTCCTTGCCCTGTGTTTTCATCACCCCTTCCTGTCCCGGTTTTCCACTCTGCGCTCATCTGCCACTTCTCGCTGCCCCCTGCACCCCTCTGCTCTCATCTCTCTCCTTGCCCTGTGTTTTCATCACCCCCTTCCTGTCCCCGGTTTTCCACTCTGCGCTCATCTGCCACTCCTCGCTGCCCCCTGCACCCCTCTGCTCTCATCTCTCTCCTTGCCCTGTGTTTTCATCACCCCTTCCTGTCCCGGGTTTCCACTCTGCGCTCACCTGCCACTCCTCGCTGCCCCCTGCACCCCTCTGCTCTCATCTCTCTCCTTGCCCTGTGTTTTCATCACCCCCTTCCTGTCCCCGGTTTTCCACTCTGCGCTCATCTGCCACTCCTCGCTGCCCCCTGCACCCCTCTGCTCTCATCTCTCTCCTTGCCCTGTGTTTTCATCACCCCCTTCCTGTCCCCGGTTTTCCACTCTGCGCTCATCTGCCACTCCTCGCTGCCCCCTGCACCCCTCTGCTCTCATCTCTCTCCTTGCTCTGTGTTTTCATCACCCCTTCCTGTCCCCAGTTTTCCACTCTGCGCTCATCTGCCACTCCTCGCTGCCCCCTGCACCCCTCTGCTCTCATCTCTCTCCTTGCTCTGTGTTTTCATCACCCCTTCCTGTCCCCGGTTTCCCACTCTGCGCTCATCTGCCACTCCTCGCTGCCCCCTGCACCCCTCTGTTCTCACCGCTCTCCTTGCCATGTATTTTCATCACCCCTTCCTGCCCCGTGTTCCACTCCCTTTGCTCCTCTGACGCCCCAGTCATCCCTCTTATTGGCCAGTGTGTTCATCACCCCTCTGCCCTCTTTCCCAACTACACTAAGCCCTACAGCTGGAACCTCCGACGTCACCATACCTGTTGCTGCTGCATGCGAATGGAAGCGGGCCGTAATGAGCCTGACACGCCCATCATTGAACTGATCTGACCCTGGATTTGGTCAAACAACTCCAAGGCCGGTCGGAACATTACGGGGGGCAGGTCAAAGGTCACTGCAGATCTTGCAGGACCCTAAATGGAAAGAAACTTCCCGCCCCCATAGATTTATTGCCCTGGCGGTGTTACTTGTGGGCAGGGGCCGCAGGGCATAGAGCCACAGACGCACCTAATTTAGGAAAGAGGTGTGGGATGCAAGGTATCCATATGCTGCAGCGCCACGGGCGCCGCACAAAGCTTTGAATCCGCCCAAATCTCAGTAGCCCGCCCAACACAATTTTTCCTCGCAAAATCGGGCAAAATATCGCCCAATTGTGCGTGCGACAAGTAGCCCAATCTGCCAGCCCTGGCCTCCGTTCGATTGCCTGCACACTACGAAGGGGAGGGCTCGTCGGCTGGATCTCTGAGCTGAGACAGCTCATTGGCTGATTGGAGTCTTTCCCCTCTGACCTCGGTTCGGTCGCGCACCACACCACCACGCTAGGTGGTGATGCGTGCACTGCAGGAAGCAGTTGCAATCAGGGGCACTTGTGCTTCAAACGGAGCAGCATGCGCTGCTGGCCCTTTGCGGCAGCCTTTATAATTTATTTTGGGACTCTGACACTACTGTAATGACTGACAGTAGTGTCAGTAAGTGTCACCAAATAAATTATAAAGGCCTCTGCATTGCCGCGCGGCCGCCGCCCCGAAAATAGTGCCGCCTGGGGCGGACCGCCCCCACCGCCCCCCCCTAGCTACGCCAGTGGGAACAGTCCAGCCCGAACTGCCAAGCCATGTCTTCCCTGGACCGGAATCAAGCATCCTAGGACCGGTTTCTGGCTATCAGCCGTCATCAGCCAGGATAGCTTGACTCCAGTGGCGTAGTGAGCACGGGTCCCACGTCTGGGAATACCCATCCCACTTAGGGCGAAGACTGATTTGCATATGGCTGGGTTCAAACTGGAACGGCATGGTGAGCAAAAAAACGATGGATTTAGGCCTAGATCTCTGTACTGGGGTGAATGTATGACATTGTTCTGCATTCTGTCCATCAATAGTTCTTTTTGCATTTGTCACCCGAGTGGGACGGGTATGCTCAGATGTGAGTCCCGTGCTCTCCATGCCACTGGAATCAAGCTATCCTGGCTGAAGAGGGGTGAAACCCCAAAACCGGTCCTAGGATGCTTTTTTCCAGTCCAGGGAGGACCTGGCCTGGCAGTTCGGCATGGACTGTTCCCATTGGGCACAGGGTCAAGACTGATTTGCATATGGCTGGGTCCAAACTTGAATGGCATGGTGAGCAAAAAAACGATGGATTTAGGCCCAGGTCTCTGTACTGGGGTGAATGTATGACATTGTTCTGCATTCTGTCCATCAACTGTTGTTTTTGCAATGTTCATTATTAGGAATCACTTAACGCCACACAAGCAAGAGGAAAACGGTTGTATGCCTTTACTACGCATGCGTTACAACGCGAATGCCGTTACCACGAATAACATTTACCACGAAAATGCTTTTACCACGCATATCGGTAAAGGCATTTTCGTGGTAAACGTTCCATTTTTTTTTTTTTAATAATACCCCTGTGCGACCCCCCCGCCCCTTTTTCTTCTAATACATTCCCTTCCCCTCAACATTAAAAATGTTTCCCTGTGCGATTCCCCCACCCACAAACCCTTATATTTACCCCTTCGCTACATGTCCCCCCTGTTAGACCTGTCATCCCTAGGGTGGTCTTCCCCTGTGTTTTTGCCCTTGCCTCATTTTTCCACCCTCTTTTTCGTTGGCCTTAGGTCTCCGAGCGCCTTCCCATTGCTAATCAATGCTAAGGTGCAGGTGCTCTCTTCTTCCAACATGGCTGCCACAGGCCCCTGCTACTGCGGAGTGGTCTTTTTAGTAGCACCCTAGTTGCCAGGAGCTGGCTGGGACCCCAAAAATTGTTGCCACACCAGCCCGCCTTTTTCCCCCATAGTTAGACTAGGGAAGCTCCTGGAACCTTCTAGAATAAGGGCGGGGTCTGCTTTTGCCGCCTTAGAGAGTGGTCACCTGACCTGGGCATACATAAGGAAAGGAGGGAAACTTTTTAGTCAGTTGGGGCGATGCTGACCTGGGGGAACCTATGCAGGAGACTTAGGCAGTAGGGCCTAGTCAAGGACCTATACCACTGGCAGTGACAGGGCTTAGGTGCTGCCTTCTAAGTTGCGTGAGGAACACTGAACTAGCCCACTGATCTGGAAACCCACGGACAACTTACGGAGACTGGCTCCCCTGCCTACAGCCAACAACTCAAACTACCCCCCCCCCCTCTCAAGAAACTAACTCCTAAGGGCACAGGAACCAGCGAGCGCCAAAGAAAACCTTACAAATTCGCACAGAACTGCTGGGGAATCGACCAGGTACCAGCGCTGTATCACCCCTGCGCTCCCTGACTCCACCCCGGGGCCCCCCCCTGCACTGTTTTGCCACCGTCGTGTGTGGCCTGCCCTGCTCACCTGAGGTGCTGTAGCCGACTCAGTGCCGCAGCCTGGCACTGCCGTCATCTTCAGGGCTCCGCCATTGCCGTCGCGACCGGGGCCCCCCCCCCACCCGGAGTGGGTCCTGAGTCTGTTTGCCCCCGCGACGGCCTTCAGCAAGGAGAGGGCCGCCGGAATTCAGAGTAGGCCTCGCTAGGCCTGAAGGCCGTTGCCTCATATCACGTGACGGGGGCGGACTGCTGAACGCCGCCCCCGCCGCCTGCCGATTGGTGTGGGAGGCCGTGCCCCCGCAGGCCACGCTGCTGTTGGCGGGCGCGCCTCCACTGCGGCCATCACCGCCGGTCCCCGGGCCCCAGGAGCCCTCGGAGGGCCCGGGACAGGCCTTCTGTCAGCGCGGGGCTCACCGGCCGGCCCTGAGACCCGCCGGAGGCCCCGCAACACTTCGCTCCCTGTGCAGCCCCTCAGAGCCTGTTGCCAAGCCCCCTCTCAGCCCGGCCGAAGACCGCCGCAAGGGCCCCGAGGAGGCCCAAGACTCAGGTAACCCGCGGTGAGGAAGGCGGAAGGCAGGGAAGAGGCCCTGAGTTCGCCCCTCCCCCGGGGGAAACTATCGTTGGGCCCTGTTGGCCCCTACTTGCCCCAGGAACTGGGATTAATCAGCCCAAGGCCCTCTTGACTTCTACTAGATGAAGGGCTGATCGTTCACCTCACGAAATGCTCGGATGTTCCATTCTTGCCTAAGGAACTGTTGATTACTTGCCGTAAAGGTCAAGCTTACTCCTGCTTAATGACATGCTCTGATGTTTGATTCTTGCCACAGGGGATATTGTTTGCTAATGCTCCACAGCTGCCTTAAATGACCTGGTTACCCTTGAGGTTTGATGCTCTAATGTAATGCCAGGTTGAATAATCTAATTGAATGCCATGCTTAATGCTCTAATTGAATGCCATGCTTAGTGCTCTCATTGAATGCCATGCTTAGTGCTCTAATTGAATGCCATGCTTAGTGCTCTCATTGAATGCCATGCTTAGTGCTCTCATTGAATGCCATGCTTAGTGCTCTAATTGAATGCCATGCTTAATGCTCTAATTGAATGCCATGCTTAGTGCTCTCATTGAATGCCATGCTTAGTGCTCTCATTGAATGCCATGCTTAATGCTCTAATTGAATGCCATGCTTAGTGCTTTCATTGAATGCCATGCTTAGTGCTCTCATTGAATGCCATGCTTAGTGCTCTCATTGAATGCCATGCTTAGTGCTCTCATTGAATGCCATGCTTAGTGCTCTCATTGAATGCCATGCTTAGTGCTCTAATTGAATGCCATGCTTAATGCTCTAATTGAATGCCATGCTTAGTGCTCTCATTGAATGCCATGCTTAATGCTCTAATTGAATGCCATGCTTAGTGCTTTCATTGAATGCCATGCTTAGTGCTCTCATTGAATGCCATGCTTAGTGCTCTCATTGAATGCCATGCTTAGTGCTCTCATTGAATGCCATGCTTAGTGCTCTCATTGAATGCCATGCTTAGTGCTCTCATTGAATGCCATGCTTAGTGCTCTCATTGAATGCCATGCTTAATGCTCTAATTGAATGCCATGCTTAGTGCTTTCATTGAATGCCATGCTTAATGCTCTAATTGAATGCCATGCTTAGTGCTCTCATTGAATGCCATGCTTAGTGCTCTCATTGAATACCATGCTTAATGCTCTAATTGAATGCCATGCTTAGTGCTCTCATTGAATGCCATGCTTAATGCTCTCATTGAATGCCATGCTTAGTGCTCTCATTGAATGCCATGCTTAGTGCTCTCATTGAATGCCATGCTTAGTGCTCTCATTGAATGCCATGCTTAATGCTCTAATTGAATGCCATGCTTAATGCTCTAATTGAATGCCATGCTTAGTGCTCTCATTGAATGCCATGCTTAATGCTCTAATTGAGTGTCATGCTTAGCGCTCTAATGAAATGCTATGTTTAGTGCTCTAATGAAATGCCCTAATGGAATGCCAGGTTTATTTCTAATGAAATGGTCTAATGAAATGCTATGATGAATACCTGACTCTGATCTAGATAAAAGCTGTTAGATTTTTACTCACACTCACTGATGTGGTGTCAGTCATTGCGTGCGTTTCCTGTCTCAGTGGATGTGTGTCCTGTATGGTCACTTTACACTTAAGCTTTCGGGTGCCTACCTGCTCGTGCCAAGCTGCCCCCAGGTGGACTGGTGACCCCAGTTCCTACAC
This sequence comes from Triturus cristatus, assembly GCF_964204655.1. Classification (NCBI taxonomy): domain Eukaryota; kingdom Metazoa; phylum Chordata; class Amphibia; order Caudata; family Salamandridae; genus Triturus; species Triturus cristatus. Next base: position 58,218,057 of record NC_140590.1, read on the forward strand.
CCCCTCATTAATTCCTTAAACTAAATTTCCCCTTACCTCGCTACGTTCTCTTGGAATCTCTTCCGATCTGCGTCGCACGTCGAAAAGAGGAAGCGGAAGTGTCTTTCCGTTTCCTTTAACGACGGTACTACGCCGATTGCCTCCACATCGATGGAATCAAGTTTGGGTTTTTTGAGGGGGGGAGACCCCCCCAACCCTCCTTTTTTAATATTACCTTTAGCACACATGCCTTTACTACGTATCTCGTAGTAAAGGTATGCGTGGTAAAGGCAATCGTGGTAACCACGCATGCGTTGTAATGCATGCGTGGTTACTCAGTGGCGGCTCCCCCATTAGGGCGTTTCGAGCGTTGCCCCACTGCTTTCTCGCGGTGCGAGAAGGCAGAAACATAAATGGTAATAAAAACGACCATTTATGTTTCTGCCTTCTCACATTGCGAGAAAGCAGAAGTGTAGTGCCTCTGTGCTTGGTTGGGGGCGGGAGGGTGGGCGGTCCTGCTCGAGGGCAGGGGGGGAGTGGCTTACCCACTGTTGTGGGTATTGACTGTTTGGCCATCGGCCCTGAGCCGACTAAACAGTCAATACCCACAATAGTGGGAAAGCCACTTCCCCCCTGCCCTCGAGCAGGACCGCCCACTCTCTGTGTTTCTCTATGCAGAGAAAATGTCCCGGCCGGGTCGCTCGCTTGCTGCGCCTACCAGCGCTCAGATTGGTGCGTGTGCATAGTGCGTTGCGTAGGGGAGGGATAGGGAAGCAGGAAGCTGCCTGCTTCCTGCAGCAGGAACACAAGGACTCACCAGTGACCGGCCTGGAGAGGAGGCTGTGCGGTACTCACTCAGGTAGGTTTAATGTTAGATTTCAATTTGTTAGTTTATTCCCCCCCCCCCCGCGACCCCCCCCCACCCCCCCCCTCGAGCATGCCGGCCGCCGCTGTGCTAATCGCTGTCACTAATGAAAGACCCTTCAGATCCCCCCCCCCCCCAGCATCTTTAGCGGTTGCATTGTACACATTCAGATGCGGCCTCACAAAGAATACATTGTTGGCATTGTTATTGGAGAAAAGTCCTAATTTATTAACACTGCACCAAATGGACTCTCTTTCATAAAACCAAGGGGGTTTCTGAATATGCGGGCTTTGTGCTTTAAATGTATTTATACAAACTAAGCGCGAACGTGACCAATGTTTGGGAAGGGAGGGCGTGTTGCCGCTCTACTTTCATTTACTCTATGGTAACATGTTTTATAATATCCAGATAGGAGATTAGGGCTTCACAGAGGTTTTCCATAGTAAGCATCCGCCATTATGGAATTTTCTTTAGCGTCCTCAACACAGATGCATTGTGGTTTGTGCGTGTGTGTGTGATTCTACTATACTGTGAATGTGGCACGGCACTGTACCCTATACAACCTATGGCGTAACGAAACTTGAGGGGGGCTGCGTGGGTTATTGTTACGCCACTGTTTACAACAGAGGAGTTCAGACATTTTTATTTCAGATCTCCCCCACCCCCAGACAAAAAGATTGAAGCCGGTGGCTCTCCATACGTTTATGGTAAGGGAAATGGGCCGCTCCGACGGAGCAGAGCTGGAGGCAGGAAGAAGAGGGCTTTATGAAATAATCTAGGGGGGGATTTACGTGGCACATAAATCACATAACATTCACCCCCTCATATTGCCCCCTCCCCTGTGCAATCTCTCTGAGACCTGAAGAAACACTGGTGCTAAGTCTCTGTCCACCCAGCTCCCCTTTCCTGGATCTACATTCTCTCTCCTCTCACCCACCACTCTCTACTAGAGTGATGCCATCTATATTCTATGTGAGAGAAAGAAGCACCCATTCCTTGCACACAAGGGAACGCACGGGCATCTTGAAAGTAAAACAGGCTTGTTTAAGTGGAAAAACATGATGTGCACGTGGCTGGAATTAAAGGTGCGTGCTTTTTTTTAAGCTACCTACACCATTATCATATGAAATCTCTTTATTTCATAACTACACTTTCACAATTGCTTTATCAACTCTCTTGCTTCCTTAAATTTGCTTAAATGCACCATTTGTCTGCTCTTTTTTTCCCCGTATCTCCCCGAACCCCACCATATGGTGGCTGGACTTGCTCGCTACACTCCCTCGCCTCCGGGCACTAATACAAAACTTTTACGCCCTACCATTTTCAAATGTCACCAGCCGCCACTGTGGTTACTGTTATGCGTTGAAACGGCAGCGTTGTAGTGGCCGTTTCCCGAGGAAGACAATAGCGGCATAGTTAAAAATTTCAATGAATGCAACATAAATTCATCAACACTCTAAGCTAGAGCGCCCCTCGGACTTGGAGTCACAGCTGAAAGGAGTGCTGGGGACATCTGCACTAAAAGCCACATCAACCGCGGTCAGTGCTACAACACGGGCGGTTCAATCACGAGCCCGAGGTACAGTGGCTGTTGACCCTAACTTCATACAACGTACTTGCGGCAAAACATACACCTACATCGACTGCAGTTGGGCAGCAAAGACGCAATGGTCAGAAAGCCCAGCACATATGCATTGGTGTGATGGAGTTCACCCTCGTCGCATGGCTCCTGTAACTCAGGAGATTGAAGCTTTGCCCGCACCGCTGCCACATATCCTACATTCGCGTGCTAGCTGAGAGGAAGCTCTTCCACCCTCTCAGGGTTTGCTTAAACCTCTCAAAGTGCTGCGATCAGTGTGGCACTCCAGCTCTTCCACCAGCTGATTCCAGGGAAGGAAGAGGAGTGATGATTAATAGATGCGGTCTCCGAGTCACTGCTGGCATGATAACATCAAGCTTAAGATGAGCGCCGGTGAAAGAAACTAGACGTCTTGGCATGAAGCTAATGACATCATCGCGCATGACCTGCGGCCGCCATCTTAAATTTGGGCAATATACACTAAAAATACAACTAGGATAGCCAGGCGGGAGGAGGGAGAAGAGGCCATCACACGCTACAAGTGTGATGGCCAAACAAATTGTTCTCTTAGTGAAATCGCCAGGGACGGAGCTAAGCACACAAGGGAGGGACATTTAAACAAATGCACCAATAACAAGCCAGCATTTCTAAATGACACAGACAAAAACCAATGGCAATCAGTGTGTGTGCCAAAAGTCATAGAAGAGATACAACAGGTCTTACAGACAGCGCAAGCGCTGTCGAGGCCCCACCTAATAAAAGTAATCCCCTTGCTCAAGAAACTTGCTTCATTCAATTGTTAAGCCAAAAGTCAGACAGCTCTCAAACATGTCCTGCTGTTGGTAAAACATGCATGAAATGCAGAAAACTTGGATGTTTCACTAAGGTTTTCATCAATGCCCATTGTCAATGAACAGCAATCTGAACAAGCTAAATTTGATGAAATTGCTGTTGTAGATAGTTATTCTTTCGATTAAAATTGTGAACTCATATAATGTGCACACTATAAATGGTGACCCTGTTTGCAATGCGACCACTGGGAAGGTGGACATTGAAGTCACTGCATATTCTGGTTCTCTCATTTCCACAATTTCTGAAACCTAATATGCAAAAGGGTGGAGCTATGCCAAATTACTACCTCTGGACATAGACATACTGTGGCTTTATGGAGGTTATGAGATAGACATGATGGGATATTTTGAGGAAGAATATAAGTATAAGGATAGGCCAATTCACACCAAGATTGACGTTGCACACAGAGGTGACAATATATTTTTTCTTGGTTTATTAAACATATATGGCACAATTACATCATTCAGGTTCATCATAGTACGTATCATCACAAATAATACAAGTCGTATCTACAGACACACATTGTACTTGCACGCTCGGCAGCACACACTTTAGCATTCTTAACATTAAGACCGTTCCGGTTCAGGAGGCAGCATTGGCAAGTCACATAGTCGCCCTCTGTAAGTGTTCCATCCACCCCACAGTTTAAGCCATTTTTTTGGACAACACCTCCTCACATATACAGTTTTTTCTGCAGTCATGGCCCTGTCCATATTTTTACACCAATCCATGTGAGTAGGTGCTGTCGCCGCCCCCCCCAATGTTGGGCAATGTTCCTCTTAGCCAGCATCATCCCCAGTGTTGCCCACACCTGCGCTATGGAGCTAAGATCTTTTGCTTCCCAAATATTTAAAATGCAGCGTTTGGGTTCAGGAGGGACTGGTTTTCCGCTAACTCTGGTAATAGTGTTCATGACAGATTCCCAGTATGACTGTATGGTGGGACACTCAGAGTGTGTGGTAGAAGGTACCAATCGCCCCACTGGGTAGGAGCTCTTCCTATGTTATTCAGCGTGGTTCCAGTATAGTATATTCTGTGGAGTATTTTGAGCTGTACTAATCGCAGCTTGGATGTGATCGATACCTCTCTGGGTGATGCAAGTGCTTCCTGCCAATCAGTGTCATCCAGTTCTTCCAGAGCTGACAATATCTTGGTATGAAAAGATGAAGGAAGTTCTGGGATGGTACTGAGACCTCGCACTGTGCATCCCATTTCTCTTGTTGATCTAGTTGATCCCAAAATTTGTTCCATAGGTGAGTTACTGTGCAAACATGAGTCTGTGTTCAAGAATCACTTGGGTCCATTAAAGATTTTGAACACAAGATAATTTTGAAACTGGAAGCGATTCCAAGTGGTATCCAAGGTGGTCAATGTACCTTTGAGGATCAGATTTAAATTAAAAAGAATCACTTGGATAATTTGGTCAAAGAAGGGATTATAGGATTGGTTGATTATTAATTTTGGATTTCTCTGATAGTGCTGACTAAGAAGAACTCTTGGAATTTGAAACTTTGTGTTGACACGAGGTCTCTAAATCAGGAAACTCCAAATTGACTTCTTCCTCTACCAAAAATTCAATAGATGTTGCCTCATATCGGAGGCACCAAAGTGATTTCCACACTAGATTTGAGGCCAGCATATCACAAGGTTGAGTTGTGCAAAACCTCCTGTCCATTGGTTGCTTTTAATGCCTGGTTTGGTGCATTTCAATTTCTACATATTTAATTTGACCTTTCCTGTTTCAATCTTTCAGAAATTGATATTTCAGATTTTAGATAATATATATAGTGTTCTAGCATACTATGATGCCATTTTAATTTACATTGACAATGCAGAAGAGCATCTATCCACTCTTGACAACGTTTTGAGTACTTTAGAAGGGTATGGCATTACCATAAAAAAAGAAAAGTGTCAGATTTCGTTGAGTAAGGTCAAATATATCAGACATCTTTTTTTTGGGAGAGATTTATGTAGCGCAAACTAGACCCGAAGGTATCCAAGCGCTTTACATGCCCAGAATCACAGGATGTGGAGCGTCCCTGCTGAGACTCGAACCTGGTTCCTCAGCTTTGAGATCGACCGCCCTAGCTGCTAGGCCACATGCTCTCCCCTAAATCTCATCTCCCCTAAATCTATCATCTCATCTCATCTCCTATGACAGCATTTGCCCCAAATCTGATTTAATGTAGGCGATTTTAATTTGCCTGCACATATTGATAAAGATCAATTAGGATCATTAATGGGACTGTATGAAAACTGTTCATGTTTTGAAGAAAATTGTGTATACCAAACTGCTTCTTATGATTACCCCCACTTTTTGCTGGATGTTACACTGTTTTTGAAAAGCCTGACTGTGATCCTGCTAATAAGGCCCCCAGTCTATCTGCTTTCTCCCTAAAATGTATTCATATGTAATTAGGTACCCTTATAAATCCCTAGTATATGGTACACATATACCAAGGGCATAGGTATCCCAGAGGCCTCCCATGGGCTGAAGCATGTATTATGCCACCCATAAGAGGCCATGCAAAATGGAACTGCAGGTCTGCCATTGCAGCCTGTGTAAGCTGGTGCCACCACTTACATTAGATATGGGTTGACTATATCTATAGGTCACTACACTTAAAACCTATAAGTCATCCCTATAGATGGCCTTAACAATCCTGAAGGCAGGCTGCTGGGTTTTACGTGAGAGGGTGCCACTGCATGAGCAGAGCCCCTCTGCAGCCTTCGCAGACCATTCTCCCGAGTTGTCTGTGACATACCTGGACATACAGGTAGAGGTGCATTATAACCTCGCCATAAATGCTATCTCGAAAACGGCTGAAACAAAACATGTTGTGTTTGGTATCAAACACCTTGGAATCATACCTCCACACTGGTAATCGGTGTGGGAGGTATAATTCCACCCTTCTGAAGCAAGCTTTGTGTGTCCCTGGCCTTCCCAGTCCCAGGCTTCTCGACCCGGACAGCACAAAATGGTCGCTGCCGACCAGAGACACATTTCTGCCCTCCTGCTGCTGAGCCAAGCTCGAGCAGGGGAAGGCAGTGCAATAGGCATCCTGTCACAGGGAGGTGTGACCACCTCCCAGACAGGATTTAATGTATTGGAGCTGGGTGGGTGCACTTCCAAAGTGCTTGAAAGTCTACACGAGGGGAACATTTGGTGTCCCTGTGCATAGTCCAGCTCAAATCAGTTCTGGGAGCCATTGGCTCTGGCTCTGGTGTGAAACTGGACAAAGGACATGGGTGTAACCACCCCTCTGTCCTGACCCTCTGTCCTGACCCTACCCTGGGAGGGTCCCCTGAATCTGTCCAACCCTCTCCTGTGGGTACAAAATGGCTTACCTGACTGTAGGACCCTAGATTCTATGTGGACAAAATTCTGAACAAGAAACCGCTGACCTTTGACCGTGCTCGACTGGGCCCGACTTTGTCTCCCTCTCCGTTCAAATCATCGTCTGCGCCCGTGCACCATACAGGCTCCATGCAGGACCTGTGGAGCATCGAGGACAACTGAAGTATCTCCCTTGGGGTGAAGGAGTCACTCCCCTGCATTCGTAGGCACCGTAATGCAACTGACCGGTCTGCTGGTCCTGCGCTCCTGCACACTCCAGAGGCCCCAGCAACACAGGAGGTGGGTTCCTATGTTCCTTGAGGTTGAGCTGCCCTCTCACCAAGTTTGAGGCTAGTATCCCTCATGGGGACCGCGTAACCAGAACCCCTGTGCACTGCGTACATTTGCAAGTGCATATGCTTGTTAGTGTTCCCCCAACTTTGTGCATTGAGCTGTTGATAGCCCCAACCTCTGTGCACATTTTGTACCTAGGACTTTGGCCTCCTCACACTCTGTGCCCTGCAAGCTGTTGTTTGGTGAAACTGCTAGAGGTCCCCTCACGACTCCTGTGTCTTCGGCCTGTGGGTTCATTTGAGGGACAATCCTGATTTTCTTAGGCTCCTCTGGTTGCTCCAGGCCTGCCCTGCCACCCTGACTTCCCTTGCTGTGGTGAGTCCTCTGGTCCTTGCTTGGGCAGACCGTAACCTTTCTTGACCTTCTTCGTGGGTTGCTGTTACCAAGGCTTGTTGGTCCCGCCAGACACAGACTTCTAAGCATTCGACATCCTTCGTGGGTCAGCTCGTATCCGGCTCCTGGTCATCTTTGACATTTCCTGGTCCCTGCAGCTGTAGAGTCAAGGTCTCCTTCTTCACACCTGAAGCGACAGACATCGGTGGGCATTCGTCTTCCAAGCCCCTGGTCACTCCTGAGTGATTCAGACTCTGTCCCCTCTGCTTTCTGGTTCCTTCCATCAAGAATGCACCTGCGGATTCCACCGGACACGTCTTTCCAGCAGTGGTATTTCTTTGAAGACTCCCATTGAGAACGACGGCGGGTTACGATTCCACTTCAGACCTATGCACCCGGCTGCCCTGGAATAGGTAACTCTGGTACTTCATTATCCATGGGTGGAGTGGCTCTCCAACCTTTTATGTTTCAAAGGGTTTCCTCGTAATCCACTGGGAAGGGTCCTTAAACTTTAAAACTGCAACCGCGACTCTCCCTTTGAATTGTACGTAGTAGGCGGTCGTGTTCTCATACTGCACCCGTCCTCTGTGGGGTCCCTACTTACTCACCTTGGGTGGTTACTTGGGGTCCCAGCGATTCTACATCCTCTAGACACTGTCTTGACTCAAGTCATGAATCTTATACCACTATTTTAGTATATGGTTTGGTTTCCCCCTGGAGCCCACTGTGTATTAGTGCTACTTACAATTGTTTCTGTGCTGCAGTGTTGCTTGCTTTGTGTTTATCTGTGTGTACAGATACTGTGAGGGATTTAGGGTGTTATAATAATAAATATATATTCTTATAACTACGGCGTGGTTCTCCTTTCATTTAACCAATACAATAGGGTTGCATTCTGGTAAAACAAGCTCCTTAACATTCCTTCAAGAGTAAGCCTGAAGGCTGCTCTCCACAGCTACCACTTGGATGGCTTTCTAAGGTTATCTTTGACCTCTTAAATCACCATAAGGGTTGTTTGGACTGGTGCAAGGTGCCCACTTTAATTAGTGGACAGCACTAACCAGGTCAACTTCTCAGATTGTTGTGCAGCGGTTGGGATTCAAGCCTGCATCGTTCTACCAGATAAATCTTTGTATCGATTAAGCGAAAACCACTAGGTACTAGGTACATATAATACTAGCTTAGAATAAGTAAATTCTACTGAACTTTGGGTTGGGTAAGTCAAGGGTCTAGGACACCCTTTCTCCAACCTCAGAGAGATTAGTTCCCACTAGGTTAGGGAGTTGCAACCTCACACCACACTTAGTATTTTTTCTAAAGGAGATGCCAGTGGCTCTCTGCCCTCTCGATACAGTGTGCCTTCATTCCAAGAACTGAAAGCCCTGTGTGCCTCTAGAAAGCTGAAGACGGGGAGAACTGCAAACACCCACCGCCTCATAGAGGCCTTGCTGCTAAATGACCTTAGGAAGACCCCTGGGTCGGATGAACAGGAGAAAGTGGGTGGGACAAGGAATGAAGACAAGTCAGGAGGTGACACCTTCTATGACCTAGACTCAAACCCTGGCCAGGAGGGATAAGATGATTCCCACCTCGACAACTCAGATCTTCAGGGAGATGGTGATGAAGGCCAAAATGGCCCTTTCTTCATTCCTCCTGGAAGAGTGCAGATCTCCCTCTGCTGAGTCACATCACCCAGGACAGTCTGTAGGGACCTCTGTATCTAGCAAGAGGGACCATTCATGGACAGGGAGTATCAACTGCTTGAACTTCGGAAAGCTAGGTTTAGGCTCAGGCAAGAGCAGTTGACCCTAGACAATGAATCCCCAGAAGTCCAGAGAGCTAGAAAAAAGTTGGGACTAGAGTCCCGTGGTGGCAGCAACAGTGTACCTAGAGTTAAGGAACATTCTTTTGGCAATAGGAACCCGAGCAAGATTGTCCCTCCCTGCCATGTTGGGGATGACATCCATAAATGGATAACTGCTTTAGAGAGGGCCTGTAAAGTTCAGAGGGTCCCACAAGACCAGTGGGCAGCTATCATGTGTCTCTCCTCTTCTGATAAAGGTAGAGATAAGCTCCTCACTGTTAGAGAAGAGGATGCTGACAGCTATTCAGTCTTGAAGAGTGCTGTCATTGATGGGTTTGGCTTAACCACTGAACAGTACAGAATTGAGTTCAGAGACACTCAGAAGGCACAGAATCAGGACTGGGTAGACTTTGTGGATAATGCTATTAAGGCTCTGGAAGGCTGGTTTCTTGGCAGCAAAGTGAATGATTTCAAGGGATTGTACAGTTTGATTATGAGGGAGCAGATCCTTAATAATTGCCAAAATCAGTTGTTGCATCAATACCTGGTTGACTCTGATCTGACTTCTCCCCAAGAATTGGGAAAGAAGGCAGATAAGTAGGTCAGAACCAGGGTAAAGCAGAAAAACCAACTCTGGTGGTGACCAGAAGAAGCATGATTCTAAAACTGCAGATAAGGGTGGGGACAAGGGTAAAGATCAAAAGTCTTCATCCGGGTCCCAAAAACCTGCATCTGGGGGGGGGGAGTCACAATCCAACAAAGGAAAAGGCAAGAGAAAACTTTGGTGTTACTTTTGTAAGGTAAAGACCCGTTAGACAAAAGATGCTGATTGTCCAAAAGCCAAGGAAAATTCTTCTGCCACCACTGCTGCTAAGACAACTGCGCCCCCTAGCACAGAAATAGGTGGTGGTACAGGGAACAAGGGATTAGTAGGGTTAACCTTGGGCTCCGAGGTGGGTTTTGGCCTAGTCAGAACTCCAGCTCAGGCTGTGCTTGTCTGTGATGGGTGCATGGATATTGCCACCTTATTTGTCAGTCCCAGTAACCTGGGCAAAAAAAGACAACAGCCTTTGATTAATGGCAAGGAGGCCATGGCATACAGGGACACAGGTGCAAGTGTTGCTATGGTGACAAAAGATCCTGTTGACCCTGATCAGATCATACTTGGTGAGATGTACCAAGTGACCAATGCTAACAATGTCAGGACTGATCATTCCTTGGCAGTTGTTAAGTTCAGCTGGGGAGGGGTAACAGGCTCAAAGAAAGTTGTGGTTAGCTCAGAACTTCCAGTGGAATGCTTATTGGGCATTGATATGGAACCTTCAGAGTGGGCTGAAGTGGAATTAAGGACTCATGCAGCAATGCTCGGCATCTCTGAGGATGTGTTTGCTGTGATCAGATCACAGGCCAAACTGATGTCTACTGAACAGGCCCTGGAATCTGAAAATATGGACGAGGTGCCTTCCAAGAGAAAGAGCAGGAGGAGTAAGGCTGTTTCTTCCCCCCAGACTCAGAGAGAGGATCAATCTCTTGAGGGAGATGATCCCAGTCCCTGTGAAGGAACTGTCCTCCTGAGGAAGATGATCTTGAGCCTGCAGAAGGAACTGTCCCAGATGAACTGGAACTTGATCAGGTTGAGGTCTTGGGGACAGGGGGCCCTTCTAGGGCAGAACTGAGTCAGGAGCAGCAAACCTGCCCCTCTCTTAAACCCCTCAAACAGCAAGCTGCTGCTAAGGCTGCTGGGAGTGTCAGTGGATCCCACAGGATCTATTGAGATGAGAGACTCTTTTACTCAGAGGGTAGAGACCCCAAACCTGGTGAAAACAGCAGGTTGGTCATACCTCTGAAGTTCAGGGCCTTCCTACTCATCTTGCTACATGGCATTCCCTTAGCAGGACACCTAGGCCAAAGTAAGACTTGGGACAGACTTGTCCCTCACTTTTACTGGCCTCACATGTCAGAGGACACCAAGGAATTTTGTCGCTCCTGTACCACCTATCAAGTCAGGTGGTACCACAAAGGCCCCCCTTATACCATTACCTGTGGTGGGGAATCCCTTTGAGAGGGTTGGGATTTACATAATTGGTCCCATGAACCCTCTAACTGCATCTAGGCACAGTTATATTCTAGTGGTGGTGGACCATGCCACTAGGTATCCAAAGGCTATCCCCTTAGAACCACCACTGCTCCTGTGGTGGCCAGGGCCCTCCTGGGAATTTCTTTCAGAGTGAGTTTCCCTAAGGAGGTCTTAACTGACAGAGGTGCAAACTTTATGTCTGGTTACATAACTGCAATGTGGAAGGAGTGTATTACAAATTCACCACACACTATCACCCACAATGCAATGGGTTGGTTCAAAGGTTCAACAAAACCCTAAAGGGCATGATCATGGGCCTCCCAAAAAAGCTTAGGCGAAAATTGGATGTCCTCTTGCCCTGTCTTCTCTTTGGACAGTAAGCAGGTCACAAAGTGGCCCTCAATGCGGCTGCCAGATTATCCATGAGCTCTGAAAAATTTGAACAGATCTTGCTGATCCTAATGAATCTTAAATAGGTCCCACCTGAAGTGAATAGAGTTATGACGACTTCTTCAAAATACCTGAAAGAAAACAAAAACTCTTGAACAATCATTTGCTGGAAGTGCTCCCAGGGTCTGGAACTCTAGCAGCCATCAGTACAAAACCTTCTTTTGAAACCGTCAAAAAGCTTTAAAAAACCCTACTCATTCAGTGTCACTTCCAAACTTGAATATGGGTTCTGATAACTCCTAAATGTGGTACAGTTGCAATCTTATTTTTGGATCACTTGTCAACTTTCATCTTCCTTTTCACCCTATTGTATGTTTATGTCTAACAGCTATTAATTTTTAGAGCACTCTGTCGACGCTCTGGATTGTCTGAACTAAATAAAAAGCAAAAAATGACATACATAACTGCTTTCTGTGATTCCACAGCCAGCATGACCAGAGCTGACCACTTGTTTGAGGACCTCAGGAAATAGATAAAGTGGTCGTGAGAAACGTGTTTGTATGAAGGCACACAGTGGAAGGATCCTAGCAATCTTCTTTCTATTCCTGAAGATATTCACACAATTGTAATTTTACGGATTTATTTTTTAATAAGCCTACAGACCACTCAACAGGTCTCTCGGACCTAGGAAGGAGGCTTGATCAACCTAACTATGCAGAAGCAATTAAACTACGTTTTATGGTAGAAATGTATGGCTTTCCTAAAATTGGTCAAATTCACGTCTAGTCTCTGCTGGCATCACATTTTATATTTTAGGGACTTGCACAAAAAAGGATTTGTCTCCCATTTGATTCTTTTTAAAATGTGGACAGGCCAGAATAAGATCTTACCAGGTTGCATATTATAGCAAATTTCTTCCATAACGGATGGGGCATCTTGAAAACTGTTTTTCTGTGTCTCTTACATCGCTCCTAAAGTGTGGAACACCCCCTCTCCACATAAGAGCCTCCTCCTCTCTTGAATTCCGCAAGAAGCTGAAGACCTGGCTTTTCAATTAAACGACCTACCATAGGCACAACTAGGCACACAGACCTGCTCAGCACCAGGATATCCTCACAGGTTATAATACGCTTAACAAATGCACATAACATAACATAAAATACCTTAATGTGTATTCTTGCTAGTACAGGTAGCCAGCTTAATGTTCAAAGCAACAGTTTTGTATGGCTAACTCTCAAAGAGCCACAGAGCTAATGGCTAACTTACTGCTCTGTGGTGGATCTCTTGAACTTTATCTGATAGCTCTAAATTTAGGAAATTGGAAAAACAGAGGCTGAAGGTTTTTGTTTACAAACAAATGGATTCAGGAGTAAAACATGTTCTGTTTTGACTGCCCCATGCTGCTAAACCTCAGAAGCAAGTACCTTTGGTTGATGTTTTCACACTGTAATGTAAGATCAGCTATCAAGCATTGTCTTTCATACACAACCCCCAAAATCCCTTTTAGATGTACATCAAATATACACGGAATGAAATGTATAATGTTGTTTTAATCATGTAATTCGCTGATCTCTTGCCGAGATCAATCTAAACATTCAAACTGAACTGAAGAGGAAGTAGCCACTTTTCGTCCCTGCCACCCAAGTGCTTGCTCATCTCCAGCACATACCTCTGACAACCTGCTGGAGGAAGATAGTTGTCTCCTAAGGCCAGTAGAATTTGGGTTCAGCCATGCATGTGTACAGCTGAGAACCACTGCAGTGGATGAGGGTAGCCTGTGAAGCCACATAGATTTGTCTGTGACATGTATGCAGTGCAAGAAGTGATACTCATGGCATTTCATTATGCTTGCACTGATTTGGGATGGTGGTGATTAACAGTTGTAAATAAAACTACATAATGCTTCGTAAGTGTAGAAATGACCTACCGACATGACAATCAATGTGTAAGAGTAGTAACTGTCAATGGACATGATAGTTACTGCTAGATCAACAAATTATGTAGTGTTGTGCATCACCTTTCAGTTACTTGAGAGAGCTGTAAGTATAAGAGTCTGTGGGGCGGGGGGCAGGGGGCGGATGATGAGTTAGCGTCTAGTCAGTGATGGAGGGCCCAGTTAGATATTCTTCATCACAGTCGACGAGTACACAAAGTTTACTCTAAAGCAATATGAAATAGTTCAGTGTCCAGGGCCCTCTTGAAGCTCATGTAGTTGCACGAGACCATCAAACTTGGAGTCAATGAGTTCCACAGTCCGGTACGCCGAACTTCCAGGGTCCAGACTCCATTTTTGATCAGATTGAACAGTAACTTAGGAATTACATATTAGGTACCTATTGATCTGTACATCTCTATGCATAAGTTTAGTGTTAAAGGAAATCGATTATGCAACATAAGATGCTATTGGGTGACTTAAGATCCTAAACTTTACATGGGACTCAATAAGGCCGTTTGTCAGTTGTGCTCCCTCCCAAAGGGCTGTGGTGAGGTGGTGCTCAGGCTAGCTCCAAAGAATCTGCTTGATTAAATGCAGGGTTTGAGTCTGCAACCACCGTGCTAAATTCTGAGGAACCCAAAGGACACGCTTCATCAGGCAAGTTCATGTCAATGCCAGTGCATTCCATATGGAAACCCCTTTGTTTGTTGTTCTTTATATTGTTGAAACATGTTTATGTACAAGGGCCTGTGTTTATGTGAAATCCAAATTTGTAGCTGGTCATTAATCCTGATTTACATTTTGCCTCCCCCCCACCCATTTACTCCCAAGATCTGTTTGAGCTTTCGGTTGCATGACTCGCATGTTTAACATGATATTGTCACTGATTTGAAGGTGGCCATTGACAGATGGTGTGAATTCTTAGTTACTTTCAGAATTCACAGACAAGGTTGGGAAGTCTGTTGGAACTGATAAGTTAAATTATTTGAAGTGTCTGGTTACTTCTTTCAGAATGGTGCAGATTGAATGCTCGATTTCAGGTCTGTTAACGTGGCGGTGCGCGGTCTAGGGCCCGCCCTACCCTCCTTTGCGCCCTGGTGTTGGGAACCCTGGGGTTCCATTAGGTCACCAAAGCTGCTCTGCACTGGACGCCAGTTGCAGAACGTACCGTGTGGAAAGATCCATTCCCCCTTACCACGGTCACGCTGGTGGTTGTGCTGTACTAAATGCTTGGGGTTCTAATATATAATGTCTAGTTCTTTTTATCACTGGTTACAATGATGTCATGAGGGGCATGACACTGGTGTGTTAATTGCCAGAGGAACGGACGTGTTTACGACGCACTTGTGATCTTAACAAGCACACGCATGAGTGAAGTATATATGGTTGCGTGCATGTCGCACTTTCTTGCTTCTATTGCCGTTGGGGTTTAAACTGGCATGAAGGATACATATATATATGAAGGAGCATTACTCATCATACATCCTTATTTAGACTCTGAGTTTTCTTAGATTCACGGCATTATCCTTTTGGCTATTTGCATTCCTTATATATGTTTGTTTGTTAAAACAATAGCATTACAAGTACACCAAGAGTGTATGGGATGTTTACAAACAACTAATTTAAGAAGTATTAAGTTATCGTTTTGAGTATTGGATAACTGGTATTGTGTGTGTTTAAACTTTCTTTTACAGGTCTTCCTCCCCGCAGTCCCCTTCCTACCCTTCCCTCACCTGGCCTCTCCAATACTCTGTGGTGCTAATATAGCTTTCTGAGTTGGAGCTGCCTGGAGGTGGAATAAACAATCTTCACGCAGATACTGAGGAAGATGCTCAAGTTGACATGGTCGAACCATGGTGCGAGTGCCTAATAGATTGTGGCCAAGCATCTTCACCAAATCAAGCATGATAGCAATCAGATTCTTTCGATGATGTCCTTGTTTCAGTTGCATGTCGACTGATCCTGACTTGGGATTTTAAGGTCAGCTAAATGCCTCAAGATCAACTGATAAAGTTGAGATTAAAGTATCCGCTTTAACACTCTTCTGCAACATAACAACAATGATATCCATTGTCTGAATTGCTGCTCAGGATCTTGGACTATTGCTATCAATGTATTCACCATGACATTTGTCACTGACAAAATAGGAAAAGTTGGTGATTAACTGAATGCTCTGGTTATTCAGTGTAACCTTATAAGTCAATAAATCAAACTCCAGCTGTTGCCATGCCTGGGTGAAAGAGATATTATGATAAGTGTCCAGTCCCATCAGGTGCTTCCTTCTCTTTGTTAAATTTGATGTTGGGATGTCAGAGGAACCAACAACCTGGATAATTAAATCTAACGCAGATTCAATATACTCACAATTACAATACCAGCCCGTTTTTGAAGACAGACTGAAATGACTGTGAGTGATCAGTTATATACCGTAACAATCCAATAATTTGGCAATACTGAAAGAGGTTACCTCCTTATTTATCCTCATCATTGTGATTTCATCAAAACAGACCATTGATAGGGGCTAGTCACTGTAGGAAAGTCCCCCTTTTTTGACATGGTCACCCCAGTTTGTGCCTGGTATCTGATACAATTTTGGCAGAAGTGCACTGGGCTCCTGCTATGCAGTGCCCCAGTGCCAACTTTCCTTGCCTAAAACTGTACCCTTGTCCCCCAATTGGCAATACCTTTAGCACTACCTACAAATCCCTACTAAGGTGCAGATTCCGATCCGGGTCGGAAAGCACTCTGACCGAGCCAGATCTGGAGTGTTTTCCGACCAAGCCGGAGTCCTGCAGTCCGACCGAGCGAGTACGATGCAGCCGTATGCTGCCGGACTCGGTTCGGTCGGACTCCCATAGAAGTCAATGGGAGCCGGTCATACGAAGCGTACATGGGCTCCCATTGACTGAATGGGTTCGTCTTGCGCAAGGGTGCCCACTACAGTGGGTACGCGTCGGTGCTATCCGCACCGTACATGCCTGTGTTGGGGGGGCCCTTGGGTCTCCCCCTCTGTCCGAGTTGTAGGGCTGCGGGTGACAGGGGGTCCGACGTGGACCCCCAAAGGCAACCACCCGGACGTTTTGTGAGCCGGACACTCCGGCTCGCACAGGCTGTCCGACGAGTGCATCATAATGGCTCGGTCGTAAATCGCATCCATTGCACGCCACGGTTAGCTTACGACTGAGTCGTATGGAGCAGTTTGGACCCGGAAACGACTCAGTTGGTGAATTTCACGTAGCTCGCATCGTACTTGCTCGCTCGTACAGCTGTAAGAGTCGGGCGGAAAACACGCGTACGGCTCGTAGTTTTTCCAGCCGGATCGCGTTCGGTGCCCCTCCGACCATGATCAGAATCGGCCCCTAAATGGTACCCCTACTAAAGAGGGTCCCTAAAGGCTGCAGCATATATTGTGCTAGCCTAAGAGAATCCTGAGCACCAACATGCAAACTACCATTGCAGGCTGTGAGTCCTGGTGCCAATCCTGCAGATACTACATGCAGCAGAACATGCAAACTACCATTGCAGGCTGCGAGTCCTGGTGCCATGCCTGCAGACACTACATGCAGCACCAACATACTAACTACCATTGCAGGCTGCGAGTCCTGGTGCCATGCCTGCAGACACTACATGCAGCACAAGCATGCAAACTACCATTGCAGGCTGTGAGTCCTGGTGCCATGCCTGCAGACACTACATGCAGTATAAGTAAGTCACCTCTCCAGCAGGCTTACAGCCCTAAGGCAGGGTGCACTATACTACATGTGAGGACATATCTGCATGAGCAGATATGAATCTGTGATGACTAAGTCAAATCTTGGATATCACAAGAAAACAGGGCAGCCATTTTGAGTACATGTGCTGGACACTGGTTTTATGAGCTTCCCAGCTACATGATGGCTTCACTGCAACCAGGGATGTTTGGTATTAAACATCTCGTATTAATAAACCCACACTGAATCCAGTGATGGAGTTATTAATAGATGCACCCAGAGGGCAACCTTAGAGGTGCCCCTAAAAACCTACCGACTTCTAGTGTGCTGGCTGACTGGTGTAGGTAAGTGCCACTGCAGATGGGTTTCAGACCCCTGCAGGTGAGACCCTGCGCTCTCTGAGGGCAGAAACAATGCCTGTTCTGGCCGGAGGAGTAGTGACCTCCTCCAAGCTGGATGGCTCTGTCATTAGCATATCAAGGCAGGAGGCTTCAAAGGCCTATGCCGCCTTTGATATGCGACCCAAAGCTTCCCCAGACAGGGTAAATGCCACCCTCAACCACAGGCCCATTTGACAATAGGATACTCAGCAAAATTAGCTAGTCAGGAGGCGTGTCCCCCTCTCAGGCTAGTGCCACCCCTAAAGAGGGCTACCGGAAGTGAATATGACTATTAGAATTTGTCCATCTTGGTTTTGGCTGAAGTAGGCTTTCTGGGTCAGTGTTCTGCCCACTTCCTGACTGGAGGTGGTCATATAGCGGGTGTAAAAACCTGAAAGGTGCAGGTAACAATACCTTGGCGCCTACGACCTTAAGACTTGAAGGAGACCCCCCCAGAAGCCGACAATAAATGCTTGTATGCTATCTATGCTTTTTCTCCCATAAGAAAGCATTGTGGGTGAAAGTGCATTTAAGTAACTGTTTTACACACCTGCAAAATTTAATATTTACAAATTTACTTACTTACATTCAAAGTTCTCTGTATCAAACTTTATATAAAAATACGACTTATTTTTCTAAATTGGTAATCTTGACTGTGTCTCTTATTTATTGCCTCTGTGAGTACAACAAATGCTTAGCACTACCCTCTGATACACCCAACTGCTCGCCCACACTACCACAAAAGAGAGTATTTGGGATATAATTTGCGCCTGTGTAAACCAATTGGACTTTGCCTGGACTCTTCACACTGTGTACCTCGTTTTGATCCACTATGTAAAGAGCCAGCTTCCTACAGTCACGCTGACCGAAAAGAAGCCAACATTCTGAATCCTCCAAATTCATACTTTGTGTCTAGTTAACGTCTTCTGTGCAATAGATATGAACAAAGTTAGAAAAAAAGAGAAGGCAGAATATACAGCAGGCCAGTCATCCCTAACACAAGACAACACAAAAATGTACCATAAAATAACAGTTTTCTGTGACTTAGGTGCAATGGCCTTTTGACATGATGTTGCAGGTAGTGCATGAGATTCTCTAACGCCGTTCCTGTAGCTCGGGTGTTAATGTATTTCCTACTCTGACCAATCCATGGGGGGCAAATATTCTCCTCCTAGCCTTCGCCATTCTAGGTAGACAGCTTGCGTGTGGAGTCACAGATGTCAACGGCACAGAAGACAGGGCAAAAAAGATAATAAGTCAACTGAGCAGAACCACACAAGTTTTCAGCAGCCCATAGAGATCCGAAGAGAAATGATCCTTTTTATTTAAAAAGTGCAGCGTTTGCGGAAAAGATAGTGGAAAGCAGATTAAATGTGTGCCATGTTTCTTGGTGTGGACTTGTTTTGGCTGGCTCAATCCTAGCCCTGGAGGAACATCCAAGAGTTCGCTGATGATTGATTGTGACAATGTTTGGATGTTTTGGGCCAAGTTGTAGATATGTCCCAGGAAGGAGGTGACATATCAGAGACTTGGATATTGCAGCGCAGAATTTAAGAAGTTCAGAATTAAATGAGGAACATTTGAAATTCTACTTGGTGAACTGTAGACAGCCATTTGTGGAGATCATTTACATTGTAGCTCTGATACAGATATGGAGGACTTTATAACCTAAGGGGTTCAGCTCATCAAGTAGATGGAAGAAGTGGGTATTCATCAGGCTGTAGAACTGAGACTTCATTTTTCAGTCAGGTTGTCAACAGTTGTGTGTTTCTAGGCTTTATTTACAGTCAACGCACAAAAGGTTGCACCAGAAGTTTCACCTTGAGTCTTGATTATGTAAAACTCCATTAAAGACTTTGACTTAATTGGAGTCACAAGCATGTCCAGATATAGAACCCCATTTACTTGACTGAAGCAACACTTTAGCATCCAGTTTGCTTGAATGGATTCTGTCTAATGGACAACCTCAATTTTCCAATTAACTTGAATAAAGCCTCGCTCTTCAGCATCCTCAAGCCTCTCATCTTTAATGGGATCTGGCTCATCAGTCTGAAATCTTCCCTAACCTTAAATAGGTCTAAACGTTGGTGTTTTACACTGCATAGGGCCAGATTACAACTGGGTCATTATTTTCTGACCCCTGTGTAAACCCCTGTTTGCACAGGGGTCGGAATTACGAGTTTAGTGTTATTTAAGGAATCCGATAATTATTGGATGCATTAAATACCTCAACCTTCACCATAATTCTGTAGGTCAAACCTGCCAAAATGTAACAGAGGAAAAACATTCGGTATTTACTGTGTCATGCAGATTTTGGTGCGTTAAACACCCAAAATCCACGTTATTCCCTAGCAACTGATAATCGCACCCGAATTCTAACGTGGCCCATGGTATTGTTATTCGTCAGGTGCGATAAATAGCACCAATACTTGTAAGTGGGCCCCTGGTAGTGTTACTCATGGCTCTGCTCAGTAGGGTAGACCACAGCTGTGTCTTACGCAGGATACTATTCAACAGTAACGCGGTCTCACCTACAATTTAATCCTAAAGACTCATAGACTTGAGTAGAGTCCGGATCACCGCCGTTTTACAAGCCATTCAATGGAATAAAGATCTTTCTTTGACTTTGGCATCTAGAATTGTACAATGTCACCTAATGTTTCACCTTAATTTCCTTTTCCAAAATTACTGCCATCACAAATCTGTAGAAAAGACACTGACTCATTGTTGCAGCTGCTTAAACTAATTTTATTTATTTTGTCCAAATTCAGTGTTGTGAAGGTGTGCATGTTAGTGTGGTAAAGAAGGACAGATAACAATGTCCCTGTACAATCTGGCCTTAATCTGGCATCAACAACAAACAACCTGTGATATTTCAGGATATTTGAGGCTTGGACATCTGAAGCGAAGCACTGGAGCAGAGCAGAGTGGGGGCCCCCTCAATGGTGGATAAGCCTGAACATTCAGAGTGGGCAGACAGGCAGGTCTAGGTCATGATGTCACCCATCATCTCTTGGGTATAAGGAGGAAACACAGGGCAGTGGCAGGGCAAGCATCCTGTTTCAGATTCCATATAAATGGTGGCCAAGCACTGTTCAAGATGGAGCTGGCAGTGGGAGGTCATGGTGATGGAGCATGAAGACCCTGAAGAAGGCAGAGCTGGAGGTATTTATGAGCCTCTTACAGTCCCTCTCTATCTCGCACTGCAGTGCAGGCACCAAATACGTTCAGATAAGAAATCCCTCTTTAAAGCTCCTCCCCACTGCATGCCTCATGCGTTGTGGATGACTAAATCCATTTTAACTGTTTACACAATCTGTTTGTACAGAATTTATTGGAAAGTGTTGTTCCATGCTGAGAGGAAAGACTTAATTGCGACCCCTTATGAATGGTAGAGAAGCAACACTTAAGCTGGGTTCAATGTACATAATTTACGATACATAAAAATTGGCCAATCTCAGTTGAGTGGGGATGTCCTCGTTCCAGGCTGGTGTGGCTCAATGCGTGAAGCGGAGATGGCAAGGTGGCAAAATGGCTCCTGGAGAATTCTGTGAACATCACACAACATGTTTCTTTTCCATCTCTCGCTTGGAGGCTCCAATAAATCCAACCACTGTCAGCATTAGATACCTCTCATCATAAAAAAAGGCTTCAGCATTGTGTTGTAGGTTCCAGGTGCTTTTGGAGTGGTACTACTGGCATTCACTCTAGGCTTGGGCATCATGCAGGTGTATGCGCCATCTCAAACTATTAGGGGGGGTGTACATTTGAAATCATATGAGTACAGCCTAGGTCCAGCAGGGTTCAAAGCGTTGCGGTCGCAGGACTCTTTGGTAATGCACCCACGCAGGCTGTACAGCTGCGAAACCTCCCCTGTGGAACAAGAACATATACACAAGATTCAGTAATCAGTAGTACTACGCAATCTAAGGTTTACTGATTCAGACAGAGATTCTTTGAGCAACCCAACTCTAGCATACACACAATGATAATGCATGAATTGTCTTGCCGCTGGGAAGAGTCATTGTGTTCCTGTGCCCTGGCAATTGAGGCCCAAGTGCCCCTGGTATGGTCTGCATGGCACCTCGCTATAGTCAGCTCAGCTGCCATCCCATATTGTCTTGCCTTAGACGTGTCCCAAAACAGTGGAAGAGGCACCCAATGAACACTCTTAAGGAGTGTTACTGCATCCGTTAATCAAAAGATCACATCACAGCAGTTTATCAGTATCTTCCCAGAGGCCGCTGCGGCCATGCATTAAAGGTACTTAGTGGGAAGACTGGAAAAGCCTAAAAGGGTGCTGGATTAATGAACGGCAGAAGGAGTGGAAGATGGGACTGTTATTATTTGTCGAAGTTGCTTCAGAGACAGTGCATAGAAAGTAAGATAGATGTCATTGAAAGAAGTTGGGGGATGCAAATGGTAGAGAGGTGATGGTTGAATGAAATACAAAAGTCATTAACTAAAGCTATGCTTGACATTCTGGTAGCTTGGCACAAAAACAGTCAGGCTTACCTCAGAGGCAATTTGTATAGTACACAACACAAGAAAAATCCCAAACCAATTTGGAAAGATAGAGAATATGTTAATAAATAAAATTACTCCAAACGACAAAAATCCAATCAGTCGAAATGGAGATATGATTTTTTAAAGTATTAAGGTGAAAAATAGCACCGATTAACAACAAAGTAACATCCTCGGTTATCAAATCCTTTTTAACTGGATCAAAGTCAAAACTTAAGGCTGACTGTGATGGAGCGAGGGTCAGAGACAGGGATCGGGTACATCCTTGTTGAAAGTTTACCTTCAGACTTAAAAGGAAAGTTGGCAAAATGTTTCTAATCTCTGCTTTTGCACAGTGGGCAAGGGGAGTCAACACTAACACCAGCGAAGCATCCAGGACTTTTGGGGGTGGCACTACTTTGGGGTTGGGGCTCACTCCAACTGAGGCCAGCAGCAGGGTCCACGGCCAATCCAATTGGAACTGGTCAGCTGCTAAGTTTCAGGAAAATGCTTTTGGATACTTGTTGTGTCCCTGTAGCTCACACAGGAGGTCAGCTAACGAACTGTTGAAGTCGCTTACGGGGTCCTAGTTTCAAGGCAGGCAGGTGCAGTCTACCTTCAGGGCTGGTAAGTCTAATCTTCACACGTCCAGGAGTGCTCCAATGAGAGGTCCGTGGAGTACGGTTTTTATACCCAATGCCTGCTAATGTGTGGGGGCCAATCCTTTCTCCACCCCCTACATTAGATCTGGTCAGTTCTACTACCCCCACTTGGTTTGGTGCCAGCTTGATTAGAGAGACAAAGGGGAGGCAAGCCTAGGAGTGAGCCTCATCTGTGAGTGGCAGGGTAGGCACCTTTTGAAACTCAAAAAGAGGCTGTGTACATCATGCTGAGGAGATGAACACCCCTCCTCACTTACAAGGTCCTTTGTCTACTGTCTGAAATCAATACGTGTAACACTCCAGGGGAACCGTCAAGGGTCAGGTGACACTGGGCACTGGCAGTAAAGCCTTTCCAGTTTAGGCAGCATAATGACAGCTTTCTGAAAGTGTAATTTCCAAAATAGTTATATAAAATCTGACTTTCTTATTTTAAATTGCTTTTAAAATGAGTCCTTTAAGCATTTTCTCACTTTCCCCAAATTATGTTAATTTTTAGATGGTGGTATAATGTAACCCAGTCTTTTCCTATGAGAGGGCGAGTCCTGCTGCACTGAAAATCGACTTTGTAGGTTTATCACATGTAAAACTTTAAATATACCTGCACTACTTTTTAAATACCACACACTCTGCCCTTAGGGCATCTAGGGACTACCTTAGGGGTGCTTTACAATATATATAGTAAAAATTTGCTTACCTGGAAACTTACCTTCACAATATTTGTGTCCTCGATATTCTGTCTCAATGCCATTTTAATCTCAGGTTTAGTGCTATGAATGTTGTGAATATCACAGCAATACGACTGGACTTTTTTTTATAAGAAACACCCTTTGTTTATTTAAACATCAGGCATTTTCTTAAAGGCCCAGTAGATCCCATTTTGTATCTCTAAAGGATTCACAGAAGTCAATGGGTGTGTGGGAGCTCCATGACAGAAGAGAATAAACTGCATTTCTTATCCAAAGAAAACTCTAGTTATAAATTCATTAAGTTGCCAAAGTTGCTGGAATGGACTTATGAATTGGTGCGACCTTGAATGAAGAAGAGAAAGAAACTTGTCATTGGAAGACCAGCCTGGGTAGTCCTGGAAGCCATTGGCACATCCCTGAATCACAGCTGTGATTTAAATGGTGCCTCTCTTTTACTAGGGTTAGGGAGAAGGTAATACAAAAGAGTAGGCAGACAACCAAGCAGGCCTGACATCATTGTCTATTACAACAGAAACTAACCATAAAATAACTGCATTTTGTATTGTATTGTATTGGCCATTCAACTGATATTGATTAGTGCACTTCGGGCATGAAACACTCAACACTCATCACTGTAGGTGGATGTCGCCTAGTATTCAATGGAAGCTGGACAAAGACTGGCTTCCCACAGGGGCAGGTTTACAAACGTGGTCTTAAAAACAACATTTCCCATTATGCCAGGTTGAGCTGTAGTGGAGAACACTCAGCTGATGCTGACGTCTTTCAATCACATAGGTTATCTCCACTAAATAAACACATGTATTAATGGGTTCAATTAAACTTGAGGAAACTACTGGTGACTTAACACCGAAGATGCCTTTAAATCCACTATCAGGATCACCAAAATGATAGCAGTTGTACATGCTCCATTAAAACTCTCTGCCGTCTCTTATACTGCGGATGATAAGACCTTTAATGGTAGCACATAAAAATTGATTGGAATCACAGGTTAATCTCTTCAATGGACCACCAGGTGAAAGCAAATTAATACATGTCTTAAAATTAATCCAGAAACTGTTTCAGTTTGATGACTGTTGGCTCTCTTCCCACTGGATTTGAACATGGGTATGTGTCCAATGGAAAGGTCATGAGAAAACAGGCATGGGTGATTGATTCTGAGCTGGTGGCATAATTGTAAATGGTTGGAGAGCAGCACCAAAATGCATTTGTGAGGAAGAAATGTTTTTGTGGGGATGTAGGACAGGAACTTTCATTTCCCCAATCCCAGTGCCTTTCCTGTTGTGGGAGAGACCATCCGAGTTCCCATTTTCCACAGTCACTCACACCATTTATTTTCTTTGTTACTTCCATCCATTTTTGTTCATGGCCCATTTGTTTTCTTTTGTTTTTTTCCCACTAGACCTTTTCCTACACCTAATTTCTTGGTTCAACAAGGCAAAGATCTTTTTCTTTTGGATGTTCCTGCCAAAATAGAAAAATACACCAGTTTTGCAGATTTTTTAAATGACAAAGATATTTGCCATTGAGCGCCGCTATTTTCATGCCACTGTGAATGGCCAGAGTGGGACAACAATGTCATGCGCATAAGGCCAGGCATAAAAAGATGTGGTGTGACATGGGGAAAACCGCAGAGACAGGACCACTCTACACTACATAAAAGGGCAGCAACAGTGAATGAGACAGAAAGTCCACACGGGGAGAACACACACCACCCAAAGTGAGGGAGCTCATTAATGTAGATGCCATCTTCACTGGGCAGAGAATCTAACCTTGCCTGGGCACCGACCATCATTACTTGCATTCAATCGGCAGCTTGGAGGGCATGGTGCCTTGCAGCCACAGGCCCGCTCTCTGTTCCTGCACATTGAAGGAGGAGCCTGGCTGCTCCCATGTAGGCCTGGAGGCCTTCCTCAAGCTGCATGTCATGACTCCTATTGGTATCTGGGGTGGCCTGACCTTCCTTAGACTGTAGTGACCGTAGTGGGAGGTCTCCCATTTCAACTTCATCAGCAGGGAATTCTTGGGTCTGCTGGTTTACCACTTTTAGTGAGTCTGCTGTACATGCTGCCACGCAAAGTAGGCTCGCAACCAGTGCAGCTTATTAGTACCTCTAGGAGCTTTGTGGTGTCTTTATACTCGCCAGGCACAGATCCAGCTGTGTCACCATCATTGTTGACCACTGCACTTCATTTTCTTTGAGACTCCTCAATCCCTGCAAGTCTTACTCTGCTTCATAGGAAACAACATTTGCACCAGAACCCCATATGTGCACCACCAAGCCTAGTCATTGCAGTCGGAGCACACTACAGAATGTGGCCGGTGAACCCTGTTGCAGCTGTGTTACTAGTGAATATGTGTTTCTTATCTAAGGTACGGGGAGTAAGGAAGCGTGTGTCTGCATTCAGTGTCTGTAGTGTTAGTACAATACAGTGTACAGTGAGCTCAATATTGTTCATAGTATGATGTATTTTCCAACATTGATCTTGTCTCTCAGTCCTGAAGGTGCCATGCCTGATCAGTTCTTCATAGCCTTGTTTCATGGAGGTTCTGAGCACCTCAGTGGGGCTCACTCATCTCAGGCCTGGGTGATTATACCTGTACAAACTCCAGTGTATGCATTAGTTACCTGGTCTGGATGCAGATCCATTGAAGCTGCCGCAGGTGTCCTCGGCCCCGATGCACGGAATTTTACGGGTCCCGGTGCAGAGGACCGAGACCTCGCCATTGAAGCAAGAATCACATGTATATCCATTGGGGGTCTCGTCTACATCAGACACTGCAAAAAAGTTTGGAACCAAATGCAAAGTGAGAGGCTGCTTCCATGACCACTGAGGAAAAGAAGGATTAGACAGAGGATAATATCTTTATTGGGGGAAATGGCAAACAAGTCTGGGCTTTAATAAAACCTATTAAGCCTGACCCAGACCCACCACCTACCCAACAGTATGACAAGAGTGCCTACAGTATTCGAGAGTAGAGAGCAAGCAAAGTCTGTGGGAGAACCCCACCCCAACTTGCTGAGCTCCATCTCTTTCTCCACTTTGTATTCTATGAAGATGTGGGCTCTATACAAATTCTTAGAATCCTATTTGTTTTATGTAAACGCACAGGTTTTTAGATTTCACTCTGGAACCTGTAAGAAGAAAAGGAGGCTCCAAGCACAGTTATGGCTATGGGTCACTAGTTAGTCTCATAGTTTAGGGTGACCATTAAAGGTCCTGCTCTGTGCCCATCCAGGAGTAATAAACATGTGGAGATGTGTAGAGTGCTTCACGCTTGAGGTGCTTTTGCTGTAGTAAAATAATGTTCTCTGTAACCCGTTCCAGTAGGTTGAGCTGCGAAGGAACTCTTTCTTACAGCCCAAGCACTTCAAGACAGTGTTGTTTTGTGATCTAGGTCAGGAATATTGAGGGCAAAATATTTAATGGCTACAATATCATGACCAGATATCGAGAGACAAAACATTGAAACCTAAGTTTGTATGTACCTTTTCTATGCCTAACTGCACACATGCTACCGTGATTATAAATGTGTGCTCAAGGTAAATAGATGTGGAGTTAGGAATGGTAAATCCTTAACTCCCCCTACAAAAATCCTGCTTCACTGCAACTGCTCACATTTAAAATGAAACCTATGCATAGATTCAAGTCAAAAACCTTTGTTGTTTTAGTCCAGATCTGAGACAACAACATTTTCATAAAAATAATAACACTTCACGAATTCCACATTCATTGTACAGTCCCAGTATGAAGTTTCACATATTAAACAACCCTACACAGATCAATACCTTAAAAAAGAACAAAGAAGTTTTTACAATTTAAAAAGAGATCATTTCATTTTCTGGATTACTTAAAGACACAGGTACCTTATCCACATTGAAAATATCACATATTGAATAAAAAGTGGCTTTAAATGCTTTAGACACACCATACATAATGCTGTGCCCAACAAAAACAAGATGATCAAAATCCTGAATCCCCTCAGTGCATAAATTACATGTCCTTTTTGTTCTGCTCAGATTGTTCCATTCCCCGGTAACACTCCGTAGTGGCAGCATTTTTAATCTTATGAGGAGAATCATTCAATGGACTCCCTGGTCCAAATTCCAATGCAGATGTGACTGCGTACATTTTACACTATGCAAAGTGTGGGTCATTTCATATCTACCTTTCGGAAGGCCAGATGCCACGTCTCGCTCCATACTAAGTAAGCAAGAGCTTTTAAGGAAAGCTTTGCGCTCTAATACATCAATGCAACCAATGGCTCTCCTTGTAATTTAAATAAGCCCATGGCAACATAAATATTTCTCAGAAAGATGCTATCTGATCTCTGAACACAAAAGATATCCCTCCATTGTAACCTCATGAAGAAGTTCTCCTCAGAATGTATCAAGCGAACCCCCCAACAAAGTGCTGCTGTCAAACCCCGAACGTAAGCACTTGCTAAGCCCATTTTCAGGTGAATTGTGTTTGTAGGCGCTAAGGTGTGCAAATTCCATAATTTACTGAGAATTTGTTTCTCAATTGAGTCCATAAAGGATCATCTGCCTATCTCCACCATCTCCATTGCATACAGAATATTTAGAGAAGTTTTTAAACGTTACAGCAGGAGTAAAAAGGAGAAATGTCTAAAACCTAGGGCATCATAAAACATATACTTGGCTCCTTTTAATAGGATCGATGTAAAAAAATTCAACTGACAGCCAAGCCTGGGGCAAAGTCCCCCTCACACACCTGTCTCTCCCACAGCGGTGCCTGGACTGCTCATTGATATCCCCCTAGCTGTGTTGTTGACCATGGCAGTGTACAGTCTCACCCATTCCCTGTGCAGAGTCTCATGCACACATGTGCCTACTTTGAACTGTGGACTGGCCTTGCTGTTTATTCCTGTGTTTGCCCAATGCCTGTGCAGGTTCTCATGCACACATGTGCCTACTTTGAAGTATGGACTAGCCACTGGCCTTGCTTATTACTGTGTTTGCCCATTCCCTGTGCAGGTTCTCATGCACACATGTGCCTACTTTGAAGGATGGACTGGCCACTTGCCTTGCTGTTTATTACTGTTTGCCCATTCCCTGTGCAGGTTCTCATGCACACATGTGCCTACTTTGAAGTATGGACTGGCCACTTGCCTTGCTGTTTATTACTGTTTGCCCATTCCCTGTGCAGGTTCTCATGCACACATGTGCCTACTTTGAAGTATGGACTGAGCACTGTCCTTGCTGTTTATTACTGTGTTTGTCCATTCCCTGTGCAGGTTCTCATGTGCCTACTTTGCACTTTGTACTGGTCAAAGGCCTTGCTATTCATCACTTTGGATGCCCATTCCATGTGCAGGTTCTCATATACCCCCTTTGCACTTTGTACTGGCCAGAGGCCTTACTGTTCATCAATTTGGATGCCCATTCCCTGTGCAGGTTCTCATGCACACATGTGCCTACTTTGAACTGTGGACTGGCCACTGGCCTTGCTGTTCATTCCTGTGTTTGCCCATTCCCTGTGCAGGTTCTCATGCACACATGTGCCTACTTTGAACTGTGGACTGGCCGCTGGCCTTGCTGTTCATTCCTGTGTTTGCCCATTCTCTATGCAGGTTCTCATGTGCCTACTTTGCACTTTGTACAGACCAATGGCCTTGCTGTTCATCATTTTGGAAGCCCATTCCCTGTGCAGGTTCTCATGTACCTACTTTGCACTTTGTACTGGCCAATGGCCTTGCTGTTCATCACTTTGGATGTTCATTCCCTGTGCAGCTTTTTCATGCACACATGTGCCTACTTTGCACTGTGGACTGGCCACTGGCCTTGCTCTTGTCTACTTTTGATGCCTATCTGTGTAATATGTAATAAAGACAGTTACTCCTGTTGTCTGCTTTGTCAGTGTCCTTGCTAAATAAATGGTTTTCTGTATGGGTATGGATTAATTTGACACATGCTCTGTATGCCACTTTAACATTGCCAGTGGCTTGTTTCACTTTTTCAGAATTTGGCAGAGGTGGCAGGCACTTCTGTTCTTCTCGAATCTGAGGTTCGGGGTGCAATGATTGTTGTTTTTGATGAACTACTGTTATCCTAATCATTCTGTGGTCAGGTTTGCCTAATTGCACACATGTCATGTTTTGATGCACTGCCAGCACAGAGGGGGATTCTATCCACAGGATCGCAGGCAGGCTGGCCAGGGTCCATCGTGATCTTTCTTGATGTGTGAACAGCAGTGTTGGTGTATGGTCATCCTGTGATGGCCTGTCTTCCTAGTCACATGGGTACATTTGAATGTGTGCACTTGAGTGGTCATGAAGTGTGCAGTGTGAAGGAGTGACTTGGTCAGTAGTGTTGATGTGTGTGTGCCCCTGCAATGGCAACTGCACACATGTGTCATCCAGGAGCTGAGTGCCTGTTTGATTTGTCAGCCCTGTGCTTGAGATTGTGTGCACATGTGGGAGTTGTAGGTTGTGCACTGTGCAGTGTGTTGGTGTGTCCTTGCACTCCTGGGGCACACCGACTTGTTGTTGCTGCCAGTTGTGAGTATGCAGAGTGTGTGACAGCCAGGTCTGTGTTGTGTTTTGTTGATCAGCCATGGGTCTTGTTGCTGTTTGTGCTCACTGGGAGATTGCTGTGATTTCGCGGTTGATGGGTGACCTGGATGCGGAGGGGTGATTTTGTGACAGATAGGACATGTGTGGGTACACTTGTGGATGTGTTCCTGCCCCCACCAGAGTGTCTGGTGTGGACAGGAACCGTATATCAGCCCATGAGTTGTGTGTTGTGGTTGTGTGAGGAGTTGTGTGATTGCGTACCTTTGGCGTTGTCCGCGACGGTGCATTACCTGCTGGTAGTGGATCATGTACAGCACCGGAAAGGCGTGTAAAGCTGGATCCATTGCGGTCAGGACCGGGTGGAGGGGACCGGGAGTCTGGTTTCACGCTCCTCTGTCGTACTTCCGCCGTCTCCGGTTGGGTGGTTTCTACGCTGTGGTGTGAGAGGCTGTTTGGGACATTCTGATTTGTACGGTGGTCAGGACGTCATTCCGCACGACAGTGAGTCTCTATTGACTCCCACCGCCGCGTGGCTGGCGCATTTCTTTGGCGGTTCACATTGCACCGCGTCAGACAGGAAATGGGCTATGTTTGCCCATTGTAAAATGGCGGGCATGAGGACCGCTGCTGGCGTGCGGAAAACAACATTTTCTGCCGGCACCGCAGAGGTGCCTCCGCCCGCCATCATAAAGAGCCCCGAAATTTTTGTCTCTTGAGTTCAATATTTTGTCCAAGCACCGTAAATGAGCATTGAGATGTTAATACAGGCATGAAACCGTAGGGCTAAACAGGTACGAGTGGTGTGGGTTTCATAATTGGAAGCCTAATGCATTTTTAAAAGTGCTAAAAATAGTTAAAGAGGGATATCACAGTACAAGAACGTATCTATTATCAGTGGAAGATACTCCTGGCATTAGGGGTCACAGTATCAGAACAGGCGAGGCTCAACAATAACCTTAGGACATGGACTTTCACTGATAGTTTGGTGAACACATGCCCCATCCTCATGTCAGCAGTATGAAAGCGAAAACAGCAAAGCACTTTTGAATCGAGCAAGGGGATACTGGAAGCCATTTATTTATTTCTGATTTTGTATAGCGCCTGGTTACACTGTCAGTGTGTCCCCGCGCTGTCAGAAGAGCTAGTTGCTCCGTCAGTCAGACAAGACGGGGCTATTCTTTAGGAAAGAGGAATGTTTTAAGTTTCCTGCGGAAGATGAGCTCCGATGTTTCCACTCTTAAGCTCAGGGGGAGAGAGTTCCATTTATGTGCCGCCAAAGTACGAAAGGATCTACCCCCCATTCTGGCTCTCTTGTGTCTGGGGACAGCGAGGAGGCCTGCTCCTAATGAGCGGAGTTGTCGGGTAGGCGTATAGGGGCAGAGAAGGTTCCGAAGGAAGGCCGGGCCCTTGCCATGTACGATCCTGTGACCAATGCATAGGACCTTGAAGTCGATCCTTTCATTGATCGGAAGCCAATGTAGTATTTGTAGAGATTTTTTAGAGGCGGCTCTTCTGGACAGCCGGAGGACCAGGCGAGCGGCAGCATTCTGGATTGTCTGCAGTCGACGCCGACTAGTGGCGTTGGCGCCTAGATACAAGGCATTGCCGTAGTCCAGTCTCGACGTGACAAGAGCGTGGACCAGGGTCTTCCTTGAGGATTCTGGGAGCAGGTCCAGGGTCTTACGGAGTTTCCGTAGAATCGAAAAGCACGTACCAGCGACCCGTCTGGTGTGGTAGTCGTAATTAAGCTTTGAGTCCACCCATACTCCAAGGTTCTTGACCTGATCACTGGGGGTAGGGAGAGGCCCCAGGTCTGTGGCCACCAGGCAGATGACCAGACTGAGGGGGGTTTTCCTACAATCAGCACCTCAGTCTTGTCTCCGTTCAGACGGAGGCAGTTCTTCGCCATCCATCCAGCCAGCTCTTGGAGGCATGATGAGAAGTTCGCGGCGGCTTGTTCAGCAGGTTGGGTCAGAGCGACCACCAGCTGAGTGTCGTCTGCGTATGTCACTACTTCCACCCCATAGCGTTCCGCAGTAGTAGCCACGGGGGTGACATATAAATTGAAAAGGGTTGGACTGAGGCTTGATCCCTGAGGCACTCCTTGACCGAGGTCAAAGGTGTCGGAGCGTGCTCCTCCTTGCTCCACCGAGAAGCTACGGTTAGTAAGAAAAGATTCCAGCCATAACCAGGCCGTGCCTGTCACCCCTCCTTTCTTCAGACACTGTAGCAGCGTATGATGTGCTACAGTGTCGAAGGCTGCGCTGAGGTCCAGGAGCACTAGTGCCGCCACATGCCCGGCGTCCACGTGCTTCCTCAGTGCCTCAGTCGAAAAAAGGAGGGCTGATTCTGTGGAGTGGCGGGCCCGGAAGCCCGATTGGTTGGTATGCAGGAGGCCTCTGGACTCTATGTGTGCTGAGAGTTGTTGGTTGACCAGCTTTTCCGCCAGTTTTGAGAAGAAGGGTAGGAGCGAAATGGGGCGCAGGTTGCTAAGCTGGGACGCACTGATATGGGGTTTTTTCTTAAGAGGCAGTACGACTGCTTGTTTCCACCCGTGTGGGACCTTGCCAGTGTTAAAAGAGGTAGACAATATATGGCCTACATACGGTGTCAGAAGACTCATGGCACTGGCCAGGAATTTGGCAGGGGCAGGATCGTGAGGGGAGCCTGATTTGATTCCTTTAGCAGTGGCTATCAAAAGGTCCTCCGTCGGAACCTGGTATACTGTAAGGCAGTCTTCGATCTTTGCCTCCCAAGTCGCTTCTTCCTGAGGAGGTAGAAGGTTGGAGCCAGTTCTGGCATCATCAGGGAAACTGGTGTAAATGTCGCGTACTTTTTTGTGAAAAAATTCCGCAATGACGTTACAAGATTGTACTGAGATATCGGCCTGCTCTAAAGAGGGGGGAGGTGTAGTGATCTCTTTATAGATCCTAAAGAGCTCCTTGGATGAGCAGTTAGCACTATCTATACGGTCAGCGTAGAAGGTCGCTTTGGTTTTCCTAATTTGGAAGTGGTATTTTTTTATGCTAGCTTTGTACACATCTCTTGCCTCTGGTGAATAGTTCTTTCTCCAGGCACGTTCGAGCCTCTTGCAGGCTGCCTTGGTTTCTCTAAGAGCTGTGCTGAACCAAGGTGCAGTTTTAGTTTGCCGCTCCGGGCCCTTATTGGCCCAAGGGGCAGTGATGTTTAGGGCTTTAGTGATGTGTCCGTCCAGGGCCATGCAAGCCTTGTCAACATCTACTCCTAAGTCTGTGGGGGAACCATTCAGTAGGAAGTGATATTCAAAAGAGTCCATGGAGAAACGGGCCCATTTCCTTTGTTGTTTATTGGCGCTATGGTGGGTTTGTTTATGGTGAGTCTTGACTAGGAAGTGAAAGGGGACTAGGAAGTGGTCGGTCCACAGCAAAGGAATGGGAGGGTCCTGTTTCAGATCCTCCAAATTACTAAAGATGGGGTCATTTTCTGTCTCTTCTTTTCATGTTTGTATTAATCTTGTGCACATGGTACTATGGAAATGAGAGTCTTTTCTGCCTCTCACTGTGCTTACAGATAAGCATGTGAGCTAAGATATAAGGGTCAATGGAAGAAGCAGGGAAACATTAATAGGATAAGAGGGAAAAAAGAGACCCAGGGATTCATACTCTAGCCTCTAGGGTCACAGAGGTCTGCAGGTTGTAGTGGGTCTCTATAGAATAAAGAGATAACTAAAGTAACTTATCACTGGAATGCTAAACACAAGTGTAATTGTGAATAGATATACATTTGCAATATCTCTGTATGAGCAACTCTCTGTACTTTGATAGGTTAATGGGAAATCCTGAAAGCTAAAGACCAGGAAATGTAAATATCTTACAATATATATGTACATTCATACCTTTCCCTAAACTTAGAATTACTACTTCAAGTTGTATTACTATAACCTAGTTTGTGTAAGATGACTACAGTTTCTATTTAACTTCAGTAGAACTGCAAAATAAGAACACCATTAACACTGAGCGCTTCTCTAAGCAATATACACACACACATTAACGCACATACATGTGCATTCACATATATACATGTGCTCTGTCCTTTTAGGAATCCACCCAGTTCCTTCACAGTAACTCATAGCTTAACATACAACCCCACTCCTAAGAGTGCAGATAATTGTAACTAAGGGCCCGATGTAGGTGGCTAAATACCGGTCGGTAACCCCGAAAATCAGTCAATTTCAGGGTTACCGACCAGTATTTAGCCATTCCTAATGTAGGTGATGATTTGGTAAATACCGAATCTATATTTACCGAATCTGTATTTACCGAATCGGTAAATGCAATGTAGAAAGCACATAAAAGAGTGCTTATGTGCTTTAAGAATTCGTTAATTACCACCAACTTCAAGTTGGTGGTAATTAACGAATTCCTTTAAAAATTCACTTTTGATTTTTACCATGTGGCACATATCCATGCCCTCAGGGCATGTATGTGCGCCACATGTGCACACAGGCACATTTCAGGGGTGCAACAGGGTGTCCTTTGGACACCCTGGCACCCTTGAAGTACCTCCCGGTATTACAGATTCGGTAATACCGAATTGCTAATACAGAATGGCTTTACATTCATTCCTATGGGCCTCCAAGCCCATAGGAATGAATGGGTAGGTATTCCTTATTACCGAAACGGTATTACCGATTCGGTAATAAGGAATATTAAGGAATCAGTATTTTTTACCGATTCATTAGCTACATAAGAAATACCGATTTCTTAATACCGAATCGGTAAAATTCGGTATTAAGAATTCGGTATTTATGGATTATCTACATCTGGCCCAAAGTCTCTGGTGGTCAAACTAAATGTGCAAGTAATAGTCAAAATATTGATTTCAATTCCACACTATTTCATGATATTCGAAAACATCTATAGATCAGTCCTCTAGAAAGCAAGAGGTGTTGACACTTGGAATCCAACATCCATATTGGGGGTCCTGCTTGCAGCAACATTGTAGATCAATTGCCCAGCAAGGCCACCATGCACTACTCAGAGAGTTGTACCTGTAGGTC
The DNA here is from genome assembly GCF_964204655.1 of Triturus cristatus. Lineage (NCBI taxonomy): Eukaryota > Metazoa > Chordata > Amphibia > Caudata > Salamandridae > Triturus > Triturus cristatus. Next base: position 58,253,097 of record NC_140590.1, read on the forward strand.
CAAGCTGGCCTGCGCCTCCCTGTGGGATGCAGGAGTTGTGACCCGCTGTGAATGGTGGGTCACGGGTGGTACTCTGCCGTCGACATCAGCCGCGCGGGCATCTTGAATCTAGTCAGCACCCGCACTCTGTAATGACCACCGTCCTTTCCTGCGGTGAAAGGCATTCAGACCCTGGCCCATACACTCGTGCCAGACATAAAGGCAATCGGCACCTCCAGCCTCACTGCCTGACCCTTCTCCAGGGGCCCTTGCCGTACCCCATCCCCGCGACGAAAAGCCGGCGGTCCCTGAATGATGCTCAATGCAGAGAAGATATGCGGCACAGTGCTTAAGATATGAACTCTGTGGCCAAAAGTGGGTGAATCATGTCATCTCCCTATCTTTTACACTGTACAACACTTCAAAAACACCTGTACAGTCCAGCACCATATCATGTTCTAAACCTTTCCCCACCACGATCTGTTGCCTGCAATCTGGTCTCAGCGGATCACCTTTAATATAGTATTCTATGCACAATGTCACACATGGAAGCTGCAGCTACTGCAACTAACACATCCCCTTTAAAGTGCTCTAATGCCCCTTGGGGCTGGGGCTCCCCTACTGCAAATGCCCAAGAATAGGTTGTAGAAAGTCATTCAATGTGAAAGCCCACTCACACCTTAACCTCTCAATGGAGAAATCACCTCTATAGGGAGTGCAACATTAAAGCCAACACACAACTCTTTTTGCTCATTCCATTCCTGGCCTCTTTAGTATAGTCAAGCATATTTATCACTGCAATCTAATGCATCCATCTTTACAGGACAAACATATATCACATGTAAGGATAATCTGATCTCTCAGTGTGTACTGGGCAACAGCTCCATTGTTCAGGGATTTCTCGGTGATTGGTGTGTTCAGGTGGGACAAAGGAAACGAATAAAAACTGCAGCTCTCTGAATTGAGTGATTTGATGAATAAAAATACATTGTAATTACTGCTCCATTCTGCAATTGCCAAGAATTAACTGAAGCAAGTTGCTTTCTCCACATAAAACCTACAGTTCGTGTATGCACTGAAGACAATGTTTTTGTATTTTTTTCCTTCTTTAAAAAAGTGATTATCTGCATTTTTAAGGTCCCTAACCACAGATACTCCCAAGTGGGCGACCATTCAATACCTGGACCCCTTTCTGCGGACGATGCCGTGCTTTCATCGTGCACCGCTAACGGATTGCAAATTTTGCTGGACAGGTCCAACACCTTCATGGCCGATTTGAAGGTCAGGGACAGTCATAAGAAATCTTATATTTTGCTTAGTGGCCCCAAAAACACCCCCTCTAGGAAGTTTTTTGTGGGAGGAATGCCAGTAATGAAAACATTATCTTTTAGCTATCTGGGGATTTTGGGGTAGATTTACAATAACTGGCGCATCCCTGCATATCAGCAGGGATGCGCCAGTTATTGTGCGTCACGGCTTCGCTACCATGGATGCACCGCATTTACAATGCGGCGCACCATGGGGCGAGAAAGGAAAGATGCGTGACACATCTGTGCCGTTAAGGCGGCGCATTGCTGGAGTTGCATCGCATGCGCGACCCAGCTCCAGCAAGGCTCCGGGGTGCCCTATCTTTGAAATGCTTGTAGATTTCACTCAGCCACTTTTACGAGGCGTTCCTGCGCCGAAACGCCCCGCCCTGCGCCGGAACGCCCACATGTGGCACAGGGCTTTACAATGTGACGCATCTCCCAGATGCGTCGCGTTGTAAATACCCTGCAGCGTGGCGCTGGTTTTGCGCCGCCGCTGCGTCACAAAAGTAACGCAACGGCGGCATAAAAGAGGCGCAAGGGGCTTGTAAATCTGCCCCTTTATTTTCAGCTAACCTCACCTGGGATGGACTGGTAAATTAGATGTCTCAACTTACTGAAGCAGCATGTGAGACTCTTGATAGATTTGCTAGAAAATAGAAACATTAACCCCTGAAGGAAATTGTGATGTCATATAAAAGCAAGTGTCTGTCAGTGGCCACGCATGGAGCGGGAGTATGGGGGCACGCCCCGCTGTCGTCTTTACAGACAGTAGAGAATACATTTCTGTCCAAACTTTTAGGACTCCCTAAGTCCATTGCAAACCTGATCACACATAATGGAATGGGACTACGTTTCCTGGAAGATTTGGTGCGGCTAGCTCCTATCATGCTAGGGGTCAAAATACGGTCCTCTCCGGATTTAAAATTCATGAGTGATATTGTAGAAGATTGCTTAAAACGAATCAATGCACAGGCCGTTCCATGGTTAATTATGTCAAGTTATCCTTGCAAGAATTGGGTCTGGCACATCTGTGGGCAAACACAAGAAACATTACCAGTCTTACCAAGGCGCAGATTAAGTTGAAGTTCTTAGAACACAAGTAAAAGCTAAGAATGTAGAAAGCCATTGACTTGATAACAGTCCAACAGTATATAGCTCTTCCACGTGCTCTGGCATGGAGCCCTATCTTTTGTGGATTAGAACCCCCAATATAGATTTTATCTATCACGTTTTGTATGAACATGATTCATCTTTTAGGGGTGTTCCCGACCCCAGGTTCGTGGTTTGCCTCCTTGCTGCCTTTATATTATCCTGCCCACTCTACGTAGCCTACAGATCCTGATTCTTACGATCAATCCTTAAAGAGAGGTCTTTCAACTCGCATCTTGAAGGCTTGACTTTCTTGCAGCACTTAGAGTCCCGATTGATCTGTTTCGCTGTTTAAAATGTTATAATACTGAGAAAAAGGTACCCATCATTAAGTTAAATTGGCATCGTGAGGTCTCATGATTGGTTTTAAAACTAAGCTTTAATTGTACTTTTTCTGTCCTTTTATTATATATTGCTGAGTCAGAGAAACACGTTTGTGTTATGAATTAATATTGGCGATATGAGATTCTATGATTTTAACTGATATTTAATAGTATGTCTTAAGTTTTTATACTCCCCTGTATATAAATTGTCTTTTCTCTGACCTTTTATGGTTGTATATCCGGCCGAATATGGTTCTATTACTTGATAATGATTGATTATCTTTTAAATATTTTCACTTATTGCTTACAATGAAAAGATTTTACTTTTCTTTTGCCATATTTCCCTTTCTAACTTTGGGCCTGATTACGATGGCGGTGGGATCGCCACCGTCCGGCCATCGGTGGCAGTCCCACTGCCATCTGTCCCTGCAAGTCGGCCAGCCCCATTATGATGGCTGACGGATGGTGGGCTGGCAGAGAGACCGTCCGCCAAGCATCCGACAGGATCAAGGAGCCCGTTGGAGGGCCTGCAATCCCAACAATAATGTCGGTGCCTGCTCTGGCACAGCTGTAGGGATTACAGTGCCCCTTTCCACACCTGCCCTTTCATTGCAGCTCACCTGCCATGACAAGGCAGGTGGAAAGTGACTTTGGGGGCCCCTAGAGGGCCCCCCTTGACCCTGGGCTTCCGCTATAATTTCTGGGGGGGGGCACCACAAACATTCCTACAGTATATGGCAGGCACCGCATGGTGCCTGCCCCACAGTGCAGGGTAGTTTCAAAAGTGTTTATTTGGTCTGTGGCGTGTGCTGCAACCCACAGAACCCGCTGCAACACAAAATATACAGATTGAGACTGTCTTGAAGGCAGACGCATCCTAATACGGGTAGCGGGACCGATAACAGCTAGTCTGGCAGTCCTTCTACCGCCACGGTGCGGGTCGTACGACAGTCCGACCGGCATCGTAATCAGGCCCTTTATTACTGTGTTTACATTTCATTAGACTCTTTTATGTAATGAGTCATTCTAATTGATACTCAGAAACGGCTAATGAACCATGTTGACAGTAATGACGCGTTAGGTTGTTCAGTTTGCTAACACTGATACTCAGACACATACAGGATGATGTGCATCTTCAGAGGGGCGAATGAAGATCTGAGTTCTTTTTACCACCAATTTTAAAAACACAGCAGACGCAACATTAGCAAAGTACAAAAACTGAACTCTACTCTTGAAAAATGACGTCTTTGTATTGAATGCTAAGACAGTGGCAAATCTGTCAATATCTTTTGATGGGCCACAGATCATTATTAATATTAAAGTCTGAATAGACTTGTATAAAGCCAAACCTAAAACCTAAAAGGGATGCCTGGATGTGGTAAATTGGAGCGCCTGTGGCAGGAGGGTACCTGGGCTGTGTCTAGCCTTTCCCTCACACAGAGACCCATGCAGACACGTCAGGTCCTCAGAGGCCAGCGGATGTACGTACTCTGTATGTCGTCTGCATTACAGTTGTCCGTGTCGCAGCAGGTTCTTTCAATCCGCACAAGGACCACAGAGTTCCGGAAGAGAACGCCTTTCTCGCACTCCACCTGGTTGGATGGATCCATGCAGCCCTTGAATGCAGACATGATCACACTGTCCACTGTAGGAAGAAGGGTAGGATCTTGTGAAGAGAGATTCCAGCACAGGTAAACAAACTCAAAATGAACATTTTGCTTTTAACTAAATTAGGGGGACATTGAGGTGCCCCGGAGGGTTCCGCTTCCTGCTCGTACCAAGCAAGGCGATAACTTAATTTTGAAATTAAAAACGTTAATTAATTTAGCTTCACATTTCAGAATGTATTATTGTTTTAAGTAAAGGGGTGTTAGTTTTAGCAATCCCCAATGACATTTTAATTTTTTTTTTGCCCATTGCCTTGAGCACTTTCATAATATATCCTTTTCCTTTCCACTTTTTAGGTCTCGGCTACAGACTTCTTTAGATGTTTAAGGACAAGACCTACTGTTTCTAACAGAGGCAGTCTGTAATGTGGCTGAGCAGTGAGGTCGGCCACACACTCATCCAGCCACTTGCACGCTCACTCACACTCATCCATTCACAAGCGCACGTGCAGACACCCGCCATTCACAAGCACATATACATGGTCACACCCATTCAGAGGAAGCACTCCAAAATAGACATGCATTCATACATGCATGCATGCACGCAGGCAAACTCTAAAAATACGCATTTGCAATGCAACAGGTCTCGCATTTGAGAGAGCTAGAGCTGGAGGCATTGTAAATGGCAATGGCTTTTATCATGGTATTTTGCTTTGGAGGGGAGTGGATGTATGTGGTTTGGAGTGGAATTATGTGGTTTGAATTGGAATTGTTAGATTGTGGAGTTGTGTGGGTGAGTTGTGTGGAGTGGAGTGTATTTGTGTAGGGTAATCACGTGATATGGTGAATAGATAGGGGTGAGAGCTGGACAGAATAGAATTAAAGGAAGATAAAGAATGATAAGTAGTTTTTGCACAAAGTGGTGAATGAACTCTAGGTAGAGGAGCAGAATAAGTGTGTGAAGAAGGGAGAAAGAAGGGGACAGCAGGCCACATACACATAAAGAGGTAGCACCTATGTACGCAGAAGAGACCCTAAGAAGAGGATGAGAGCATGGGTTTGAGGGATGGAAAAGTTGAAAAAGCACAGAAAAGAAACTGTGCTTTAAGACTTGAAGTGAACAGATATGGCATTGTCAGAAAGAGTGCATGAGGGTGTGAAAGAGTACGAGCGGGAAAGAGACAAGTAGGAACTGCACCCAGAGGGCGGGGGAGGTGACAGGTGGACTTTTGCACAGGGGACGGTGGTAATGGAAGGTAGCGAGTGTAAGCAGGCAGTATAGAGAGGAGACAGAGTGTGAGGGAGGGATGAGAGGGGGTAGTAGAAATGCAAGATGAGCAGCGGTAGTTGCAGTGTGAGGGAGAGATTAGGGGGCCAGTGGGTGTGTGAAGGAGAGATGACAGTGTTGGTGGAAGTGCAAGTTAGAGATGTGTAGTTCTGGAATTGTTTGTTGGGCAAATGTGTGGTGTGGGTTTTTGTGGTGTATAGTGGAAATATGTGGTACGGTGTGCTTTGGAATTATGTGGTTAGAAATGTATTTCCTGTAGTGGATTTATGTAGAGTGTGTTTTCTGTTATGGAGTTAACTATGTGGAAATGTGTTCTGTAGTGGCATGTTGTGAAGTAGAATTGTGTTGTGCTTTTAAATTTTGTGGCATGATGTGGGAATTTGTGATGTGTATTGGAGAGCTATGTGGTGTTTTGTGGAATTTTGTGCGGGCAGTATAGAGAGGAGACAGAGTATGAGGGAGGGATGAGAGGGGGTAGTGGAATTGCGAGATGATAGGGGGTAGTTGCAGTGTGAGGGAGAGATTAGAGGGGCAGTGAGTGTGTGAAGGAGAGATGACAGTATTGGTGGAAGTGTGAGTTAGAGATATTTATTTATGGAATTGTTTGTTGTGGAATTGTGTGGTGTAGGATTTTGTGGTGTGGAGTTGCGTAGTGGAAATATGTGGTACGTGTGCTTCGAATTATGTGGTTAGTAATTAAATGGTATTAACTGTAGTAAAATTATGTAGAGTGTGATTTTGTGTTATGGAGTGAAATATGTGGAAATGTATTCTGTAGTGGCATGTTGTGGACTAGAATTGTGTTGTGCTTTTAAATTTGGTGGCATAATGTGAGAATTTGTGATGTGTACTGGAGGTATGTGATGTGTTGTGGAACTGTGTTGTGTAGCTGAAATATGTCTTTTGGTGTGGAATTAGGTGATGTGTATTTAACATTTGTGAAGTTTGTGTGGCGTTGATTGAAATTATGCTTATTGGAATTATATGTCATGGTGTGGAGTGTATTTATGTGGGCTACTGGTATGTGGAATAGAATCCATTTAAGTGGGGTGTTTTTATGTTGTATTGAGTTTCATGTAAATATGTGGAGTTTAATGATGTTGGACTGAGTGTTATGTGGAGTTTAATCATGTTGTGGGGTGCTGAGGTGGTGGTGCTGAGGTGGTGCTGAGTTGGTGCTGAGGTGGTGTCAGTGATGCTGTGGTGGTGCTGTTATAAAACAAACATAGGGAGGAGTTGTATTGGAAATGTATTCTTATTGCTTGATTTGGTTAGGTGCGTGTTTTTAATGTAGCTGTATGGGAAGAGGGGCAAATGTGAACATGACAGCCTGCAATGCATAATGTGGTTTTTAACCATATAAATAAACATACATTTTGCAAAATTGCTAAATGGCAGTATTCAGAAGAGAGCTGGGCCTCTTGGAGTTAGGCAAGCCATGGGTAGATGGGCTCTTTAAACAGTCAGGTTACAGGCAATCCAGACCACATACAGAAGAATCTGAATTTTCACCAGCTAAATGGGATTCCATTATTAGCATTAGTGGGATAAAGGCCTGTGCCAGCCCTGCCGGATTTCAAAATTAAGTCAAGTGTGCAGCAGTTAAAATATGGTAGACAGCACGGGTTTTGGTGTAGCTGCTGGAGACAGTTTTTGTTTATTACATACCTTCGTTTTTGCTGTACATAACCCACTTTACTGTACATCTGCTTTTCACCATTTGTTTATTCTAGTTCGCACTTATTTCCTGAAACAGAGGTCGACCCATAGAAGGAAGGCTACAATCAAATCAATGATAAAGTGCTGATAATAAATTAATAAAGTTTAAACCTAAAATAAATCCCTGTAAAATAGGATAAAAAGAGATGTATGCTATCTGTTATCAATTAAATGATTTATTTTAAGCCATAAAATCAAATTCGACAAATAAACTTACAACAGACATAAGGACGGAATCACTGCAGCATTGAATTTTTTTACAAAGTACTTGTTAGCTAATTGTTTTTTGGGTATAATACATCGCGGACCCTTTAAATAAAGAACTACTTACTCAAATTTAGTGTATAAACTTTAAAAAAACACAGACCATTACCTCAATCTGGCAAGACAAAATACAAAATATTTAACCTTGAGAAAAGTGTCACCTGGAAAGCATGACTTTGCATGCGTATAAGGTTCCTAGCATGGACTTTTTTATGGGTGGTTTGCAGTATGATGGCAGTATGATGGCAACCAAAGACCAAAACAGACCACTCCAACCCCTTACGGCAAAGACTTTCTAATTGTATTTGTGTGTGCCTGATCTTTGTCTGCACTGGAGCGAAGGTCTCCGCACACTGTGACTTTCACAGAGGCACGCATGATGGGACTTGCACAGAGTCATCTATCAATCCCAACCAGAAACACATGGACTCTTCCATCGCAGTTTACAAGCTGTTGGGTGTATTATGTAGCTGTGCCTGGCGGATTGTGGACATGTCAGTAGAGGTGCTTGGGCCCACACAGCAGCGCTGTAGTATAAGCCTCCGGGGGGCGAAGACAGGTGAGACATGTTTTGTCTTTGATTGTTGGGCTTGGCTGAGACTTCGTGTCTGTAGTACTACCCAACCACCGTTTACGAGTTTAAAAGAATAGAACTTAGTGTGAGACGAGTGTTGCACGCGCGTACCTCAGTCCAGCTCTTTGTCGCGTGCAGTCTCTTTTGCCTGTGCCCTGCATCACCTATAGAATCTTCACTGTGACGCACACTTCCCCTCTGCTACGGCGCTGACTTCAGACGTTCTGGGGCACACTGTTGCCGTGAGCCATCTGGCATGGCGTGACACAGCGTGCCGCCATTTTGTGGTTGGCTGTTTCATCCATTCACTCTGAATTGTTGTGTGTAGATTTAGATTCTGTATATAGGTTTCCCGATTTATGCCCTTATATAGGTACAATTCATATTGCCCTTATTTAGGCATAGAAAATCCAGCTCTTATTTAGGCATTGTCCATGCTAACCAAATACAGGCATGGTCTTCTACATCTGTCAATCCACGTCACAACGAGTTCTTGGAAAACCAGACTCTTAAGCCTTTAGGAATTTCCCTTGCTTGGATATTGATCTTTCCAAGAACTCATTTATTATGCATGATCATCTATTCCTTAGGGGCTCATTCATGACGTTCCGATGCCCGACTTTTACGTCAATACAGGCATTCCTAAACACCTTCAAGGTATAAATATACCTGCACTTGCCCTGGCAAACCACGGTTCTGGTACGGTCCAGTTCGACTGCCTACTTGCGGTTCGTCACGGCGAGTTCGGAAGGAGATCGTGTTCCCGCCTGATGCACTGACCAGATGCTGTCATCCTCCTCGCAGAGAATCCAGCTCCAGTCTTTCTGACTCCCATTGCAGGCTGTTAGATATCGAGTCCCGGAAAGAGATTCCAACCTCACACATTCTAAGGTATGGAGCAGACTAGAACTTAGAGAAACTTTTGGCAAATCTTGACAAAACTAAAACTATAGCTAGTTATACTTTAGAAAACAACACCTACTTCTTACCTCGTACTACACTTAGGTTAGGTACACTGGGATAGAACTATTTAGAAGCATCAGATGAGTATTCACATTTTAGCCTGTGTTATTTATTTATTTATTTTATGAATATATGTCATAGCTACAAACCATGCTATTGCAGTATTATGTTATCTTACTGCTAACCCTGTACGTATTGTACTTCGCATCCTGTCTTACGATTGTAGCAGTTCATATCTCTTGCATGAGAAATAAGACTGTTCAATAAACCCCTTTTATTGAAACGCCCATCTCTCTATTTCTGTGCAACTCTGTAGAAACGAAGCAGGCACGATTGACTGAGTGAAACTGTTATCTATTGTTTCCACGGTTCTGAGATTGTTCCGACTCTAAGGGAAGCAAAGTTGTCATGTTTATGAGGTTGTCAGAAACTAATCCCTTCTTGTATATTCGAGAAGTTTCTAGTGACCTCAGTTAGTTGGCACACACAAGTAATTAAGTTTAATGTACTTGATAGAGACATACTGACCTCAGTCCAATGTCAAAACTATAGTGTATATTATTCCAATGTACAGAGCCTATCAGGGATATAGGAACTACACTACAGTTTCGATTTGCCAACCGCGTTTTTTTTTCAATAAAGTTATTTTCTCTATTGTGTTTTTTGTCTCATAACCCTCGTCATGGCTGTGACGCCTGGAAGCTTCAGGACATCGCGAGTGTGCCTGTCAAAATTCGAGTTTGTGAAGCAGCTGCCTGAACGTTTTTCTGCATAATGACAATCTTTGGTGTGCCACTTTTTCTCAGCATATATTTACACTGTTCAGAACTGTACAGTTTTAAGGAACCGAAGTTTATAATTGCTAGGCCTACAGATTATTTGGTTTCCACATTACAGGTTATAGTTGGGGTGCACAAGTCAAGAGTGTTCACAGTTTGTTGACTCCCACGCTACTCGGGTGAGAGATCGCATAGCAGCATGGTTAAATTTGACAGAGGAACCATAGAATTTGTACAGTTATATAGAATATGAACAGTTTACAGATTCTGTACAGTTTATTTGTTACAGTGATGCCACAGTCTACCCTATTTTTGAAGAAAGTAATTACATGTTTGAAGTTTATGGGTGTACTGTTCCCATATCTACGTTTGGAGTTTTTGTGCCCTTACATGAGGGTTGGTTCTGGGGTTTTGGTTGCCCTTATTCATAAGAGGGTCCGTGCAGTGCCCTGGTGTGAAGCCGACGCATTTTGTAAGTTGACTCTGTGTCATTGATGTTGTTCAGCATTTTGCCCATTGTGATTTTCAACGGTTGTTTTGTGCAGCTGGAGACCTGTTTGCCAGCCTGTGGTGTGTCGAATGATGACGCAACAGAATCTTACCGTGGTATCGGCGATTCTGCAAAACGCGCCCTCATCTGTGAGCACTCTTCTCTTCATGTCACAGCAACGTCACGGAGCGTAAAATCTACGCATTGTTGATGCGCTCGTACGCGCATCATAGTGAAGAATCTGAAGTTCTTCAGATCTCCGCAAAGGTATCGGCAACGTCACGGAGTGTCGAGGTTACGCATGCGTGATCTGTTACAACACAGGATCACCGCTGAGCGAATGGCACGGAGGTGAGAAGTCCTCTGTACTTTGTGTTCTGAGAGAGAATTAAAGTTCTTTTGTTCTTCAAGTCCACTGGGTGACATCGAGGTGAGGAGTTGGTTTTAAAGCCTGCGACATCGAGGTGGCAAGTTTGTTTTAAAGTCTGCATTTAAGGAGTGTCAGCATCTCACCTAGTAACGTTGATCTGTACTTCATCCTTTGTTTCTTCAACGTTGCTTATCACATTTGGATATCTTCTGTCATCAGTGAAAGTTATCATTACACAGACAACTATCTCCTCAAAGTGTGTTATGCATGGGAAGCATTTTTCGGAAATACTATTATATCACAATGATTTAGAACGCTGCTCAGTTTCATTGTGAAGTATATCCCAACGCTTTGTACTGACTTATATATATATATATATTTTTTTTAGAAGGAGGTTCAGTTCAACAGTGTTATTTAATATTTGTTTTTCATTACAAGACTTATTTTTCTGGACTTAATCACTATATAGTTCATACTAATATTGTATTGTTTCACTATATAGTAGTGTATTTAACTATTTTTTTTTCTCCACAGGAATAGGTCAACTACTTAACATTGTTTGGTTATTTGCAAACTAAAACTGTGTCAACATCCAGAGTGTACAACCCTGCCTCCTTTTTTACAGCTTCCAGGTGATCCGCCAAGCAGGTGGAAGATATGGTGCAGGGCTATTGAGAAGTATGTAGGAGCCATGGGGGGTACTAGATTTAGTGCAGAAAGGAAAAAAATCATTTTGGAGCACAATTTAGGGTTTGAGGGACAAGCTGTCCTAGAACACTTACCTCCTCTCGAAGTCGCTGTAGCTGGGAGGAGTTGAATGTATTTGATCCGGCAGTGAAAATGTTGGAAAAGCAATTTGACGTAGAAAGTAGTCTAGTAGTAGCCAGACAGAAGTTTTTTACTTGAGTACAAGATATGTCCTATGTGGCAGCATTGCGCATTCTGGCTTCTGAATGTGAATTTGAACTTTTTCTTCACAATTCATTTGGGATCAGATTGTGGTTCATTATAAAGACAAGAAGGTTCAAGAAAAATCGCTAACCTTGAAAAATCCTTCCCTAGAGGAAACTATTACCATTTTTAAAAGTATAGAACTGTCCTAAAAAGCATCAAAGGAACTTAAACCTGAGAAAAGTATGGTAAATATTGTGAAAGATCGTAAAGATCAAGGGGATAAACTTGAAGCAGAAAAAGAAAAATCACACATTGAACAGAAGGGAGGTAGGTTTACTCCTGTTAGGTCAGAGAAAAGACCAGGGTTTGGTAGGAATATTTGTACAAAATGTGGATTTCCTTCTCATTTTACTAATTCACGGATCTGTACTGCCAAAAATGCTTCTTGTTGGAAGTGTGGCAGACAAGGACACTTTGCTAAAGTGTGCTCTTCTAAAAGTAAGATCAATGTGGTTTACTTCGAAGAGAATAATGATGATCCTGTAAGTGAGATTGTTAGTTCTTTAACTGATTTTGTTGTGGTTGTCAAGGGTGATTCAGAGAATTGTGTGGATCCAGTAGTTCAAGTTTTGGTTGATGATAAACCCTTACAATTGTTGGTGGATTCTGGTGCGCGTATGACTATGCTTACTGAAGAATTGTTTGAGAGTGTCTGGGGAGAAAAAGCTCTCAATCCTCCAGACAGAAGTCCTGTCTCCTTTGGGGGGAGGAAAATTGAGTTGAAGGTTTTTTTTAAACTAGTCTTGGTTTCAAGGATAGACACATCTTTGGAAAGGTTTATGTGGCGAAGAAAGGACTTAACATACTTGGATGGTACCATCAAGGTTTGTTTGGAATGACCTTAAGACCGTGGTACCAAAGAACAAGTCTCAGTTGTAGATGACATTCCTTGTGGTGAAGACCTGAGTGCATGGCACAATAAACTTCCTAGTGTGTTTGCTGAGAACTTGGGATGTGTCAAGGGTTTCAGACATTTTATCAAGGTTAAGGAGCAAGCCATACCTGTCAAACACAAGCTACATAATGTACCCTTTAGCATTAGGGACGATTTATCAAGTGAGCTAAAAAGGTTTGCGAATCAGGTGTCATTGAACCCATTGAGTCCTCTCTTTGGTTGTCTCCCTTGGTGGTCGCTCGTAAGAAGAATGGCACACTTAGGGTATGCATTGACTTGCGCAGTCTTAATAAAGAAATTTGGGTAGACTCCCATCCTCTTCCTCGCATTGATGATATTTTATCAAAATTTGAGGGTGCTAAGTTGTTTTCTAAAATCAATCTTGCCTCTGCCTAACAACAGGTGGAAGTGGATCCCGAGTGTAAGCATCTTACTGCTTTTGTTTCCCCTGTGGGGACTTTTCAGTTCAGATGGATGCCTTTTGGGCTTGCCTCGGCAGCCTCGGTATTTCAGCAGGTAATGGAGAAAGTTTTGGAGGATGTTTCTGACACTGTTGTTTTCCAAGATGACATATTAGTGGCAGGAAAATGCAGGGAATCTCATGACAAGAATCTTGCTATGGTTCTAGAGGAATTAGGAGAAAAAGGTGTTGTTGCAAATAAAAACAAATGTGTTTTTGGGGTAGAAACAATTGAATATCTGGGTCATCAAATTTCTGTTGGCGGTAATGTACCCAGAAAAGATCTCATTGAGGCGATTGTGAATGCTCCGTCTCCTATTTGAAAAGAACAGGTGTCCTAATTTTTGGGTGTGTGTGTGAGTTCTACACAAAGTTTATTTCTAACTTTGCAGCAAAAACTGCACATATGCGAAACTTATTTAAAAGAAAGGTCACTTTTATATGGGATAAACATTGTCAAGATGAGTTTTTAAACATTAAGAAAGAACTAGGATCTTGCAAACTACTTACACCTTTTGATTCCCATTACCAGTGTATTGTGTCTGTGCATGCCAGTTTGGATGGGTTGGGAGGAATGAGATCTCAGTTCAAGCAAGGAAGAGAACACACCATTGGGTTTGTCTCACGTGCATAACGTTCAAGTGAAAAAAAATATTCTGTAATTGAGTGAGAGTTGCTGCCATGCTGCTGGGCTGTAGAAAGATTCAAACGTTTTACATGGGAAAAGACTTTCAAATTATTAACTGATCATAAACCACTTATCCCTATTCTCAATGGCAGCATTGTAAGAGATCATACTCTTGCTAGGCTAAGTTTTAAATTGCTGCAATATGATTTTGAAGTTGCACATATCCCTGGTGGGAAGAACACTAGGGCAGTCTTTCTTTCTAGATCAGCGTTACCTTTGGGAAAACGTGATTTGTGTAATGATGATGATGATGATGAAGAATGTCTTGTTGCTGGAGTGGATGTGTGCAGTCAGGGATGTTTTACTGAACGTGAGTTGGTTTTGTGCCATGGAATCCGATGCTGTGCTCAAAAAAGTTTAAAGTTTCATAGTGTCACGCTGGCCCAAAGAGAAGCACTTAGATAGTGAGCGCCATCCTTTTGCCAAAATTGCTGATGAACTTTCTTTAGAGAGTGGTGAGATGGTCATGCGGGGGGATAAATGTATCCCTCTAGAGTCTTTAAGGTCTCGCATCGTTGACTTTGGCCATGCGGGTCATCTAGGACAGTCTAGCACCAAAAGGAGGATTTGTTCTGTTTACTGGTTGCCTTCTGTGGATCGCATAGTCAATGATGTTGTGGAGGAATGTGTGACATGTTGTACTAGTGACAAAGTCATCAAAGTTGCTGTTCCTCCTTTACAAGAGGTTGATGTACCCAATGCTCCCTGGTTGAAGTTAGGCATAGATTTTGTTGGTCCCTTCAACGTTTTACCCGGGAAGTTCAAATTTGCTTTGGTCATTGCTGATTATTTCAGCACGTTGTGGGAGTTTCAATTCATGCATGAGCCTAATTCGCAGAAAGTTATTACATTTTTGCAGTGTCTTTTTGCCAGAGAGGGTTTCCCAAAGGAGATTGTATCTGATAATGGGGTACAGTTTACCTCAAAAGAGATGTATGTGTTTTTGAGTCAATCTGGGATTTCACATCGCCGTGTTGCTCTATATCACCCACAGGCAAATGGTTTATTGAGCGCACTAACCGGATATTAGTGGAATGTATTCGGTTGGCTGTTTCTTCAAAATTTGATATCAAGGAAGCAGTGAAAAGCATGTTGTGGGCTCATCGCACCACTCCCAGTCCCATCACAGGTTCCAGCCCCTTTGTTTTGCTTCGCGGAAGGGAAGCCTCTTTCTATATGTGCCCTGCATGGATGAAAAAGTGGGGACGCGATCTTTGACTGCAAATCTTCAAACTGCAATTAAGAATCAAGTCCGTCCTGTTGTTAATGATGAGGGTGGATTTAAGTCCAGCATTCATGTCGGAGATTGGGTAAGAATTAAATCTCCTATCAATGTGGCGAAAGGTCTCTCAAAATATGGTCCTCCTGTAAAGGTGGATGCTACGTCACGTTTTGCTGTGAGGGTCAATGGGAAGAGTTGGTGGAATTTGTCTAGAATCTACAAAGTTCCCTGGAGAGTGGTATTGCAGCTGGGATTGGAGTCTGGCAGTGTTACAGATCAGATTCGACAAGGTCCGCTGCAAGTCTCACAGTCTCCCAAGCTGTCTTTGGAGTATGTTACTCCTCGCAAGAGTGTAAGGAGAATGTCGATTCTCAGAGGTTTACTGTATAGAGAATCGTGATTTTATTAAAGACAAGGAGACTAGCATTATGCATAACCTTTTATTTACTACTTCTGATGCAGCACTTAAAAGCTTCATGTAGAACAGTATGAAGTCACACAACTCTTGAATATTAAATATAACAAAGTCCCTTAACATTCCAAACTCATCCTCTTTTGTTTCTCTTCTCTTCTTCCTTAAAATATTCCTCAAATTTCTTATCCTCAAAAATCATCAATCCATTAATGTTGATCTGCAATAGAAAACACAATTAAAAGTGATCATACTTAAAACATATTCCCAAAAACGAAATAATCATTTCAATTTTGTTTTTTTGTTTTTTTACACCATCCATCTGGGAGGGTGGAAGGGATAATGCTAGTCTCCTTGTCTTTAATAAAATCACGATTCTCTATACATTAAACCTCTGAGAATCGACATTTTATGGCAAGACAGGAGACTAGCATTATGCATGTTTAAAGTTCTTTAAAGCATGTTCTGAAACATGTTCAACTGGTCTAAAGTAAACATCTCTAAACACCCTGTCATTAGACCAATCTGCTGCTTTCAAAATCTCACTCAAAGAACCACCTGCACTAAATGATTTCGAAGCCATAGCAACACACAATGAATGAGCCTTGAATTTCTCCAAATTAACTCCTGCTTCCCTCATAGTGTTCTTTACCCATCTTGCAATAATAGCCACTGAAACCGCACCATGAGGTTTCCCATAAGAAATCAGCAGCTGATCCACACCTGCGCACCTAAATTCAGCCATTCTAGATTCATACTCCCTAATGCAACTTTCCACACACAATTTAGGCTGATTAATAAACCTTAGATAAAAACAAATTTCAGACATAGTTTTCGTTCTCCTTTTAACCACAAACAACACCCCTTCAGGTTCAAAATATCTACCCGAAATATCCAAAGCCCTCACATTAGACAATCTTCTAAAAGATATCATACAAAGCAAAGTTGCCATTTTCCAGGACAACTGCTTCAAAGTCAAAAATCTATTCATTGGCAAACTCTCCAATAAACTCCAAATAACATTGACATCCCAAAGAAAAGAATACCTTGATCCTGGTGGATTTCTCAAACGAATACCCTTCATAACTCTACAAACCAATTGACTTTTCCCTACAGAAATTCCATCAACCAAAGAATGTCCTGAAGCAATCGCTGACCTATAACAATTTATTGTTCTATAGCTTAAACCTTCCTTCATTAAACCTGTAAAAAAATTCACAATCATGACTTCATCAACCTCAATGGGATCCAACTTCCTTTCCACGCACCAAGGTAAACAAATTTTCCATGCGCTTTAATATCTTTTTCTAGTCCCCGGAGCCCATGACTCATACATCAACTCTGTAGCTTCTCTTGATGAATCCTTGAATCTTCCAGATTTCCTGAAATGCTCCAAACTAGAAGGCTGAGCACCCTGACTCCACCAAAGGATGCTCCTGTCCGTCCACATCTCATAAAAGACCTACCTCTGCTCTTAAAACTCGGTCCCCCATCACCATTTCCATCACTGACGGATACCAAGCTTGAGTTGTCCAAAACGGAGTTATCAAACCCATTCTGCATTCCTGAACTCTCACCTGTCTCAACACTCTTTGAATCATTGAAAAGGGTGGGAAAGCATAACCTCTCATCCCCCTCCAATTCAGACTGAACGCATCCACAGCTATTGCCCCTGGATCTGGTCTCCAACTCACATATTTTTCCAATTGATTTGTTAATCGAGAAGCAAATAGATCTACCTCCAAAGGACCTAACTTCTCTCGAATCTTCTGAAAAATCGGATTCAGCTTCCAGTCGCTGTAATCCCTCAAATACCGAGAATTCCAATCTGCAACTAAATTCTCTTTCCCTGGAAGATATTGAGCTGACACACTTATCTTGGGGAGAATGTATGCATTGTCAGCATTCCGTCCATTATTTGTTTGTTGTAACGCTTTTCGCCCTAAGTGGGATGGGTATTTCCAGACGTGGGACCCGTGCTCACTACGCCACTGGAGTCAAGCTATCCTGGCTGATGACGGCTGATAGCCAGAAACCGGTCCTAGGATGCTTGATTCCGGTCCAGGGAAGACATGGCTTGGCAGTTCAGGCTGGACTGTTCCCATGAGGCACAGGGTCAAGACTGATTTGCATATGGCCATGTCTGAACTGGGGTGGTGTAGTGGGCAAAACAACGATGGATTTAACCCAGATCTCTTGACTGGGGGAGAATGTATGCATTGTCAGCATTCCGTCCATTATTTGTTTGTTGTAACGCTTTTCGCCCTAAGTGGGATGGGTATTTCCAGACGTGGGACCCGTGCTCACTACGCCACTGGAGTCAAGCTATCCTGGCTGATGACGGCTGATAGCCAGAAACCGGTCCTAGGATGCTTGATTCCGGTCCAGGGAAGACATGGCTTGGCAGTTCGGGCTGGACTGTTCCCATGAGGCACAGGGTCAAGACTGATTTGCATATGGCCATGTCTGAACTGGGGTGGTGTAGTGGGCAAAAGAACGATGGATTTAACCCAGATCTCTTGACTGGGGGAGAATGTATGCATTGTCAGCATTCCGTCCATTATTTGTTTGTTGTAACGCTTTTCGCCCTAAGTGGGATGGGTATTTCCAGACGTGGGACCCGTACTCACTACGCCACTGGAGTCAAGCTATCCTGGCTGATGACGGCTGATAGCCAGAAACCGGTCCTAGGATGCTTGATTCCGGTCCAGGGAAGACATGGCTTGGCAGTTCGGGCTGGACTGTTCCCATGAGGCACAGGGTCAAGACTGATTTGCATATGGCCATGTCTGAACTGGGGTGGTGTAGTGGGCAAAAGAACGATAGATTTAACCCAGATCTCTTGACTGGGGGAGAATGTATGCATTGTCAGCATTCCGTCCATTATTTGTTTGTTGTAACGCTTTTCGCCCTAAGTGGGATGGGTATTTCCAGACGTGGGACCCGTGCTCACTACGCCACTGGAGTCAAGCTATCCTGGCTGATGACGGCTGATAGCCAGAAACCGGTCCTAGGATGCTTGATTCCGGTCCAGGGAAGACATGGCTTGGCAGTTCGGGCTGGACTGTTCCCATGAGGCACAGGGTCAAGACTGATTTGCATATGGCCATGTCTGAACTGGGGTGGTGTAGTGGGCAAAAGAACAATGGATTTAACCCAGATCTCTTGACTGGGGGAGAATGTATGCATTGTCAGCATTCCGTCCATTATTTGTTTGTTGTAACGCTTTTCGCCCTAAGTGGGATGGGTATTTCCAGACGTGGGACCCGTGCTCACTACGCCACTGGAGTCAAGCTATCCTGGCTGATGACGGCTGATAGCCAGAAACCGGTCCTAGGATGCTTGATTCCGGTCCAGGGAAGACATGGCTTGGCAGTTCGGGCTGGACTGTTCCCATGAGGCACAGGGTCAAGACTGATTTGCATATGGCCATGTCTGAACTGGGGTGGTGTAGTGGACAAAAGAACGATGGATTTAACCCAGATCTCTTAACTGGGGGAGAATGTATGCATTGTCAGCATTCCGTCCATTATTTGTTTGTTGTAACGCTTTTCGCCCTAAGTGGGATGGGTATTTCCAGACGTGGGACCCGTGCTCACTACGCCACTGGAGCCAAGCTATCCTGGCTGATGACGGCTGATAGCCAGAAACCGGTCCTAGGATGCTTGATTCCGGTCCAGGGAAGACATGGCTTGGCAGTTCGGGCTGGACTGTTCCCATGAGGCACAGGGTCAGGACTGATTTGCATATGGCCATGTCTGAACTGGGGTGGTGTAGTGGGCAAAAGAACGATGGATTTAACCCAGATATCTTGACTGGGGGAGAATGTATGCATTGTCAGCATTCCGTCCATTATTTGTTTGTTGTAACACTTATCTTGTGCGCCATGCAAAAATTCCCAAAATCCTTTGCTAACTCTGTCATTCCCTTCGATCTACTTTCCCCTAACTTGTTATGCAGAAACATTGTCCATCTTCAACATAATTGTAGTCTTTTGTAATTTCTATTTGAAACTGCGAACTGCCAAGACACCCGCTTTCATTTCCAAACAATTTATATGCATCTTTCTCTCCTGCATATCCCATCTTCCACCTGTCTCCTGTGCACCTAATCTCGCACCCCATCCTAAATTGCTTGCATCCATCTCTAAAACAAAGTCTGGGCATGACCCAAAAATTGCCCGTCCATTCCAAGCCTTCAGGTTTTCTAACCACCAAATCAACTCCTTTTGCCTCTACACCCAGCCTCACTTTGTCACCATACCAGAGACCCTTGTTCAAACCTTCCTTTTTTACTCTTTTCAAGGCCCTGTAATGCAAAGGCCCTGGATCCTCCAATACTTTCTGCACAATTAAACCGTGTTCTCGTAACATTTCCACATTTTGATTCATTATCAGAATGTCATCCAAATAAATCAACAAACGTATTCCCCTTTCTCTCAATTACCCTACAACTGGCCTCATCACCTTCGAAAAGCACCAAGGTGCCAATGAAAGTCCAAAGGGAAGACAAACAAACTGAAACAGTTTTCCCTTCCATCTGAATTGGAGAAATCGCTGACTCATCTGAGCAATTGGATTTGAAAAATACGCATCTTTCAAATCTATTTTCATTAACCAATCTTTGTCCATGAGAATATCCCTTAACAGACGGATTGCCTCCATCTTGAAATGTCTGTAAACTACATATTGATTCAGATTCCTCAAGTTTATCACAGGCCTCCATCCTTTTCCCTTTTTTTTACACTACAAAAAGTGTACTTACAAACCCTTTCTGGTATTCTTGAACCTCTATAATAGCTTTCTTTTCTAACATTTCCTTCACTTCCTTTTCCACAATAACCTCTACCTCTTCCTTGAACATAATAACTCCCGGTTCCTTCCCTTGAACTGGTTCTGTTACAAAATCTATTAAAAATCATCCTACTGTTCCAATTACCCATGTATCCTCTGTTTTCTCCTTCTGTTTCTCTATGAAATTTTTCAACCATCCTCCTGTGTTTTTCTGGATAAAACTTATTAAACCTCTTGTACTCACCTTGACTTGACTGGCTTCCTGACTGTACATTTCCTCTTCCTTGTGTATATCTGTTTCTTCCACCTCTTCCCCTTTCTGGAAACAGTGTTCCTGGGTAAGATGTTCCTCTATAACTTCCTCTTCCTTGCGATATTCCTGTTCCTTGGTAAATTGGGCCTCTTCCATATCGTCGGCTGAAAGTCTGACCCCGCATTCCGGCCCTTCCATATAAACCATTATTACTCCCAAAAACTCTCTTCATAGATCCATGCGCTTTATCTAAAGCAGTAAAGGTCTGGACATGTTTGCCCAATGACCTCACTAATCCATCCCCGAAGAGCAATCCTTTTGGTGCCTCACTTGATTCCTTCTTTGCAAAATCACCTAGTTTAGGACTTATACGAAATATAACCACTTTCCTTCTTTCTGCTATTAGGGTTGCATTTGCATTGCCAATGAAACAAATTGCCCTCTGGCTCCATCCTCTTAAAAGATTTATATCTATCTCTGTATCATTGAGATACGATTCGTCCACCATATAAAATATCCTTGATACTGGTCCTAAAATATCCAGTAACTTGTCCTCACATTGTTTAAGAGACCTCTCAAGACCTTTTCTTGGGTCACGCCCTAGTTTGAATAAATAAGTTATCAAATCTCGATCTAAATTTGGTGTCATGGTCTCTTTTAC
Organism: Triturus cristatus; assembly: GCF_964204655.1. Taxonomy (NCBI): domain Eukaryota; kingdom Metazoa; phylum Chordata; class Amphibia; order Caudata; family Salamandridae; genus Triturus; species Triturus cristatus. The sequence continues at coordinate 58,274,250 of NC_140590.1, forward strand.
ATCTATAATTGGTCTTGAACATTCTGTTCTCATTAAATTGCGTTCACTCCTTTCCAGAGGACGTCTTATCCAGAATTTTATGTAATCAGCAACGTGACTCAAGGGCCACCATTCCGAACTCCTCTGATGTTTTATCTGTGTAGGATTAAATAATTTTTGACCCAACAGATCTGTAGGCTCTTTCAAAGCATTCACACTAGTGCTACTCAAATCTAAAAACTCATCTGGATCTTCACCATAATCCAGATCCAATACATATTCGTCAAACTCATTATTTTCATTACACTGGATCCAAACAGGCTTATCGCCCCTTTCATTTGCAGGGAAATCCTGCCTCTTTTTTGTGCCGATTAGGACACCCATCATTGACCTTCAACTTGTTGAAGGTCCTTCTTTTTTCCTTCTTTCATCTTTTTTATTCTCAACATGTTTCCTTTTTCGAAACATTTTCCTCCTGGACCTTTATTAACATTTTCTTCATCTTCTGAGATACTCCAAAACTCCTCCTCATCTTTATCCAATTCTTCAACCTTTCTTTGCTCTTCTCTCACCAACCTTTTTAAGGTTTCTTCCATTTTGCTACCTATCTTTCTATTATTTTTTTAATAAATTCTTCTTGCTTTTCCGTAGAACTTGATCCTTCATTTTCACTCATATTATGTTATCTAAGTGAATATATATTTTCCAGAAATCTCTACAATTGAATTACATCTTTCGTTATTATGCTCCTTTTTTTTTATAACATTAACTTTCCTTATCTGTTATATCTCTAAATATTCTTTAAAATCCTTCTTTCTCCTCTTTTTCCTGTTAATCTTTCCTATTACGTGTTATTAACCTCCCTCGCCGATGAACTGTTCACACAACCGTAAACCTCCTCTCAAATCTGCCCCGGCTCGAGATGCGTTGCCTTGATACCATCTATTCGTCAACTCGTCTCCCGCCATTACAGAAACTAGCTCTAATTCCTTTCAAAACATACACGCAAACATGCACGTTAATGCATTCCGCTCTACTTCTTTTAAAAAATAATCCTTTTGTTTCTTCGCATCTTAAATTCGATGCGCTTACGCTGCATGCCAGAATAACTCGAATGCAATCCGAGTCAGCACGCGTCATACAAACTCGAGCTCTACTCTATCCTCGCGCACCGGCACGACTCTTTTCAAAGGTAAACAAAACATTTTTAACTGCTTTCCTATTTCATTATGAAATAAATAAATATATAGTTCAATCCTCTAAAGCAACCACCCATCTATACTTCCTAACCTTAAAATTTAATAAAATAAATAATTACCCATAAATTGGGTTTAACAAAATAATAAACTTGGCTAATTTATTTTCCCAATCAAAGAACAGCAATCAATTATGCTTAAACATTAATATTATTACATAACATCTTCAAATACATTCCTTAAATACATATCTACACATTTAATTAATTTCTTAATTTAAAATAAAAATTCTCCTAAACCAACACATATAAATATATTTATCTGCTCAGAAGCAGCAAACAAAAGAGGATGAATTCGGAATGTTATGGGACTTTGTTATATTTAATGTTCTAGAGTTGTGTGACTTCATACTGTTCTACATGAAGCTTTTAAGTGCTGCATCAGAAGTAGCAAATAAAAGGTTATGCATAATGCTAGTCTCCTAACTTGTCATAAAATTCTCCCCCCCCCAAACGTCTACATCTTTAATTCTTATGACTTTTTGCTTTTCCTCTTCTTTCCATTTTGCTTCCCCTGTTCAGTTTATTTTCTTGTTTTCTTGCTCCTCATTTTCTTCCTCTTTTGTTATGTGGAAAGAAAGGGGATGTTGTAGTAGTCTCTACTGTACAGATTAATTATCTATTCAGAATTTACTCTGTCACTGTCATGGCAATAGAATGTTAATGTTTGAACTCCAAGGGGCACTTGTCAGTTGTCCCTGGAAGCTGTGGAGATGGACAGTCATAAATAAGTTGTTCTCACACTTACCTGCCTCTGTGTGATTACTACACAGCACAATTACCAGATGGAAGAAATCTCTGTGCACAGTAAAGGAGCACACCAATAAATCCGAGTGCCTTACAGAAAGATGTGAGGAGGCAGCCAGAGAAGGACAGAGCTACTGAACAACAACCAATTGTAAATCTGCCCGAGGCGCTGGTTTTAACCCTACTGCGGGCTTGAGGTGGCGTGACACAGGAGCCTTATGAGTGAGTTGTCTCTTGGCACATAACAATTAAAAGTGAAGGCAGTGGAGGCTGACCAAAAACTGCCACCATCAGAGTTTTTATTTTTAAGGTAAGCACCCAGCAGAATGAAGGCGGCAACTGAAGGGAGGGAGTCTGGGGTGGGGAATGCAGGGAGACTGATACTCACGTAGTGTGTATTTCCTGGTGGAGCCCTCACTTCTTAGCAGGGGAGTCATGACTCTGCAGGTGGTGCCGAGACTCCCCTGCGGTCCGCAGCTCCGCCTGAGGTGTTGTTGCTGAACTGGTTCGGACGGTGCACACAAGCTATTGTGCAAACCAGGAGCCACTGACTCCTGCAGTCTACATACCTAAGCCAGAGTTCACCCACTCGCGGGGCCCAGGTAAAACTTGCAAGATAGATACAAGCAGCAGCAGGCAAAAAGCCCTTGCCTTGTGCTACAAGGTCACCCTTGGTCATTGCTAGACTTCTGGCTGCCTTCCCTGCACTACGCAGCAACTGTGACAACCTGCACCTGTTTGCAAAGCATTTTTGATTATTTTTAAATCGGGTTAATGAGAGTGCTGCACTAGAGCCGAAACAACATTGGACAACGGAATTAGAAGCGTGTGAAAGAAAAAAGAGTTCCTGAGAAACAACACAAAGACAATAGCGTATAGAGAGGGGAAGATAGGCGGTGCTCTACGGGCAGATACAAAGGACAACAAGGCGGAACAAACCAGAAGGATAAACCACTAGCAAGGAAGAATTTGTGAAGGACAATTGAAGTGAGAAATAAAAAGGAACTGGCCATGCTCTTAGCCCATACACTGATTACAGCACGTCTCGGACACAGCGCATGTGCGCTGCCTAGGCTCGACCTAAAAAGGTTTGTAACGGACCGTGGCGGTGATGGGAGGTCCAGCAGGAGGGGAGAGAACAAGAAGTTCTCCTGCCTCCTCTCATTGGCTGACCTAGTCATGTGTCAGCCAATGAGAGGAGGACCATCCCTCACTTGCCACAGAGTGGGATGGGGTCATTGGCCACTCTGGTATTGTGTTACTGAATGACAGTCATCCCAGGATTTCTTTAAGGATATTAGGCATATATATTAGAAAGAATGACTGATGCTCACTCATGTATGATTTGACTGCATAAATAGTGTTCAGTCCAAGATGCACAACAATTTGGGATCCTTAAAAAGTCCTGGTCTTGTAGAAAGCCAATCAACCTTATTGCCAATTACTTATGGCTGAAAAATGTAGGCCTTGTGATGTGGAAGTCCAATGACACTCCATTAACATCAGTTTGTGTTTTTAACCTTGCCAAAGGCTCCCTCAGTGAAATTCCAAGATACGGGACACCTGCAGGCAATTTTAGCAAGACAAAGATAGGACACACTAGTATTATTATTAGTATGAGTAGTACTATAAACAGTATTAGTAGTGCACACACTGAGACTGAAGTGCTCCTGGTAGTGGGTCCATGATGGGCCTTGATATGGGTATGGCTGATCTGGGAGGAGCTAGAGACAAGTTTGTCACCACATGTCTCGCTTGGGGGAGATACTTCCAGTCTGATTGTTTGTGCTGCAGCCCCAACCACAGTGAGTGAAGTGGTAAATGCTATTGATTCGATCACTCCAGGGAAAGCGTCCAGTCTGGATAAAGTTCCAGGTGATCTTTCTGAAGCAGAGAAGGAAATCTGGTGTCCTTATTTGTCAGTTTTTTTAATAGTATCATGAATGGGCAACCTATGCCATGGTCATGGGCTGGAGCAGAGATCATTCTGATTTATGAAAAGGGTCTTAGGTCACTTCTATCTATTGCAGACTGATCTTTAGTCGCTTTCTACTGAGTCGACTGTAGGATTGGATGGAGGTTACAGACGTGCTCACACCATTTCAAGAGGGGCTCAGTGCTGGGATAAGCACTATTGATGAGGTCCTTCAACTGCAGTTAGTATATTGGAAATATGTTACTCTGGGTGGTGGTCGTCTATATCTTATTTTTGTTGATCTTCGGTCAGCTTTTGACCTTGTCTCTAGAGAGGCACCTTGGGAAGTTTAAACCAACATGGTGTCCCGAAATATCTTGTGGATGTTCTAAGAAGGTGGCTTACAAATACCCATGCCCAGGTCAGATGTGGGATTTCTGGGGAGTTAACAGATCCTATCCCAGTCTCTCGGGTGTGAGACAAAGATGTGTTCTATCCTCAACCCTATTTTTGCTTTTTATTAATGATCTAGTGACTCATTTGGAACAGTGTAAGCATGATGCACCGGCCCTGACCAATAGAAATATCCCAGCACTCCTGTATGCGGACAAAAGCTTGCTGATTTCCAAGTCTCCCATGGGCATACAAAACCTGCTTCATCGCTTCGGTGTCTCTGTAGGCAGAGAGAGCTGGAGATCAACATTAGTAAAACCAAGTGTATGGTTTTAAATTCTTGCCTCACCACAAGGTCGCACCCAATTTACAACGGTGTTCCCCTGGAGATAGTTTGCACTTTTGATTACTTGGGCTTAACCCTGAATGACTCCTTTGGTTGGTCTTCTCAGATCCAGAAGAGTTAACTTAGATTGGAGAATTATACGGGCAGCATTTTGAGGGCTGTCCTAGGCTCTAGTTTTCGTCCTGTTACTCCTGCTCTACAGATCTATAGCTTGCAGGCCTTGAGAGGGTTGTTATATTGTGGTGAACTGTGAGGACATGAGAATGTAAATTTTATGGTAATGGTGGGGAACCGGTTTTTATGTGTCCTCTACAATTTGCCAGCAAATCCTCACATTGCACCGTTGCGGTTAGATCTGGATATTAGATCTCTTGCACATAGGGTCAAACTCAGACCGCTGCTGTACTGGAGGAGGCTTTGGTCCATCGCAGAATTGGCATATTATAGGCTGGGTCTTGAAGACATTTTTAAATGCCGGGGGTTAGGCAAGATTGCTTGGTTAGAATATATCAAATGCAACCTAGCTGAGATCGGTTGTGAGACCCTTTGGGTACATCCTAAAACTGTTGGCTGGATGACAAAGTCCATGTTAAAAGCAATCTATTAGAGACACATAGAAGAAGGGTTTCACAAGTTAGGTAATGTGGACCCCCTTACTGGAGCATTCTTGGAATCAAAGAGTTCTATTTTTTGGAAGAGTATACGAATAGCATTAAGCCCCTGGCTGCTAGCACTTTGTACATTACATTTTGGATTGAGACCCTGCCTCTTTGCCCTTTGTCGGCGAGATTTCAGCATTCCCTTATTGAGCAGGAGTTGTCCCTTTTGTGATGGTACCCAGTAAACTGTAGATCATGTTTTGTTTTTTTGCCCTCAGTACTATTTTCATAGGAGGGCCTGGATTGTTCTGCGTTAATGTAATCTAGGGGTTAGGGACCACAATTCTGCCTTAAGAATTCGGCCATTAGTCTCTGCAGTCGCACGGTTTCTTTTACATATGTGGAGGTGTAGACTGAAGTGGGCTACCATTCCATCTATAGGCCAGGTTGTGTGATTTGCTTTTTAACATCTGCCTTTGCTGCTAATGTAATATTATTATGTCTTCTCAGTGGGATTGTTTGGTTTTAGTCTATTGATATATATATTTATTATTTACTGTCCTAGTATGAATGATAGTTGTTTATTTGCAGCTTTATCTTGGTATTATTTTGAATGTTTTAACTCTGTTTCTGATATGTGCTTTTATGGATATCACTCGAAATAAAGTTAAATAAGGTAAAGTATTAGTACTATTAGCATTAGTGTTATTAGAAGTACACTAAATAGTACTAGTATTACTATTAGTAGTATTAGTAGTACTATAAATAGAATTAGTATTATTAGTACTAGTAGTACTATAAATAGCATTAGTAATAGTATTATTAGCACTACAACACATAGTATTAGTTTTAGTAGTACTATAAATAGTATTGATATGAGTATTATTAGTAGTACTATAAATAGTATTAGTATTACTATTAGCATTATTAGTAGTACTAGAAATAGTATTAGTAATCGTATTATTAATAGTACTGTAAATAGTATTAGTAATAGTATTATTATTATTATTAAAAATAAAAATAGTATTAGTATTATTACTAATACTATAAACAGTATTCATATTACTATAAATAAAATCAGTATTAGTATTATTAGTAGGTCTATAAATAGTGTTAGTCTTAGTAGTCCAATAAATAGTATTAGTAGTACCATAAATAGTTTTAGTATCAGTAGTAGTAGTATTACTATAAATAGTATTAGTATTACTGTTAGCTTACTATTATTAATATTATTAGGAGTGCTATAAATAGTATTAGTATTACTGTTAGTATTACTATTATTATTCTTAGGAGTGCTATAAATAGTATTAGCATCAGTATTAACACTTACTCAATGTGTTGTTCTCCAGACCTTTGATGCAATGAGTGACATCATCTTCACAGCGTACAGAAGGGCCGGTACAGCTGGTCTGGTTGACCTCATAGCACTGATTGCAAAACAGAGAATCCACTGGAATATAAAAAAAAGAAGCACATACATTTTAGGCATCAGTGTTTTTTCAAGGTAAATGTACAGAGCCGTGAAGAAAAGACAGATCCCCGACTCCAGGCTTTGGCCTTATCATGTTGAAATGCTGTGTGTATAACTGCCCCTTTGGCTCAGAATGGGCCAAATATTGTACCTCTAATATTCCTAATCCCAGCGCCCTCCTAAACTCCACCTCTTCCAGACCACCACACATTTCCAAGATCCACCTTTCTCAAGTCCCCAGTCCTCTAGCGCTCCACCACTCCCAAGATCTATTGGATAAGGTGGAAGTGGTAAAGGAGACTCTGGTGCAAGATATAGAGCCCATAGTGCTGGTGTAACCTGCAAACCAGCTATAGTGGGGGCAGCACATGCAGACAGCATGATTGTGGAGACATTTTATGAACTGTTAATCTGATTTAGGGGAGATGATTTTCTAGATGTGATTTGAAGGAGGAACAATTGGGTTCCTGTCTTATTTTGAAGGGTTCATATTTTCAAATGCTAAGAGCAAATCCTGAACAAAAGTGGGGAAATGTGGAGGCCTTTTAATATTTTATACCTTCTGAGTGGAGCTTATTGCCACCTTTCTCTGAGGTGGTGAGTCTCTTTGCAGAGAGTCAGGGATGTTAAGGTTCAGGACTTTGATGATCATACAAGCTAATCTGAAAGTGTAGTGATCTTTAAGAAGATCCCAATTAGGTTTGATTAGAACAGGCTGAATGTGTTTGGTTGCTTGATTAGAGCAGGTGCAATGTGTTTGTTGTTTGTGCCAGTGATTATTGTAGCTGCTACATTGAGGACCACTTTTAGGGATGTTGTAGGAATCACAGGAGGCAGTGAATAGTTAGATCATAATCCCTCGTGATATAACCAATGCTTGACTTATTTGTTGTAGACCTTTTGAGATATGAAGTAATCAGTCAATCTTATGAGTTTCAGTTTCCAGTGTTCTCATGAATGTGAAATTCTAGGTTTATTTTGTGATCGAGTAGGGAGCTGTTAGAAATTGGGTATCTGGTTGGCAGGGGTATGCACCCTGCCCTAGCAGGAACCACAATCCTAGTCAGGGTAAGTCAGATACACACCAATAATGAACCTGTGCTCACCCTCTGCTAGCTTGGCACAGAGCACTCAGGCTTAACTTAAGAGGCAATGTGTAAAGTTTTTGACCAATACAGCAAACAGTAAAACAGTGAAAACACCACATAAAGACTCAACACCAGTTTGGAAAAATAAGGTATGATTTTACAAATAAAACAAGACCAAATGGCAAAAATTCAATAAGTAGACGTTGAGATATGATTTTAGAAAATGAAATGCAAGAATTACACTTAGAAGCAGTAAGTGCTTAAAGATTTTATTGGATGTGCTGGACAGGGACAATGTCAAAAGTTCATGCCAAACTGAAGGAGTGCAGATTGAGTACAGGACCCACACAGGCCCTGCTGAGCAAAAGTACCTTTATCCGGGTTTAAAAACAACAAGATGTGGGGAACAGCCAGGCAATGTGTCGGTGTCAATCCCACAGTTTAGGAGAGATGTTGGTTTTCTCCATGCAACAATGGTGATGCGCTAGTTACAAAGTTAAGCGCCGGTTTAGAGATGCATTGGTTCCGAAGCCAATGCACCGGATTTCTCCATGCAGTCGAGGTAATGCGTCAATCGTCTCTCACTGTCGTGGTGGCAATTCGGCGGTTCCGATGGTGAATGCAGCGGTTCCAAGTGTGATGCGCCGGGTATGTCACCCAACAGCGGCTCTGCATTGGTCCTGCTCGACGCAGCAGAGGATGCGACGGTTTTGCTGGAGCGACCACCTGGGTTCGCTTCCAATAAACCAGGCACAGGAGCTGGGTATAAGACTTTGATGCATGTGAGTCTTTGAAGAACAGAAGGCTACTCAGCTATCGCTTGGAGTCTGTCTGGGTCCAGTGATGAGTCAGAGGGAGCAGCAAAGAGCACAGCAAGGCAGCAGTCTTCCAAAGCAGCAGTCCAGCAGAGTAGCAGTCATTAGCTCAGCAGTCCTTCTTCTTGATAAGTTGGTTTCAGGTCCAGAAGTGTACTTAGTTGGTAGGGTCAGAGGTCCTGTACTTATACACAGTTGTCCCAATAAAGTGGGGGTGACTTCAAAGAAGGGTCTTTGAAGTCCACAAAGGTTCTTTCTACCTGCCCCGGCTCTAGACTCACTACAGGGAGATATGCAGCCTGTGTGGGTGGACAGGGAGGCACCTGCCTATTCAGGTGTAAGTGTGAGGCTGTGCCCATCTCCTCCTCCTCTTCCTCCCAGGAAGATGCATGAAGTCACATCCAGTCTTCCTTTGTGTGGGACTGTTTAGAAGTTAATACACAAAGTGAACTGTCATCCATTCCAGTCAGTGATCAGAGACAGGCAGCAGACATCAAAAGGGCTAAGAGCAGAAAAATGTCCAACTTTTTAAAGAATGGTAACTACAAATCCAACTTTACCATTAAAAAGGATTTGTCGTAACCTTTCCAGAGGTACTAGACATGATAATATCTACCTTCTCTCAATTTGGAATTATGGGTTATTAAATGTAATAAGGAATCCCCAATGCTAATCTATGAGAAGGCTAGGCCTCTAATGTAGTGAAAAACGAGTATGTGAATTTTTCACTTCCAGGACATGCAAAACTTAAAAGTACATGTCCTTCCTTTAGTTGCATGCACCTGGCCCTTTAGGCTACCTAGGGCCTACCTTAGGGGTGGCTTAATAAAGGGGGCGTTTAAGGGTTAGCAAGAGGATTTAAATGGCAAGTCGCCATGTCAGTGTGAACTGCACACACAGACTCTGAAGTGGCAGGCCTGAGACATGTTTAAAGTGCTACTGGTGTGGGTTGCGCAATCAGTGCTGCAAGCCCACTGGGAGCATTTAATTTATAGGCCTTGGGCACATGTAGTGCACTGGACTAGGGACTTATAGGTAAATTAAATGTGCTAATTGTGGATATATCAATCAAACCATGTTTTAGGCGGGAAGCACATGCACTTTAGCACTGGTTGGCAGTGGTAAAGTGCTCAGACTCCTAGTCAAACAGAAGGAATCAGCATAAATATGAGGCAAGTAGGCAAAAGGTTTGGGGGAAGACCACCCTAAGGATGTCAGGTCTAACCGGAGCCAAGTGATTATGTTTATTTTGTGTGATGTCAGAGGAGATAATAATGGATTGCAGTTGATGTCAATAGTTGGCTGTGTTCAAGGTATAAGTGGCTCCATTTTAGAACAGTCTTGCTGACATCACGATAAGTTGATAGAGTATTGAGAAGAGGGCCATGGTCATCTGTGTTGAGTGCCACTGTTACCCCATGTAGGATCATTAGACGTGCCACTACCGCTCTTCCGATAGATGCCATCAATATTGTCAAGCATCACCGTGCCAATGTTGTGTTGTGACTTGAGTCCAGACTAATGGAAGACCTGTGATGGGTCAGTACATTCATTGCATTCTGAGTCAGCCTCCTCTTTAGGGATTGGTCTGATAATTACCTTTATTAAGGATCAGTGAACAGTGCCATGCTCAAAGGAGCCATTTATGATGTTTCTGAATAGGGATGAGGGAGCGGCTTGTGGATTTTGCCAGATTTGGCAGTCGAAGGTCAAGTCGATAGCCCAGGAGTTTGGAGGGTGAAAATATACCTTCTGTTCAACATCAATGCAATTGGGAAGAAAACCCAACCGAACCAGTTTTAAATCTCAAGAATGACAAAATATCACCAGAGAATTCCAAATACATTAAAAACTCGTTTAGATTGTACAATGCCTGGAATAAATCTTTCAAAAAGAGAAGAAGCAGATCTTTGTGGTCTGTCTTTTATGTCAGTTTTGACCGATGCAGGAAGGTGGATCAAGGTAGAACGGTGGAATAAGAGGGGCCGGAAAATAGAAATGCTACACCTAAGAAGCAGCAGAAAACGTGTTAAGAGATTGGTGATTTCAAGCAATAGAGGTGAAAGAAGAGGGAGGGGGTAAAACCCAAAAACAAAGAAAGAGTGGAAGAGACTAAGGAGGAGAGACAATTGTGTTGATGAAAATGTCATGTCTGTTTAACCTTTAGATCCTTTACCTGTGCAATCATATTTGAGGTAGAGGAAAGTCTAGCATCGATGAATAATTAATCCTTGGTCTCTCTTTAAAGAATTTACTCCTACTGGGTGATGGAATCCTTCACAGTCCCTGCCCACTCAGCCATTGCCCTCTGGAGTGATCCCCTGTTGGTAGGAATCCAGTGCTCCCTGCATGCCCATTCCACCTTGACCACTTTTTCTACAATTATTTATGTAGCCCAGCAATCCACTGAGTTCATGTATTTGATAGTAACTTTTAACACACAATTTCGGGTACCAGATCGCTACATCTTTAACACAAACTGTGCATCCAGTTCTGGACGTTCCTTACACAAATTACTGTTACCAAATCGCTAATCAATCCAAACAAATGCATATTGTAGCTTCCAGAATTAATTAATTTGTTAAACTAAAGCACCAAACCAATAAAAGCTAGTTAAATATGTAATTATTTTTTTAATTCTCATTTCAAAAGTATCTGGGGGGAGGGTGTTGGGAAGTCACTGACCTTTCCTAGGAGTTTCTATCCCTTCATATTCAATACATGTTTAAAGGAGGAAGAGATTTTCTTCAACACAAGGTGACAGGGTGGCTCTCTTGGTCCTGGGTAACGCCCTCTGTTGGGACAGTTAATTTAGTTTCATTGGACTCTGGCCTCTGGACATCCTGCGATACCACATTCCCAAGGGCCATTCCCCTAATGGATGAAGAGATGAAACCCACTAGAACACAGAGCACTTAGAGAAATAAACTTGGATCTATGGGCAGGGCTTGGGCTGGCTCACTTATGCACTAATGAGCTATGAAAGAAATGTGCACAGCCTTTAATTCAACAAGGAAATATCTCTCTCCCCCCCCCCCTTATGCCTTGTTGAAGAAGACGATCTGCATGTTTCTTTCAAATCTCATCTGATCATTGCCTGAAAACGAACTTGTTTTATGAAAGCATGAAAATAAATGACTTTGTTAACCTAATTACCTAATTAAGGTGGTATCAATTCTTTACTTTCTTTGATATATTTGGTTTTAAAACCCATAACTCATGGCCTGCCTGGCTCCCATACTTAATCGCTCTCAGGTACCCAGCCCTTCATGTGTTTCATCAATTAGTATATGTGACCTGAAAATACAATAGAGACATTGTGGCTTTCATTTTTACCTGCAGGGATGGCTGTGGCGAAGATGGCTGCCACGGTGAGGAGCGAACTCATGGTGCCGGGAAGATGGTGGCGCTGGTGAAGCTGAGTTTCTGGGTCTGCACAGTTGTTCTTGTCCTGTGAAGTTCTCGACACCTGGGCAGGGTTTTTATACTGCTTTTTATTCTGCTCAAGTTAAGGTGGGGGAGGAGGGTACTAGCTGGGCTTCCCAAAAAGGAAATAAACTGTGACTTGCTGGATCACGTGATTTATACCTGCTCTGTGATTGGACGTATTGTCCAGACTCATTGATCTGCCCCCGAGAGGATTTAAACAGCTGTGTGGAATGACGTGATCCAGGATGCTCTCAGTAAAAACATCCTGAGACCTATTAATTGCTGATGGGATTCATTTACACCAACCGTGCAGAACCTCTTAATGGTGTTTGCACGTTGTGGTGCTTGGATCTTCCTACTTTTCTTGTTTTATTAGAAGCCCGAGAAACCCCCTTATTTTCCCACATAATGATGACAGTAATGCTAGCCTGGAAAATGGAAATGCCCTAGGAAAATGGAAAACAATAGAACTTGTTTGCAGTTTTCGAACTATATCAATAAATTGCTATGAAGAAAAATGTTGTATCAAAAAGACTGTTCCTAAAGCAGTTATCCCGCAAACTTTCCAAAACAGATTTAAGCAGTTGAAGGCTATTTGAAAAGCTTGACTGGTCCCCTTTCTGTTGCTTATTGCTGTACTTGGGCGTTAAACTGGTATTAAGGTTGGGTGGTACCTGTGCCCAGATAGTTTAAAAATGCACAAAAATGACACAATAATGAAGGCACAGGCTGCACAGACTCTAAATGATACTCCTTACCCCGGTCAGCAGATGTGCCATGCCAGCAGCACATTGATCTGTGTAGGCCATGCACAGAGGCCATCACTAGCCCCCTGTACATGTCCATCATCCTTCATAGACGTGTCAGGTGAATCCATGTCCCCTGATGTCAGACATGGCACTGACAAGCATGACGTTCTCCTTCCTGTATGATGACTGTGCTGTCGCAGGCGTTGTTCCATCTCAAAGCCTTGGGTAACTGCGTACTCTTGAACATGGTCCATGATACCTCTGTCCTTTCCAGAATCCCATCCTCAAAGTAGGGAGAGGGCTTTGCCCCTTGTATCAAAAGAAACTAGAAACCTCTGGACAATCAGAAGTCAAGTCCCTTTATTTCCTGGGATGTGCTACATCCAACCATCTCCTCGGTGGTAATTAGGGCTACGTCTGTTTGTTGATCCACTTGAAGCTCACTGTCCACCCAAGCCTCCATACCACCCTTTTCTTACCCTCTTCAGGGTTACCAGAGTTGAAAAACTGACAAGAGGTTCTTCACTCATTTGTGTCTTAACTGAGGCACCATAATGCATTTATCCCTCTCTTGATCTTTGTCGAAAAGGCCTAATGGAGAATTTAAGCGGTGACCCGGATTGTGTTCAATGCCGTATATCTTTCATTTGGTCTATCGCCATGAACATCATGTGCTCCTAATGCTTGGTCTGGGTCCAGGCCAAGTGCAGCCCAGGTGTGAACTGGAGCTGGCCAGAGAAAGAACATTTAGAACATCACCGTAATTAATTTAACGAGACACCTTCTGTGTAGGACGTTTATTGGTTCTGGGCAAATCCCCCAAACTGTTCAACAGCCATTGCAAATCCTTGCTTCCCAAACCTTTTAGAACCACGACCCAATTTTTGGAACCACACATTTTTACAGTTCACCTTGCTTGAGGGGACATGAGGTGGGGCGATTTTTTAATATAAAAACAGCAATTGAGTGTAAATGTCACAACCTTAACTACGCCTTTCAATATGGGAATGTGGCCAATATTTTGATCTGCCAGTAAAAGTGATAGATGGTGAACTGCACTGGAGTCTGGGGCTGGAACACTTTTCAGAGGAGGGTGGTGGCTTGTGGAATCCATTCACTAAAATCACAAGGTTTCTGAAAAATATCGGTGTTAGTACCAGTGATTTTAGCATATTTGGGGAACCCCTTCTGTAAAGGAATATGAGGTAAGGCCTTATATTCATTTTTATGTTAAAATGAGGCCTGGGGTGCATTTTGGACTCATATCTATATATTTTGCTGTTTTATTTAGCGTGAGCACAGCCCAAAGGTCTTGTAGCGCCTTTACAGGGTATACCAGATTATATTACACAAGATCAGATACATTTTGGGGCATATTCTCAAGGAGCTATTGCCGAGTTAACGGAACTTTATCGCAGCCAAAGTCACGATAAAATTACCGCCCCATTCACAAGCTGGTGCAAACAGCCCATGCCACCAGATTTCCTGTGATAGCACACTCAAAAAACATCGCCATGGATTACCCCGGTAACTATCGCTAATGAGATGCAGAGTAGGCTTTCCGAGCAAAAAGCCGCGACAACACCACTCCACAACATTCTCAACGACCAGCCTGATCTGTGATAAGAACAGAAAGCAGGCGATAAGGCGCGTTAGCAGCAGGAAATTAACACCTGCTGACCTGGGGCAAAGTCAGACGACAACCGGCAGCAGCCAAGGGAGCACAGCTCATAGCCAAACATGAAGAACAACAGATGCCCCCGAGCAACTGAACATGCAGCCTGGAACACCAAGAGGGCAGCAACACACACCCCCATCCCCACCCCGGATCCCACCCTCCTCGCTCCTGACAAGGAGAATGCACATCAACCCCACGAAACCATGACCCAAACAAATCACCTGAAGTCACACAACCACAACACCTAACAGACAGGTGTGGCCACAAAAATTGAAACACACATCCACATCATATAACCAAAACAAAACCTTTATTACAGTTGAAACAAATAAAAACAATCATGAAGAGGCACTGCGGGTCTTCTCCGGGCATTCCGAAAGTCACAGCCTACAAGAAAAAAAGACAGATAAGAAGGTGTGTCATGCGCCCATCAAAGGACAGAGAGGGCGAGCGACAGAGAGAGAGAGAGAGAGAGAGAGAGAGAGAAAGAGAGAGAGAGAGAAAGAGAGATAGAGGGAGAGAGAAAGAGGGAGAGAGAAAGAGAGAGGGAGAGAGAGGGAAAGAAAGAGGGAGAGAGAGAGGGAGCAAAGAGAGAGGGAGAGATAAAGAGAAAGAGAAACAGAGTTGGAGCGAGAAAGAGCGAGGGAGAGAGAAAGAGAGAGGGAGGGAGAGAGAAAGAAAGAGGGCGAGAGGGAGGGAGAGGAAGAGAGAGGAAGAGAGAAAGAGAAAGGGATTGTTAGACCTGGCATCATTGGCATGAGTCTCTCCTCCATTTTTTTTCTGTTTGCCTCCTCTGTTTACGATGTTTTTGCTGGATTATTGCTTTGGGCACTGTGCCACTGCTGATCAGTGCCACAGTGCAAGTGCTCCCTATGTTAAATTGTTACATTGATTGGTGTTACCATGATTGGCTTGGTTGACTTACTGTCAGACCCTAGTCTAGTGCACTGTGCGTGCCAAGGGCGTGTAAGTTAACTGCTGATGGTGGGCTTGCAGCACTGGTTGTGCCACCCACAGAAGCAGCGTGTAAAATGTGTCTCAGGCCTGCCACCGCAGCGCCTGCGTGCAGTCCCTGACTGCCATGTCGACTTGGCAAGGAAACCTACTTGCCAGTCTCTAAACCTTCACTTTGCCACATTTCAGACACCTCTATGGTAGGCCCTAGGGCAGGGTGCATTGTTGGTAAAAGGTAGTTCATGCCCTGATGTGTGTGGCATGACCTAATAGTGAATTACAGCCATTTTCGTTTTTCACTATTGAAGGGCTACCTGCCTCCAATAGGCCAGACTGGGCAGACTGATTATTAACCCCATTATAATCTATCTGACTCAGGGAGCATTGTAGCAGGTCGAGTTTAGTATCCCTGAACTCAGAATTTAATAACACACCCTTTAGGATGGATGGTTTTTAGATTCTGTGTTTGACAATAGCCCTTTTAGAAAGTGGCTATTTTCTTGTCCAACTATCCACCGGTCTCTGCTGGTTTGGTGTGTGTGTCAGGGGCTGGGTGGCTCCAGAGGTCTGAATGAGTCAGTGTGGGGTGAATGAGGCATTTACACTTAGAGTGAGGGAAGAGTAGCCTGCCCTGCCTGACACAATGCTGGCTCCACCTCCTGCTGGGCGACTGATAGCCCAGCTCCTGCCAGTGACAATACTGGCTCCGCCTCCTGCTGGGCGGCTGAGGACTCTGCCCTGCACAGTGAATAGGCCAGGTGCCTCTGCCTGGCAACACCCACAACGAACCTGGGGTGGGGGGGAGTTTCCCTGCTTGGACAAAGGGAACAAAGGAGAAAAGTGGTATAAGAGAAGTACCCCTGAACCAAAGACTCAGATCACTTCTGACAAGGAAACCTGTACCAAGGACAAGAAGCCTGCTGATCTAAGGACTTGCCTCCCCTTTCTGCCAGAGTGCTGTTTTGCTGTGGAGGAACCTGAAAGCTGCTTCTTTACTTTTGCCAAGGAACAAGGAGAGAGGAACTTGGTGTGTACTCTCTGAACACTTGCTAGGAAATCTCCAAGGGCTGGAAGAGTGCCAGTCTCCTGTTGAAGTCACAGGGCTAAAGGACTTCACCATCTGCTGAATTGCTGAATTGCTGGAAAGTGTTGTTTCCAGTACACCAGGGAAAATCTGCAGTCTCGACGCCGCCGACGCCGCCGAATCCAGCTCGACATCGTGAGTAACGGCTCCAGTGTCCCGAGCCTTCGACGCCGGCCGCCGGGCCCGATCGACGCCAGCAGCAACGCCAGTGAGCAGTGGGTATCAGCCCCGGCTCCAAGTGACCCCGTCTCGACGCCGGTATCGACGCCAGTGAGGAGTGAGTATCGGCTCCACCTCCAAGCGACACCGTCCCGACGCCGCTGCTGATCGCATCGACTCGACGCCCTTCTCGACGCCATGAGCGCTGCTCCGGCCCGACATCCCTCGACGCCGCTGCAGATCGACCCGACTCCGAGGCACGATCGACGCCGACCTCAACGCCGACATCTCGACGCCGTGGATCATCGTTTTCTTCATTTCTCAAGGAACTGTACTTGTGGGGTCTGTTGCAACTCCAGGCTCGACGTAGCGCTCCTCGCGGTCGACGCCGAACCTTGGGAATCGTGTAGACTCGACGTCGTGTGACTCCTGTGGGGGTTACATTGTTGCCAAAGAACTGTGCTCAGAAGAATACTTAATTTTGTTGCTAAAGAACTATTTGCCAAGAAGAAACCTTACTTGAACTATTATTTTTCCTTCCAAAGAATATTTATTAAGACTGTGGTATATTTTTGTCGTTATTTGGTCTTGTGCTAAGCCTTATATAAAAATCCTATTTTTATAATAACTTCTGTGTCGTGTCCATCTGTAGTGTATTCACTTTATTACTGTATGTGGTCATAAATGCTTAACACACTGCCTCTGAGATAAGCCTGTCTGCTCTGCCAAGCTACCAAGGGGGTAGCAGGGGTTATCTGAGTGTGTAATCCCCTTTCCCTGACTAGAGTTGGTTGGTCCCTATTTGTCAGAAGTGTATACCTCTGCCAACTAGAGACCGCCGGTTCTAACAGGGAGAGAGAAAGAGAGAGGGGGAGAGATAGAAAGAGGGGGAGAGGGAGAGAAAGAGAGAGGAAGAGAGAAATAGAGAGGGAGAGAGAAAGAGAGAGGGAGAGAGAAAGAGAGAGTGCCGACACTGCGGACCCAGGCCCCACTGTTCACCTGCAGCCACCGGTGTGTCTCCAACCACGTGCCGGCACACACTGCAGTCCCCCAGGTCACTCATCTGAAACAGTTGCCAGAGACATGAATGGCAGAATCCATACAGTAGCACACGCCATCATCGCTTGCCCGCCCCTGTGCACACAGGCTGCTGCACCACAGCCCCTCCCGCCACCCAGCGGAGACTACCCGCCCCTGCGTGACCAGGCCTCACTGCTCACCTTCTGCCACTGGCGTGTCTCCAAGAGGGCCCACCACGTGCTGGTTGGATCACCAAGCCCATGGCCCGCGACCATGTCACCCTCCACATCATGCAGCCACGCACCGCGGGCCACCAGGACAAACACATGGTTCTGGGTTTTGATTTCGCGATGGCAGAGAACACATCAGTGCACAGGGCATCATCGCAGACTTCACACCCGCTCAGCCCAATAGGTGCCACTAACTCTGTGAACTGTGAGGCGACGCCATGATGCGGGGGCACGCACTGCCCGCTGGCTCACGCCTACACTACAGTCCAGCAGGGCTCACACCAATGCCACCATTCCGGATCACCCAGACGGCGCATCATCGCAGGCTGCATACCCGCTCAGCACTGAAGGTGCCCCTATCTCAGTGCAACGAAAGACACCATCCCGTGGAGGTGTGCCTGTGCCTGCCGCAGTGCATCCGGTGCCACCAAGTCTGTGCACCGCTAGCCAGGTACCCTTGATGATTGAGTCCCGTGGTGCGGACGCCATCATGTCACCACCGGCACTGGGCAATATGACATGGCAGGGCCCTAGGCCCTCTTGCATAACGGATACCCACACACAGACACCTATTTGGAGAGTGGAAATGGCGTCCAGCACGGGCGCCAGGCCCTTTTTATTGGCAGGGTCACATGTCCTGTGACGCAGGTGCCGAATGGGTGTGGTGGGGGTGTGAACCAGCCGTGAGTGGCTGTTGCATGCGGACAATTAGACCTGTGAGCAGAAGATTCCTACAGGGAAGACCTGGGACATGTAGCGTTGTCGTCCCCCCCTGTGAACATGAGCGAAGTGGGCTGGCCTGGCATATGTCAGTCCAGCGTAAGTGTGTGAACAATGACCCCGGGGCTGTGTCCGTGCTTCCCTTCTGGCGTGGACAAGGAAGTAACACATGCGTGTTTCCCCGTTCTAGTGTCGGCGCCACCCGGCACGCAATCGGCAATGTGTTACCCTGTGCCCCAAGTCACACAACATGTGCAACATGGATGTAAGGTGCAATCAATGACCCTACATGCATTCATGCCTCCACACTTGCAAGATCATAGGCATGACACATTGTTGTAAAAATTAATGTTTAATGCACATTCAATGGAGTGTTGTATGTGGAACAGTGCAGGACCATGCAAAGCCCACCTTGCAGCGCCAGCCCGTGGCGGGTCAGCCAGAGTCCTTCTGTGAATGACATGTTCCTCAGTAGTGGAGGAGTTAAGTCCGCAGTCTGATATCTGTGTCATGGGTGACCAAACAGAATGTGGCAGTCCATGTTGAGGTGCAAGGTGAGTGTCGCAGAATGCATCGGGGGACAGTGGAAGGGGATGATGCTGAGGGCAGTAACAGGCCATGCGGCGGACATAGATGCTACTGCTTCCTTATGACCACGAGGCCAGATTCATCTGCATCTTTGTCCTCTGCTGTTTCAGGTGCCTCACATGTGGGTGGTGGTGTTCTGTCTCCAGCAGTGTGTGGCAGTGACACCTCAGGGGCCGGAGGTGGAATGTCTGCCGCACTGTATGGCACTGACACATCAGGGTCCAGAGATGTGGATGGAGTGGTAGCAGCAGCGTGCATCGGCGCCAGACCTTGTGGCAGCAATGCCATGAGGATGGTCTTTATGGCATTGAGGGACCCAGCTACCTCTCGCTGGTGTGCAGCTGTGTCAGCCGATGTTTCCGTACGCTTACGCTCCCTGTCCTCCATGAGCCTCCGCATGGGTCCCAACTCCCGGGCACGCTCGCTGGAGCCACTATGACTGGACAGTCGTTCTTGCATCTGAGTCAGGACCCTTGCGATGTCGGCCATGGTTCGTTGGAGAGCATAGAGCGGACTGTGGGTGTCCGTTAAGGACTGTGAGTGGTCCCTGATGGGACTTAGACACCCACATTTGGCATCTAGTTTGTCTGCCATGCGGTCAAACCCCACCTGCACCTGTTCGGCCAGCCTCTCCTGGCACCCCAAGACGCGGAGTTGGACGGCCATGTGCTGGTCATGTGTGTCCTGGGAGGGAGCCGTGGTGGTGGGTGCTGCCTGCTGTGTGTATTGTGCAGGGGGTGGGTTCTCCTCGTAGCAGCTGCTTGTAGAGCGCGAACAGCTACCTCTCAAGGAGGTGTCCCGGCGCTAAGAGAGTGCATTCAACAGGGAGGAAGCTAGGTGAGATGGTGTAAGTTTATTGCACAAAAAGCCAGGTCTTTAAGAGCTTCTTAAAACTTGCTTCTGTTGAGGCAGACTGAATAGCCAGAGGCAGGGCATTCCAAAGTTTCGCCGTGCCTGCTGAGAAAGATCTGCCCCCAAGTCTGGCCTTCCTAACTCGTGGAATGGTTAGCTGAAACCGAGAATTAGAGCGTAGATGTCTCTCCTGATGGTAGCGGGGGAGTCTGAGTTTTAAGTAAGTAGGGCAGGTACCTTTCAGAGCTCTAAACGCCAAGGTAAGAGCTTTGAATTTTACTCGGCTTGCTATTGGAAGCCAGTGCAGTTCGCGTAGGTGCGGAGAGATATGATGTCTGAAAGGAATTGGTTTTATTAATCTCGCAGCCGCATTCTGCACGATCTGTAAGCGCTGCACCAAATATTTGGGCAGGCCAAGGTAAAGGCCATTTGCATAGTCCAGTCTGGACGTGATCGTTGCATGCACCACCGTCTTGCGACATTCAACAGGTAGGAGAGTCAGAAATTTCCGGAGGTTCTTGAGTTTGTGAAAACATCCAGTAGTAACCTGCTGAACATGCGAAGAGAAAGACAGATTCACGTCCCATCTTACTCCCAGGTTCTTCGCATTGGTACCAGGGGCTGGGGAAGGACCCATTTCGGAGGGCCACCATAGGTCTGAAGGAGGATGCGTATTTTTCCCAAAAAATAGAACCTCTGTTTTGGATGCATTCAGCTTAAGTTTGTTGGTATTCATCCACTTGGCCACGTCTTGAAGGCAGCCCCTTATTTGTCTAAAAGCTGCCTCTGATACCTCAACATAGGGAAAAACTAGTTGTGTGTCGTCGGCATATGAGATTGCCTTGACCCCCCATTTGGCAATCAGGGTGAAAAGAGGGGCTAGATAGACATTAAAAAGGAGCGGGCTGAGTGCCGACCCCTGGGGGACGCCACACCACAGGCGTTTTGGTTTGGAGGAGAAGGCACCCAGTGCGACTTTCTGAGAGCGATCTGTTAGATAGGATTGAAGCCAAAGCAGTGCCTTGTCCTCCAAGCCCGTGTCCTGCATCCTTGCCATTAGTCTTGCGTGGTCCACCGTATCGAAAGCGGCCGAAAGATCCAGGAGCACCAGCATAGCTGATGCCCCTGTGTCTAAAGCCCATCTAATCGACTCGGCAACCTCAATGAGGGCCGTTTCGGTGCTAAACCCAGTCCTGAAACCTGATTGTGTTTCGTGTAGGGTTCCGTTTTTCCCGATAAAACTGTTCAGTTGACGCTGAATCAGTTTTTCGAGCATTTTTCCCGGAGCGGCCAGCATGGAGATGGGACGGAGCTTGCTCAAGTCGTCGGAGGCACCACTCGGCTTTTTCTTTAGGGGGAGAAGTGTGGCATGTTTCCAGCAATCTGGGAACGTGCCAGTTACAATGGATGTGTTCCATATATGAAGGAGTGGATCTACAATCGCATCCGACATAATTTGCCAAAGTTTTGGTGGGCAGGGATCGTCCGGGGCTCCTGATTTGCATTTATTTAATTCGTTCAGCGCCTCATCGCGAGAGATAAGACGGAATTGTGTTAGGGGGAGGGGGAATAAGCCTTTTATTTCTGTGTCTGCCATTGCTGTATGACCGGGGTAGAGAAGGACTCATAAACCTGAGCGATTTTTTTATCAAAAAAATCTGAGATGTCCTCACAGAGTCTCTCTGATGGGGTAATCTCAGTCTCGATGGCCCTCGGTTTGAGGAAGGATTGAACAATCTTAAATACTTCCTTACTAGGTTGTTCGGCTTGTTGAATAGAGGTCGCATAAAATGATTTTTTAGCTTTTTTTATGGATCGATATAGACCTCGGAGGGCTTTTTTGTAGCGAGTTTTAGCTGCTACGCAATAATTTGTCCTCCAGAGGCGCTCCAGCTTTTTGCAATTGCTTTTTATTGCCATCAGCTCATTGGAGAACCAGGGGGCGGTAGGAGATTCTCTTCGAGATGTAGCAATTTTGGCAGGAGCAATGGATTCCACTGTGCTACCTATCCAGTGGTTCAGCATCATTGCATCAGCGTTTGCGTCTGAAGTCAGTTGGGGGGGGCGGCTGCCAGCGCCGGGCATAGGGTATCCTCAGATATTTTATCCCATTTCCTACGCATGTACAAGCGTTTGCCTGATTTCTGAGAGTAGGATGGGAGGGAGATGGAGAAGGGAATTAGGAAATGATCCGTCCATACTAATGGTAGTGGTGGGAGAGTTGTAGAATCCCGTATGTTGGAGAAAATGAGGTCTAGCATGTGGCCAGCGCGGTGCGTCGGTCCTGAGGTAATCTGGGTAAGATTGGCAGCTTGCAACGTTGCAATGAGTTGAGTGGTCTGGGGGCAGTCAGGCCTATCAGCATGGACATTGAAGTCGCCCACTGCAATAAAGTGTGGGTGAGCTAGGGAGCTTAGGGTAATTAAATCCAGAAGTTCATCAGTGCGTGAGGATGGGCAATCCGGGGGTCTATAGATAATCAAGCCAGCTAGAGATAGCTGGGGGTTAATTTGAAAGCAGAAGTGAAGCCCTTCTACGCCTGGGATGGTGGTAGGAGCCGAGGACGTTAGAGTGAGTGTGTCCTTGAAAATAATTGCCACTCCGCCGCCTCTTCTGTCATCCTCTCTATTTGAAAAACTTAATTTATATCCCGGAGGTGTTGCCATAGGGATCGAAGCCATGTTATCTATGTTTAGCCAGGTTTCTGTAAGGAACAAGGCATCCCATTTAGACTCCATAATAAGTAGGCTAATGACGTTTGCATGCTTGGGGAGAGATCTACAGTTCAACAGTGCTGATCTGAACAGAATGGGGGGGGATTTGTAACAGTCGGGCGAAATGATGTTTTAGCGCATGTCTTTGATAGAGGCGGGGCGATGTCCAGTAAATTGCCGCACCTCCGACAGGAGAATGGTAGATCCGACTGGGCCAGGTCGAGTCTAGTCGCCTGACACGGTTTCGCCGTGTCCAGCGCCAATAGGTCCTCACGGGTCATGACTATCCTTTTGGTGTGGGGCATTATACCGGCAGCGTGGCTGGCGCTGTGCGCAGTCGGGTCGCGGACGGGCGCAGACGGGCTTGCCTTAGGCGCGCCTTCAGCGCGCAATCGGCGCGCCCGCTGCGCTCGTCCGCTGCGCTTCCGGAAGATACACATTTTATATATTGTGGAGGGGGCGTGGCCTAAGGTTGGTGGGCGTGGCCGCAGTGATTCCCCACCGATGGCGTCAGCCGAGGAGTGCACTGGGCGAGTGGTGAGTAGGATCCTTAGTTCGTTAAAAAAGCACAGTATCACACGAAATGCAGGTTAAAAGTTTTAAAAACACACCAAGATTTAGACCATTTCTCCCGGCTTTCCGCCTCAGGAGATGAGCAGTACTGTTGGAGGGCATCGGAGATGAAGGTCTGGTTGTCCTCTTCGTCATCAGAGAAGAGAGGTTGGGACTGCTCTGCAGGAGGTGTTGAATTTCCCTCTGCAATGTGAAGGGGAGATGCAGTTTAACATTGTGTTCACATGTATGTTGACGCATTGTACATGTTTACATTCAGACTGCATGACAGTGTACATTGTTTGTGTGGAGCTGCCTATGTGATGTGGGACAGTGGAAATTTCGACCACTTCACAGATGTGTTTGTACTTGTACATTGTCAACTTACATTTCCCTGCAATGCCATATGCCAGTTACTGCACACAAGCGGGACTAGTTGTGTCCCCTGTTCTGTTGTGGACGTGTTGCAGATTGTGCCACATCGTTGTCAATGTTGTTGTGCTCTGCATGTGATGTGTGTGCCGCTTTTTGGGGGAGTCGCCACTGCAGCTCTGAGTTGGCTGCCCCTGATCCCTTACATGTGGTGTTCCTCTGCCTTCTGTGCTTCTACATTGCTGGATGTTGCATTTGTGGGTGCATTGGTATCTTGGTGGGAGTTGGGTGTCTGGGGCATGGTTTGTCTGATGATGTGCGGTGCTTACTTGTGCATGAGTGCCATTGTGCCCATCTCCCCCCTTCCCCCCAGTCCCTGTTAGTTTCTCACCCTGTTGCTGTTGTTTACGGTCCTGTTGAGCAGTGTCCGGGCCACCATCTTCTGCCACCGTCTCCCCACTGATGACTGTGGACACCATTTCCTCCATCTCGTCCAGCTCCCCCTGTGGCGCTGGACTGCCACCTCCAGTCTGTATTGCTGCCTTCCGGTTGTTTGCGAGCTTCTGCTTGGTTTTACGCTTGACATCATTCCAGCGCCTCTTGACCTCATCCATTGTCCTCTTCAGCACTCCGACTGCATTCACCTTGTCCACGATGGTTTGCCATATTCCATTTTTAGTTGCCAGTGACACAGTGGAGGTGACGAACAGTAGTTAATGGTGGTCTATCACCTCCGTTATCAGGATCCTGTTTTCCTGCGGACTGAACCTTTTCTTCCTACTCTTCTTCTCCTTGCCCTTCCCTGACCCCGAAGTCCCAGGCCTCCGGTGTGCTTGTGGGGTTCTGGTTCTCCTCTTCACTTGCTCCGGCTGACATTGTGCTTCTCTGTTGTTTGTCTTTTGTATGTGTTTTTTTTCACCTTTTGTAGTGCATTTTCCCGCATGTGGCGTGTGGATTGCAGGCCTGTGGCTGGTACTCGCTGATTTTTGTATCGCGATTGGTGTCATCGCCGCTTTTTACGCGTTGGTATTTTGCATTTTTGCGGCGTCGCGTTGGTTTTAACACGTTGGATTGATGAGGTGACGAGGTGTCGAGGGACTATCGCATGTTGCCGCCGGCTTGGGAATACCACGTTGACACGGAGTTCTTTTACCTCGATGGACTGCGATGTGGAGAGTTGCGTTATGCTAGTTTTGCGGTAGTTATCACACGTTCTTGAGAATATGCCCCTTTATTTTAAGGTCAGGAGAGTAAGTGATTTGTCCAGAATCCAAAGGTGTTGAACCAATGCTTGGAGTGAACCCTGGCTCCCCATATCCAAAGTCAGCCCCCCAGGCCTTAGGCCACTATCATATTTCTCAATTAGTTTGTGAATGTCATACACAAGAGATATGGCTTTGATTGATCACATATACTAAGCACATTCTCTGTTGATATGGCTTTGGAATGTAAAATTAAAAGCAGCAACACATATTGGAAGGTTCACCCGGAGTTTTGCTTGGGAATAGTGGCAGGGTACATTTTAAAACTTAACTTAGGGACATTGTTCAGAACTTTTTGACTGTTGCACAAACAGGGATTATCATTTTTGAAATATTGCTTACATATAGATCAGGACTTTCACAACCCGCAAAACACCAGCTTGCGCTCACAGCTTGTGAACCACTGGCATAAACTGTTGGTGACCAAACTTGATGCCAGAATTTCAGGATAGCCCACAGATGTGTGAATGAGTTTCATTTAGGTTCACTGAATGCACTTTTATCTTGTGTTGATATCGGGACACAATCTGGCCTGGATACAGTCCTCTGGGACCTGCGTCGGACAGGCTGATCATAGACACAACAAGCCGCCAACGCTAAAGAGAAGGGGGCGATTATGAATCCATGTCCTGATTGAGTGACTCCCAAATCTTTATTCAGATAAATATCCCAGAACTTCTGTCTTTAAGTGCGGAATCCCATGCAGGAAACTAGTGCTCTTACAATACAATTCACTGCATTATCGAGTAACGCCACGCAGTAACTTGTGTTGGGTGCACTTTCTCAACCACCATGCAGTAGACAATCTTTCATCACCCAATGCAAAGAATGTCCATGGAGGATTTTGAGTCACAATGTCTTTGGATTGGGAATCATTTGATTTCCCTGATTTTGGTGAATGCAAAATATAGTCTTTATTAATGACACTCAGGCAAGACTGGAAGGAACCTGCGGCAACAAGAAAGCACAAGTCTCCTGAACTGCTTCTCTCAGGAGCGAAGACTAGTGCTGCAGCATGAGAGTAAAAACAAGAGCAAAAATATACTGCATCAACACTCAACATCCAACCAATTTCCCTCTTCCTTGAATCCGAAAAAAGTGAGAAGTGTTTTGGGGCCGAAGGGCCACCTCACCAGGCATAATGTACCTGCCTTCATTGGCCCCATAGGACGTAAAGATTAGAACTGTTACAATTAGTGCCGCTGATGAACATTATTTATTTAGATATGTAACCATACACCAAATAAAGTCGAATTGGTCACACAGCACAAGTGCGACTGAACATGGTAAAGGCACCAGTGGACATCTCCAGGTTATGGCCAGTGTAGATGGGCGCGTTGTGCTTGTTCGAAGCAGGTATTGGTAGAATCATGCTCTACAGAGCTTGGATAAAAGGTTATGAAGGTTGAGCAACTCAACAAATCTGCTGATCAAAGGATGTACTTCTGCCTTCCTCCTGTCACAAAGGCAATCAGGGACATCGTCTCTCTGATGCAATGCTCACCTGACCTCACTATCTCACTACCTGCTTCTGGAATGATGGGAGACCACCTTACCCAGGTGGCGAGGAAAGCAGGAAGAACTGTTTATTGAAGGAACTCATAAGATTAAAGACCTTACCTGGGCAGATCTCCATTCTTTTAAGAACCAGTGGGTCTCACAGGATTGACTAATGAAGATACAATAGAGACATGGCAGAGGGTCCTCTGGGAGACAAAGAGGCTGGTGACAAGTAACCCCTATTCTTTGAATGGGCTAAATTAGATCAGAGACAGTAGGTTGAGAACCTTAAAGAAGTTTTGTAAACCTGCTGTCAAGATGCTCATGGACAAGCCGTTGTATGATATTAACATCACAGAGAGATCTCTACCAAGACCATCCACTACAGTTGATCTACAAAAGATAATTGTCCAATGAAACATTCTCCCCAGCAGAAGGCGAAATAAGGGTAGGGTCAGGTCAAACAGGGTTTGCTAGGCTCCTATGAATGTCTACCCACGAGGAGGGCACTGAGGAAGTGCCAGGCTTTATCACAGAGAAGCCCAACCTGGGCTGAGACTAACAGTCAAGCGAGTCAGGGTGCGGAACTCCATGGTGGAGCTTGGCAAGTGTTGAGCAAGAGTGACAGACACCGGGGACCTCCAAAGAGCAGATGGTGTTGATAAGAATTATCTTGCACTCTGCTTCCAGTTCTATGGTATCAGTCATAGAGTAATTTCTCGGGCACCGTGGAAAATACCAGGAAGTGGCATATAGGTACGTAAATGGATAATTTGTCAGGCACCTATAGCATGGGGTGGAAGCGTCATCATTCCTGGTGACAGGGAAGATAAGCTTCAATTCTGGCATGCCTTTGAGGGTGCAAATCAGGATGGAAAATTAACAGCATCTTAAAGTTAGCCTGCTTTTTTTGGGAGGTGGGTGGGGGAGAGTTTTATATAGCACAAACTCGACCGGAAGGTATCAGAGCGATGTACATGAGCACCAGTTGCCTAGTCTAGGTACTTGGGCCACGAACAGCTGGGATGTCTTCTGTATTTCCCCCTGGCTGTCTTCCACTTCCTGGTACCTCACCCAGCTCCAGAGACCTTTTTAACGGTTTGGGGCATTTGCCTTTGACAGCATCATGTTCCAAGAGTTCTCAAAATCACAGGAAGACCTGAAGATGATGGCCTACTTGACAGCGTGGGCTTTCACAGCAAAAAGAAAAGTCCATCACTGCTCCTGTGCAGATTTTGGAGCCCTGAGGCTCTGCCGAGGAAGTCTTGAAACTTCTGTTGGACACTCGGAAAGCTTTAAAGAACACAACTTGACAACTACTGGGCAGAAATCTGTTCAGGCTTGCCACCTATCCAGATAGACTTTCCAGGCCCTCTGCGCCATGGGACTCTTGGTTCCCTCAAGACCCTTTCCCTCTTCTGGGGTACAAGGTAGTGAGGCACAGTTCTATTGTGTTGAAGAGTCAGAAGAGTGAAGAGCCAGGAACAGAGACCATGTTCAGAACTCTGGGTGAGCCTTTTGCAAACAAGAGTTGTTGCTTTACTGTTGTTTCTGTGAATGGTCCAAGCATTATCACACTGTGTTTAAAGTACCAGTTTAAGTATGTTAACCCTTTCCTGTCTCATTAAAAAAATTATTAAATAATTTGTTGATTCATGAACACCACAGATAACAGTTAGGAGTTTTTCTTGGAATATTTCCTTTGCTAGTACTTTATAGTGTTTAGTAAGCATTCTCTTATGGCCTATCCTAGAAAGAAGAAATAAAATACATAACTTTTTCCCACCGGATTACAGCAATATCACGAAAGCACATCTAATTTGGATCATGTGTCTATTCTCCCACAATTACAATTATGTGGCATTTTCAGTGTATATGTGAATTTACTGTACTCACCACAAAGTCCATCATTGTCTCCATAGTTTGTAGATTTTAACAAAAACATTTTTCTAATTCCAGTTGTTCTCAAGTTAATAAAAAACCTACAGACAAGATGAAATGGTTCCAGACTCTTTGGGGAAGCTCACTGGTCGCCTTCACCTGTTGATTGTTGTAATCAGCCATTTAAAAAGGCGAAAGTGTTGGGCAGATAAACCGAATGACTGGGAGAAAGTATTTTGCCTGCTCCAGGAAACAAACAAGCCTTGGCAATGCCTATAGGTCTGGCGTATGAATGAAAGTGCCTCTCGTGGCAGAGGTTTAGGCACTCAATACGTCACCATGCACCCATCCATCCATCTACTGACACACACTTGCTTTCAACCTTTGACCCTCAGACATAATCGTGATAAAACACACACAAATCCAACAACATATGCATAATACATTGCAAGAATACAAGCAGAAAAGTAGAAAACCTGCTTCTGTCGAATCACAGTGGGCAAATGCTTGCAATAATGAAACTAAACATAGCACTGGGTGTGCGTCTTGCAGACGTATTGTAAATAGTTGATCATTATTTTAAAGTTCCTTCATGGCTGCCACTTTTAGAAGCAATTTGTTGGCCATTTTGGAATGGTAAAACAATGTTACACTATGGACAAGAGCATTCCATCATGATCTTCTGGTTTCGAGGAAGTGGTCACGTGGGAAACGGTGCACTGTAGATTAAATGAGCGGCAAGCAAGTGACCTGTCATCACTGCCTGGAGAGCTGTAGCATCATCTTAAGAAATATTAAAATAACGTAAGAAGAAACAAACAAATGAAAGGGGAAATATAAAAGAAAAACATTGAAAACTGAAGGACTGGCCAACCAGCCCTGACACTGGAGCACACTCATTTGCAGGTGGATGAACACATCAGATCAGAAAATACTGTCATTCACAGTGCAGAAGAGCCAATGATGATGTGGACTGAACCATTACCCCATGCAGCCCACTGTCATGGATGGAAGCAGAATGCAAATGATACTCAGACATGCCAATGACAGCAGAGAGCTGACCCAAAGGCCCTCTACGTACCCCAGGGTCGGACTAACCCTCAAAGACAGGCAACGTAAGTCCCTACCCGCTGTGCATGACACTATTTTCTGTCCTGAGGATTGCATTGCACTTCATCAAATACCTGCCACTGTCTATCTTGTACCACTTCTGAATAATACTGTTTTGAATTGACAATACCAGAGTACCTCCAAGACCAGTCCATAAAGCATTCCTGCTGCCTTTTTTTTAAAGTATCACTTCCCTGTAACTGAGTTCAACTTGGTTCCTATGAATAAAAGTAACTGAAGTAATATTTTTCTACCAACATTAACCTAAAGTCAGTCACTGAGTGTGTGTTCCTGCTTTATATAAATATGTACACCAAATGCATTCACGCGGGTGTATGACATTACAACGCGTGTCATTACAACGCGTGCAGTTACATCACATGTGTTACAACGCATTCGATGTTACAACGCTATGCCATTACAACGCAAGTCTTTACATCGACTTGCACTAGATGGCGTGCTAACATTAGAAAAGTGTAATTTACCATTCCAACTCCAGTCCACGTAACAGTAGGGAAGGTGTTGGGATAGTAAACTACACTATTTGTAATGTTAGCACGCCATCTAGCGCAAGTCGATGTAAAGACTTGCGTTGTAATGGCATTGCGTTGTAACATCGCATGCGTTGTAACGCATGCGATGTAAAAGCTGCGCGTGGTAAAAACCGCTTTGTAATGGCTGTTCCCCATTCACACTGCCCTCTGATAAGCATCAGCCCAGCTGCCACTATATTGAGAGTAATGTAGTATCTACTTTAACACCTGCCATACCTTTGGGCACTCACTGGACTCTGTGCACACAATATATCTTTTTGCTATAGTATATACAGAGCCGGCTTCCTAAAGTTACAAAAACACTACTTTACCTAGTAAGTAGCCGCCACATGCAGTCCTTCCTGCCTTTCTGCCGCCGAACTCCTGTGGGGAGCACCGTACCTTTCTGGGGACTCAGAGT
This sequence comes from Triturus cristatus, assembly GCF_964204655.1. NCBI lineage: Eukaryota > Metazoa > Chordata > Amphibia > Caudata > Salamandridae > Triturus > Triturus cristatus. The sequence goes on from NC_140590.1 coordinate 58,304,666, forward strand.
TCAAACAGCACCTGAGCTGCCACCGGTCACGCTACCGTGCACAACAGCGCGTCAGAAGCCCCGCGGCGCTGTAGCCGCCACATACAGTCCTTCCTGCCTTTCTGCCGCCGAACTCCTGTGGGGAGCACCGTACCTTTCTGGGGACTCGGAGTCCCAGCAGCACCTGGGCTGCCACCGGTCACGCTGCCACGCACAAAAGTGTGTCAGGATCCCCGTGGCGACTCGGAGTCCCAGCAGCACCTGGGCTGCCACCGGTCACGCTGCCACGCACAAAAGTGTGTCAGGATCCCCGTGGCGCTGTAGCTGCCAAATACAGTTCTTCCTGCCTTTCTGCCGCCGAACTCCTGTGGGGAGCACCGTACCTTTGTGGGGACTCGGAGTCCCAGCAACACCTGGGCTGCCACCGGTCACGCTGCCGCGCACAAAAGCGCTCCAGGAGCCCCGCAGTGCAGGACACTCGCGGGGAGGTGCCCGGGTAAAGCCCGGGCCGAGGACGGGCCTTTCCACACCCGTCGGAGCCCGGAGGAGGCTGGGCTGGGCCACCCCTATAACACTTTGTCTACGGATTAGAAGGGGGACCTTCTTGCTCCTCAGGTACCGTAGTTTTACCATATTGAATAGCCCTAGCGCTCGTCCTCATCTTGGTGTCTATTTCCCAGTTACTGAAAGTAGAATGAGTAAGTGCAAGGGAGTAGCGGGCACTTTGGAAGCCTTCATTATGAGGGTTGAATCATTGCTTACCCATGGAATCTACCTAACGGAACGGCGACTTTCTTTGGACCCAGTCCTTACCCAGAGACGCTCTTCATTAGGCATATTAACATCAAAGGGTGCCCTGCAACCATCCTTGCTTGACCCTGACCCTGCCCCGGCCCCGGACCTGTCTCAGCCCCCCCCCCCCTCTACAATCTCTGGACATAACTATTACGGATATTCAAAACAGGCCCAGTACTGCTACAAGGGCTCGGATTTACAAACCTCATATTGAGTTTACCACCAGTGAACCACCGGTTAAGAGAAGGAGGGGTGCGAGCACACTGAAACTCAAACAACAGCAAAAACAACCAGAACAAGCATTTACAATGCAATGGTCTCGGCATTGTTAAAGTTAGAGCTATTGGCATTGCTCATGACATTATTTTTGTTTATGTTCATGTTTTTGTTTTTAAAACATTTAAAGAAACGGCATTGTTATTTACAATGTCAATAGCTCAATCTCTCTCAAATGCGAGACCTATTGCATTTGCACCCACACACAGAGCCACACACACAAAGCCACCCACACAGAGCAATTAAATAAAGCATGTGAAATGTAAGCAGGAACAACTTAACGCTTTTACATTTATGCAGAAATCAACAAGTATTTTTGCCTGAAAACTACAGGGCCCAGAAAGGACCCATTTCAATGTCCACTGCTTATATGCTTACAAAACGTAAGCAGTATGGCTTAAAAACACCTTGGAACATATTATCAAGGAACGGCGATAATGTTATCGCTGTTACTTGATAATATGGCCCCACATTCGTGAACACAAAGCCGCCCTACACATTTTGTATTGCAATACCTCCAGGTTTGGCGCACTTCCCCAGGGGGGTAGGGGAACAGCGCTTCACTGGCAAACTCGGTAAAATGACGCTAATGTTTTTGGGGTTTGAATAAAACCAATCTGCCCACTTTAAGAACACTCCGTCTTTCTTTATTTAGTTATTGTTAGGCTGATTTGTTGATTTATTTATGTCAATAAATAAAAGCATGTGTGTGCCCCCTGACTAACGTGTGATGTTATTGTGTTGTGCCGAGAGAGAAGTCCTCTGTTTGGTCCTTGGGTAGAAGGAATAAAGGAAGGAATGAGAGAAGGAAAGAGTGACAGAAGTGGTAAAATGAAGGAATGAGTTAAGGAAGGGATAAAGGAAGGAAGGACAGAAGGGAGGGATAAAGGAAGGAAGGAGAGAAGGAAAGTAGAAAGAAGGGAAAATGATAGAAGGTATGAGAAAGAAACTGTAAAATGAAGGGAGGAAGGACAGACGGGAAGAGAAAGGAACTAAGGGAGATGCTGATTTATTCTAAAGGCAGCTTCGATAAATACCAGTAAAGTCCCAAACAAACTCAGAGAACTTCAGGGCAGGGATGAACTGTGGAGGCAGAGATGAACTGTGGAGGCAGATACCTATGTAACTCCCACCCCTCAGAAATCCTTGCTCAGGAAACATAGTAAGGGTACAGAGTACCTTCAACTGAGCCCCGCCTTGCTGCTGCACCAGGCTTCACCCGGTACCCCGTCTCGGGACCGGGACTTCAGGATGGGGCCCGCGAGGCCCCAGGCTGCCCCCTTCGTTGTGGGTGCTGTCCAGTGCGGGGTGGGCTCCCGCCTGGACTTTCTTCAGCGCGCACCGGGGCTCCCAACAGCGCACGGGAGCCCCATTTGAGCAGACACTTCCTGCTACACCGCAGGCTCCGCCCAAGTCCCGGGCAATGATGCCTGGCTTCCTGTGGGCCGCGGCGGTGCTTCGGCAGTAAGAGGGGTAGGCTCCCTCGTAATTTGAATATAAAATAAGCGGGGTGGGCACCCGCCATCATCAAGAAAGCAAACACAAGCGGGGTGGGCACCCGCAAACGAAACAGCGAATCGTCTAGTTTTTCATCAGATAAAATAGCGAGGCCACCGAAATTGCACTTGGAGTTCTACATTTAAGAACAGATTTCACTGAAAGTTACAGATTGTCATGAACATTACTCGTTCGTGAACATTCTGATTTGCATAGAGCACAGTCTTACCGCGTGAAGGCACAGAACAGACATTGTGTTTGGCCAAGGTTTGGCAAATAATGACGCGCGCACCTTTTTTTTTTTTTACTTTCAAAAACCCGCCCTGCTAGTTCCAGACGGACAAAAATAGTAGATGGCTATTCTGTGTGTGGAGTGATCACAGCAAATGTTTTTAGCCTTTATGCAGGGACGGCTTTGTGGTACTGCGATGCAAAAAAAAAAAAACAAACACGCCCACCAGCGAAAAAAGGGCCGGGCTGCGAAAATTAGAAAAGTAGCAAAAAAAACGCCCCCGAATCCGAAAAGGACGGGGCCTGTTCGGAGAGACAAACCTCTTCTCCAATGGCTGGCCAGCATTCAAGAGGCCAGCCAATGGAGAAGAGGGGAGAAGAGGGGCGGGTTCAAGCCCCTCTTCTCCAAATCATTAAATCTCGCGAGCGAGACTGCGCAAGCGCAGCCTTCGCTAGCCGAGACCTAAAAAGGACCCCGATTTGTTAGATCTAAGGGCACTGGAGAGCTAGAACAAGGGTCAAGCCAGCCCATATCCACCTTCGGACAGCCTATGATGCCACTCTCATTTGGCGGAGAGGATTTTTGGAACAGGATGGAGAACATGGTTACAGCCCTATTAGCCCCTATCAAATTCAAATTGACAGAAATTGAAATGAGGCTATCCAAGCTAGAGGGTTTGGGCGAACTGGTTAGACCACAGGTACCACGTGAGACAGAGATGGAGAGGGTTTCGTTCCCCTCTATGATGGCTGGCGGAGATCTTTCATCCCAACCCCCTCACCCACTTCAAGCTGATCTCGAACACCCTAAGGATATGAATACTCTTGCCCCTGCCCCTTACCATTATTCTCAACTGCCCACTTTACAAAGGACTGTGAACTGCACAAATAGGAGCAGACAGACATGCCCATGTTCCATCCCCTCTCGCGTTTCCGTAGGCAAGCCTTCTAATACTTTATATGTATCTAATTTAGTGGAGGGAAATGCTGGTATTCCCCAGGAGAGGGCACAGGAAAGGGCCAACATCACAGGGGAGGCTCATGACTGGTCTCAAACGCTGCAATTACCTTCCTCAGCAGCCGCATTGGTACTGGTCCTTGGGAATGTTCCCCCCTTGAGGGTGAATCAAAGTGAAAACACAACTCAGCTAATTGACAAATCTCTTCACTGGTTGTCTTTTCATACTTCTGCGGTGATGGGTGAGCGCCTATGGTTAGCTGACCATTTTATCATGGCAAGAAGGGTAAGGTGGGTGGGGTTGGCCCCAAAAATATTAGAGGGGGACTGTGTGGTAATTAATTTTAACAACCAAACAATATTGGGATCTCTTTTTTATCAACTCCACAGAGTCCCTTCCAAGGGTACTCAGATTCTCCCCCTCGGCTATTTTTACCCCCCTTCTCCTAGGATGGCTCCGAACCCTCTGATGTTGTCTAGGGGGGCAAATGTAAAGTCAATCCCAGCGGGAAGTTCTGGCTTATTGCTTACAAACAGATTTACACCTCTTTCCGGGATTGATTCTTGTGATTGACTGCCTTCTCCATCACCCCTGAGCATACACTAGTGAATATACCATCCAAAATTAGTGAACCACCTAGGATTTCCACACGGGAGAAGGGGCAGTTAAATTCATTCCTTCTGGCAACTTGGAACGTGGCGGGTATAGCAAACAAATTGGGCAACGACCAATGGCTAAAAATCTGGCAGGAATCCAATGTAATTTCTTTCCAGGAAACTTGGTGTATTGACCCCATTTTTGTAAATGGATACCGTTCTTTTCAATCGAGGGCAATCCAAACCCTGGCAGGGAGGGCAAAGGGGGGGTTTGCTAACTTTGATCCCGAATACATCGGATCTGAAAGTAAAACAGTTCATCGAAAACAATCCTGTTTTCCATAGCCTCGTTATTGACCAGCAACTTCTAGGATCCTGGCTTCTGATTAATTTTTATAATAACTATTTTGGGCCCAATATTCATTCAGCTGTGGATGAGGTAGATAAGGAATTGGACGCCATTTTGAAAACCCAAAAGCTAAAGGAACCGATAAACATCATCTGGCTAGGGGATTTTAATAGCCACCCCTGTAAATACAGCTTAAAAAGGGTATGTGGTATGACTGATCTTGTGGGAAATTCATTACAACACTTTACACATAGTGTCTATGGTAATAGACTGAATCGTTTACTTTCGGTTAGGCACTTGGTGATTGTAGACAACTATTCCTCTTCCACTGAATCCCTACCTAAAACCTTTCAGCGTCTCGCTCACAAATCAACCATAGACTTTTTCTTGATTTCAACCCAGTTAAATGATAGTTGTATCAATGCGGATGCCCTATTCACAGCATTTAGCGATCACGCTATCTTAACCTGCGGAATCTGCTCTGCCCTTAGAGAAACACCCAGACAACAGGAAATAGCTTCGTCTATAATCGCCAGAAGGAATGGTTATCAATTGAAGTGGGCCCAAATTGAGAGTGCCAATATCTTTACTGAGATGGTTAGCAATGCGCTAACCAGCATAGAAGTATGTTTGGACTCAAATAGCTCCCCCAGCGTAACTTTATCAGGCTTTACCAATCTATTGGGTAATATAAAACTTTCTTTAACTCAGTATAAGCCTGATAGATCCAAAACGGCTAGTGGGTGGTTCGACTACCCTTGCACAAAAACGAGAAAGGCCTTAGTAACAGTCCTAAAAATACAACCTAGGGATGTATCATTAATTGCTTTGCTACGTAGGGACTACAAATTAGCAAGAAAAGCTAGGGAAAAGGTAAGGAGGGAGGAAATATGGGCCAGTCTAGAGGTAGCGTCAGTCTCAGGGAACAGCAAAGAGTTCTGGGCAATAATTAATGCGCCCTATTTTAAAACAAAAGATGACCCTACCTTAGACTCACATATATCTGAAGACGACTGGGTGGCTCACTATTCAAGTATTTTTTCCATCGACTTACCTGACCTCAGGCCCCATATTGCAGGCCCCACGAATCCTCAAGAGAGTTTAGCATTCACTATGTCGGAGGTTAAGTTGGGTCTAGAAGACTGCAGTAAGGGGAAAGCACCAGGCCCGGATGGGGCTCCAATTGACTTCTTTCAAACGGACCCAGATCTCTGAGTCCCTTTGTTGACAAATGTTTTTAATAAGATAGCTCCACTGGGTCCCCTGCCGTCATGGAAGACGAGCCTAATAGTTCCAATTTTTAAAAAGGGAGATAAAGGAAATCCTAAAAATTACAGACCCATCTCCCTCATTGATACAACCGTTAAATTGATGGGTCGTCTCCTTCTGTGTAGGCTTGAATCTTGGGCGTATGATAGGAATTTTTTAATGTTAACCCAGTATGGCTTTCGACAGGAGAAGGGCACTGTGGATCAGTGTCTGAACCTTGCTCTTATTATGGACAAATATGTGAGGGTCAAGGCTGGGAAACTATATTCAGCCTTTATGGATTTAACGGCAGCGTTTGACTGTGTTTCCCACCCGAAGCTCTGGGATATTATGTCACAAATGGGATTGGATCAGCCCCTAATGGACTTCATGCGGCAACTGTATTCAGATGCTTCTGCATCCATCCAATATGGGAGAAATGGGGAGAGGACCCGCTCTTTTAAGATCTTAAGAGGGGTCAGACAAGGCTGCGTCCTCGCACTGTTTTTATTTTCTATTTTTACAAATGCGTGGAGGACGCGTTGGGGGGAGTGCCTTTGGATGTCCCCATGTGTGACTCCCATCGGCTCCCTATCTTGGCATATGCTGATGATGCCGTACTCCTTTCCAGAACTGAGGTGATAACAGCGGTTGATAACAGCATATGCGGCTTTTATGAGTTCGCTGGACCTAAAGGTCAATGAAACAAATATGTTTATTTTAATTGCAGGGGCAGGGAAAAAAGATAAAGCACCACTGTTTCATATGGACTCAAATAAAATCAAAGTAGTTAATACTTTCTCCTACTTAAGAGTCCTCTTCGATAAAAACCAGTCGTGGACACAGCAGGTGGAGCATTGACGATGAATAGGAGCTTAGTGGCATTAAAAACTTTTACTAAGCAGTTGGGTGCCAGAACTCTGGGCACTATAAAAAAGATCTATCAAGCCAAAACAGTGTTGGCTGTGACATACGGGGCAGGCGTATGGGGCATGGCTCTGATTGAATCATTACAGCTAGCCAAAAACAAATTCCTGAAATCCTTGATCTCCCTTCCACAGTCATACTCTAATTATATTTCTCACATCGAATCAGACGTCCCATATATCACTGACTCCATTCGTTTGGCTCCACATATGCTGTGGTTGTCGATTTGGCGTAGGGACACAGTCACCCTGAATCAAGGGATTATCACTGACCTCCTCAAGCTGGAGAACCATAGTAAGTGTGGTTGGATAAGCTATGTGGAGCAGGAATTTAGCGCCTTAGGCTTGTTGAACCTCTTTAGACTTCCAATGACATGCCGGGACTTTTCCAAGAGTAGGTTGGCCGAGACTTACAAGGCGAGGGCCAGTTACGTCCGTAGAGAGAAGAACTTTGGTGCGCAGATGGTGCGGCTGTATCATCTAACTCCCCCAATTGAGGAGGGCGAGTTTTCATATCTGGCAGAGGTCCCACTCTCACACCATAAGTTTATTCTAACGACATTCCGTTTAAATTTGATCCCACTAATGCTGGGATATCCAGGCAGAAGTTTCAGGAATTCTGACTTATCAAAGTGCCCTTGCGACTCTAGGTCGATACAAAATGATTTGCACTTGATATTCTTTTGTACTATGTATGCCCAAGAAAGAAAGGGTTTTATTGTTCCAATTTTAAAGAGACATAATTTTAGTCAATGCCGGGTTGCACTGTATTTTTTTAAATCGCTCCTGAATACATTTACGTGTTTCGCAGTAGCATCTTTCCTTTGGGCATGTATGAGGAAAAGGAAAGATGTGCTTCAACATTGAATTTTGAAAAACCCTTATCTGTTTACTGTTTATTAACTTTATGGAACTTACTTAAATCTTGACTAAGGGGAGCTCGTTTTTATGAAAGAACTGTGATTGGTTATATTTTAACTGTTTCGTAATCGATTGTATGTACTTATATGATCTGTATATAAAAGATCTAATAAAGTTTATAAACTAAATTAAATGAAAAATGAAATGAATGAGTAATCTTGTGGGTTTTTGATTTTTCCAAATTTTCCCTATTCTCATTTTTTACTGTTGTGTCTGTGACCTTATCTGCCAAGATGGATTTGAGATGGCCAACCATGGGAGCTTCACTGCAGTCCAGTTCAAGGGATTTTGCCAAGAGAAGAGGTTGCTTGCTGAAGGGAGCAATAGAAAAGCAGAGCTCCAAAAGACTTTGAGATCATGGGCAGAGGCCCACTAGACCCACACAGACAATGAGGAGTAAGGGTCAGAATCAGCAGAGGAATTAGAACAATACCTGCTTGATGGTCTTGATATGTGACCTGCTGGGGAGAGGGAAACATCCTCACAGGACTGGAAGTCCAGCCACGTGCAGGAAGCAGTGTGTCATCTCTGAACCTGTCCAAAGAGAAGCTGGAGTGAAAGTTACATTTTAAAGTTTACACATTTTTAAAACATACTTGCTGGTCGCTCCGCCAGCCCCCGCCTCTCTGCAGTCTCTCCTTCTGGCAGGGGAAGCACCTGGGCTCCCTAAGCCAATCACAACACTGCAATGCAGCATTGTGATTGGTTCACCTAAGTTTCCCTAAGCCAATCACAATGCTGCATTGCAGCGTGGTGATTGGTCTGAGTGCCGTGGTTCGGCGCTCAGACAGGGAAAGGAGCAGCCTGGTGGGGAACATGCAAAGTGCGCATGAATGTTTGGCTGGCCAAGACGGCCAATCAAACATTCATGCGCACTTTGAGTGGGCAAACCACTCCTCACCTGGCCCCTGCTCTGGTCAGCCCTGCCCCTCCCCACACCTAGGAACGGAAAAAGAAAATGATAATAACGTGTTTCGTTAGTATAATTTTCTTTTTTCTTTGCGGTGCCTTAAATCAGTGGGGCGACGCTCCTCCTCCTTAGCGGAGGAGTCACCACTGAGGAACAGGCTCTAGAGGATGCTGGCCATGGTGGAAAAGAAAATGGCCAATGAGCTGAGCCTCAGCCAGCTGGACATAAAAGCCATGCAAGTGGAGTCCAGCAGTAATGGTGGCAGCACACCTGCAGTGTCCATTGGAGATAGGAAGATTTGCATTCCAAATAATTTGGTACCCATTTATGTGGCGGGGCAGTGCATTGACAAATCGTTCTCTGCTTGCGAGATGGCTCTAAGGGTGCACAAGGGTCCTGAAGACTGCTAGGGGGTATCTTGTGGCGGTATATGCTCACAGTTGGAAGGGACACTCTCCTTACACTAGTGGTAGAAGATAAAACACAGTACACCTTTATGAAGGCCCGTTAATAAATTTGGGTTGACGTTCAGGGGTAGCCACAAATTCCCAACACAGTCCTAGGTGGATTTCCTGGACTACACCAGCAAAACCCTAAGGGCTGGGTGAGGGGCAGAAAGGTAGATGAATTTACTGGGCTTTACGATTTCATTTTGGTAGAGCACTTGTTTGATATTTGTTTCCCAGAGCTGCGCCAGCACCTAGTAGATAGCAAGCTGACTGACCCCAGGAAGCTTGCTGAATAGGCGAACCTCTGGGTCAGCACCGGTATCTGGGGGGTGGGGAGAGCTCCCAAAAGTGTGGTCAGGGATCTGACCAGAAAAAGGAAGGGGATATGAAAAGAAGGAGCTCTCTCGTGGTCTCCAAAACAGTTCTCAGGGGAAAGGGTCCCATTTCCAATAAGACCTCCAGAAAAAACTTTCCTGACAAGAGGCAGAACAAACCACTCCATGTACTATGAGTGCTATGGATTTTGGGACTACAAGGTGGATCCAGAGTGTACCAAGAGCGCACAACCTCGCACTGGAGTTAAGACACCAGGGATGGCAATTATAATGCTTGGGGAGAATTTTGCCCCAGTCAGTGGGGGGAAAGTTAATGAGCTTACCCTAGTGTCCCTGGATGGCATGGAGATGGGGCCTAAAGCCCACCTGCCTTCCAACACTGCAAAGTAGAGGCAGGGGGGTCACCATTAATGGACAAGTTGTTAAGGCTCTGAGGGACACAGGAACCAGTATGACTATGATAAGGAGTCAACCGGTGACCCCAGAGGCGAGTTTACCCATTACATTCCACCGAGTTGTAGTTGCTGACAATCGTGAGGGTCACAGTCCAGTGGCCCTTGTTCCATTTGAGGGGGGGGATCTCAGGTATTCTGAAATTTGTAGTGAGCCCTGTCATGACTGTGGATTGCTTGTTAGACAATCACCTGAAGCACACTACCTCGAAGGAAGTGGAGTTCAGGTCACACCTGAGTGAATGTTTACAACCCCTAGGTCCATGGCTTCCCAGAAAGGAAGTCAAGGAAGTCTGGAGCAGGGGGAAAAGGCTCAGACAGCTGCCACAAGAGGGAAGGCCAAACGGCATGGGAACCCAGCCCCTGGCTGTCTCCCATCTGAGGTGGATGGGGTACCAGAGGAGGTTGCCCTGGAGCCCACTGAGAAGGGCACAGCCTTAATGGGTGACCTACCTGAACTTGCTGGATGTCAAGGAGAGGGGAACTCCCCAAGAGAGGAATTCTGCAAGGCAAAGGAGTGCTCAACTCTGGAGGACATGAGGCAACTGGCCAGAGACCAGGCAGTTGGTGATTCCTATGGTAATCAGCCTCTTCTACTGGGAGGGAGGTCTCCTGTATTGTAAGCCTATGGAACATGTGCATGGGGCAACAAGGGCACTGGTAGTTCCTCAATGCTATAGGGCATTCCTGCTGGTGCTGGCTCATAATATGCCCCTGGCAGGACATCTGGGGCAGGACAAGACCTTTGCCAGGCTTGTCTCCCACTTCCACTGGCTCCGGAAAAAGATTTCTTCAGGTACGTTCTGTAGGACTTGCTTGACCTGCCAGGCCTGCTGGAAGACAGGACAGAAGCTGAAGGTTCCCCTAAATCCTTAGCTTGTTGTTACCACTCCCCTTGAGAGGATGGGCATAAAGATTGTAGGACCCATGGATCCTCAGACAATCTCTGGTCACAGATGTATCCTGGTTCTGGTGGGCCATGCCACTAGATACCCAGAGGACTCTGAGGTCCACAACTGCACCTGCAGTGACTAGGGCCCTGATGGGGATTTTTACCCGATTGGGTTTCTCCAGTGGTGTCTGGCAGGGGTACCAACTTCATATCTGTTTATATGCAGTCATTGTGGAAGGAGTGTGGAGTTACCTAAATGTTTTCCACACACTACCATCCACAAACCAATGGGCTTGTTGAAAGGTTCAACAAGACCCTCAAAGCCATGATCAGAGGCAACCTGAGGCAATGAGGCATAAGTGGGACTTCCTCTTGTCATGCCTACATCTTGCTTACAGAGAGGTACCACAGAAGAGGGTTGGCTTTAGCCCCTTTAAGCGTCTGTTTGGACACCCTTAAAGGGGACATCTCCGTCTGGTGAAGAAGGAGTCAGAGCAAGCTCCCCAGGATGAGGTTCACTACATGCTAACCCTCTGTCACCAGATGAGTAAGTTATGGAGGCACGCTTCTCAAAACTCGAAAGCCAGCCAGGAGGTGATGAAGCAGTGGTATGACCAGAAGGCTGGGCAGAAAGTGTGGGTGGTGGAGCCTGTGGAGCCCAGAGTCCTCAAAGACTTTTGGACTGGGCCCTATGAGATCTCTGGGAGGAAGAGATAGGCCACTTAATTGGCAGACTTCATGACCTCCAGACACCCCCTCGGGTTTCTCCACTTCAACTGTCTCAAGCCCCACTTTGAGAGGACTGAGGTCATCAAGTTGTTGGTGACAGATGGTGGAGATGAAGAGGAGAGTGAACCACTCCCTGACCTCCTAGCTTTAAAAGAAAAGGATGAGTCAGTGGAAGGTATAAACCGTTGCCCCAGCCTCACTTCAGAACAGCAGAGGTACTACCATCAGCTGCTGGGACAATTCTGGTCTCTGTTTTCCATCATTCCCGGGATTACACACTTGTGTACCAATGACATTGACACAGGATACAGTCTCCCTCTCAAGAATAAAATCAATAGGCTGTTGGACAAAGTGAGGGCCAGCATCACGGATGAGATGTCCAAGATATTGGAGTTGAAGGTGATTGAATCCTCTAGTAGCCCCCGGTCCTCCCTTGTGGTGCTGGTACAAAAAGCCACATCACCGGATACTACACCAGAACTTGGGTTCTGTGCAGATTGAGGGGGATCCACTCAGTCACCAAGACTGATGCTCATCCCATCCCCTTGGCTGATGAGCTGATTGACAGATTAGAGGCTGCCCAGTTCCAGAGTACTTTTGACCTTACGTCAGGATATTAGCAGATTGCCCTAACTGACGGAGCCAAGGAGGGGTCAGTTTTCTCCACTCCAGAGGGCGACTACAATTTAGAGTGATGCCCTTTGGACTCAGGAATGCCCCTGCCACCTTCAAGACATTGGTAAAACAGGTATTGGCTGGTATGGAGACTGCTTACTTAGATGAAATAACTGTTTCCAGTAACAGCTAGAAGGACTACCCTTTTCACCTGCAGGAAGTGCTTCAGGCCCTGCAAAATGCAGACCAGACTATCAGACCAGTAAGTGCCCGATAGGGCAGGGCTTTGTGCTGTATTTGGGACACCTAGTGGGTGGGTGGAAGGTGCAGCCCCTCCAGGCCAACATAGAGACCATCATAGCCTAGGAGCCCCGAAAAAAACATTAGCAGAGGTGACAGCCTTCTTAGACCTCACAGGATATTACAGGAGATTTGCCAAGGGATATGGCACCATTGTTGCCCACTTGACTGAGCTGACCTCAGAGAAACAACCCAGGTCTTTGAAGGAGACGTGAGCTCACTACTTCAACCTCTGCTATGTGGCGTCCCCAGGGACCTTCATTAAGCCCGACTCTTTTTAATATATATATGGCCCCCTTGGCAGCAATCATAGCACCATTTGGAATTCAAATGGTAACCTACGCCGATGACACCCAATTAGCCGTGGCTCTTAACCAAGCTACCCACCAGACCAAGGCCCTTTTCTTTTGTTTAACTGAGGTTTTTAAATGGATGACTGCCTCCCAGCTGAAGCTGAATGGGGATAAGACAGAGATTATGATCTTGGGCAACACCCCCCCAGCTATACAGGAGTCCTTGGGGCCAGTAGGCATGGGCCCTCTTCCAGTCCTTAAAACTGAAATAAAGAGCCTGGGCATTTGGCTCGACCAGGATCTGTCGTTCAAGGTGCAGGCAAGAAAGACAGTGGCCACCTGTTTCGGCCTGCTTAGAATGGCTAGGAAAGTGCTTCCTCTCCGTCCTCCTCTAGCCAAGAAAGTCCTGGTCAAGTCCTTGATACTTTCAAGGATTGACTATGGCAATGCCCTTTTTTTAGGTGCCCCAGTGGCAGTCATGACTAAACTACAAAAGATCCAAAACTGTGCAGCCAGACTGCTGCTGGGCATAACCAATCGTACCTCAGCTAAACCATTTATTCGTTCACTGCATTGGCTGCCGGTGAAGGATAGGGTAAATTTTAAAGCCCTTTGTATTGTGCATAAATCCCTTCAAGGGAATGGTCCTCCTTTGTTGGCACCTATGATTTGCCCACATAAAGCTAACAGGAATCTCCGATCCAATGACCTTCATTTGGTATCGGTCCAGAAAGTTAAGAGGGCTAGAAGTGGCGGCCGTCTCTTTTCTCTTAATGCAGCCAAACTATGGCATGCCCTGCCCCTCCAGTTACGGAGGGAACCCAACAGTTTTCCGAAGACAATTGAAAACTTTCCTGTTTCCCTAATCCTCAGCCCTATCCGATCAGTCTCATTCAGCGCTTGGAGGCCTCCGGGTAGCCATGTGCTATACAAATGCCCTTTCATTCATTCATTCAATGGTGCTATGGACAGAGGCATGCAAGAAAGCATTTGACTTCCTAAAGCAGGCCATGTGCATAGCCCCTGTGCTCAAGGCCCCTGACTTTTCCAGGGAGTTCATTGTTCAAATTGATGCCACAGAGCAAGGCATAGGGTCAGTGCTTTCACCACTTAATGAAGTGGGCCAGGACCAAGCGGCATCTTTCATCTCTAGGAGGTTACTTCCCCTGGAACTAAGGTGGAGTGCTATTGAAAGAGAAGCATTTGCTATGGTCTGGGACCTGAAGAAGTTGACACCATACCTGTTTGGGGCTCAGTTTAGGATTCACACAGACTACAGGCCTCTCAGGTGGCTAATGCAAATGAGGAGTGAGAATCCAAAATTGTTGAGGTGGTCTAGCTCCCTACAGGGAATGGACTTTATGGTGGGTCACAGACCGGGGAAAGAAACACCAATGCTGATGGTCTATTTTTGTTGGTTTTAGGACTTTGAGCACTTTAAATCCTTAACTCCAGTTATACTTATTGAATTTTTGATGTTTTGGTCTTGATTCGTTCATAAAGATATAGGCTATTTTTGTAATCTGGTGTCGAGTCTTTTTGTGGTGTTTTCATTGTGTTACTGTTTGAAATGTTGCACACATCCTTTACACATTGCCTCTTAAGATAAGCCTGATTGCTCTGTGCTAAGCTACCAGAGGATGAGCATTGGTTAATTTATGGTATGCATCTCACTTACCTTGACTATGAATGTGGTTCCCGCTTGGACAGGGTGCAAACCTCTGCCAAGCAGAAACCCAATTTCTATCAGTCGTTTAGCTGTATCTCTGGCTTGTCACCATTGCTAACTCAGACCTACTATGTTGGTTATAAATTAAATTAAATTAAATTAAAAGAAATTTAGATGTGCAGAGCTTTGTACTACCCAAAGGTGTCTAGGCGCTGAAACTCTGAAGAAGAAAGAACCTGGGAGTAGAAGGGGAATTCAGTCGCAAAAAACTATTGGTTGAAAAGCCAGGTTTTTAAGTCTTTACGGAAAGAGAGCAGGTGTGATTCTTTCTTGAGAGCCTGCGGCATAAGCCTAGCTGTGCAAGCTACAAAGCTTAAGCCTTCCCACATGCCAACCACCAGGTATACCATAGTAAAATTACAAACATGTACAAAACACAGTGGTCAAAACAATATAATATCCCTGTGGATAGAGCCAAATAAGCATTACTGTGGTATAAATTGTCTATCCCCATAGTTTGATCAGGAGAGTCACCAACACAAAAACGCTTGCCTTCTACAGTAACATGCGAGATTCCATATAATAAAATATCTGCCTTCAGGCTTTAGCACAGTGTAATACCAATTCACCCTTAAAAGCCTATTGCCTATAACACATGCTCTTTACAATAAATGAGTATGGCCCACTTGCTTTGTCATAACTTTCCATTATAAACACATCACACCTAAGGAAGTTGACATATCTTTTCCCATTACACCAATAAAGCCACTAACATTTACTAATGACTTGACTCTATACGACACAGACCTACTCAAGTGTGAATAAAGAGTTAACCATCATGCATACACTTGTAGAATTACAAATATGCACAAAGTTATAGTTGACAAAGCAATAGGTGGCCCCTCTCAATAGGACCCAACAAGAATCAGCACAGCAAAATTCTACTCCCTTTGTTTTATGAGAGTGGGTGACCAACATCAAAACCCTTGACTACTATGGTAATCTGTGAGATTACATGTAACCAAATATAGTTCTACGGACTGTAACGTAATGTGACAACAATCAACTGTTAGAAGCCTATTGGATCTAACATATGCTTTTCACAATAAATAAGCCTGGCCTACTGCCTTTGCAATACCTTTTCATGGCATCAGGCCTTACATTTCCCTGCACACAAAGACGGCCTGTTGCTGTTATTATTGGTTTGTCACCATAACCAACTGAGGCCTACTGTTCTCATAAGGCAGCTATTAGGCATACGGTAATACAATTGTAAATGTATACAAAAATTGCAGAATACTATCTCTTTAAGCAGGGCTGAACAAAGATTCTCACAGTGCTGCAG
Organism: Triturus cristatus; assembly: GCF_964204655.1. Classification (NCBI taxonomy): domain Eukaryota; kingdom Metazoa; phylum Chordata; class Amphibia; order Caudata; family Salamandridae; genus Triturus; species Triturus cristatus. The sequence continues at coordinate 58,320,432 of NC_140590.1, forward strand.
GTTTTCTATACCCGTGGTTTGTCAGAGAGGGGGTAGCCCACACCAAAACTACTGCCTACTAAGGTAGTCTGTGAGATTCCATGTAACAAAAAACCTATCAGCAGGCTTTAATTCAGAGTAATACCAATACACCCTTAAATGCCTATTGGCTTTAACATATGATTTTTACACTATATATATATCAGGCCTACAGCCGTTATCATAACTTTTCATAAGAAACAATCAGGCCTATAGAGTTTATCAGTGGCATGTCACTATAACCAATTCAAGGCCACTGTACTGAGTGTAACTTTTCTAAAGGCATTTGTCCAGCATACAGTCATAAAAGTACAAATCTATACAAAATTACAGTTGACAAAGCAGAATTCTATCTCTCCAAATGGAGCCTAAAACCGTTCATTACAGTGCATATCTTCAGCCCTCGCAGTTTGTTCGGATGAATTTCCAACATCAAAGCCCTTGTTTAGTAGGGTAATATGTGAAATTCCATGTAATACTATACTTATTTACAGGTTTTTTTAAACAATGTAATAACAATCCATCTATACAAAACCTGTTGTCTTTAAGACATGTTTTTTTCATAATAAGTAAGTCAGACCTATTGGCTTTGTTATAAGATATCATAATAAACAGATCAAACCTATGAGATCTAGTATGTTTTTTTTCCCAATGAACTGATGAAGCCTTTTTCCGTTACCATTGGATTTATACCTTAGCCAACACCGGCCTATTCAAGTGCACAGAAAACTGGAAACCACCATGCGTATAGTTATCCAGTTACAAATATGTAGAAAAATACAACTTGCAAAACAATATACAACCCCTCTCGGCATGGCCTAATAAGAATCATCACAGTGTAAACCTGCAGGGTTTCTCAGAGAGGCAGGACGAAGCCAAAGACTGCCCACTACTGTAATCTGTGAGATTACGTGTAACAGAAATGTGTCTATAGCATGGATACTCACAAACTTTCTCCCGGGGCCAAATTTACAGTGTGGTTTATGGCCGAGGGCTGCACCGGTGGGGGCGGGGGCAGTAGGGTGTGGGGGCGGGGCTAGAGCAAAAAAAAAACTATGCCCATGAGGTTGAACACAGACCCCTGCAGCGGACTCCTTCGTCCACTGAGCCACCAGACCCGGCATACACACATCTCTCTCTCTATTTATCTCTCTCTCTCTCTCTCGCTCTGTCTCCCTCCCTCTCTCTATCTCTCCCTCCTTCTCTCTATCTCTCCCTCCCTCTCTCTCGCCGTCTCTCTCCCTCTCTCTATCACTCTCTCTCTCTCTCCCTCTCTCCCTCTCTCTCTCTGTCTCCCTTTGCCTCCTTCTGTCTCACTCACTCTGCTTGTCTCCCTCTCTCTCTCTGTATCCCTCCCTCCCTCTCTCTCTATGTCTCCCTCTCTCTGTCTCCCTCCCTCTCTCTCCCTCTGTCTCCCTCCCTCTGTCTCCCTCCCTCTGTCTCCCTCTGTCTCCCTCCCTCTGTCTGTCTCTGTCTCCCTCCATCTCTCTCCCTCTGTCTCACTCACTCTGCTTGTCTCCCTCTCTCTCTCTCTCCCTCCCTCTCTCTGTCTCCCTCCCTCTCTCTCTCTGCCTCCCTCTCTCTGTCTCCCCCTCTCTCTCCCTCTGTCTCCCTCCCTCTGTCTCCCTCCCTCTATCTCCCTCCTTCTGTCTTTCTCCCTCTGTCTGTCTCCCTCCCTCTGTCTCCATCCGTCTGTCTCCCTCTGTCTGTCTCCCTCCATCTCCCTCTATCTGTCTCCCTCCCTCTGTCTGTCGCCCTCCTCCCTCTGTCTCCCTCTGTCTGTCTCCCTCCCTCTGTCAGTCTCCCTCTGTCCATCCCCCTCTGTCTCCCTCCCGCTGTCTCCCTCCCTCCCTCTGTCTCCCTCCGTCTGTCTCCCTCTGTCTGTCTTTGTCTCCCTCTGTGTCTCCCTCTGTCTCCCTCTATCTGTCTCCCTCCCTCTGTCTGTCACCCTCCTCCCTCTGTCTCCCTCTGTCTCCCTCCCTCTGTCAGTCTCCCTCTGTCTGTCTCCCTCTGTCTGTCTCCGTCTCTCTCTGTCTCCCTCTCTCTGTCTCCCTCTCTCTGTCTCCCTCTGACTCCCTCCCTCTGTCTGTCTCCCTCTCTCTGTCTCTCTCTCTCTGTCTCCCTCTGTTTCCCTCCCTCTGTCTCCCTCCCTCGGTTTGTCTCCCTCTGTCTGTGTCCCTCTGTCTGTCTCCGTCTCTCTCTGTCTCCCTTTCTCTCTGTCTCCCTCCCTCTGTCTCCCTCCCTCTCTCTGTCTCCCTCTCTCTCTGTCCCCCTCTCTCTCTCTCTGTCTCCCTCCCTCTGTCTGTCTCTGTCTCCCTCCCTCTGTCTCCGTCCCTCCCTCCATCTCCCTCTCTCTTTCCCCACCTGTCTCCCTCTGTCTGTCTCCCTCTTCGATGGGCAGCACTTTTGCGCCCAGTGTGGCAGGGCTTTATGTTTCAAATTTTGAACACAAATTTATTCTGAGTCAGGATAATCCCTTTTCTCCTTACCTCTCCTATTGGAAGAGGTACATTGATGATATTTTTATCATCTGGGAGGGTTCGGAGATTGTTTTACTTGAATTTCTGACATGGATCAATACGTGTGATCCCCACCTTTTGTTCACTCATACTTACCATAATGAGGAAATGATTTTTCTGGACGTAACTGTGACCAAAATTGAGGGAACTCTTGTGACTAAAACTCATTACAAACCGACAGCCAAAAATAACCTTTTGGCCTTTTCCAGTTTTCACCCTCGGCCACTACGCGAAAACCTCCCTTATGGCCAGTATTTGCGAATCAGACGCAACTGCAGCCATTTGGATGACTTTCGTAGACAATCAAAAGACCTCACGTGTAAATTGAAACAGAGAGGCTATCCTGATACCATCCTGAATAAGAGCTGTAAACGAGCAAGAAATCAACCCAGGGAGATCCTCTTACAAGATTCTCCTAGACAGCTCACTGAGATTCCACTCACGTGTGTTACTACTTTCAATACTGCGTCCAATGCAATCTCTAAATCGATTAAGAAACATTGGCGGATTTTAGAAAGTAACAACATTAAGTGGGACAAACCCCTATTCTCATACAGGAAGGCTAGGAGTATTAAGGACTCATTAGTTCACACGAGACCGAGAATTTGTAACACACCGAATACTGTTTCAGTTTTATCAACTTGGGGTCTGCCACCTGTTCTTGGGCATTACCCCTGTGGGTCCTGTAGCATCTGTCATCTCACGTCTCCCACAAAGACCTTGTCTTTGGAAATTGGGAAAACTTGGACTCAACGCAGTCACACGAACTGCAATACTGCAGATGTAATCTATCTTATTTCATGCCCATGTAACCTCAAATATGTGGGCATGACTACAAGAAAGATTAAACTACGGATCGGTGAACACCGGAGTAATGTCCGATGCAAAAGAAGTACAACTAAATTGACCGAGCACTTCTTGCGTCAGAACCACACTGCAGACGATCTTCACTGGACCATTATCGAACAGGTGAAATCTACTTCACTGTTCGAAAAAGAACAACGCTGGGTCTATAGGTTGTCTACACATCTGTCAGGACTTAATGACAATATTCCCTGGAGCACAGTGCTAAAACGCTAAAATTAAATTACAGATCCAGGTTCATCATTATGGGTGTAAAACCCCCCCCCCCCTTTTTTTGATTTAAGTACCTACTCTGTACTATGGCCATTCTGGGTCTTTGATCATCTGTGGTATTTCGCACTTTGTAAACCCTATGGATGAGTCCGATCATTCTTACCATATAGATCGGGTTTTGATTTGTCACGAAACCCAAGATTGTGCAGAATCTCTGGGGGAATGAATTTTTTAATTAACTGAATCTCCGTAACCGCTCTGGAAAATAGATGACAGTCGGCAGTCGGATTGAAAATATCAAGTGGCCGCTGTGCGGCATTTGTGAGTTGAATAAAGTTGTATGTTGAGAAGAGCCTTTAGCGCTCTAGCGTTTTCAGTAGACTGCATCCATACAGTCCTTCTTTTCTGTCTCAAGCTCAGAGACGTGTTGGGAGATACTGACACATTCACTTCCGAGTCGGCAGCGGCTGAATACCTGCATTTAAACCTGAGCCCGTCATTATGCCTTTACCTCCGGGCTCGGCGGACCTTTTAGGTGCAGACTGCTGGCTGTGGACTTGGATGATGTAAGTACTACCCTCCCACTAAATGCAACCCCTCAAAACTATACCATACAGAATTTTGTAGTAAACAACCTGTGTAAGAGACGGTGTGACGCTATTTCTAACGCTTACCCCGTATTTCTCCCTCTGTTGCCACAGCTGTTCTGTAGTCCCGCAATCCGCCTTTTGCCCAAGGAGCGCACACCCACTCTTTTATACGTAAGCTGCCAGTGTTTTTTCATTTCAAATTTTGCTTTCCTCTTTCGAAGTTGTTAAGCAATTTTAACAGTGTCTATGATATTTGTGATCTTTATCAACACTAAGAATCTAGTTTGGCCAGAGTATCGATCAAAGTGTGAAAATACTCTATCCATATTCAGTTCGATTATTTGGATTTTGGCACTTTAACAAAGTCTGATAATTCTATTGATTTTCTTGTTCTGATGGTAATACAGAATATGGCTATAAGTTTAATCAGATTATGCTATTAACGTGGGGACTGATTCGGTCTCCTAGACTTGGCTTCGTGTATATCTGATGAATATAAGACAACTATTATGTGTCTCCTTAATGAAATCCCTTTTTTTCAGAAATACGAGGTCTGTTTCCAGAACTGTGGGAGACCTCCACTGGAACCGTGAGTCTATCGGTTCTCTGCACCTGAGGTTAGGGTAGGCCTTAGCGAGCCTATACCGCCAAGGTGTTTTTTGTGTTGTATAAATAGGTCCTGATGAAAGCTTAGTGAACAAACACCTTATAAGCTGAAACATGTCGACCGCCTGACCACTCATAGGATACATCTGACCAAATTAATTGTCAGTAGGAATTATCCTTCACCATTTTTAACATATGCCTGTCTCGTCACTATTAAAGTGTTTTGGTGTACGACACATGGTTTTTTAAAAAATTTTTCCACTTTTTTCACACTTATCACTTCACTTTATTTTAGTCTGATACTGTTGCTCCGCCTTAATTTGAAGCGTCGAAGCACACCAGAGATGCACAAGGCCACTCTGGCTAAAACCCCATGATGAAGCATGTCACCAACTATGTTGGTGAGTGAGGGTTTTATTTTTTCATCAGATTGATTTTGTTTTCTTCACACGTTTTTCCAAGCACATGGTGTACTAAGGTACATCCGAGTTTTTGATTGCATCACGCTCTTTTGTTGTTGTTACATTGTTCTTGGGGGACCAAGAGTGTGGACATACCCTCTCTCTCCTGTTGTTTATTGTTGTCTCCCTCTGTCACCTCACCCGCTGCTCTCACACCCTGCTGTTCTTGTCGCCCTCTGTCACCTCACCCTGTGTGTGTCACCCCGGATGAGACTGCTTCCCCGGCACACACACAGTAGCACCCGAGTACTTCACAGGTCTTTAAAAGACCATTCACTTGTTAATGAGGCTTTGCGCCCCTGCATCTCCACTCAATCTGAGGGGAGATGCAGGGGCGCTAAGAAGAGGTGAAATACAACAAAGCCTCATTAACAAGTCTTTAAATTAATTAATTGTCTTTAAAAGAATCGCCCGGCCCCCATAGCTCCGCGCTGCTGCAACCGGCGGTGTTTGCTGACACTCTTCAAAATAATTTTTAAAAGCACAGGTACGATGTCTGAAAGGCCAGCGGGCCGTACTATGAGTACCCGTGGTCTATAGTCAGCCACACAATGTGATAACAACCAACTCTTAAAGGCTTACTGGCTTTAATAAATGCTTTCACAGTGTGTGTGTGTGTGCTTTTAAGTGCATGTAAAAATCCTAAGTGAAACCCGACAAACAACTCACCATACTCGACTTAGAGCACCTGCACCCAACTACTTACTAAATAGCCGGGTGTAAGACCCAAAACTCTCCCCCAAAACAATGCCCCTGCCTATGGTATCAGACATAATGTTTCCCAGTGCACCAATCAGGTGACAGTTCCACAGTCAAGCCAGACCTAAAAATCTATGCAGACCTGTGTAGCCCTTGGTTGCCCCATACTGCTTTCAAACACACATCTCTTCAGTCTAAAGTTAATAATGGAACGCAAGGCTGCTGGGACTGCATTACATTCCTCATGGCTGCCCTCCTCCCATCTGTGCTGCTGTCAGAGAAAGACAAACACCACAACTTATCTAGCCATCTAAGACACTTTTACTGCAGTACAATGTAAGGTGGACTCCCCTGAGACTTCGAGCTCAGGCAGCTGGATAATTAAACAAAATGATCACAGCTGCTCTAGGGCAAGCACGTGTTTGTGGAAGCACACAACGTCTGTCCAATCAAAACATGTGCTCCTGGCTCCCAACATGTGGGCGGAGGCAAACCCCCTCTCTAGTGATGGTCACATAATTGTCTGGCAACAGCTGCGCTGTCAGGCCAGACCATAACAACTAAAAAGTCAATTAAAAGTAATGGGTTGAATGGTTTCTTCTATGTCATCATTTCTAATTCTTTCACTGTCAACAGACATTCATGTTCACATCACAGGTACTGCTCTCCAATCGTCTGCTAAAAGGGCAGGGATCCTGTGGAAGCGTACTCTGCTTAGGCAAGGCTCAAAGTAAGAAAGGTTCTGACATTTCCCTTATGGCGGTAAGTTCCCCATACCCACAGAGAATGCAATTTTTTTATAGTGGCCCAGGAGTAGTCAGCACAGTAAATTGGATTTAGCCCAGGTTATGTCTATTTAAATGTTTATATAAATTATAAGAGGAATAGACACATTCTTACACATTTTTGATAAATGAGATCAGATCTGTGCCTTTATTTTCTTGTCTTTATTTGTATTTGATTTTATTTCGGTGGACGTAATGTGTGCTGAACAGCTAACGTGTTTTGTTTCCCAGTGCCTCATAGACCTTGAGCTTTTTCAAGGCAATCAGGGAGGGGTCAAAATGGGGGATGATTTCTCCTGATTATTATTTTTAATTTCCTTTTCCAAAATGTTGGCATGTATGGACATGGAACTTTTATATAGTTTCAGCTGTTGTTTAGGACTCCTTGTGAGCGTGTGTCTTGTTCTTTTTCCCTTTTTCAGAGGGTGCTTGCTTGCTTTCCCTTGCTCCGCCCTCACTTAGCCTGGCTTACTCCTCGGTGTGCCTGGCTGATGCGATTATATGTCGTTGCTACGCATTCCGTTGCAACGCATGCCTTTACCACGCATGCGTTACAACGGAATGTTTTTTCTTCGCATTGCCCTTACCTCGATCTTGCCTTTACCCCGCTTTTTCGTTTTTGGGGGGGAGGCCCCCCCAAGCCCCCTTTCTTCTTTTTATTCCTTTTTCTTAGGTCTTCGCCGACACTAACGAAGGACTATCGCTTTTTTTTCCGACCAGGAAGACGTTTTTCCTTGATGACGTTGCTTGCGTGCTAAAGACGTCGTTGAAGCAATACGCGTTGTGAAGACGTTTACGAGGTAAGTGTACCGTTGTAAACGTAACGCGTAGAAAATGCTTCGTGGTAAAGGCTGTTTCCCGGCTGATGCTCCTCCAGGGCACAACAGGCCCCTTGATGGTGCCCTGAATGATGTGCCCCTGCATTTCCCTGTGCTACTTTGACCCTCCTTTTCTTTAATAATCGTGTCCCTCCGCAGCCTCGCTTTCCCTCATCATGGTGGGAGGTACTATTCAGTTTGCCATTGACAAATGCTTTTAAAATCTGCCCGCGCTGGCAAGTCCTATAGTGGTACCCCAGCCCACTTAAAAGTATAGAAATCAATGTCACACAACGACTTGTGCAATATTGAAGTATAGAAAACAATCTTTTGTACTCTTTCAAGATGGCTGCCTTGTTGGTAGGGAAGAAAGCAGGCAAGGTGAGAAAGAAAGCATGGTCGCTAGTTGGCGCAGTTCTAGTATTGAAGGGATGTGCAAGAGATCTTCTGAGGGCGGTGATTTTGGAAATGATCGCAAACGAGTAAGGAGCAAACCCAAATGGTTTTCAGACTATGATGGTGATGTAATAAGTGATTAATGGTATTGTTTTTTTCTTTTTCTTTCTTTCACTCTTTAATTATTTTCATTTTTTTAGTTACTTTGTTAAGTTTAGGCTTATACGGTGTATTCTTATTGTAGTTATTGTTTAAGGGGGGAGATGTGTTATGTTATTCTTGTACTATGTTGTTGTTTGGATATGTGTGCTCGTGCAGTTCCCTGGGGACAGTGCATCCTAGGCTGTTAACGGGAGTTGTCCCAGGAGCCAGCCGAGCAAGAGGGCAGCAGAAGGCGCGCTTCCTCGCCTTCTCTCTGGGGCTTCAGTCCGGATTAAATCCTTTCCAAGTGCACCACTTTGCAGTGTCTTACTGTACACAAGCCCTTCCGGTTTCACTATCAGGTGCAGATGTTTCTCGTGAGAAGAGGATGTTGTTGTGTAATTGTTCCATGCACGCGCACATGCACGCGACTTCCTGCTGCGGCTTCTCATGCAAAGAAGCCCTAGCTAGCCCTGATGAGAACTGGGGAAGGGAGATGAACGAGTCATTTGGTAACAGACCAGGTCTGACCTCAGTGCTACCTCTCTCGCAGGGTTCCTTCCGGCAAGAATGTTGAAATGTCATTTTTTCCAAACCGTAAACGATGAACTGGGCGTCAAGTAAGACCGCATGGGTCCTTCACGAACCTTGTCTGCCCTCTAGGTGCACGTATGTGTGCTTCACATCTGCAATTTATTCAAGAAAATCAATGTAGGTACTCAGCAGCTTTTTTGAGACAGAGGTATTTGATGTCTCTGGAGTGACATAACATCCATTTTCAGATAAGAAGAGGGTTTCACAAACCCCTAGACCATGGGTACTCACAAACTTTCTCTCGGGTGAGGGGGGGGGAGGGGGGAGGGGGGGGCAAATTTACAGTGTGGTTTGTGGCCGAGGGCCGCACCGATGGGGGTGGGAGCAGGGTCAGTGAGGGAGGGGGGGGGATCTGTGGTGGGGGCTAGAGCAACTACAAAACAACTGTGACCATGAGGATGAACACAGGCCCCTGCAGCAGTCGCATTCGTCCACTGAGTCACCAGACCCGGCATACACACATCTATCTATCTGTCTATCTGTCTATCTGTCTATCTATCTTTCGTGCTCTCTCTCTATCTTGCTCTCTCTCTATCTTGCTCTCTCTCTCTATCTTGCTCTCTCTCTCCATCTCTCTCTCTCTATCTCTATCTCTCTATCTCTATCTCTCTCTCTCTATCTCTATCTCTCTCTCTCTATCTCTCTCTCTATCTCTCTCTCTCTATCTCTCTCTCTCTCTCTATCTCTCTCTCTCTCTCTCTCTCTCTCTCTCTCTCTCTCTATCCAACTCTATCCATCTCTCTTTTCTCGCTCGCTCTCTCTAACTTTTTCGCTCTCTCTTTCTCTCTCTCAATCTCTCTCTGACTGTCTCCATCTGTCTCTGTCTCCATCTGTCTATCTCTCTCTGTCTCTATCTGTCTCTGTCTCTATCTGTCTGTCTCTATCTGTCTCTATCTGTCTCTGTCTGACTCTATCTGCCTCTGTCTGTCTATATCTCTCTGTCTGTCTCTTTTATTTATTTATTTAATGCATTTCTATATAGCGCGGACATTACCCGAAGGTGTCAGAGCACTGTACAATAGAACCAGTTAAGTTACAAGAGAAAAGTGTTACACAATAGAACGTTACAAAAATAAACAGGAGACTAGAAAAGGTAGGGTACAAAAACACAATATCCAACGCAGCAAGCAAGGGTGAGGAATGTACAAGAAAAAATAACAAATTTACAATGATGAACGAGCTTCCTGGCGGGGTCTGAGAATGATAATATTAGTTCTCAAAGTGTCTTTGGAAGAGGAGAGATTTGAGGTCAGCTTTTAAGATCCGGGTAGAGGAGGTGGCACGGAGCAATGGAGGAAGCGAGTTCCAGATTCTCGCCGCATTACCTAAGTAGGATTGTGCCATCGATCTTTCCCTTTTGAAGGAGGGGGGCTCAAGCAGAAACCTTTCCACATTACAAGAAGGTCTAGAGCCTCCAGACATTTTCAGTTTATTCGCCAGGTAACGAGGGGAGGAAGTGTGCAAGGCTTTGTGGGTGATGCAGGCAGTTTTGTAAATAGATCTTGCCTCGATGGGAAGCCATCGAAGAGCAGACAGGATAGGAGTGATGTGGTCGCTTCGTTTAGACCCTGAAATGAAGCGAGCTGCTGAGTGGAGGATGGATTTGAGAGGGGAGAGGTGGGATATGGGTAGGCCCGTCAGAAGAGAATTGCAATAATCGAGTCTAGAGAGAACCAGCGATTGTACCATGGTTGTTAGGTCTTTCTCCGGGAAGAACCGGCAAATCCCCCACAAAAGGCACAGCTGGTAATGTGCGTTCTAAGCAATAGAGTTGATGTGGGAGATTAGGTTGAGTCTCTTGTCAAGTATGACACCTATGGATTTAGCGCTGTCGACAATGATGGGTTTATTGTTAAGTAGATTCAGCTGATCCATACAAGATTGAACAGGAGGAGGGGAGAGAGAGGTAGATAGGAGGAGGAATTCAGTTTTGGAGGGATTTAGAATGAGTTGGTGAGCTAACATCCAGTTGTGAATAGAGTTGCGAGTAGAGTTGAGTAGTGAGAGATCGTGTGCGGAAGACATCTGGAGGTAGATTTGAGTGTCATCCGCATAGGGATGGTAATGGAACCCAGATTTACTTAGGAGGTTCCCTAATGGTTCCAGGTAGAGATTAAGTGGGTGCAAGGATAGAGCCTTGAGGGACGCCTTGACCTACCGCCAATGGAGACGAATGACTTTTCGCTATCTTGATCATTTGGGATCTGTCCGAGAGGAATGAGACAAACTATTAAAGTACTGTGCCTTCCCCGCCCATTCTCTGCTGAAGAGTGTTTAGAAGGGTGTTATGATTAACAGTGTCAAAGGCTGCAGAGAGCTCTAGAAGAATCTGAAGACACGATTCTCTATCTATATCTGTCTCTATCTGTTTCTGTCTCTATCTATCTCTGTCTCTATCTGCATCTCTGTCCCTGCCTCTAGTTGTCCCTACACCTACCTGTCTCTGCCTCTATCTGTCTCTGTCCAAACTCTCGAGAGAATGTATTTCTCTCATTGGCTTCAATTGGAAGATAGGCAATTTCAGGCGGCTTTGGAAATCGGGAGTTTCGCGCCTGAATCGTGTCTATTGTCATGTATGCCGTTGCCATAACGATGGGAGTGTTGATTGCATCAGAAGACAAGAAAGATTGCCCATGGTAGATCAGGGAAAGCTCATACTACAATGGCTGCCCAAGTGTTTAAGAGTTCCCTTGAGGGAGGCAGAGATACTGCAAAGCTAAGGAGCTGGTGCATTACCCATCAAGCACCAGTGTAAACTAGCCGAGACAGAAGTAACATCTTTTTTTACATCAGCATAATAAGTGGGAAACTCTTTAAGTCAACGATTTCCTCCAGTACATAATTGGAGCTGGTGGTACAGGGGCACTTAATTCAGTGGCGGCTGGCAATCTTTGAACATGGTGAGAGAGCAAAGTGCTCCACCACTTCCCCAAACAAGCATTTGCAATGCAATAGGTCTCGAATATTTTTAGAGTTAAAGCTATTGGCGTTGTAATGGAAATGTTTGTTACTTATGAAGATGTTTGTTTGTAGCGCCCTTTCCATGCCCTTAAGTAATGTCTCACAGCTTCATTTACTGTTTTGAAGGTGTTTGCATTATTTTATATGCAGTAACCTGGAGATGAAAAAGCAACTAAGTAATTACCGTTTGACCTCGCCCCCCCCGGCAATCTGGATCAGTTTACATACTGCATTTTAGGCACTTCAAACACTGACTTCATTCCATGTTCCAGAGAAAAAAAATGTGGAAAAACTACTTTTCAGTGTCAGACACAGGGCTCAAAATAGATTTACATAAAATGCAATAAGCTCAGATGTTATTGTTGTGATTGACACAAGCATGGCTACACCAGACGTTAGTCAAAACGGGACCATATGCAGGTGACCCTGCTTCAAGGCCTGTAATCTTTACTGCAGTAGGCAAGTCACATGCATAATACTTAGATGCAGCATTGGGGGGTGAGGGGGCTCCCATGCTGCTGTAGTCTAGCTATGTACCCAGATACCTGGACATCCACCCTCAGCGCTGCTAAATCCCAAACACTAGCATGTGAAGCATCCCTCTAGCCTACATAGTTCAGGCTTGAAACAGAAGAGGAGATGTAGGCCATCAGCCTTCTGCTCTTAGTGTAATGGTGGTTTTACTATAAACGTCAGTAAAATTGGAGGACCCCTACGTCTGCAACACTGTGTCTGTACTATTCCAGGCAAACCAAAGTTCCTTGACTCTTATTCGTACTAATTGTATAAAACACTACATGAAAAGGGTTGCCGGCTGTCATGGTTTTATGGCTTGGAATCATGTGATAAAATTGTGTTTCGGCACCGTATAAGGTTCAAACGAAACCATCCAATCAGCGACAACGGGTAAAAAGTTGGCATGCCCAACACTCAATTGCTCTACATTAGAATGGATATGCTAAATTGGTAAGTATAATTTCCTAACAAATTACACCCCAAGCCCTCGTTGGGAACCAATCAACTTTTTTTGTAGCTGCAGCTTGAAGAACACGCATTACTGCTTGGCGGCAGTTGCGACATATAAAAGGCAATTCTCAATTATAGAGATCTCGTGAGATTTTTTAAATCCTTCATGGACGGCCTTCAAAAGAGAAAGGCAGTGTAAAGACACGTGGGCCATAGTAAATATGCAGCACATTGCCCCTATCTGCACCATGGTGCAGCTTTGTGTGTGCTCAGCTCAGACAAGGGTAAAGTACTAAATTATAAAATAATACACTCTTCCCAGCATAGATAAAACTTTTTCAGTTTCTGCCTCCACCTGGAAGTGCATGAGTGACAGACAGAGTCTCTGCTTGAAGCTGCTGCCCCATATTTGACTGCTGGCTGGCCTGGACAGATTTTGAAGACGTGAAAAGGGATCACCACCCCAAGCAGCTTTTTTTGTTAAGTATCTGTACCCCTTGCAGGGATACTACTTGGGGTTGGGGCTTGCCCAATGAGGAAATGAAAAAAGGTCCAGATGCTGGAGAGCGGAAACCTTCACCAGCTAGGACGTTTCAGGTATCCACATCCCCCATGGGCCAAAATTTCACCAACCTAATAGAGGTCACAATAAGCGGAACAGCCCGACATTGCAAGCTCCACCATCCGGATTCCGGGCCAGTGCAAATAGGGAACAACATAATTAGCAAATCTGGCCCGATGGAACGGATAATGGAGGAGGAAAAAGCTGACCCGAAGGAGCGCGAACGACGCCCCTCAAAGGGCTCGCCACCAACAACAACTTCAGAGACTGGAAGCAAGGAAAACCTATATTCCTGCTTCAGCGTCCAAAATAAATCAGATGGGTTTGAATCGAAACTGCTATTTGTACCAGAATATAAGACCAAAGGAATACAAGATACATTAAACAGAGGGAACCTGATAAGGCTATTTAAAGAAATCCCAGAATTAAAAGGAATTCATTCCCGAGATCTAGTAGCCGTAGAATTTAAACAAAGCCTAAGGACGGGAGCTGAAGAGACCTTGACTACCTGGTCCTCTAAGGACCTGGTGGATAGAATACACTCAATGAGTACAAGGTTCGGAGCATGGGGAATTACTCTTAAGACCTATAAATGTCCAAGATACCCGCATCCCCTCCTCAAAAATCTAAAAGACGGGGATGCACCGGCGAAAAACAATATCACTTGTGTGCGAAGTGCACGTTCAAATTCTCCTGCCACGCCATTCAATGAGGACAGGTCGAACATAATAGGAAGCATTAGAAACCCGGTGGGAACTGCTCTGGAGACCAGGGATTGGTCCTGGGTGTCAAAAACTTTAAACAATAAGTATACCTAATGAAGAAAGGAAAAACTTAATAGGAGAATGGAGGCCGGTCTCCAGCCCGGAAAAAGTCCATTCAGTTAACATTGCGTTTTGTTCATGGAATTTCCATGGCTTTAAAGACATGGGGCAGGACCACGAAACATTAATCTTTCTCACTCATCAAGATATCATCCTGCTTCAGGAAACCTGGAACTTGTCACCAATTTCCATTCCAGGATTTATAGAATTCCACATCCTGGCCGAAAGATTCTCAAGCTTTGGGCACCCAAGAGGGAGTCTTTCAACCTTCGTAAACCAAAAATTGGATTGGTCAACGGAAGAATTGGATACGGGGGCCGCATGGGTCCAAGTGACTAAACTAAGTGGCAGACACTCGCCTGAAGAATGTAAGTGGCAACTTTTAGTAATTAACGTTTACATCCATCCCAAAAGGAAAGAGCATAACGAAAAATACACTACACTAACACATCTAATAAAAGCATTGCAGAAAAGTCACCAGTACTGCCAAATGATTATCTCGGGTGATTTCAATTGCAATTTAATAGCCAGTACTTTGCATGAAAGCAAAAGGCAGGACAAACAGGGAGCTAGAATGCTAACGAAACAACTTGAAGCTCTCGGCCTGACAATCCTGAATGGAAAAATTCCGGGTGAAATCCCAGCGGCAGTCACATTTCTGAGTGGAAAAATTGCTTCAACGATCGATTTTGCTATCTTAAGTAACAATCTGCTCTCGTAAGTCGATACCTTTAAAGTTACATCTCGAGTCGAAAGCGATCATCTCCCTCTTATTGTAAGAATGAACATCAAAGCTAAGCTCGCCCAAAAAATTAAGTCCATAGCGCAGTACCCAGAAAAGTTCAATCTTCGAAAACTTAAATGGCTGGGAGCATTCATACGGGAGACAGCTGGGGAATTTTTGGGCAATCAGGTTACGCAAACAGAAGTCGTCTGCGTTAAAATCTGGGAACAGCTGGTTGAGTTATTAGTCCACAGATTCCCAGCTACGATGGGCCGCACCTCAAGGACTGTCATCAAAAGAGAGCCCTGGTTCAATCACGACCTAAGAGAACAAAAAAGAGGGCTTGCACGAGAGGTGCGATCACAATTACGAGCAGTAAAAGCGGGCAGGAAAACAGGAAAACGGAAGCTGTGTCAACTGAGGAGCAACTACAGGAGGAACCTGATGAGCGCGAAATTAGCTCATAAGAGGGGTATCTGGATACACTTACTGACTACAAGTAAAAAGTCCAACAGCAGCGACTTCTGGGGCATTATAAATAAATTGTCATCGGGCCCAAAATTACAGCAAGAAGCGGGAATCGGTCAAGAAACGTGGGTTCACCACGTGAAAACCCTGTACAGTAACACTGTAACAGGCGCCGCAAAAGAGCCAAGTGGGCAGCATTTTGATCAAGAGGTAAAACAATCAGCTCCTGATCCTGATTATTCTGAAGGCAACGCAGTAAGCTCCGAGGTATTCAGCCACGAACTAACCAACGCAAAGGAGTTAGGAAGTTTTATATTAAAACTTAAGACCGAGGGAGCGGCAGGTCCTAATGGCCTTCCAAACGCTATTTTTAAGAGCAATCCAGCCTTTTGGTCCGTCCATCTTACCCCCGTCTTCAATAAGATCTATACACGATCTAATGTCCCGGTTTCCTGGAAAGGGAATATTATCCACCCCATATTTAAAAAGGTTGACCACCGCATGTGAGAAGTTGGCCTGGCATATGCTGGTCACTAGTTATAGTGGCCACCTTTCACCAGTCCAATTCGACTCTTATGGTAGATGGGTTTAAGACAACCTTTTAAAGAAAGCTATCCTAGTGGTAGCTGTGGAGAGCAGCCTTCAGGCTAAGTCTCTGAGGATTGTAAAGCAGCTTGTTTTACCTTATGATCTCTTGAATTAGCAAATGAAAAGGACACCACACAGGTATATATATCAAATATATATATATTTATTTCTAGATACACTCTACTAATCTCTTTATGAAATTAGAACCCAGATACACAGTAAAATGTCAACAGTTCTCAATAAATTAAGCACAAATATGGCTGTAGCCCTAGGGGCGTACCAGACCATATACTAAGAAAATGGGTTAACAAAGTCGACTTGCAAAATGACAAAGCCTAGGGCCTTGGGAATCGCTGGGGCTTCACTACTGCAGTGTTAGCAGGTAAGTAACAAGCCCACGGGAGACGCGTGCAGTGTCTAAACACAGCCGCGGGTTTCCTATAGGTTACAATGGAGCAAGTCGCGGTTTGTATTTTAAAGTTTTAGGGCACTTTGAAGAAGTCAACAAGCAAGCCACTTACAGGGTAAGTATTTTGAAGGCCAACACACACTTGGGCACCGGAGTGCACGAGTTACCTCACCCAGGGAAACCGGGTGAATAGGTTTCTTTTGGTGTCGGGTCGCGATGCTGTTTTCAATGGAGACCAATGAAGACTTGCTGCTTGAGACGACTGAAGAGGTGTCCGCTGGAATCCGAAGATGGATTGAAGATGAAGAGGACCTGAAAATTGAGGGGACAGTGTTCAAAGTCACTTGCCAGTGACCGGTGGCCAGCAGGATGGATGAACACTGATGTTGCGTCGTTTCAGGTCGTTGATGGTAATTTGGCTCTTCGCTCACGAGGTCCAGGAGGGATTGATGATGACCAGCAGCTGGATTCGGAGTGCCCACAACGTCTGCAGCTGATGACGGTGTCTGCAACCGGTTTGGAGCCAACAAGCCTTGGCAACTGCAAGTCTCGTGTGAACTGATGATAGTCGGTGATGCAGACCAGCAAGGTCTGATGGACTTACCCAGCAAGGGTAAGTGAGGGCAGGCCCGGAGCAACCAGGAGAGCCCTTGAAGTTGGTTAGAAAGTCTTCGGGTGAGTCACTAGCCAACGGGCAAGTAACCGCAAAGATGCCTTTGCAGGAAAAGTTTCACAGGAGCCCACGGTCACTCGGGACGAGGTAGGCTGCTGATTTTCGGAACCAGGCCTGCTAGGGACTTGGACTACAGATTGTCCAAAGCACAAGTTCGTAGAACGTTGTTTAGGGTTTGCACTTGAAATCAGTGCACGGTTCCCTGGTATTGCTGTTCCCCGTCACTCGTGGGGTCCAGATGCCACAGCTTCACTGGGGACTCACAATGGCCGTCGAGAGGTCAGAAAATCCACGTCAGGGGACGCAGGGACTTCGGACTCCGGCGGGAGCGGTGAAGTTTGCAATCGTCGATTGAAGTGACAGGTGCCTGCCAAGCAGGGGAGTCACTCCTTGACTCCAAGGGAGATTCTTCAGTCTTCCAGAGATAGTGGAACGTCGAAGGGCCAGGATTCTTCTTTGTAGAGCGTCATCCAGGGTAATCTGAATTGCATTGGCAATGCTTGGTATCTTATAGTGAACTTAGGGGAGGGACTAGCTCTATGACCACTCCTCTAGGAGGGTCAGGGTAGTGGGTGGTTACACCCACTTCCCTTTGTCCAGTTTCGCGCCAGAGCAGGGGCAGGTGGCCCCTGAACCGGTTTGAGCTGGCATATGCACAGAGGAGCCCACTGCTCCCCCAGTGCAGGACTTCAAAGCACTCTAAGAGTGCACCCACCCAGCTCCAATACACTAAATCCTGTCTGGGAGATGGTGACACCTCCCTGTGACAGGATACCTTTTGTTGGGCTTCCTCCACTGCGAGTTTCGGTCAGCAGCAGGAGGGCAGCCCAGTGTCTGTGCTGGTGGCATCCATTTTGTGATGCCAGGGCTCTAGAAGATTTCTACCGTTTAGTACAGTGGGTGCATGTCATCCCCTCTAGAAGGGTGGGATCATACTCTCACACCAGTTACTGGTGTGGGGGTATGATTCCAAGTTGTTTGACACCAAACACGACATGTTTTGATGCAGTCATTCCAAAGTTAGCATTTACCGCGAGGTTATAATGCACTTAAGAGTATATGGTTTAACCGCATCCACAAACAGCAGCAGACAATAGACTCTGCCAGCTGCAGAGGGGTCCTGCTCATGCAGAAGCACCCCCTCACATAGTAAACCAAGCACCCCGCCCTCAGGATTGTTAGGGCCTGCAATTGGGGTGGCTGATAGGTTTATATTTGTGTGTATGGTGAGATATAGGAACCTATACCTCAGTGAGGAGTGCTAACACTACCTCACACAGGCTGCAGTAGCAGGCCTGTGGTGTCAGATTGTGAATGCTTCCCAGGGGTGGCATAATACATGCTGCCGCCCCTGGTAGGCCTGTGAAGTACCAATGCCCTAGGTACCTAAGGTACCATATACTAGGGGCTCATAATGTATCACAGTATCCAATCACTAGTGCATCTAATATGCACACCAATCATTTAAGGGAGTAAGCAGATAGGCTGGGGTCTTGGATAGCAGGATCCCAGCCAGACTAGTCAAAAACCATCCAAACACCAGGAAAAAAGTGGGGGCAACCATATAGTCAGATTCCACCTTCCTACATAACCTCCCCTCCCCCCCCCCCAAACAAAAGGAGATAAGGCTAACCCTGCCCAGTTAAGCCTTTATTTCCTGAGTGGCCATATAAGGAAGAACCTGCACTAGCATGGTTGCTCCCTGTCTCATGGTCCACTTGGGAAATCCTACCCCAAGGGGTTTTAGGGTTTCTCCAAAGTCTAGGGAAATTACCTGTATGGTTCTCTGGTACAGAAGTAGGCTGGTGGGGTGTCTGAGTCTGGAAGTGAGGCCCTATTTGGGGTGGTCTCCACCTCCTCAGGACACTGGTCACCATGGAAGCCTTTCTGTCCATGACTGTCATATCTGGCCCTAAGGGTCAACCTCTGGCTGCCTACAGCTGGGGGTTGGGTCCCTCTGGTTGGAATAGTGGAGGGCATTTGAATGTTTGGGGCAACTATGCCCCAGGTTTCCCTGTGCCCAACAAAGTCCATCTGGGGGGTACCTGTTCCTAGGGGTAAGGGGGATCCCTCAGTGTTCTTTAGCCCACTCTGCCACCCCAGTTTAGACATGGCCATATGCAAATCAGGTGATGGATCAAACCCAGATCTGTTGACTGGGTGTGAGTGTTTGATTGGTTCTGATGCTCCGTCCATCACCACGCCCTTTTGTACTGCTTTGTTCGCCATAAGATGGCAGAGTATGCTCAGACGTGAGTCCCTTGCTCACTTTGCCACTGGATTCAAGCAAGCCTGGCTGAAGACGGCTGAAATGCCAGAAACCGGTCCTAGGAAGCTTGTTTCCGGTCCAGGGAAGGCATGGCTTGGCAGTTCGGGCTGGACTGTTCACATGAGGCACAGGGTCAGACTGATTTGCATATGGCCATGTCTGAATTGGGGTGGCAGAGTGGGCTAAAGAACGGTGATGGATCAAACCCAGATCTGTTGACTGGGTGTGAGTGTTTGATTGGTTCTGATGCTCCGTCCATCACCACCCCCTTTTGTACTGCTTTGTTCGTCATAAGTTGGCAGGGTATGCTCAGACGTGAGTCCCTTGCTCACTTTGCCACTGGATTCAAGCAAGCCTGGCTGAAGACGGCTGAAATGCCAGAAACCGGTCCTAGGACGCTTGTTTCCGGTCCAGGGAAGGCATGGCTTGGCAGTTCGGGCTGGACTGTTCCCATGAGGCACAGGGTCAGACTGATTTGCATATGGCCATGTCTGAACTGGGGTGGCAGAGTGGGCTAAAGAACGGTGATGGATCAAACCCAGATCTGTTGACTGGGTGTGAGTGTTTGATTGGTTCTGATGCTCCGTCCATCACCACCCCCTTTTGTACTGCTTTGTTCGCCATAAGTTGGCAGGGTATGCTCAGACGTGAGTCCCTTGCTCACTTTGCCACTGGATTCAAGCAAGCCTGGCTGAAGACGGCTGAAATGCCAGAAACCGGTCCTAGGAAGCTTGTTTCCGGTCCAGGGAAGGCATGGCTTGGCAGTTCGGGCTGGACTGTTCCCATGAGGCACAGGATCAGACTGATTTGCATATGGCCATGTCTGAACTGGGGTAGCAGAGTGGGCTCAAGAACGGTGATAGATCAAACCCAAATCTGTTGACTGGGTGTGAGTGTTTGATTGGTTCTGATGCTCCGTCCATCACCACCCCCTTTTGTACTGCTTTAACATTCTTAAATGGGCATTGTGATCTACCTCAGCCCAGGCTGAGATTTCCAGATCATTCCCCAGTAGACAATCCACAGGCAAGGTTGGGGACACTGCCACTCTCTTTGGGCCAGTGACCCCTCCCCAGCTGAGATTTACCACTGCCATGGGATGGTCTGTCCTAATTCCATCAATATTGGTCACCTGGTAGCTAAACTCAGGTAAAAGCTGTTCTAGGGGCACTAGTCTCTTTGTCACCATGGTGACACTAGCCCCTGTGTCCCTGTAGGCCACAGCCTTCTGACCATTGATCATGGGCTCTTGTCTGTACCTGCCCAAGATATTGGGACTCATGGTAAAGTTGGCAAACCCCATGCCACCATCACAGACTAGAGTTGCTTGTGTAGGGGACCTGGTTAGGCCAGAGTCCACCTGAGTTCCCCAAGAAAGTCCAACTAAGTTTTTGAGTGCACTCCCACCACCTGGGGGATTACTACTGGTAGTAACAGGAGGTGTTGGAGCTGCAGTGGGAGGAACATTTTCTTTATTGCCATTCTTTGGACAGCTGGAGTCAGTTTTCCAGTGTCCAGGTTGCTTGCACACATGGCAATATGGCTTCTTATTGGAAGAGGAAGTATTTTGGGACCCACCCCCAGAACTGGGTTTTTGGGGCCCTTCAGAGGACTTTCTGTTTTATTATCCCCACCTTTCTCTTTGGACTTAGTGGAATCTTTCTTCTGGTCACCACCTTGGTTCTTGGGCCTAACCCTGGTTCTGACCCATTTGTCTGCCTTCTTTCCCAATTCTTGGGGGGAGGTCAGATCAGAGTCCACCAGGTACTGGTGTAAGAGTTGGTTTTGACAATTATTAAGGATCTGCTCTCTCATAATCAAATTATACAATCCTTTAAAGTCAGTGACTCTACTGCCAACTATCCAACCCTCCAGAGCCTTGGTAGCACAATCTACAAAGTCCACCCAATCCTGAGTCTGTGCTTTCTGGGTGTCTCTGAACTTAAACCTGTATTGTTCAGTGGTTAAGCCAAACCCATCTATTAATGCACTCTTCGGGGATTCATAGTCATTAGCATCCTCTTCTCTAACAGTGAGGAGCTTGTCTCTACCTTTATCTGAAAAGGAGAGCCACAAGATTGCTGCCCACTGTGTCTGGGGGACCTGTTGAACTCTACAGGCCCTCTCCATAGCAGTTATCCATTTGTGGATATCATCCCCACTCTGGTAGGGAGGAACAACCTTGGACAGGTTCCTATGGTCTGGAATATAATCTCTGCCTCTAGGGACACTGTTGCTGCCACCAGGGGTATCTAACCCCTCCTTCTTAGAAGCTCTTTGGAGCTCAAAGGCTTCCCTATCTAAGGCCAATTGCTTGGTTCTGAGGGCAAGCCTAGCTTTCTCATACTGGAGCATCTTGAACCTTCTGTCAGAGGAGGTCTCCCTGGGATAGGTGGAGTTCCTCTGTTGAACAAAGTCTCTTCCAGAGTGGTATGAATGGTCAGATTCCCTTGAAGGGGACCTAGTCCTATCTCCCACTTTGACAGTTCTCTTAAGGAGAATTCCTCTGTTCCTTTCAGACCCTTCTGAGTCTGGCCCTTCAATCACAGACTGCAGGTCATCCTGATTTTCATCATCAGACCCAGAGACTATGGTTGACCCACCCCAGATGCAGACCCACTAGCTCCTAGAGCTTGTTTCAGGTCATCTGCTACTAAAAGATTTATCAGGTGTTGTGAGGAGGGACTCCTGCCCACCCTCAGTTGTCTTTCAAAGCATAAGGCCTTCAGGTCAGTGTAGGCTATGTCTTTGTACTGAGATGGGGTGGACCCACTGGCTCCACATTGGTGAGACATACTAGTGTTGTGCAGTGTTGTACTACCTACACTAGTTGAGACCTACTGAACCTAGCTTGAGCTGTAGCAAGGGTGTGCTTATCCCTTCACAAACAGCTCTAAGTTCAGTAGAACTTATTGATACTAGCTTGACTTTATATGTACCTTGAGTACCTTTAGTGGTTTTCAGTTAGTAATTCAAATAGAGATTTTCTGGTAAAACAATGGCAAGCTGGAATCCCACACGCTGCCCACCAATGTGAGAAGTTGGCCTGGCATATGCTGGTCACTAGTTATAGTGGCCACCTTGCACCAGTCCAATTCGACTCTTATGGTAGATAGGTTTAAGACAACCTTTTAAAGAAAGCTATCCTAGTGGTAGCTGTGGAGAGCAGCCTTCAGGCTAAGTCTCTGAGGAATGTAAAGCAGCTTGTTTTACCTTATAATCTCTTGAATTACCAAATGAAAAGGACACCACACAGGTATATATATCAAATATATATGTATTTATTTCTAGATACACTCTACTAATCTCTTTATGAGATTAGAACCCAGATACACATTCAAATGTCAACAGTTCTCAATAAATTAAGCACAAATATGGCTGTAGCCCTAGGGGCGTACCAGACCATATACTTATACTAAGAAAATGGGTTAACAAAGTCGACTTGCAAAATTACAAAGCCTAGGGCCTTAGGAATCGCGGGGGCTTCACTACTGCAGTGTTAGCAGGTAAGTAACAAGCCCACGGGAGACGCGTGCAGTGTCTAAACACAGCCGCGGGTTTCCTATAGGTTACAATGGAGCAAGTCGCGGTTTGTATTTTAAAGTTTTAGGGCACTTCGAAGAAGTCAACAAGCAAGCCACTTACAGGGTAAGTATTTCGAGGGTAAACACACACTTGGGCACCAGAGTGCACGAGTTACCTCACCCAGGGAAGCCGGGTGCATAGGTGTCTTTTGGTGTCGGGTCGCGATGCTGTTTTCAATGGAGACCAATGAAGACTTGCTGCTTGAGATGACTGAAGAGGTGTCCGCTGGAATTCGAAGATGGATTGAAGATGAAGAGGACCTGAAAATTGAGGGGACAGTGTTCAAAGTCACTTGCCAGTGACCGGTGGCCAGCAGGATGGATGACCACTGATGTCGCGTCATTTCAGGTCATCGATGGTGATTTGTCTCTTCGCTCACGAGGTCCAGGAGGAATCGATGATGACCAGCAGCTGGATTCGGAGTGTCCCACAACGTCTGCAGCTGATGACGGTGTTGGCAACCGGATTGGAGCCAACAAGCCTTGGCAACTGCAAGTCTTGTGTGGACTGAAGATAGTCGGTGATGCAGACCAGCAAGGTCTGATGGACTTACCCCGCAAGGGTAAGTGAGGGCAGGCCCGGAGCAATCAGGAGAGCCCTTGAAGTTGGTTAGAAAGTCTTTGGAGGAGTCACTAGCCAACGGGCAAGTAACCGCGAAGACGCCTTTGCAGGAAGAGTTTCACAGGAGCCCACGGTCACTCGGGATGGGGTAGGCCACTGATTTTCTGAACCAGGGCTGCTAGGGACTTGGACTACAGATGGTCCAAAGCACAAGTTCATAAAACGTTGTTTAGGGTTTGCACTCGAAATCAGTGCATGGTTCCCTGGTATTGCTGTTCCTCGTCACTCGTGGGGTCCAGATGCCACAGCTTCACCGGGGACGCAAAATGGCCATCGAGAGGTCAGGAAATCCACTTCAGGGGACACAGGGACTTCGGACTCCGGCGGGAGCGTTGAAGTTTGCGACCGTCGATTGAAGTTACAGGTGCCTGCCAAGCAGGGGAGTCACTCCTTGACGCCAAGGGAGTTTCTTCAGTCTTCCAGAGATAGTGGAACGTCGAAGGGCCAGGATTCTTCTTTGTAGAGCATCGTCCAGGGTAATCTGAATTGCACTGGCAATGCTTGGTATCTTATAGTGAAGATAGGGGAGGGGCTATCTCTATGACCACTCCTCTAGGAGGGTCAGGGTAGTGGAAGGTTACACCCACTTCCCTTTGTCCAGTTTCGCGCCAGAGCAGGGGCAGGTAGCCCCTGAACCGGTTTGAGCTGGCATATGCACAGAGGAGCCTACTGCTCCCCCAGTGCAGGACTTCAAAGCACTCTAAGAGTGCACCCACCCAGCTCCAATACACTAAATCACACCTCCCTGTGACAGGATACCTTTTGTTGGGCTTCCTCCACTGCGAGTTTCGGTCAGCAGCAGGAGGGCAGCCCAGTGTCTGTGCTGGTGGCATCCATTTTGTGATGCCAGGGCTCTAGAAGATTTCTATCGTTTAGTACAGTGGGTACATGTCATCCCCTCTAGAAGGGTGGGATCATACTCCCACACCAGTTACTGGTGTGGGGGTATGATTCCAAGTTGTTTGACACCAAACACGACATGTTTTGATGCAGTCATTCCAATGTTAGCATTTACCGCGAGGTTATAATGCACTTAAGAGTATATGGTTTAACCGCATCCACAAACAGCAGTAGAGAATAGACTCTGCCAGCTGCAGAGGGGTCCTGCTCATGCAGAAGCACCCCCTCACATAGTAAACCAAGCACCCTGCCCTCAGGATTGTTAGGGCCTGCAATAGGGGTGGCTGATAGGTTTATATGTGTGTGTATGGTGAGATATAGGAACCTATACCTCAGTGAGGAGTGCTAACACTACCTCACACAGGACGCAGTAGCAGGCCTGTGGTGTCAGATTGTGAATGCTTCCCAGGGGTGGCATAATACATGCTGCAGCCCCTGGTAGGCCTGTGAAGTACCAATGCCCTAGGTACCTAAGGTACCATATACTAGGGGCTCATTTTTTTTTTTTGAAAAACGTTTTTATTGGCATTTATATGGAAAGACATACACAGGCACAGGTGGTATCGCCAGCAGCACAGAAATTTACATAGCAAGCTTGCTCATTCGCAGCTCTCTCGACCTCGCAGTCTTGTGGGTGCCCAGGCCATCCGACCCAATCCTAAGTAGGGCCGCAGGTGCGCTCCCGGGGGCAGCCGCTGTGTATGTCCTACCGGAGCGCGCCCTGATCTCTGCGCCGCAGGGGTGCCGCGCAGTGTAGTTGGACTCCTTTGCGTGGTGTCGCGAAGGCGAGAGAAATGCAGCCAGTGAGTAACTATGAACAAACTGGGGGCAAGGAACCAGGGGATGGGGGGGGGGGCACTATGTCGGCTATCAGGAATGCTTGTGGCTATGCGCTCGAGAGCTGGACCAACGTGAGAGAGCAAGAATAGAGAGGGGGGGGGGAGTCGGGGAGGTCGCGGACGCCGAGAGGGGGGAGCATGCCGGAGGGGCTGGGGCATCAGCCGTAGCCTATGAGGGGTCCGGCGGCGGGGCATGCAATACCTGCCTCTGCGATACCATATACTAGGGGCTCATAAGGTACCACAGTATCCAATCACTAGTGCATCTAATATGCACACCAATCATTTAAGGGAGTAAGCAGATAGGCTGGGATCCTGGATAGCAGGATCCCAGCCAGACTAGTCAAAAACCATCCAAACACCAGGAAAAAAGTGGGGGCAACCATATAGTCAGATTCCACCTTCCTGCACCGCAATCCAGGCAATTATAGACTGATCTCATCGATAGATGTGGAGGCCAAGCTCTATGCTTCTTGCCTGCTGGTCCAGCTTCAAGATTGGATGAAGGAGAAGAACAAAATCCCAAAGTTCCAGACGGGCTTTAGGCAAGGGATGGGCACCTTAACTAACTTGACGATTCTAGCACTTTTAATTGAAAAAGCGCAAAAAAAGAAATCGCGATTATTCGCAGGCTTTGTGGACATTAAATCCGCCTTTGATCGAGTAAACAGGGGTCATCTTTGGAAGAAACTCAAGGCTTGGGGTTTGCCAAGTATAATGCTTAATGCTATAACCACCTTATACTCGGATACCTGGGCCAGAGTTAAGTTGGGCGATGGATACAGTACAGCCTCAAGTATCCACACGCAGCGAGGCTTGAAACAAGGATGCGTTCTAGCTCCTAGTCTTTTTAATTTGTTTCTTTCAGACATTACACCGCACCTTGAAAAAGCCGATTGCCATCCACCCAAAATGGCCAACGAGTCAGTCGCCATTTTACAATACGCTGACGACATTGTATTGCTGAGCCAAACCCCAATTGGCTTACAGAGATCTATAAATAATCTAGTAACTTACCTGGAGCAGGAACAACTCGAGTTAAATAAAGAAAAAACAAAAATTGTTTGTTTAGTGGATCACAAAAAAGCAAAATTTAAATGGTTGGCAAACGGGGCAACAGTGGAAGTACAGCGCTCATATAAATATCTCGGCGTAATAATTGGGCAAAACACCTCTTATAAAGATCACAAACTGGCTCTCAAAGCTAAAGCCCAATCATTAATTTATGCGTATAGGCTTCTACGCAAAAAAATCGATTGCCCAACTTACACTCATTTGCTAAAAATTATGGCTGCACAAATCCAGCCCAGTCTATCGTATGGTTTAGCCACCTGGTGTGATAAGGAAGCGAATATACTAAACGAGCTCCAGTCAAGCATTTACAAGGCCGTCTTTGAGTTGCCAAAATCTGCATCTCCCTCTCAGGTCCATCTGGAATTTGGTCTTCATCACCAAAAATTCCGGGGAATGAGCGGCTTTGTCAAACTGTGTTATAAATTTCGCTCCTCTAACCCAGACTCTATGAACAGATTATGTTGGGACGAAATTAGGGCCCAGATGAACTCTGTAATACCGACCTCATGGGGCAGCTTCTTGAAAACATCTCTGGATGTGCTGGAATTAAAAACTGCATGGGAAAATGGGAATGATAAAGAAAGTTTCAGCAAAGCTGCAAATGCTGCAGCAAAAAGGAAATCCTTGCTGGCAGACAAAAAAGAACTCAGCAAGCGCCGGCACGGGTGGACAGTCATCAACTCGTATAAAACCTTAAGGCCTCAAGTTTATTTATCTGCTCACTTCAGCCTGCAGCTAAAAAAGAATTTTACAAATCTCAGAATGGGTGTTCACGACTCAAAAGACCTGTATCCAATCTGGAAAAAGCCTTTTTTATCCGAGAACTGTCGACTATGTGGTTATAAATCAGAATCTTTAATCCATTCATTATGTGCCTGCCCAGCTGTTTTGCCCCAAAGGAGACAGTGCTTAAAATGTATTTTTAATGTCCTGGACATTCGCTCGAGCAGGCAAGCGGTAATACGCTGGCTGGAGGGCGCGTCCATTATCCTGGCCTGCCGGGGCGTCAAATACATGACAATGGTCAGAGGACTTTTACATCAAGCTGACGGCGAGCAACTTGGATTGTAGTAATCTCCTTATAAGTCAGCCCATCATAATAACTAAGTGGACAGTAAGCTACGTCCTGTTGCCGTCTGCAAACAGAAAGCAAAGACCATCAAAGTCTTTAACATTGGGGCAGTATCAAATTGTTTCTCTCTTTCGAGGGGTCTCTATATTTTTATTTACGCTGTTTAATTTTAATAAGATGGGGACATATCTCTTAAAGATGTCAAATAAGCACTTTTATATTTCCCACCCAGCAAAGTATCCAGTGATGACTGTAAATGAATTTAACGTAAAGCACTTGCACTTTTTATAAACGTAATGTCATTTTTATCATGATTTCTATGTATATAGGGAGGGGGAATTGTAATGATTTTAACTAATCAAACAATAAAAATTGAAATATGAAATATATACTTGGAGTTCCTTTGATCCCTATTTTTCTTTCCAGTGGATTCTCTTCAGGTGTCCTTATTGGTGGGGCACAACCAGCGTACGGACGAAGACTTCTTTGCCTTGCACACACTTCTGTAATGTGGCGCAGGAGCAAATGGAAAAGCGTACCCTTGTGTGCATGGGCCGGACTCCCATGCCAACGAGGGAATGCCTCCATGGCGTTGGCACACATTTTAGGTCAGCTGTGTTAATACCACAGATTGAGATGAACAGCTGTTTTTGCAGCACTTTCTATAACATCAGGTGTTCCCAGGGCACAAAAAGCAGCTGCAAACACCTGTGGCACCCACAGGTCACTTGAAAGAAGTCCTAGTTAGGGGGTTTTAGGCACAGGGGAATTCTGGGCAACATGCACAGGGACTACGGTAGATCTGTTATATAATGTAAAAAAACCTACGCAGGCTCAAATAAAGCTCAGTTTAATTGTACATTGTAATGTTATCAAACACGTAGCAAAGAAGAAAACAACAATTGAAATCATTTAGAGAGGAATGATCAAAATGATTTACATTAGTAGACAAAGCAAGAGTCAGAGAAATACAAAATAAAAATAGGAAATACAACTATACGTGCCAGAGATGCCGCTCAATAGGATGTGCTCTGATAGATGAAGAGAGGGTTGTTGAAAAGATGACAACATCAACGCTGTGCGATTTATGGCGGATATAAGCTTGTGTAATGGATGGGAAGGGGCGAGGGGTGATAAACTGCAGGGACGTGGGAGGACTTTAAGGGCAGCTAGACCTAACTGATCAATCGACGCATTGCATGTAAACTTAGGATGGACAGGAGTTAAGGCATAATAAATCAATGCAAACACTGGCGAGCGCGATGAACCGGCCGGCCAGGGCAGCCGCAATTACGGACTTGCTGGCCAAACAGTGCATGTTTCCAGTGCTATTAATGCATAAACTCCGCATACTGATTTTTGGTATTTAGGCCTTGTGACACTGTGACAACTCACCCTTGCTTAGGTGTATCTCCTTCCGTTTAGGACTGTGGCGATGAATGGAGGCAGAAGGTAAGGAAGCTCAAAAAGGCGGTTGTTCCAGGTAAAAGCAGCAGATGACAAAAGAGCGGCTGACTGTTCACAACACTGATCTTTATAACAAATTTTACCCTCAGAACGAGAGCAGCTTTCTGACACGAGCATACCCATAATGGCTGTGCACTGCCTGCCTACAGTGCCATCTCAGAATAGACACGACTCCGGCAGTGGTCAGTTCGCGGGTGCTGGCGGGTCCAAAAAGCATTTGCAATGCAATAGGACTCGCATTTAGGCGAGACCTATTGCATTGCAAACAGGAGTGCGGGTGGCGGGCGGGAGCAGGAGTGCGAGAAGGTACGGACAGCGATAGTGCGGGCGGGGGTATGCGAGTAGGCACGGAGAATGGGAGTGTGGGGGAGGGGGAAGAATGCACGGCAAAAGGAGTGCGGGCAGGAGAGAGGTGGCAAAAATAGTGCTCTAAATAACACGACCGTTCAGTGTAACACTTGAAGTAAAGGGGACAATAGCCAAGGGAGAGTACAAATGATGACATACCATAAAAAGGCGGGACTAACAAGCCTCATGATCAATCAGAAGACAGAATTTACGAAGGACAAAGAAAGAAGCCAATGAAAAATATGGGTGGAGGGTGAGGGCAGCTTGTCTCCCATACTCTACTACTGCATACCTCGCAGAGCAAGCAGCGCATGCACGCTGCTGCTAAAGCTCGACCTAAAAACTAAATAATCCCATAATTAAACCCCTCCCGTTACCCAAAATAACACATTCATTTTAAATTAAAAGTTAAAAGTTAAATAAACAGTACTTACCGACTGCCACACATTGTTCGCTCATCCTCAGGAAAACTGCAGTCTGCTGTGGAGCTTCCCTAACCAATCCTGGTGCTGCTCTCATGCTGCATGAGAGAAGGGCCAGGATTAGATGGAGAGGGTTGGTCAGACGCTCCTGCATGCCCTGGAGGGCTATGCTTGCTCTCCACCCAGCTGTGTAAGACAGCTTAGTGGAGAACTGAAAAGTGCGCCTGTCAGGCTGGCCATCTCAAGATGACCTGCTAAACTGACATGTAAGTTTTCGTCGGAAGAGTCTCCAATCCTCTATGCTGCCAATCGGTAGTTGAGGACATTCCCCATTCTTGGCTTGGGGCACTGCGTGCGGCGCGCACATTGGGAAAATAAAATGGCAATTAAATACTTTATTTCATTGACATATTATTATTTCACCGGTGGCTCTCAGCAGGTGTGGGGGGGGGTTATGCTCCCCCTCTCGCGTGGAGAAACCGCTGCTGAATTAATTTTTTTTCTGAATTTTTATATAGCGCAAATTTGACCTAAGGGTATCGAGTATCAGAGTGCTATACATGAGCACCAGTTGCTTACCCAAGAACACAGTCGGTTTTTTTGTTAGACACGGGGAGATTAAGTGATTTGCCAAGTATCACAGGATGTTGAGCGTCATTGCCGAGACTCGAACACAGTTCCCCTGATTTGAGATAATCCACCCTAGCCGTAAGGCTACATCCTCTCCCTATTTGTCAAAAGCAGCACTTATGACAGTGTGCCACATAGTAGAGCTGTTTATTTAATTTAGAGATTGTTTATTAAATAAATATGCAGGAAAAATGACTAATACCTGCCGCCCATCTTTGAGGGCTTGGAATATTCAGAATTGTCACCCTTGTAGGAGTGTGATGGTTAGTAGTTGCGTTGGTACTGTCATTGGCTGCCCTGGCAGGGGAATGGATGATGCAAGCAAAAGAGTACTGGGCCTTACAACGTAATCTCCCAGCCAAGTCATGTAAGATTTTCCCTCATTGGTCGTATCGACCTTTGTTGGTTGACGTGAAGCCTTGGAAGGGAGAAGAAGACATCAACGATGCATTTCAACCTTGTGAAGCCAATGTGACTCCACAATAAGGACCACGAGTCGCCAAATATAGGCAAAGGGTTTGATTTTGGATTACCAATCAATCCAATATATATGCAAACCAAAAGTAAGTTCAGCAAGTACAGCAATACAGCAGATAACCTGAAATATCTCAGTAGGTTGATGCTCGATAGAATGAGATATAGAATTGTGACAGCCACAACAATAAAGAAGTAGATTAAAGCAAACAGGTGTTCCATAAAGAAACTTCCCTTCTCTCTTCTAAACATCGGCTAATGATAGGATCATCTACTAAGGATCTCTATTTAGGGAGCACATAGAAGGTGTCAGCATAATCAGACTTCAGTATAAGTCTTGGGAAAATGTAAATAAGTGTTGAGCATAAAGCTTCACATTTGCTAGGTTAGGGCAAGCAGAGTACTCTACACCTCAAAGTCTAAAGGGAATCTCAGGATATTCCAACTGCGAGAACACACAATTTAAAAGTAACTGGAGATTCAGAAACGTCCTTATCTCCTTTCACACCACCAGAATTGTTACTCGAGAGAGCATCTGCTACAGCCCTTCAGTTTCCCCTTGCACGGGACTGGGGCTGCAGTTCTCAACCTTGACCAAAACTCCTGCCTGGTACATGATGAACAGACGGCCTCTTTTGACCATTTATTCTTCATATTCACTGCCAAGTTCTTCCCTCCAGGCCTCTCCATCAGCAGTCTAATAGAAGCAATGAGAGCCATGATAATGCACCTCCAAAGAAAGAGAGAATGTGCTGGCAAGCAGAATGCACTGCAGTTGAGGCCTGTAGTCAGGCTAAGTTTAACGGAGCAGTTGATATGTATTTCCAATATGTAGTTATCCGTGTGCAAGTATTGAAGAATAAATGTAAAGCATGAGTAAAAGAAAACATGTTTACATATGCAAATATAACTTGAAGTGTAAAAAGGTGAATAATGAATGCATGCTTACGTGTTTAAACTGAACATTAGTGTATACGTATGTACATTTCTAATCCCTACAATGACTGCATTTTATTAATGCATTTTCATTAATGAAGTTAAGGCACAGTTAATAAAATGTAAAATGTGAGTATATAATTGCATAATCGTGTCCTATAAGGGTGGAGCCTAAACTGCGCTGCTCCATAAGCTGCAGTGGCCTCCTGATGAGGGCCCGGCACTGATCCTCTCACAAATGAAGCACGGATTTCTTCGAAAGGTACAGTTATGAAGGGACCCCTGGGAACACAAGCACTGAGGCAGATTGGATATTCCTTACTTGGAAGACGATTCATTGCTGATTGAGAACGAAAGCATTAAGTGCTTTCATTACATGATTAAGAAGGGACAGAGTGCCCTTGGCACCTTAAGCAGAATCTAA
The DNA here is from genome assembly GCF_964204655.1 of Triturus cristatus. Lineage (NCBI taxonomy): Eukaryota > Metazoa > Chordata > Amphibia > Caudata > Salamandridae > Triturus > Triturus cristatus. The sequence continues at coordinate 58,352,372 of NC_140590.1, forward strand.
AGAACAGCAAACATTTTAATGAATTACAAAACACCTTGATACCTGGCAGGTAGCACACTGTGCCTTGGAGGACAGAAAATATTCCCATTAATGAATAGTCTACGTGGTGCACTGCACACCGTGCTCACTGGGCACATCAGGCATCCACTCCCAGGCCACATTCTCTATTTGCACTGAAATCCTTGGCACAGGGAACTGCAAATAACCTCACTAGTAGCACAACAGCCCAGAGTAATGATTCTGAGAATGAATGTTGGTCTTTGTGTTGAAATCCAAAGCTTGAAACTGCAATATAGTAAATATCTTGTAAGAAAATAAACCTGTAAAGTCCCCAATAATACATATTTAATCACAACTACTATTATAGACTGACATGCTGGAAGCAGTGGCTCTTTATTACTCCTGGGCGCGCCCTACTTTAGTATCCATGGGGACTCATACGAGTTGTAAGTAGCGCCTGCGACACTCGTCTACTTTTGGGATAGCTTTGCTGTAGTATGTCAGCGTAACCGTACAAGCGGAAGCAGAGTCTGAGGGATCCTATCTACGTCTGGGCACACTGTGCTGTAGTAAGCCTGGAGACTCATACTAGCTGGAAGTAGTGTTTGAGGACTCTTGTCTACTTCTGGGTGCGCCGTGCTGTAGTATGCTTGGAGACTCAAACAAGCTGTAAGCAATGTCTGGGGGCTCTCGCCTACTCCTGGGGACTGGTCCAAGTTGGAAGTAGTGTCCGAGGACTCTTGTCTACTTCTGGGCGCACTTTGCTGTAGTATGCCTGGAATCTTGTACAAACTGGAAGGTGTGTCTGAAGACCCATGCCTACTTCTGGACGAGCTCTGCTGTAGTATGCCTGGAGACTTGTAGAAGCTGGAAGGAATGTCTGGGGGTGCTAATCTACTCCTGGGTGCGCTCTGCTGTGCATGTCTGGAGATTTGTACGTGCTGGAAACAGTATCTTGGGGCTCCTGCCTACTTTTGGGGACTGGTACAGACTGGTAGCAGTGTCTGGATACTCTCACCTACTCCTGGGGACTCGTCCAAGCTGGAAACAGAGTCTGACAGCTTTTGCCCACTACTGAGTGTACTCCTCTCGAGTATGCCTGGGGACTCATACACGCTGTAAGCAATGTCCGGGGGCTCTCGCCTAATCCTGGGGACTGGTACAAGTTGGAAGTAGTGTCCGATGACTCTTGTCTACTTCTGGGCGCACTTTGCTGTAGTATGCCTGGAATCTTGTTCAAACTGGAAGTAGTGTCTGAAGACCCATGCCTACTTCTGGACGAGCTCTGCTTTAGTATGCCTGGAGCTGGAAGGAATGTCTGGGATTGCTAATCTGCTCCTGGGTGCGCTCTGCTGTGTATGTCTGGATATTTGTACGTGCTGGAAACAGTATCTTGGGGCTCCTGCCTACTCTTGGGGACTGGTACAGGCTGGTAGCAGTGTATGGGTGCTTTGAACTACTCCCGAGGACTCGTCCAAGCTGGAAACAGAGTCTGTCAGCTTTTGCCTACTACTGAGTGTACTCCTCTGGGATATGCCTGGGGACTCATACAAGCTGAAGTGGCACCTGGGGGCTCCCCTCTACTCCCGGGTTCGCTCCTCTTTCATGATCTTGGGGACTCGTACAAGCTGGAAGCCATGCCTGAGTGTGCTCGCCTACTCCCGGGTGCGCTTCTCTGTAGTATGCTTGTGACTTGAACAAGCAGGTAGGAGTGCCTCAGGACTCTCGCCTACTCCCTGGTGCGCTTCTCTGTAGTATGCTTGTGACTTGAACAAGCAGGTAGGAGTGCCTCAGGACTCTCGCCTACTCCCGGGTGTGCTTCTCTGTAGTATGCTCGGGGACTAGTGCAAGCTGGGAGCCGTGTACGGGGGTTCTCATCTACCCCGGGATACGCTCCTCTGTAGTATGCTTGGGGACTCCTACGAGCTGGAGCCATGCCTGGGGGCTCCCGCCTAGCCCCGGGTGCACTTCTCTGTAGTATGCTTGTGACTTGAACAAGCAGGAAAGAGTGCCTCGGAGCTCTTGTCTACCCCTGGGTGCGCTCCTCTGTAGTCTGCTTGGGGGCTCGTACAAGTTGGAAGTGGTGCCTGGGGGCTCTCATCTACTTCTGGGTGCACTCCTCTGTAGTATGCTCGGGGACTAGTACAAGCTGGAAGCCGTGCCTGGCGGCTCTCATCTACCCCTGGGTGCACCTCTCTGTAGTATACTTGGGGACTAGTACAAGCTGGAAGCCGTGCCTTGGGGCTCTCAGCTACCCCGGGTGCGCTCCTCTGTAGTATGCTCGGGGACTAGTACAAGCTGGAAGCCGTGCCTAGCGGCTCTCATCTACCCTCGGGTGCACTCCTCTGTAGTATGCTCGGGGACTAGTGCGAGCTGGAAGCCATGCATGGGGGCTCTCATCTAGCCCTGGGTGCGCTCCTCTGTAGTATGGGGACTCGTCCGGGCTGGAGCCATGCCTGGGGGCTGCCGCCTACCCCCCGGGTGCGCTCCTCCGTGGTACACTTGGGGACTCGTACGAGCTGGAGCCATGCCTGGGGGCTCCCACCTACCCCCGGATGCGCTCCTTTGTGGTATACTTGGGGACTCGTACGAGCTGGAGCCATGCCAGGGGGCTCCCGCCTACCCCCGGGTGCGCTCCTCTGTAGTATACTTGAGGATTCGTACGAGCTGGAGCCGTGCCTGGGGGCTCCCGCCTACCCCCCGGTGCGCTCTTCTGTAGTATGCTCGGTGACTCGTACGAGCTGGAGCCGTGCCTGGGGACTCCCGCCTACCCCCGGATGCACTCCTTTGTAGTAGACTTGGGGATTCGTACGAGCTGGAGCCATGCCTGGGGGCTCCCGCCTACCCCAGGGTGCGCTCCTCTGTAGTATACTTGAGGACTCGTACGAGCTGGAGCCGTGCCTGGGGGCTCCCGCCTACCCCAGGGTGCGCTCCTCTGTAGTATACTTGGGGACTCGTACGAGCTGGAGCCGTGCCTGGGGGCTCCCGCCTACCCCAGGGTGCGCTCCTCTGTAGTATACTTGGGGACTCGTACGAGCTGGAGCCGTGCCTGGGGGCTCCCGCCTACCCCAGGGTGCGCTCCTCTGTAGTATGCTCGGTGACTCGTACGAGCTGGAGCCGTGCCTGGGGACTCCCGCCTACCCCCGGATGCACTCCTTTGTAGTAGACTTGGGGACTCGTACGAGCTGGAGCCATGCCTGGGGGCTCCCGCCTACCCCCGGGTGCCCTCCTCTGTAGTATACTTGGGGACTCGTACGAGCTGGAGCCGTGCCTGGGGGCTCCCGCCTACCCCAGGGTGCGCTCCTCTGTAGTATACTTGGGGACTCGTACGAGCTGGAGCCGTGCCTGGGGGCTCCCGCCTACCCCAGGGTGCGCTCCTCTGTATTATACTTGAGGACTTGTACGAGCTGGAGCCGTGCCTGGGGGCTCCCGCCTACCCCCCGGTACGCTCCTCTGTAGTATGCTCGGTGACTCGTACGAGCTGGAGCCGTGCCTGGGGACTCCCGCCTACCCCCGGATGCACTCCTTTGTAGTAGACTTGGGGATTCGTACGAGCTGGAGCCATGCCTGGGGGCTCCCGCCTACCCCAGGGTGCGCTCCTCTGTAGTATACTTGGGGACTCGTACGAGCTGGAGCCGTGCCTGGGGGCTCCCGCCTACCCCAGGGTGCGCTCCTCTGTAGTATACTTGAGGACTTGTACGAGCTGGAGCCGTGCCTGGGGGCTCCCGCCTACCCCCCGGTGCGCTCCTCTGTAGTATGCTCGGTGACTCGTACGAGCTGGAGCCGTGCCTGGGGACTCCCGCCTACCCCCGGATGCACTCCTTTGTAGTAGACTTGGGGACTCGTACGAGCTGGAGCCATGCCTGGGGGCTCCCGCCTACCCCCGGGTGCCCTCCTTTGTAGTATGCTTGGGGACTCGTACATGTTAGAAGCAAGTCTGCAAAAAACACACAGATTCAAAGAATTGTAAAGGCCCTTGGACTGCATAAGGTATAGGGGCTGATTTAATGGTTAATTGAGTCATAATCGTACGTTGGTGATTAATCCCAGGAATCCAAACCGAAATTACCAGAAGATGTAAATGGTATTACGAGTGCTCCCCCCCCCCCCCTCCAGTGCAGTGAAATCCACTCTCATAAATCCCCCTCAAGGGGTGGGAAGGGGGCTTCCAATGTCGTGGTTAGCCTTAGAAATGTGGGAATGCACACAAACAATCATTTGCTGGCATTCCCAAACCTATTTCGGTCCCTTTAACTATAGAGATTTATTGGAGTAACTCCCCTTGCGAGGTTGGAAGTAGAATAAATGACTGCCACAGTGGGTGTGGGTGTAGAGCAACAGCTTATTTTGCAGGCAAACATCTTGGCACAGAGGGCTCCATTCCCACTGTGCGGACTTCTCTGTTCCGGAGAACTCACAGAAGAATAAAAGAATGTTTAGAAATGGACATTTCCAGAAGACTGCCTGGAAACCTGCACCAGGCGCACTTCTGGGAAAGTTTGTGAATTAGAAAAAAAAGAAAGGTATGCTTAGGAGGAGTCATACATCTCTGCTTGTACTTTTCTGAGTTTTATTTTGTTCTGAATATGGCCCACTGTCTCTGCTTTAGCTGTGCTTTTATGACAGGCAGTCGTGTAATATGAAATTGAAGGGCATCACAAATTGGTAATAAGTTTTTTTTTCTTCATATATTGCTTCATATTATACTTTTGCCATTTACTCCTGCTTTAAGTAATATTTCTTCCTATTACCTAGAATAAGGGTGCTCAATTTACCAACCTCAGAAGGATGGAAGGCTGAGTCAGTCCTGCCAAGATTCATATTCGAGAGCTACAATTTAAGGCCTTTTTCTTTGATGAGAACTGAACTCACAGAGCCATTCAGCTCTCAGGTGGGGTCACTGAATATAGGGGCGGCATATGGTGCTCCATCACCCCTTGTATATTTTAAAATCAAAATGACTTGCTGTACATTATGTATTGGAGCAGAAAACACAGATGGATAAACTGTATTTAACTTACACTACTATTGCGGTTTGGGTCTGAAAGTAAACCAGCCAGAAGCGAGGCAGGGACATTCTCGATGCTCAATTTACCCAAACTGAACAGTAAAACTACAATGTGTGCTTGCTGGAAAGTAAATACACACACACACGTTCATCACTGCTCTATCTGTGTTAGGGGCTTTGTAGACAGAAATGGACACATTACCTCCACACCAGTGCTTAATTTAAGCCGGTACTTTCCTGCGCTTGGCACCGGCACTTAACTCTCAACACTAGCTCTCATGCAGGGGCGGCTACTCCGTAATGGCAGAGGAGCAAAGCCCCACTGGTCAGTCGGTCACAAAAAATGTAAATATTATAAAAAAAGGAAATATTTTATTTTTCTGTGAGGGGCTCTGCCTGACGGTGCATGTGGGGTGAGGCCGGGCCATGACATGCACGAGTGGTGGGCACTTAGAAGTGTGCATGTAAGTTTGTCCGGCCGTTTTAGGCTGGCCGAACAGGCATGCGGCCTTCTATTTCTCCACCCCAGCTGTGTTCACAGTCGGCTTGGAGAAAAGCTGAAGGCTCGGAGCCAGTGTCTGAGCTGCAGACCAGGCTAATCAGAATAATCCTGGCACTGTTCTCATAGCATGAGAAGAGCATCTGGATTGGCTGGGCGGCCTGTGCCTTCCCAGATACTTGCGGGAGTGAAGCACAGAGGCGGCTGTCTGAGCAGCGAGTGATACATTTTTAAAAATATATATATTTTTACCCTCCATCCCACTGTCCTCCCCTCCTCCCTTATGCCCCCCCACTTTCGTTGTGTGGCAGCCGCCACTGCTCTTATAATAGTCTACCTTCCACATGGTGGGTCTGTTTGTCAAATTCTGAGATGAGCTCAACAGTTGTTTAATCATTCAATATACTTATAAAATTAATATGATCTGCTGTCCACGCCATTTTTAGGTCTCGCCTAGCGTTGCAGCGCATGCGCTGCTCTCTTGCGAGATCTATTGTCGTTGGTTTTCTGTCGGGTTTCCTTCGGAAGTGGGGTGGAAGCTTCGCCTATGAATTCCAATAGCGCGCGTCATACTTTATGTAAAACACTCGCTTTTCATTTGGAGTTAGGCTTTTTGGTTCCCTCCCTGTCTCTTTCATGCCTCGCCCATACGGACTGGATTTTGCGCTGGCGGTCTCACACGGTTGGATGTATATGTGTCCGCGGTGATTTCGCATTTTAAGATGCAGCGTTTATTTTTGTTATGCGAGGCATTCGTTTGTCATGCCGCATCTACTTTAGCAATCTGTGGCGCAACGTCTTCCCATGCGGGGCTCATGCCGCATTCACTTATGTAACCTCTTACAGTAGACGGCAGCGCTTTCGCTTTTTAAGCCACAGCGTACATTATTGTTATGCGAGGCATTCGTTTGTCAGGCCACATCTACTTTAGCAAGCTGCGGTGCTGCGTCCTTTTATGCGGCGCTTTCACTTTACTAAGCCTCGGTGTCCATTCTTGTTCTATTTCTACAACACAGCAGCGAGCAACACTGAGTCTGCCGTCACTAGAAGCTCTAATTGCCCAAGCACCGTAACTAGCGTACTGCGCTGCCTGACAAGCTACTCACCATATAATTTCCCAGGAATCTTTATTTATTTAATAGGCTGCAGCCAGGACGGAATGTACATGAGGCAATTAATTACTAAAGAACATGGCGGGCAATCATCTCTGGTTAAACTTTTGGCAGAGCAGGATATAATCTACCTCGCTGTTGTCAGCGCTTTACCACTTTGCCATTCTCTGAGACCTTGTAATCTATGTGATTTACATAACTATCTGAAGGAAGGACGAACGTACATTAGGCGCATGGCAGCCAATTGTATCTGGTAACACTTTTGGCCGAGGGGGTAAAACTAATGGCTACTAAAATAAGAGCAAAGGACTACGCCCCTTACCCACTGATTATGACCCTGTCCTTCCGTGGCATCTAACGCGGCTTTCACTCGCAAAGTATAACCACAGTTCCCGTCATGCTGTGCTGCCATCAGGAAACCGTGCACACTTCGTAAAGAGCCAGGACTGGGACCAGGTAGGACTGTTTCTTTATACTATCATACCCTGCTTGTGCTGTTCTTTTTTGGGGGGAGGGGGCGGCGATGGGCTTGTTTGTGGTTATTTAGACTTAAAAAGTTATTCATAATGTCCCGGTCGCGTTGTCATGCTGCGTGCATGCAAAGTCCTGCAAGCTGCATCCAGTTCCTCGCATGCTCTACTGTGAACGTGGATCTTGCATCTCTATTGCCCCATTCCATGTCGTCTTCCTCAGCATTGTTTATTTAACGGGCTGCAGACAGGACGGAAGTCACAGAACATGCATGAGGCAATTATTTAATAAACAAGGTGGCATGCAATCATATCTGGTTACCCTTCCTTTCATCATGCCTCGATCGTCGCGTCTCTTCTGCTCCTTCTCCTGTCGTCTTACTCACCATTGTTTATTTATATAATGTAATACTTGTATGTGACCTTTTACTTAGTGCTGTTTTTTTTAGCAGAAAATAGACCCAAATCTACTTGCAATAGGAGTCGAACTATAATCTCCGGATTTCAAGGTCTGCATCTACTCTCCATTCTCCCTGAACAAAGCAATACAAAAATTGACACTTCGATGGCAGCAAGGGTATCGCAACTCATTCGATTCTGCCTCCCAGCCTGCCCTCTCCACTTTATATTTGCATCTGCTCACTATACTGGTCCTGTTCTCTGCCTTCACCAAACAAAGCCTTAATTATTATACTAGGGTGGCATTAAGAGTACTAGAATCTGCTCATTTCCAGTTCCCGTCGTTATATTTCAGTCTACTTGCTTTGCTGGTCCTGCTAGCCACCTTCACTAACATGCATTTGCAATGCAATAGGTTTCGCATTTGTTAAAGTTAGAGCTGTTGGTGTTAAAAATTACAATGCTTTTACTTTCACTATTTTGTACCAATGGCAAAAAAGCTAGGTATATGTAAATACTCCACTGCAAATAAAAAAACACAAGTAAAAAACATTTTAATTTTCAACCCCAACAGCTCTAACTTTAACAAATGCGAGACCTATTGCAATCAGCGGCGTAACGTTCCTCACAAACATGTTTTACATCTTTATCTCGCAAAACTGCGGCGCTGCGTTCTCCTCTAAACCATAGCTCTCCATAGCGCATGTCGTTTAACCAACCTCAGCGTTTCATTTTACACATGGCTTTTACATTTACATATCGCTTTCACTTTCACAAACCGCGGATCTTTTTATTTGTTTTGTTAGTGTGTGGCTTCTAAATAGCGTCTATGCTGTGGTATCCCACTTGTTAGCTCTCCATGGCGCATGGCGTTTAACCAACCTCGGCGTTTCATTTTTAGATACATATTACTGTCACTTTCAGAAATCGCGGAGCTTTTTATTTGTTTTGCTAGTGTGTGACTTCTAACATTTGTGGAAAATCTGTTTTGCAGCTTTATTTCGATTCCACTTTCACAACCTGCGGCGCTGCTTTCTCCTCTAGATCATAGCGTCTATGCTATGGTATACCAGTGTTAGCTCTCCATGGCGCATGTCGTTTATCCAACCTGAGCGTTTATCATACCAGCAACTATTCATTGCAATACTGCACACTACTGCTACCTACTCCTCTTGCCGCCATCTTTATCTGTCAAGTACATTCACTACACTACAAACAAAAACATTAAGCAAGATGGTAATTACAATGCTAATAACTTTAACTCTAACTGATGCGAGACCTGTTGCATTGCAAATGCTTGTTATACCTTTGGGTGATGTGGAATTGTCTGTATTGTCACACTTGTAGGAGTGTGATGGTTAGTAGCTTGGTTGGTACTGCCATTGGCAGTGCTGGCAGGGGTAATGTGTGGGGCAAGCTGCAGTTGCCTCCTGAGACGGGCATTGGCACTGATCTTTTCACAAATTAAGCACTGCTCCACATATGTTGCCACTATAGTTAATTACGTACTGAGTCCATCACGCCTCACAGACACACCCACGCCTCTCCCACTCTCCATACCTCCTGTTTTTATTGTGTCACAAGGCACACCCTCTGGGTTGCGACGGAGTCGCAACAACTGCACTTATTTATTTGGATTTTACCATGAATGTGGGGGAAGGCATCTACAGAACCTGGGAGGCTGCGTCTTCCTTGCAGGGGTGTAACACAGGCCTTGCAGGGGTGTAACACAGGCCCCCGCATCCCCCGCGGTGCGGAGGGACCCCAGCTGCAAGTGGCCCCCTCAGCACAGTAATCAGGTCTGAGCTCTCCGGATAAAATCCAGAGCGGGGGGCCCCTCCCTGTACATTGCAGGGGGGCCCCTTAAACTTTTGTTACGACACTGTGGCCTTATAATTATTGGGGCTACAGGGGAGGCTAAGGAGTGTCTCTGATGGGAACTAGCATTTCCATCATTGCTCGAACCCTACTGTGCCTTGACAATGAGGTCCAAGCCACGAATGCGCCTTTAGGATGCATTCCTTTACCATGCAAGCTGTTACAATAACTTGCCTCAAGAAAAGTAGTGTTGGATTGATGTTGGACTTTTAAATCCAACACTTTCCCTACTGTTCTGCAGGCAGGAGTTGGAATAGTAATTTATACTATTCCAAAGTCTAGCGCTTTCCCTAAGGCAAGTCGTTGTAAGAACTTGCGTTGTATAGACGTATTGTTAGGGCAGGCGTGGTAAATGCCTGCGTGGTTCCGACATACAACTGTCTCAGACACAGTTTGATGCAGGAGAGAGACGATGTACGCTGCCTGCTAGGGCCGTGCTCCTATTTCTCTGCTTGCCTGGCGCTGGGGGGGAGTTCCAAGGCGGCCATCTCTAGGGGATGCTGAAGCACCCTTCAGGGATGGGATTTTCCAGGTTGAAGGTGGCGGTGTGAGGCACCTGAGGGGGTCCTCAGGAACAAGGAAATGAAGGTGAGCGCAGGTGTCTTCTGGCTGCAGAGCACCTGGGGAGACGTCTGCTGACATATTTGGGCACGCGGGTCGTGTGGCAATTATTGTGCCTCTTTCATAGGGCAGTTACATGTTTTATTTGTACAAGCTGATGCTGAACCACAAGAGGATTAAAGACACTGGAAGGAGGTGCATCAGTCCAATATTCCTAGATTCCTTCAAAAGATGTTCACATTGGCTGAGGGGGAAGGAGGTGTTTTTACCCAATGTCAAGGTGGATCCAATCCTAGCATCATTGATTGGCAGGACAGCAGTTAACCGGGAGGATTGTTCACCTTCGGATGCAGTAGATCGCAAGGTGGGCAGTGCAATTAAGAAATATTTTGCTGCCAGCTCAGGGTCCATGAAGGTGGTTACTTATCGTCATACACAGCACAATTACTAGTGAAAGAGTTTGATTCCATTTCCGCTGCCATCCGGGAGAATGTGGATTGCACTGACCTGCTTTTTCAAATGGAGCAAGAAGGGAAACTGCTGAAGGATGCTTCCTCTGTTATCTGGTCCTCTGCGGGGGCTTCTTGCGCTTCCATTCTGTCACGATGGGATTCAGGGATCAGTGGGTGCTCAGTTAGGTGAAGAGAATCTATGGGATCGAGTTCATCAGGAAATCTCCAGAGATGGGCACTGTCCCTATGTCTGTCCCCAAGGATCTAGTAAAGATAAAGGCGTTATGATTCGGAGTTGTGGTTCTTTTGGTAAAGAGGGCAGTCGTAGAGTGTGAGAAACAGGGTTCCTGTTCAGTACCCCCCCCACACACACTTCATGCCTGGTTTTTGATGCAACTTTGACCGAGGTGTACTCTGTCCCTGCTAACCAGGTTCCCAGTGCCAGTGTTCTTTCCCTAAAGCTGTACCACAATTAGCACAACTTCAGCCCCCATATAAGTCCCTAGTAAATGGTACCCGGGTACTTAGGGCATTGTGACTGAAGAGGGTCCACTAAGGCTGCAGCACAACTTGTGCCAACCTACGGACCCCCCATGCAAATTGTCATTGCAGGCTGTGTGTCTTGGTGCAGGGAAAACTGAAGAGTCGACATGGCACACATCCCTGTGTGCCATGATTACAGCCCACTGCCATGGCATAGGTCAGCCACCCCCAATGAATGTCTTACATCCCTAAGGTAGGGTGCACTATATCCCATGTGTGGACGTATTTGCCTGAGTGGATATGACCCTACAATCTCCAAGTCCATTTTTGGAAATTGTAAGTGAAGCCGTAGAGAGTGCATGGACTGGATATTTGTCATCTCAAGTTTTCTAGCTCGATGATGACTTCACTGTACCCTAAGATGTTTGGTGACAAACATCTTGTCTTAATAAATCCTCACTGATGCCAGTGTTGGATTTATTAATAAATGCATGCAGGGGACACCTTAGAGGGTCCCCTGAAAACCTACCAAACACTGGTGTGGCCTCTGACTAATCTCGGCCAGCCTGCCACCACCAGATATGGTTCTGATCGAATGGGGTGGGAGCCACTGCTCCCAGAGGCCAGGAACAAAGCCTTCTCTAGGCGTGGGTACTTCACACCTCCTCCAGGCCGGAAACGCATTCCGAGGCGGAAAGCTTCAAAGGCGATGCCACCTTTGAGATGCAACCCAGGCATCTCCAGATAGTGGAGGATGCCAACCCCCTGTACACATGAGCCGGGAGGACAGGCGGGAAAATTAGATCGATTAGGAGATGGGCCCACCTTCAGCCATCACCACCCATAAGGTGGGGCATGTGATGTGGACCACACTTTTTAGTTCTCTCCATCCTGTATTCACATAGAGGGTGGAGACACCCTAAAGATAGGTATCCCATTGGCTACTACTTGTCACCCCCTGTAACACCCCTACATTTAGCATTTAGGTGGCACTCCTAGACCCTCAACTTTAGATTCCTGCTGACCTAAGAAGAAGAAGGACTGAAAAGCAGAGAAGAGGAGAAGAAGCAGCTGACTTGGCCCCAGCCCCACCGGCCTTTCTGCATGCTTCATCCAGAACTGCACCAAAGTCAACTCATGCTGCAGCTGTGACTCCAAAAGCCTGGGAGGATTGCCTGCCTTAAAAAAAGAACTAAGAATCTACCGTGGAGTAGCAGAGCTGCTCCCCTGAATCCTGCAGGCACACAAGAACCGCTGCGAGGCCTACGGACTGCCAAAATACAGACACCGGAAAGCACCACTGCACCCATCTCGCCAAGCCCGAGTTAAAGTGGGCCAACAGTGCTAGCGTGGTCCCCCAGCCCAGTAGAGACAAAGCCCACCTTGGAGTTGCCCACTGTGGACATCCCGTCGCCGCCTGCAGCCTCTTTGTGCTGGCCCCCCTCAACCGCGACCGTTCCCTGTGACAAAAACACAACGCCTAAGGACACCTCTGCACCTGTCACCCCAGGGCCCTGGAGAAGAGAACAGAAGGTACCTACACGTCCCTGGACATTGCTACAGTTGAACCCCTTGCTGGTTCAGCTCGACTGGTCCCCCAGTCCAAGCTTGCAGCCTCTTTGTGTGACCAGACCATCATAAATTGAAGTGAAGGGGGCACCCGACTCTGTAATTCACCTTTGCACCCGGACGTCCCAGAGCCTCCCAAAGTGAACTGTTGGTGCAACCTTGGACCTTGCCCCATACTCACCTTAAGTCCAGAAGGTTGGTCCCATAAGTCGTTGCTAAGTACCTGCATGCTACATGTGTTTTTCCTGTATAGCTTAACATTACGAAGAAGAATTTCAATTCTGATTTAAAGTATCAAAAACCACTTAAAATCTCCTGATGCTGAAAAACACACCTCTGCACCTGAACACCCTGGTGCCTCCTGAGGTGACCTGTTGGTACTGCCTTGGACCTTGCCCCATGCTCACATCAAGTCCTGAGGAAGTGTCCAGTAAGTCGTTGTTATGTGACTCTATGCAGCGCATGTTTTCTCCATAGATTTACGTCGATGCAAAGTGCTTTACATTTGAAAGTATAAAACAGCTGTTTACTTCAAACCTGCTGTTTTAAACAACCTTTGAACAAAGCTCTTGGCTTTACAAAATATCAATCAATCAATCAGGGATTTATAGAGCGCACTACTCACCTGTGAGGGTTTCAAGGCGCTGGTGGGGGCTGGGGGTGTTCGGGCAGCTCCAAGGTCATCCGAAGAGCCAGGTCTTGAGGTCTTTCCTGAAGGCTTGCAGTTTAGGGCTTTGTCTGATGCTGAGGCGGAGTTCGTTCCAGGTCTTGGCTGCGATGTATGAGAAGGATCTGCCCCCCGTTCTGGCTCTGTGGATGTGGGGGAGTTCGGCACGGGCTGGGTCGGAGGAGCAGAGGTTTCTCTTGGGGGCATGGAAGGAGATTCTATTATTGAGGTATTGGGGTCCTATGTTGTGGAGGGCTTTATAGGCATGTGAGCACCTTGAAGGTGACTCTCTTTTTGACGGGGAGCAAGTGGAGGTCGTGGAGATGCTGGGTGATGTTGTCGTGTCGTGGGATGCTGGAGATGAGTCTGGCTGCGGCGTTCTGAATGGTCTAGAGTTTGCATAAGAGTGATTTGTTGATTCCGGCATAGAGAGCATTGCTGTAGTCTAGCCTGCTGGTGATGAGTGCGTGGGTCTTCCTGGAGTCGAGGGGGGGATTCATTTTAAGGTCTTGCGGAGTACGCGGAGGGTGTTGATGCAAGTGGAGGACACAGCGTTGATCTGTCGGTTCATGGTGAGTGAGGAGTCGAGTATGATGCTGAGGTTGTGGGCGTGGTCCATGGGATGGGAGGATTTCCGAGGGCGGAGTGCCACCAGGTGTTGTCTCATGCGGCAGGGGTGGATCCGAGGATGAGGACTCCAGTTTTCACCGAGCTGAGCTTCAGGCAGCTGCTGCTCATCCAGGATGCAACGTCTTTCATTCCTTCCTGGAAGCTGTGCCTGGTGATGTTGGATTTTTTGGTAAGGGAGAGGATGAGTTGGGTGACGTAGGCGTAGGTTACTATGCTGAGTCTGTGTTTTCTGACGATGGTTGCAAGGGAGGCCATGTAGATGTTGAAAAACATGGGGCTGAGGGAGGATCCTTAGGGTACGCTGCATCTGATCTATGTGGGTTCGGAGAGGAAGCGCGGGAGTCTTATTCTTTGTGTTCTGCAGGAGAGGAAAGAGCGAATCCAGTCTAAGGCAGTTCCCTGTATGCCGACCTCGTGGAGTCTGGCGGCTAGTGTGCGGTGGGAGACAGTGTCGAAGGCTGCTGAGATGTCTAGTATAATGAGGGCTGCAGTGTGGCCTTGATCGAGGAGGGTGCAGATGTCATCAGTAGTGGCTGGGAGGGCGGTCTCGGTGCTGTGGTTGCTGCGGAATCCAGATTGAGATCGGAATCCAGATTGAGATGGGTCGAGGATGTTGTTATTTCAATGAAGTGCGTTAGCTGGGTGTTTACGATCGTCTCAATGACTTTGGTGGTGAAGGGGAGGAGAGAGATGGGCCTGTAGTTCTTGAGGTCCGTCGGGTCTGCAAGGGCTTCTTGAGGAGGGGTTTGACTTTGGCACATTTCCAGTCATTTGGGAATGTCTCTGTTTAGAGGACAGTTGATTGTCTGTCTTAGTTCTGGTGCGATGGCGGAGGTGGCCCTGTGGAAGATGTGCGGCGGGCAGGGATTGGTGGGTGCTCCGGAGTGGATGCTCTTCATAGTCTTTGCAGTGTCTTCTGTGATTGCAGGGGTCCAGGTGAGGAGGGTCAACTGGGTGGCGTAGCTGGTGGATGGTGTTGGGTCGGAGCGTTAGTCTTGGTAGTCAAAGTTATCGTAGAGTGTCCTCATTTTGTGGTGGAAGAAGGAGCTGAGTATGTTCCAGAGGTCCTTGAAGGAAGGGATGTCAGTGGCTTCACTGTTATGTATGATGGTGAAGTGTTCCTTGGAGTCATGGGGTTTGGAGAGGATTCTGTCCTGAATGAAGTTTCTCTTTGTAGATCTGATGAGTTGGTGGTGTGCTGTAGTGGCAGCCATGTAGGCGTTGTGTGCTTCCAGGGATTTGCTATTTCTCCATGCTTTCTCCAGTCATCGAGACGAGCAATTGGATTCCCAGATATCCATGGTGAACCAGGTGGCTTTCGTGTTGTGTCGTCTGTCAGAGTTTTGGAGGGGGGGAGAGTGCTGGCGCAGTTGGCTATCCATTGGTGGAGGTTGTTGGCTGCAGTTTTGGTGTCTGCCTTGGTAGGGGAAGGAGTGCATCTGAGGGCAGAGGTGAGGTGGTCCTCGTTGATCTTGCTCCAGTTTCTGCATGGGAGGCATGGCATAGGCTTGTGTGCAGTGGGTTTCAAGAAGGAGAAGTGGACGCAGTGGTGGTCCGTCCAGAGAGGTTCCGTTGTGTGACTGAAGCAAATGTTGTTTCCTCCTGCGAAAATGGTGTTGAGACTGTGTCCCACCGTGTTGGTGGGGGTGAAAACAAGTGGAGATATATGTAAGTAGTGCTATTTTTCTAATTTGGTCTCAAGTTTATTCTTGAGTGTGTGTCTCATTTATTGCCGCTGAGTACAACAAATGCTTAGCACTACCCTCTGATAAAGCCTTACTGTTCGTCCATACTACCACAAAGAGAGCGTTAGAATTATCTACTTTTGTCTCTGTAAACCAGTCTGCGACTCACTGGACTCTCTGCACAGTGTACTTCTTTTTAGTGCACTATATAGAGAGCCAGCTTACTACATCTAGATTCCTGTACGAGAAGGGGGCAACAGAGTCTACTCCATTATTTTCCTCGTGCAGAAGGCCAATGTAGAATACAGGCGGTTGCCTCGACCTAAGGGGAGGGAAGTTCTTGGTTAAGGCCATTTATTTCAAAATGCTCTCCTTGCAGCAAATCATTCCTTTGGTGACAAAGGGCGACTTCCTTGCACCAATCGATCTTCAGGACGCCTATCTTCACATTCCTGTTTTCAGACATCAGTAAGTTTCCTGTGCTTCGCAGTCGGCTCTTGTTACTTCCAGTTCCCGCTGCTGCCCTTTGCCTAAAGCCAGCACCCAGGTTGTTTGCCAAAGTTCTGGCTCCGTGGGTGGGCTTGCTATGGCAGGAGGGGTTGCCATTCTTCTGTACCTAGATGACTGTCTGGTGTTCTCTTCTTCTCTGAAGGACATAGTGGTTCACGTAGCAAGAGTGTTTACAATGCTGGAATGTCATGGCTTCCTAGTAAACAGGAGGAGTCTCATCTGACTCTAGCTCACAACCAGACTTTCATTGGTGTAAGGTTTCTAACCAACGTAGGATTGTTCTCGCTGACAGAGAAAGGGATCAACAAGATTCACAGACACTTGTCAGATATAATGATTCAGAATAATCCTTCTGCAGCAGCTTGGCTTCAGGTGCAGGGCAACCTTGCAGTGGCCATTTGTTTGGTGCCTTGTGTCAGTTTCCACCTGTACATGGTGTTGAGGCATGAGCTGTCCCATTTGTTCCTGGTGTCTCAGGACCTGGCATTGAGAATTCCTATAACTGAACTCATGAGAGAAGATCATTTTTAGTGGATGATGTCCTCCAACATCAGGAGAGCAATCAGCTTAACATCTATTGACAATGTATGGCAGCTCAGCATGATGGGGGCCTGGATTGGGTCACAGGAGGTCCAGAGTCTTTGGTCAGGGGTACAGCAGTTGAGACCCTCCACTTGAAGGGAATTGGAGGGGATTTGGCTTTTGCTGCTGTCATTCACACATCTTTTGGTTGGAAGAAGTGCTCTTGTGAGGACAGAAAACAACACATCTAAGTTTTACTTCAACAAATGTGGGGCACGACTTCTCCTGCATCGTCGAGGATTTCTGACCAGTTCTTCATGTGGACACAGGACACAATTTAAGATTTGAAGGCAATTTACATTGAGGGGAAGCTGAATTTCAGGGCAGACAGACTGAGCAGGGAGATTCCTTCTTCACAGGCATTCTGCCTGAGCACACTAGTGTTTGTCAGGATCTGTCAGAGTGAAGCAAGGGGCCCTCTAGGGCCACTCGGGTTTCTTAAAACCGCCTGCTAGGCCTTCGCAAGATTGAAGAGTCAGTCACACAGTAGAAAATACAAACTTACATTTCATTAGCAATACTCTGTAGAGGTGTCCAATCTGACTTGCACCCTAAGATGTCTGCAGAGGGACAGACTCCCCAACTGTCTACAGTGAATAATAATTCCTCCCGAGAGGCCCCCAACCACGCCCATAATGGAAAACTACCAGGCCTGGGCCGAACATGAACAAAGAGGCACAGTAGGATGAGCTAACACCTGCCAGATGGGTACATTTTATCAGGAGTCCAAGGCCACGGTGCTGGGTCTCAGCTTCTCCTAACGTGGGAGCAGAAACAACACATTCAGATAAGCATGCAAGGGCAAAATGGCCCGTTCATTAGTAAGTCGAGAAACAGCCTTGAACAGAAGGAAAAATAATAACGAAATACAGTGTTCTGCTGAGGCAAGCAATATGAATAATGAGGCCTAACTCGGGCACAGTCTAAGCAGCCTAATAAGGAGTAAGAAATGCAAAATGGAGTCACACTTGCTAACTGAAGCCTGCACATTACTGGGCTAACTCAGTGGGTTGCATAACGTGTATACAAATGGTATCTATTTAGCCACACATTGCCAACCTATCATAGCATAAAACGAGTGCGTTGCAGGGATGGGAATTTGAAACCTAACAGACCCTCCTTTTAGCATGGGTTGCTAAATGCTTTATTCCCTATCTGGTAGGGTCCTTACAATTCTAAGGGGGAGGCAAATGCATAAGTACTCATGTGGCAATCATGTAACAAAGGTGAAGAAAACAACGCACTTAGTATATAAATTCAACTAATACTCAAAGATACCCTCATCGATCAACATGACATCCTGAATATCCTGCATCATCATAGTGGAGACTTTGTTATCATGTCCTGAGAACTTAGGAGATGAGCTTGCTCACACAATAGGTGCAACATGCGGGAAGGCAATTAATACATAAATGACAGGTATAGATGACACTGCAATAGCTATTAGGACGAGTAGTATCTTCCAACCCCATGATGTCAATAGACCCCAGAGCCACCCTGTGAGGGACCATGAACCATTATCCTGGTGGATGTCTGAAGCAAGTCTGTGTAATTTCTGTATCGCAGAATATACAGTAGGGGCGCTATCTGAGATGTGCACGCAGCAGCTGCTGCCGATGACGCGACAGGCTCCACCCCTATCAGACAGAATGACATCTAAAACCATCTGATTTTGAAGAGCAACGAGTCTCGTAGCCTGGAGCTCGACTGTGATATTGGTCAGTATACACGCAGTAGTATTAATGACTCCCTCAACTACTCTGGCCAGACGCCGAATATTACAGCTATTGAACATGGGACCCCAAAATGGCAGAATGCCCTTCATTATGTCAGTAAACTGCTGCAGGGAGGTATCGGTCTGATCAATATCATCTGGATTGACAACTCTCTTAACTCGGGGGGGCTGGGACACCCCTACGCTGCAAGCGATGAGTTTTGTGATAGTTAAGAGGGGCTATATAGACTGGGGGAAGAAGGTAAGAAAGGTAACACCGCCTGGACCATCCCTCAGGGAGCCAGACATAGCTGCGAGCACCACAAACAAAATAAACATTGCGTGGTGGGATCAAGGGCGGACTTTTTGGCATTCTCAATATCGAAGTGGTGTTGCATCTACTGTCCCCCACCTTAACGTCTCCCGCCCCTTGAACACAAAAAGGGGCCAGTACATCTACCACTGCCAGGGGTATGGGCTTATCTTCAGTGACATTGCGGTCTTGGAAGGATTGGTAATTTTCAGATACATTGAAGTGCGAAAACCTTTTTCCATCCATCCCTGTTCTGTTTGCCTTTCTACCTCGATCTGCTGCTCTGAAGCAAAAACTAAAGAATACTCAATCGAACTGCCCATCCGTAGGGGAAACACCAGGAGGGGACCTAAGTTTTACTTCAACAAATGTGGGGCACGACTTCTCCTGCATCGTCGAGGATTTCTGACCAGTTCTTCATGTGGACACAGGACACAATTTAAGATTTGAAGGCAATTTACATTGAGGGGAAGCTGAATTTCAGGGCAGACAGACTGAGCAGGGAGATTCCTTCTTCTCAGGCATTCTGCCTGAGCACACTAGTGTTTGTCAGGATCTGTCAGAGTGAAGCAAGGGGCCCTCTAGGGCCACTCGGGTTTCTTAAAACCGCCTGCTAGGCCTTCGCAAGATTGAAGAGTCAGTCACACAGTAGAAAATACAAACTTACATTTCATTAGCAATACTCTGTAGAGGTGTCCAATCTGACTTGCACCCTAAGATGTCTGCAGAGGGACAGACTCCCCAACTGTCTACAGTGAATAATAATTCCTCCCGAGAGGCCCCCAACCACGCCCATAATGGAAAACTACCAGGCCTGGGCCGAACATGAACAAAGAGGCACAGTAGGATGAGCTAACACCTGCCAGATGGGTACATTTTATCAGGAGTCCAAGGCCACGGTGCTGGGTCTCAGCTTCTCCTAACGTGGGAGCAGAAACAACACATTCAGATAAGCATGCAAGGGCAAAATGGCCCGTTCATTAGTAAGTCGAGAAACAGCCTTGAACAGAAGGAAAAATAATAACGAAATACATTGTTCTGCTGAGGCAAGCAATATGAATAATGAGGCCTAACTCGGGCACAGTCTAAGCAGCCTAATAAGGAGTAAGAAATGCAAAATGGAGTCACACTTGCTAACTGAAGCCTGCACATTACTGGGCTAACTCAGTGGGTTGCATAACGTGTATACAAATGGTATCTATTTAGCCACACATTGCCAACCTATCATAGCATAAAACGAGTGCGTTGCAGGGATGGGAATTTGAAACCTAACAGACCCTCCTTTTAGCATGGGTTGCTAAATGCTTTATTCCCTATCTGGTAGGGTCTTTACAATTCTAAGGGGGAGGCAAATGCATAAGTACTCATGTGGCAATCATGTAACAAAGGTGAAGAAAACAACGCACTTAGTATATAAATTCAACTAATACTCAAAGATACCCTCATCGATCAACATGACATCCTGAATATCCTGCATCATCATAGTGGAGACTTTGTTATCATGTCCTGAGAACTTAGGAGATGAGCTTGCTCACACAATAGGTGCAACATGCGGGAAGGCAATTAATACATAAATGACAGGTATAGATGACACTGCAATAGCTATTAGGACGAGTAGTATCTTCCAACCCCATGATGTCAATAGACCCCAGAGCCACCCTGTGAGGGACCATGAACCATTATCCTGGTGGATGTCTGAAGCAAGTCTGTGTAATTTCTGTATCGCAGAATATACAGTAGGGTCGCTATCTGAGATGTGCACGCAGCAGCTGCTGCCGATGACGCGACAGGCTCCACCCCTATCATACAGAATGACATCTAAAACCATCTGATTTTGAAGAGCAACGAGTCTCGTAGCCTGGAGCTCGACTGTGATATTGGTCAGTATACACGCAGTAGTATTAATGACTCCCTCAACTACTCTGGCCAGACGCCGCATATTACAGCTATTGAACATGGGACCCCAAAATGGCAGAATGCCCTTCATTATGTCAGTAAACTGCTGCAGGGAGGTATCGGTCTGATCAATATCATCTGGATTGACAACTCTCTTAACTCGGGGGGCTGGGACACCCCTACGCTGCAAGCGATGAGTTTTGTGATAGTTAAGAGGGGCTATATAGACTGGGGGAAGGAGGTAAGAAAGGTAGCACCGCCTGGACCATCCCTCAGGGAGCCAGACATAGCTGCGAGCACCACAAACAAAATAAACATTGCGTGGTGGGATCAAGGGCGGACTTTTTGGCATTCTCAATATCGAAGTGGTGTTGCATCTACTGTCCCCCACCTTAACGTCTCCCGCCCCTTGAACACAAAAAGGGGCCAGTACATCTACCACTGCCAGGGGTATGGGCTTATCTTCAGTGACATTGCGGTCTTGGAAGGATTGGTAATTTTCAGATACATTGAAGTGCGAAAACCTTTTTCCATCCATCCCTGTTCTGTTTGCCTTTCTACCTCGATCTGCTGCTCTGAAGCAAAAACTAAAGAATACTCAATCGAACTGCCCATCCGTAGGGGAAACACCAGGAGGGGACCTATGTTGAGGATAGATAGACATTCATTGTCAGAGAACGGGAACTTGTGACTCTGCGTTCCAAGGAGTCAGGTTGAGAGAATGAGCGGATCAAACTAAGTAAGGTAAACCATCCCTCACAGCTGACTTCCTACAGTACTAAATAGAAGATAGAAGAACACATACCAGTCTGCGGTCTATCGTGTGATGTGTTTTGTATTTAGGTAAAAGAGAATTTATTCTCTTTTATGTTAACATGGATGTGGTGTGCACATTGGTGTTATTGTTTTTTTGGGCTTACAAATTACGAAGGTTGGTTTTACCTTTCCTTTTTCTGTTCTTTTTTTTTTTTACTTTTCACAATCTATTGGAAAACACGGCAATATATGCGAAACACCTGTATGGTCTTTCTTCTCTCTACCATACACGTTTGTCGTTTTAATACTGTATTGTGTGACTTTGGAGTGGGTGTCTCACGGCAACTCCAGACAGTTATCTGGTAACGTACAGTTCTGGTTTGCCACATGCATGGTTAATTTTGAAAATCAAATGAAACTTTCCATTGGATCGTTCACAGTATTCTGGATGGATATTGCCTATGTTGTAATATATTGTTTGTTTACATTTGCTTTACAATTGGATGTTTAGTGTATAAATTTGTATTTATTGTCATATTAACAGCCCTGAGGAAGCCCGTTGGGGTGAAACGTGTTGGCTGAGGCTGTGTGTATCCCTCATCTGTTTGAAACAAGGCTGAGGCTGTGTGTATCCCTCATCTTGTTGAAACAATAAAGAAGAATCCTCCACATCGAAGACTGTGAAGATTCGTCATTAGTTGCATATTATATGTGATTTCTTGTGTGCCTCTCTGTGCTTTTTGTCTATCATCCCTCACAGCTGTTAACATAAGATAAAGGCATATGCAGCAAGTTCTCACTTCGATGCATGACAGAAGGTAACAAACCACACACCCAACATTTCGTTGTGTTATAAACAGCATGCGTTTGATGCAGCGTCTGAATAAAAACATTGTCCTTATAGGACTTTCAGTGTTCTTCTTTGTGGGGTGCTAAGGTACCAAAAATATGCTCAGGTGCGGCATGCGTAGTACTTATCCAAACATGCACAGGATATTTTTCTTCCAGGATAAACAGCACCCTAAATACAAATATCAGAGAAAGCAAAATTATCACCTCAAACACTATTTTAGTCTTGGGGGACAAAGAGGACCAAACAGGACCATGTGAAATGGGGCGCGGAGCTGCAAAGGGCTGCTCCTCATCAGGGATAGGATGACCAAAGGGATACATTTAGGAAACTTCAAGGACAACTAATAGGTGTCACAAGGGAAAGAAAAATTCACGGGCTAGAGCCACTATTGCAACATCAGTACCAGGGGTCACAATTCACCCAGCGTCCATCTAGAGCCTCGCTGGCAGGCTCCTATTGTTCATCAACGACGGTGCTATGAAGCACTCCCAAGGAAGAGCTGCGCAATCACAACCCTTGCAGAAAAATCCTTCTTCTTTCAGGATAGGGCAACCTCCCTCCTGGGCAAATACCCTCAACTATCCTGTCCAGTGTACAGGGCAGTGCACCAGTGTAGTTCACTCTAGTCTAATACAGGTACCTTAAGCACAGCACCTACGCCCTAAGCTCAAGTTTTGCCCTGACTTTTGGACTGCTCGGCTGGTGCACCGTCCTTTTTCCGGGGCCTCAGATTATGTTTTGTCACTCCAGGCACTGTTTCATCAACAAAAAGGGGCAGAAACTCCAGATCAGATGGGCATCGACACTCAGGGTTGGGTGTATTGGAAACATAGTTATTCGAGGCGGCCCTTATCTCCGGGGTGATCGCCTCGAACAGGGCTGCGTTACTCTCTTCGTTCATCTGCGCCCACCTCAATCGGGCATCAGAGAAGGGAACGAAGCGTGGCACTAGCTCACACTCCTGATCAGCGATGCCGTTGTTGACCCAACGGTCATACAAGAGCGGGAGAGGCACCCGCTTCACATGTGATGCATGAATCCAGTGCTTTCTGACGTCCACCTTGACTGCTGTGCGAGCGACGAGTAGAACGATGAAAGGCCCCTTCCACCTCAGCTCCAAACAGCTCTTTTGTTGAAATTTTTTAATTAACATGTAGTCTCCGGGCTGTATTCGGTGCCTGGGCCCCTCTGGTACTGGCTGCAACATGGCATGTATCTGTTGGTGAAGAGAACGAAGATCTTTAGACAACGCATACAAATAGTCTACAAGCAGGAAGTACTCTATCTCGGAAAAGCGATTGGGTCTTGGGACGCCCCAGACATTAACAGGGCACCCAAAGACCACTTCATACGGTGACAACCCTGTTCTAGAATGCGCTGTTGCTCTGGTAGATAATAAAGCCAAGGGTAATGCATCTGGCCATCGCAATCCTGTGCTCTCTTGAGTCTTTGCTAGTTTCAGCTTGAGAGTAGCATTGTACTTCTCAACTAGACCTGCTGACTGGGGGTGATTTGCTGCATGAAACGTTTGCTTAATATGCAAACCTGTGCACACCAATTCAATGACTTTTGAATTGAAGTGACTTCCGTTGTCACTCCAAATCACGCGTGGCAATCCATAGCACGGGAAGTACTCTTTCAGAAGTGCCTTCGCCGTCGCCATGGCTGTATTCTCTTTAGTGAGGTAAGCCTCAATCCATTTACTGAATGCGCAAACCACTACTAGCACATACTTTAAATTGTTCACACGTTCCATTTTGATTAAATCCATCTGGAGAACCTCGAAAGGGAAGGAAGGCGGGGCAAAGTTACCACCGGGCTTCTGGTAATCAGGTGTACCAAGCACAGGAGCAGAGCAAAGTGCAAACTTTAATTGTTCAAAAGCTTGCTGGTATGCAGGAGTTCCCGCACATCTTTGGGTGTCAGGTAAAGAAGGGGTTTTGTAAGTAGGGAATAGTTAGGGATCCAATGCCGACAATACGATGTTATCCCAATAAACGTGCGTACCTCGCATTGAGTCTTAGGAACAGGCATATTTGTTATAGCAGCTATGCGCTCAGGTGTTAGTCTGCAACCCTCCTTCGACAGTAGGTGACCTAAATAGGTGACCTCCTATCGACAATATTGGAATTTCGAAAGGGACACCATGTGTCCATGATTTGCCAAATGCAACAATAATTTAACTGTGGCTTCCTTGCAACCATACTAATCAGCTGAGGCCACAAGGAGGTTGTGACGTACTGCAACAGCACATTACCAGGGGGAGCTCCAAAGAATCTAATTGAGCTTTCAAGGCTTGGCTATAGATACTTGGACTTTCAGTATAGCTTTGTGGATCACGGCAGAATCTAAAGCTCCGACCGGCTAATGCAAATCCAAACAGATATCTGCTATCCGCAGCATTCTTTAAGTCAGTTACAGAAAATAATTTTGCTGATGGGGGATCATTGTCAGGATCGTGGCAATGTCTGGGAACACAGGGTACTGGGGAAATACGATCTTATTGACCTCTCTGAGGTCGATCACAAAACGGTAGACATCAGGGTGGGCATCAGTAGAATCCAAGGGTGTCTTTTTAAGAATAGGAAGAATACACATATTCGGCACAGTCTCTTCAACCACACCAGACTTAATCAAGTCCTGTATTATCTGCAATAGGGCCTTTTCACCTGCCTGGGATATCGTATACTGGGGAATACATGGCAATTTAGCATTGTCTTTGATCTGTATAGATACCGGCAGGATCTGGAGTAACCCACCATCCGTGTCTTCCATAGCCCATAACGTGCATGGCACATCTTTGAATTCAGCGGGAAGGGGGGCATCCTGTGTAAAACACTGTTTAGCACCGGCTACCTGTGGTCCAAAAGTCATGTAAACACCATCTGGAGAACAAAAAATTGTCGCGTTCAACCTTTTTAACAAATCCAGTCCCAACAAATTTTCCCCACAGTTTGACATCAGTAAAAATGGCGAATCAACCGTAAAAAGGCCAATAGTCAAGGCAAGACGCTTTGAAATGGAGCTAATGACCAGCACGTCTGAGAAACCCACAGAAACATTGTTTTGGACAGACAGAGCTGCCCCCGGGACCAGTGATCGGTAAACAGAGCTATTCATAGCCCCTGTATCAACAAAAAACAATTCGGTCGTACCCTGTAAATCAGCAATGACGTAAGGTCCGCGCTGATCTATAGGCACCGGAACTGGTCTCTCGCCCTGTCCTTGGCTGTCCTAGCTGTGAGACAACCCTGTCACTTCGTCCATGTCATGGTCGTCATGGTATTACTGTCTTCCTTGGGAGTCGTCAAAATAATTCCCGCTCTGCCTATTGTGCGATGCATCCTCCGACTGCATCCACCTCTACCTCCTGTTCTTCGGCCACGTCCGCGAAAACCCCGCCCTCTTGGGGCCTCCTCTTTCTGCAACAACTTCAGACACTCGTTCTGCCAATGTCCCTCCTGCTTGCAGTGCGCACATTGGTTGGGCCCACGGGACACACCTGAAGTACCACCCCTGCCAGACCGGGGCAGCCGCTGGGCCAATCCCGAACCTCTTCCTCTGCCACTTCCCCTCGCAACTTTCTGCATCAACACCCTCGTCTTTAAATCCTTCAACTTTTTCTCTACTCTTTTCTTGTCCTCATTCTCTCTATGTTCGTAATACTGTGCCATACTCAATATCACAGATGGGGACGAGGTCGTCCAAGTACTTTCCGAAGTCTGTAACCGTTTTGCAATCTCGGGAAACAAGTTAGTGACAAATCTGTTAACGAACAAACGAACATCACCCTCCTGTGACAGGTCCTGACCACTAAAGTCTAAAAACCCTCCTTCGAATCTGGTAAAGAAATCTGACACACTTTCATCCTTGTTCTGATGACAAGCAGTCAACTTATCCCAGTCCACTTGCTTCGGGGGGATAAGGGAGTACATGTAAGTGATAACACGCCCCCGCCAAGCTAGAAGCTCCGTTTTCAGCTTGTCGCCGGGCTTACACTCCTTATCCCAAGCTCTGACTCCTCATCCCACGTGCCCCCCAACTCTAGTACATGATCCTGTGTATGAACCTGCCTCCATATATCCACTGGTACCAACAGACTGAAAAACAACTCTATATCAGCTAGCGACATCAATGTCGAGGAGGCCACCTCCGTCAATTCTTTATAATATGCAGTAGGGTTTTTCCAGGGGTCTAGCAACTGGCTCTTCAGCGATAGGACCTCACTCCTCTTCCAAGGAGTATAGATCCACAGCTCCTGAAATCGAGCATCGACTCATGGTCTTATTACAGTATCTGTGGAGTCATACAATCAATTCTGGTATCTCAGGGTGATAAATGGGATAGACTACCCTCATGGGATGCTGTGTCCCCATCGTCGGAACCTTCTGGAGCAATGTGCCTCGGTAACCCACTAGTGTTGTTACATTGCTAAAAACCTCATTGGGAGCAATACCTTCACCATATACCCTGTCCCGTATTTCATAGATGATTTGTGGTGCAACACCTTGAAAACACAGTTCCCACAAACCTATCAGCGTGGCTGACTTGTGCTTAAGGGCATGCCAGTGGGGGCTGGTGACATCTGAATGTGGTGAGGCGTAAATGTTAGGGGTGAATTATCATGAACCGTATTTACTGTAAACATAAAGGCAACAGCATCCCCTTATTTTATACTACATCAGTAAAATGAAAACAGATACGAAAAGTGTTTAAAATCTATACCTAGATAATAAAGTCAATCATACAACACATACCATTAAAACATCAACAAAGATAAGAATCACATAATAAGCAATCAATGAACCAAACACTACAGATTGATAAAAGTACACACATATTAAGACCAAAGACCAAACAAACATATAACACACCCTACTAATGACCGCAGAGGTATAAGAACCATGCAATATCCACATACCCAAGGATAGGTGACAGTGGAGACTGTGTAAATTGGCACAGAAGAGAGGTTGGGAAAGAACAGGTGTGCAAGGGGGAAACACCGATGGGCACAAGGGTGAGAAATGTTCACAAAGTCTTTACTGTGTGAATTCATGACAATGTAGTAAGGCAATGAAATGTGAAAATTTGTGGTGATATATTTCGCCTTCTCTAAACTCCTCTTACACTTACAGCATGTAATCCCAGGTTTTGCGTTCCTTTTTAACGTGTTTACATTTGGTTGTCTTACACAAGTGTTTTTGGGTACTTACCTTAATTGCAACGCAATCCTGGCTAGGAATGGAACCCTGTGAGATAAAAATCCCAGCATAGGTAGAGAGCGCCCGTCTAGACAAAGTAACTCCACCGCGAAAAGCTCAAAACAAACACACAACAGATACCGCTCCAGAAAGCGCACACAAAGAGCTGCCCTTTTATCAGTGGTTTAACAGATTTGAAATGTGTACTGATTTAAATTACAAAAAAATGAATGGCTCAATATTTGGGTTTTAATTGAGGTAAATATTCTATTGCCTTCTGGACTTTACGCTCTCATATAGAGACACGCTTTGGAGGGCTGCTCGAGTTCTCAATAAACCAGAACGTTTTCAGCTGCTGAGAGAGTCACCCATAAGAAAGCTTTGTAGGTAATCTAGTGGCAAATGTACCAGGAACAGTCTGCAAATACCAGCACCCTCCTTGAATGACAAATTTCAGGAGGAACGGAAGGTGTTTGCAATACTTAATAATCCATCAGGACAGCTGTGTTCTCCGGTTGTGTGGTTGGCTGAGGCATTCACCCACCATTTCCAAAAAACCCCTCTCGACCCCCTACCTCCCTGGGGCCCGGATGTCGCATCGGGACAATTTGTTAGGGGCCTTGCGAATGACACAGTTATTTATGTGGACTATTTTCATGTAACACCATAAGGTAGTTGATTCTTTTGCCATAATTTAGACCAATCGCGTGTGTACCTATTAAGATGTACTTGGGAGCCAGGACTTCAGTCATATTAGAACATTGGAATGTTGGCAGCTCCATTGAAAATAATGGAGCGCTCCGGGCTTATAATGGCTGGTATAAGCCCGGAGCACCAACATTCCAATGTGTCTTTGTTCACAGCTCTGGCTGTGAACAAAGACTTCAGGGAGCCGGAGGGGATTTGAATCCCCTCGCGCTCCCTGAAGGCTTCGTTTTGTTAGAACATTCTGCCCTCTAGTGGCAGAATGTTCTAATAGCCTTATAGCCCTTCGTAGCAGGGCTATACCGGCTTTTAAAGTCCCGCTGCTGTTGTTAAAGTCCCTCGCCTTCGGCTCGGGCCTTTAACGCTGCAGCGGGCCTTTAACAGCTGGTATAGCCCGCTACGGCGGGCTATAAGGCTATATTATTGCCTGTCACCCGCCTCACCAGGCCTCTTACAAGGCCCCATCAATCAAACATCTATTTGTAAAGCGGGGCTTGTCCTCCGAGAGGGTATCCAGGCACTTATGATAGATTAGCGAACCTGTAATTAAACATGATTTATTTAAGGCGCGTTTAACGTGATTTACTTACAGTTTATAGTTTATACAACTGACGGAAAAGATAGGAACAGACTTCCTTCCTAAATAAAGATCTTGCTCACTGTGGGGCTCCCCAGGGAGGCTCCTTGAACATATATAAAACTGATAAATACAATAAACAAGCATTTGCAATGCAATAGGTCTCGCATTTATGCGAGTTTAAGCTATTGGCATTCTAAATGACAATGCCTTTTATGTATGTTTTGAAAACAAAAACTTTAAAAAAGGCATTGACATTTAAATGCGAGACCTATTGCATTGCAAATGCTTGTTCTTTGTTAGTTGTGAGGGCAGTGGCAGGATCCTCCCACTGACACCACTAGAGTTAGGGCACCTGCATAGAACAATATGTGTCCAGCAAGTTTCAGGGTTAAATAGTGGGTAGATCTCTCTACAGCAAGTGTATTAACCACCAGAGTAATGCGTGCCATATTGGTTCGCTTTCAGAAAATAGCACAGCACAGAATGTTTCAGACCATAGCATATAATGTGTAGGCCACAGCTTTGTTCTTCATGCAAGGTAGCTCAGTGGGTTAATGATCTTGTTAAAGTGATACACGCGATACTTGCAGGTCACAATTTACAATCCTGGCACAATAGCTGAATGACCCCCTGCTGGGGGTTTTAGACACCAAACATCAGACACCTCAGTTAATACACCCGTAGCATAAAGCTCCACTGGGGATCGTGGGGGTTCTCTTGCAGGGGGTGAGTTATACAAGGGAAACAGACTTGGAAAAGGGGGCTCAGAGAAGCTGAATGGAATCGTATATTGATTTAAACGCACAGGGTGTGGAGAAATGCAAATTTTAAATACGACCAATGTAATTTTCTATGCAGGGCATATAAGACCCCAAGGACAATTCATTAAATATACCTCGCAGTAAATTCGGATTGCCCTATCTGCAGAAGTCTGGCATGTAGTATGGGAATGCCTGACACTTGTGAAGGAACATAAATGAACCGAAGTCCTACTGGAGCTAGTGGGACAGGAATACATTTGTACTGCGTAATGTCTGTAGTGTCACTCCTGTGACGTAACAGGAGCATCACGGGTTAATTAATTGAGTTCAGACAACAGGGGTGTAGGTTTGTTTTCCCCATGTAATCCTCTGTAATGATGGTTGGTTTGCACCACGTGGTACAGGGTTAATAAATATGACCATGGCCTGAGATGAGGGGAGAGGAGATATAGGCCAGGGCTGAGCACCTCATCTGCAGTGTCACTGTGTCTTTAATGTTGCGCAGAAACGCCCATGACTTCAGATACGCAAAATACGTCTGACACAGCCCTTTACAAACTGAAATGAATCTATCGACATTACAATGTCCTGGGGTCTCTTCGCCAAGTCCTTAAACCTTTCATTATTGCTCGCTAGAAGAGCAGAAGCCATGGCAAGAAAAGTCAGAGTACTACCCCTACTCAACAAATTGAGAAATGAAGTTGCACAATAGGCGGAGGCAGACAGCAAAGGTCTACAAGTGGAGGGGGAACTACCCGACAGCACACCAACAGCATGAGCTGCTGCAAGAACTTCTGCTTAAAAAACAAGTGTGCACGCCTCGCGCAAGTAGGGGGTGGGGGGAGTGCAGCCGAGAGCAGTCAGCGTTTCCCTTGCGGGAGCGAGCGCAATAATTGCTACCATATTGCGCCGCTCGCTCCCTCAAGGGAATCGCCAGACGTGCACGCGTTGCCATTGGAAGCAATGCAACGCGTGCACGTTTTTGCCCGCAAAGCTGTGCCAATGACTAAAGGTCTCTCCTACGCAGCGCATGCGCGCTGCATAGGCGAGACCTAAAAAGTGCCCATAGCGCGCTTACCTAACACTTCTCCCCTACACTGTAACATTCTCGAAGCGGGTTCCTCGTGACTGCAGAGTGCAGACACAGCATGGGAAGCACGCACAATCCGAATTGGAAAATGCTGGATTTGCGCAACTCCTCCCACAGATCCCAGCACACCAATAAGCAACTGTTGCTGCTTGGGTTTCGTGGAAGACGCAGAGGCCACTGCCACACCCCACTATGTCATTCTCAGACAGACTGCCACGCCCCCTTCCATTGGAATTAATGGGGAGCTTCTGACTCCTCCCAGGGCTATAGAAATAATGCCCAAATCAAAAGCTATTCTGGCAGTGATACACAGATCCTGCCCACCTGTGTTTCGTCACTGCTCCGCTTTCTGGGTTCAGGTCAAAGAAATCTTCACCCAGCCAAAAGCATGCGCAGCAGAGCCAAGGGCAATCCGCCCTCACCCCCAAAACAAAAACGGATTTGCACATGTTTGTCCACCGAGCAGCCAGCAAACCTTATTGCTAGCTGCTCGTTGTTCAATCTCACATTTTTTTAATCCCCCAGGGTGGCAGGATGACACCCATCTCGCCCGTGTGCACCAGCCGCCCCTCGGGCATGCTGCTGTATAAACGGCTCATAATCTTTCATCACACTCCACACGTCCTCCACACTATAGATTGCGTTCCGAGCCCACTGAGCTGCCTGATTCGCCACCATTTGCTTTTCCTCATCACCCACTGCAGAACGCACCAACACTTTATCCATTCGGTCTCACGCTGCTGCCCAGTTCACTGCATGTACCCCACGCGTGGGAGTTTTGGCATTTTCAACAGTGTTTGGGGTGTCACACTCATGGGGGAAAGAGCAGACGCAGAGACAGGTACCATCATGTAAGGAGACAGGGCTGTAGGAGTGAAAGGGGGAGTAGCAGTCGATATGGAACTAAAAGATTGGGCGGGGGAGCTAACAGCCCCGCCCCGGTAACTGGTGTGAGTAGAGGAGAAGCAAATGGGCCGGGGCTGAGGCGGTAGTGCTAGAAACAGGAACACTAGAAGGGGCGGCACTAGAGGCCAAAGACTGAGATGTCGGGACTGTCGGGTATATCCATTCAGGGGCAAAAGGAGGAGGAGGGCGAGAATCCAATAGCTCTTCAACAAAGTCATCACCTTCCTCTCTAGTAACATTTGTCTGTCTGTAACCAAAACTTTCTATCTGCGCACTCTATGCCCTTCTCTATCTTCTCTCTTTCATAGGCTACTGCTTTCTGTATTATAGTTTGCGTCTGTCTCTTCTAAGCCCTCTTTCTCCGCCCTCACGCATCGCTGCTTTGCTTCTTTCTGCCATACTCTCAGAGAATCAAAGTATACAATTTGTTCACATACTCACACGCTCTGGTTTGTATGTTTTCCTTTGCTTTTTCCTTTTTCTACAGAGTTACTCACAGTGGTACTATACCAAGAGGGAAATATTGTTTTTTTTTTTAAAATAACAACCCCTCCCCCGTTCTTAGGACAGAATCTCCTTCCTTGACACTAGGTGTGAGGAGGTGAGTCCATAGGTAATAGCCCCCTTTTGGTCCTGAAGAATGCTACGTACCCTTCAGGGACACATCAGCAGAAACATGTTGACCGCATTTCACACGGTGAAGGGAGAATAGCATCCCACATCACCGTTCACTTAGTTTTTAACCACCATACATTTACCACTTGAATAAACATAGTATATGGACTAATGTAATGTTTTTTAAGTCAATTATCACTTCCCCACGGCCATCACTTAGATTTAGAAGTGCATCCCTGTCTCCAGGTGTATGCCTGCCCTCTATCAAACCAAGTTTTTAGAGTGCGAGGACAGCCAATGATGAAGCATGACACCGGGCGGTGTGTGAGGCCAGTCCGTAACTTTTTTATGAGATGCCCCCACTGGCGCTGCATCTCGTTAGAACGCTGTAGACAACTGTAGGAATTTAATCGAGGGGCAGCCCATTTTTATGTATCCTAAACATAATATGACCAATACCATGTTTAACGTATACTTCGAACTTTGGTGAACCCTCCGGAGGCGCTGGCTGGCTCTCTTCCAATCGAGCATCAGTAGAACAACATCGACATTCAAAACACCCCAATTTGCTTAAACAAGGTATCTTAATATAAGACACATGCACTGTCCCTAGCGAACAAGTATAACATCAGCAATGGTAAATAAAGGAAAGACACATAATAACAAATATTATTCACGAACCAAACCAAACAGTCCAGAGATCACTCCCTACAGTCCGGGGACTGTACCAAATTCAAGAAGACAGGCTTCAGCCCCAGACCTCATCAAACATTAGCCAAATTACCAGCTGGTCTGGCAGATTGTTCGCGAACAGCCCGAACCTTTTCACGCGCGGGCCAAATTTCCAGGTGGTCCGGAAGACTGCTCGCAAACACTCTGTGCCTTTTCAAGGTTCTGCAAACCCACTAAGTTCAAGACAAGACAGTCCGAAGACTGTATCAAGACACAGCCTGTAGGCTTGTGCCATCCAAGAATGGCACCATTTTCCAAGAGTCAAATCACTCACATGGTGCACACAGGTCGAGTCAAGTTATTCTCCACTGTCGACTCTTCTGACCAAACGGTCACCTCCAAGGTTTCGCCTTCTCAGGACCCCAGCCGGTGACCACTAGACGAAGGGGCGCCCGATCAGCTGGGCGGGGCAGCTGCAAGAACCAGGCTTGATCATGTGAGGATCCCCGATCCGCCCGACCAACCAGACGTACCCCAACCCTACAGCCCGATTACAGGTGAGTCGGATCACCTTGCGGGGTCCCTGTTCGGACGCCAACTGAAGGAAGGGGCCTCTAGGGCCACTCAGGTTTCTTACAACCCCTGTTATGCCTTCGCAAGAATGAAGAGTCGGTCACACAGTAGAGAATACAAACTTACATTTTATTAGCAATACTCCCCAACCATCTACAGTGAATAATAATTCCTCCCGAGAGGCCTCCAACCACGCCTATAATGGAAAACTACCGGCCTGGGCCAAACATGAACAAAGAGGCACAGTAGGATGAGCTAACACCTGCCAGATGGGTACATGTTATGAGTAGTCCAAGGCTACGGTGCTGGCTCTCAGCTTCTCCTAACGTGGGAGCAGAACCTACACATTCAGATAAGCATGTGAGGGTAAAATGACCCGTTCATTAGTAAGTCGAGAAACAGCCTTGAACAGAAGGAAAATAATAGCGAAATACAGTGTTCTGCTGAGGCAATCAATACGAACAATGAGGCCTAACTCAGGCACAGTCTATGCAGCCTAATAAGGATTACGAAATGCAAAATGGAGTCACGCTTGCTAACTGAAGCCTGCGCATTACGGGGATAAATCAGTGGGTTGCATAACGTGTATACAAATGGCATCTATTTAGCCACACATTGCTAACCTATCATAGCATAAAACAAGTGCGTTGTAGGGATGGGAATTTGAAACCTAACAAGAGGTGGGCTCTTTCGGAGGTGGATTTGTTCACATCGCTACGGAACTCCCCACTATGTTCTAGTCTAGGATGAAGGGGAAACAGCTTGGACGGTGGATGCCCTTTCTTGCCCTTTGCCGGAGGGGGTGTTCTATGCTTTGCCTCCTTTCCCTCTACTTCTAAGGTTTTCAATCAAGCAGAGGCAGGATAAATCTGTAGTGATCCTAATAGCTCCAGCTTCTTTTGCTATGGGTCCAGTCTCCCCTAGCAGTTCCTTGTATTCAGGCCAGATCCTTGAGAACTCTCAAGCTGATGGCTTGGAGGTTAAAAGGGCAGGTTTAATGGTGATGGGGTTTCTGAGAGGGTTGCTTTCTCCATTCAGGCATCCAAGAGGGCTTACACACTTTGCTCTTATTCATAGCATTGGGCTTCTTATCAGAAGCTAGAGGTGGAGGTTGTTCTAAACTCGGGAATTCATTGCATACCAGCCTGAGATTAGATGACAACTTAATGAGCTTCAGAAAACAATTGTAAACCTATCCTAAACATCCATCACTCAAGCTAGGACAGAAAGTGCTAGGAAGCCAGTTTCAGGTAGCTATGCACTCTACAAGACATGTGAATATAATAGAATCCAGGCACTTAGGTCTACAGTCTTGTGAACTTATTAAGTGTTGGATTTCCTGCAGGATGGGTTTGTGCTGGGATTAAAAGTTTCCACACTTAAAATCCACTGGGCATCGATTACAACCATTAGAACCTCTTGGGGTAATCTACAGGATAACAAGGGGCTCATCTAGAGGCCTTTTTAAGGGTTGTCTTAATCACAGGCTTCTGGCTAGACACGTTTACCCGTCTTGGGATCTTTCTTTTGGGTTTGGATGTTTTGAAGAGGGCTTTTTTTAAATCTCTTGACAAGATGGATTTGAGGTCTTTGAGGTCAAGAAGAAGCCTTTCTTCTTGGTAGCAATCCCTTCAGGAAGGTGGTTGGGCGAGTTGGGTTCCTTATTAGTAAGACATCCTTTCTTCCGATTATTTACGGACAGTGTGATGCTCCATCCTGGTCCTTCACCTGTGCAGAACTCAGTTCTGTTTTTCACAGGTAGCAGGAGGTCCTTCTTCCTGTATAACACCTTAATCCTGCTCCTTCTGAGGAAGAGGAGTTGCGTTTGCTGGATGTGAGAAGGGCTATCCATATTTATCTGGATAGAGTTTCTGATTTTAGGACAGCCTCTGTTTTGTTCATTAATTTTGTTTCTGTCAAAAAGGGTTCTAAACAATCCATTCAGACTCTGAGTGGGTGGGTCTGGTTACCTAATAGCATTGTTGCGGGTTGGCTAAAAACCATTGAAAATTGAATAAGGACGCAGGCTGCTCTTGGCAATGTACAGGCAGTATTTACTAATTGTGGCAGCGGGAGAAAGACCTTCAACGCACACACCATGGACTGCACCTCAGTCCTACTCAGTCTTTCTCAAATTGCTGCTCGCAGGTGGATCTTTTTATACACATTTGTTCAATGGTTTATTATAATTATTGATTTTACAGATTTAAAGCAGAAAAAGCACACAAAGATCTGTGACCCCACAACCCCGGATTCTGACCCAATCCATTACACATTCCTTATTGCACTCCCAACAATGCTTAATAGACGAAGCATGTATGTGCGGTCATGGTAAATGTAATTTAAGTGAAGTGTGGGCTTTCAGTATTATACACCTAAGACCTCTGTGTGCTCTGAACTTATTTTCTTCCCTGCACCCATTGTCTAATCAGGCACTTTAGACCTCTGTGAGCTCTGGGGTATTTTAATTTCCTACATCCATTGTCTAATCAGGACATGTTAGAAATGGGGGTCTCTAGTTGACCATGGCTGGCGCCAATGTCCAAATAGGGACCCTTCTTCCTAAGTCAGGGCAAGTGGGCTACCCCCCTTTGGTAACCCCTGCTCAACCCTGTGGTAACGTAGCACAAGCAGTTAGGCCTATCTCAGAGGCAGTGTGTGAAGCGTTTATGGCCACGTACAATAAGGCAGTAACGACACCACAAAAGGACACAACTCAGGTAGATATAAAAAAATAATATCTTTATCCAACAGTTTAACTCAAAGACTCTCAAAGCGTTTCAACAACTACAATTCACGTCAACCCGTAGGGACTAAAAGAGACAACAACATATTCACCCAAAGTGGGACAAGGGCTGAGTTCAGGGCCGGGGCCTACACGACCCGTTGCGCACCAGGTACCTGTCGTTGAAAGGGACTACAGCACGCAGCTTCTGGAAGAAGCGGAGACGGTGACAGGCGGACTCCCAGCGACCACAGGTCTTGGAGGCTGAGGTCCGCAGCGTGCACTCATAGTGGTTCGGGCACTCAGGGGCAGGCGGGCGCTCAGTGGCAGCAGCTCGCGGCTGCGGCGGCCCGGGCTGGTGGTGGCGATGACTCTCGTCATGCAGCTCCGCGGTGGGCTCACAGCGGCAGCAGCTCTCTCTTAGCTGC
This sequence comes from Triturus cristatus, assembly GCF_964204655.1. Lineage (NCBI taxonomy): Eukaryota > Metazoa > Chordata > Amphibia > Caudata > Salamandridae > Triturus > Triturus cristatus. The sequence goes on from NC_140590.1 coordinate 58,388,665, forward strand.
GGCAGCCCACAGAACAAATCCTAAGGATGCAAAGTTGTCAATGGTGCGGGCGCTCAGCGGCCACAGCTCTCTCTTAGCTGCGGCGGCCCACAGAACAAATCCCAAGGATGCAAAGTTGTCAATGGTGCGGGCGCTCAGCGGCCAAAGCTCTCTCTTGGCTGCGGCGGCCCACAGGATGAATCACGATGGTGCACAGTAGCAAAGGGTGTGGGCACTCAGCGGCAACAGCTCTCTCTTGGCTGCGGCGGCCCATGGGAAGAATCACGATGGTGCACAGTAGCAAAGGGTGCGGGCACTCATGGCAGCAGCTCTCTCTTAGCTGCGGCGGCCCACGGGACAATTTAGGGTCTCGACCAAGCGAGCACCACGGTGGATGCTCAGCGGCCACATCGCTCTCTCGACTGCAGCGGTCCACGCAGATTCAGCGGAAGGCCCGAAGGTGCCGATTCAGGTGGGCTCTCAGTGACGGCAGCTCTCTCTTAGCTGCAACGGCCCACACAGATCCAGTGAAAGGTTTGAAGATACAGATTTAGGCGGGCTGTAAGCAGCGGCAGCTCTCTCTTAGCTGCAGCGGCCCACACAGGTTTAGCAAGAAGGTTCAAAGGTTCAGTCAGGCGGGCACTCAGCGGTGGCAGCTCTCCCTTAGCTGCAGCAGCCCGCACAGGTTCAGCGAAAGTTTAGAAAGTCTCAATTCCGATTCAGGCGGGCTCTTAGCGGCGGCAGCTCTCTCTTAGCTGCAGCGGCCCGCACAGGTTTAGCAAAAGTTCAGAAGCGCCCTGTCTGCGGTCCTCACAGTAGAATTAGAGGCTCCGGATTACTCGACGGAGGCCTCACCTGCAAGCAGAACTCCTCGCATAGGAATTCCAACGGCGGACGGGATGAAGTCTAATGTCCCTGATACTTCTGTAGGAGGCGCTCTCGATTTAGGCCATCGGGTAGTTCTTCGGCAAGCTTGATGAAAGTTGCAAAGCCCTTTCCTCTGTTCACTCGGACAGAGTTTCGTCTTGACATCCAGAAGGTACACACTTGGCCAAAGTTCCAGCGCAGCATTTTATAACTAAAAAGTCTTTGTTCTCTAAGGTTTCAGATCACTGATTCCGGTCAGAACCAGTTCGGTGGGGTTGGGGAGCACTTGGTTTACGAGGTGACATCCTGCCTTTTCAGTATGAGGGGATCTGCTATCATACACCCAGTGGGAGGTGGAGCCATCATTCACCTTGCCAGGCACGGCCCTGCTCGGATCAAAGAGTCACCCCTCCCCATGCTCTGAATACCGATCTCTCTCTCCAGCCAGGTTTGACCCAGCTGGCCCTGCTGCTCCAAAACCAGACGGCCAATTCACATACGTGCAACAACCTACAGTAAATCTTAGGCACAAAACTACCACGTTTTCAGAAAAGGTATTTCAACACATACAATATATAAACGGTCCTTACTAAAAGGTGCCCCTCAATGTCCTGAGCATATACGTATCAAACTCGAGGGTCCTATCAGGTTCCTAGTGCCCAATAGGATGATAGAAAGCAATCTTTAACCGGCTCATCCTGGCCTATGAGAATGGATCGTTTCGCAGTAGCGACAGTGAAATGGAAGGTAACTCACTATTGAGACAGGCTACAGCGATGTAGGTATTATAGTTATCCTTATTCATACAGTCATTTATATACAGGGAGCATTTGCGCTGTGGCACTGAGTAGCAGTGGCACGGCGCCCAGAACATCTAATTCCAGCCAATATAAAAGATAGGGAGAGTAGAGAGGAAGGGAGACCCACGGCAATGATGGCAGGTCTAACAGGACACGATCTGTTTGGAAGCAAGGAGTGTGTGCCAGTGGACCTGTGCATCAAAATCATAAATGCATTCAAGCTTATTAAATACGAGTTGGCCTTTAACTGGAAACCTTTCAAGTTTCCTATTCCATTGTGTCCTCAAGTGGACTTTTCACCCTCCTCGTGTCAGTGCAAGATTTGGGCTTAAACTGGTTTTCAACCGGGGGGCGTGGTTTGGACGCCGAGAGAGATGGCGGCTCAGTGAATCTCTCTGCCCGTGCGAGCGGCGAATAAGGACGGAGGAACGGATCTCGCCGCTCCCGCGACACTACAAGTGGTGGATTCGTTGTTCGGAATGTGAGGGGGCGGCTGAGGAGAAATCTGGAGGTGTTTTGGTGCGGAGAAACGGCTCTCCTAGAACCTCGTGTGCTCCGACCGATGGCCGTGAGAAGGGAAGCAGGCGATGAGACCGCGTGACTGACGAGGTGCTGCCGGCCAGTTTGTAACTCACCAGACAGTGCCTGTGGAGCTTGATCCTGATTGCTGGCTGTTGCGGTGATAAGCTGAGATTTGGAGGGGTGCGAGAATGTGCTGGCGTAGAAGAGCTGCTTAACACTGTGTGGAGCCATTGATGCCTATCGCGCGAACAAGATGGCGGCGCCCGTTCTCTAGGTGGGAACCTCCATGTCATGCAGCGACGCTTGGGAGATGTGCTACGACGAGTGAGGTCTCAACTTAATTGAAGAAGATGGTGGCTACCTTGATCATGTGTTGGAAGGTGGGGATGACAGAATTGGAGCCGCGCCTGTCTCTGGTCAGTTCGGCTAGCGCTGCACGTCATTCGTGATGGGGGCAATGTCGGCGCAAAGCGAGAATGAGATGTGGCCTGCTCCTCTCCCTTGTGGATTCTAACTGTCTCGGCCGAATCCGCCATACTACCTGCGGCATGGTCTGCCTGCCTTGATCGGAGTATTTGGATCTTATGTCTGGAGAGGTGGAGCTGTGCGTGTCTCCGGTACTACGTTGCGAAGTCTACGGTCTACTAACCTGACACCCTATGATTTCACTTGGCACTCCCGGTGCCATTCTGCACGGATTTATCCTATGACTGCGCAGCCCAGCCTTACACACATTTGCTGTCTTCACATTGTGTCTCACGTCTCTGTCTATATCTGAAAGTGCGTGCTCCCTCACGGGGATCCACCAACAGCACAGGTAGCGACCACGGAAAGGCCAGGTAATGCAATCAGGCTAACTCGTGTGCTAGACCTGTGGGATTACTGTGCACCGGGTTTGGATACTATAAGACACAGAGGGACCGGCGATCGTAAGTCGCTTTACAGGTGAGGGTTGGTCCACAGGGTGGTAGCTGAGCCCGTTCACGGAATCGGCGTGACTAGCAACCATGGCGGACAGTAAGGAATCAGTGAAAAGCATGAAGAGGCTCAAATCTGATCAATCAAATCCTAGTTCACCCAGCAAGGGAGCGAAAGGTAATCCCGATCCGATGGAACTGATACTTAATAAACTGGATGAAGTTAGGGAGCTAGCTAAGGCTACCAAAGATGAGGTGGCGGCTATCAGGCAGGATAATCGTGAAACCAATGCAAAATTGGTGGAGGCAGAGTCGAGGATCAGCAGGCTTGAGGATCTAGAAGTAAAGTCGTGTGCAGCCATCAACCGCTTATGCATATCATCGGATCACGCCATGCGGAAACTGGCGGAGTTGGAGGACAGGAACAGACGGGGGAACCTACGCATTTTTGGCCTTCCGGAGGGGTCGGAGGATCAGCATGCTAGCTGCGGGGCTTTCCTGGAGTCTTGGTTCTCCCAGGCTACTAATCTGTCCTTTCACCATCCACTGGAGTTTGATAGGGCTCATAGAGTACCAGGCAAGATAAGTAAAAACCAGAAAGGGCCCAGAGCGATTGTGTGCAAGCCATTACGATATCAACATGTGGAACAGATTCTTGACTTCATGAGGAAAAACAACCATATTTTATGGAAATCGGTCAAGGTGTACATTTCACAGGACTACAGTAAAGAGACGGTGGAGGTTAGGAAAGCGTTCTTGGCGCTGCGACCAATGCTAAAGAAAAGGGGCTTCCAGTATGGGTTTGCTGGCCCTGCAAAGTACCGTGTGTTGATCCACGGGTCTCCTCATTTCTTCTCTGATCCTTTGAAATTGAAACGCATGCTTGATGGTCCGGACGATCAGGACATGGATACAAGCGCCTCAATGGGGGCAGCAGCGCAGGCTTCAGCCTCAGGTTATAAGTGAACACAGCTATGTACGGTCTAATGCTACTTGAGGGGGCAGGTTGCCTGAGGCATATTCCCTGCCTCGGGGCTCTCTCCAAAACAGTTTTATTGGCAGTATGCAGTTACAGATGCTCAGGGTACTTAGCCACATGTTATGTTTTAGAATTATTACCTTTTGAATAGAGGAGTTTCAGTTTACTGGGCCAAGATAGCTAATGGTCATGTATAATGTTCCACAGGTTTATTAAGTGGGTTGGTAGCGATTGACGGGGGCGGGCTGTTGCTTAAACGACTGGTCTAGAATGGGTGAGGAGGTGCCCGTGGGTTGCGCTGGTGGGGGGGTGTTGATGCCTAAAGGGTGGTAACAGGCCTTAATTTACGGGAGATAGTTCCTCTGGTCCATGGTTCTTATCTCTCAGTACAAGCTATGCACGGGGGGGGTTTCCGACGCATTCTCTTTCCAGTCACCATGTCTAACTCGTTCAGTTGGGGTGGGAAGGGTGGGGGGCTGGGGGTTTTTTGGGTAGGGGTATGTGTTCCTTGTTTTTTGCTTTTATTGTTGTTTGTTCCGGCTTGCATGGTCTCCATCTTCTTGCTTCTTGTGGGTGTGGGTGGTACTGGGCTCTACTGCGGCTTTAAGTGCGCTTACACTGTGAAGTATATGCTTGATGTGATGTTGATGCAACCTCCTGATGATAAATAACTCACTTAGCTCGCCGGTGGGAGCATGTAATTTGGACAGACTGAAGGTACTGTCGCTCAACGTTAAGGGCCTGAACCAGCCTGTGAAGAGACAGAAGATATTAGATTATGTTAAAAGACTGAAGGGTGATATCGTTTTGCTCCAGGAGACGAAGCTTGAAGCAAAGCAGTTTTACCACCTGAGAAATAAATTTTATAATGAGGTGGTGGGTGCAGAGGCTGTGAATAAAAAGAATGGTGTCCTGATACTTGTTGCGAAGAAATCTAAGGTGGAGGTTTTATCGTCTGAAGTTAGTGCAGATGGCAGATGGGTCACGGCCAAGATGAGTAAGGATAATACAGAGTTCTATGTCACTAGCGTGTACGCACCCAACACTAGCGATCTGGTCTTTTGGGACAAACTGAATAAACACCTTGAAACTATTCCGGATAATGCGTTGCACATAGTAGCTGGGGATTTCAATCTTCCAATGGATGCAATTTTAGATAGAGATTCACGCTGCATCTTTAAATCAACGAAAGCTCATAAAGCTTTTCTTAGTATGTGTAAGCGCTTCCACTTGGTAGATACATGGCGGCTCCAGAATCCCACGGAGAGGGATTATACTTTCTATTCTCCACCACACGACTCATATTCCCGGATTGACTTCCTCCTTATCACACAGAATGGCGTTCCTAGATTAGACTCTACAACCATTGAGCCCCGGGTATTATTGGATCATTCGTGCATTTCATTAACAATCACGAATGTTAAACCATCCTCTCGTCAGACAGCTTGGAGGTTGAATGATGAAATCCTAACTAGTGACAAGCACCGGGCCACAGTCCAGGAGGCGATATCATCCTACCTTCAGATTAATAAACAAGGGGACACGTCCGATCTCATTAGGTGGGAGGCGCTGAAAAGTACTATAAGGGGAGTGTGTATCAAAATTAGGTCAGAGATGAATAAATCTTATAATGAGAAGTTGGAGGCTTTGGAGATGGACATTAGGAATCTAGAGATTAAACATCTAAAAGATAGGGATGAGATGTCTCTTGCTGCGTTGGCGAATAAAAAATATGAATATAATAAAATAGTTAGTGAGAGAGCGGGAGTCTGGCTTGACAAGGGCAGGCGATTTAAGCTTTGTGAGTCTAATAAGGCGGATAAGTCCCTCGCCTCATACTTAAAGTTCAAGGTTCAGAAGAACTCTATTAGTGTCATTAAGGACGCATCTGGGCACTCGTACTCAGATCCTGACAAAATAACGGAGGTGTTTAGAGTTTTCTATGAGGACCTCTATGCAAAAAATGAGGCGGTGGAGGAACCTAGAATTAAGGAATACTTAGATGCGTGTGATCTCCCACAACTTTCGGAGGAGGACCGGGTCAATCTTAATGGTCCAATTAGCTCTTTAGAAATAGAGGCTGCAATTAAACGCTTAAAAGTAGGGAAAGTCCCTGGCCCTGACGGATTCACTGCAAAATTTTATAAAACTTTCCCCTCCCTTTTGGTCGACCCCCTCCTACAGCTATTCCAAGGTATTAATAAATCCGGTGAAGTTAGAGGTACTTTGGCTGAGGCCATAATTGCTGTACTTCCTAAAGATGGGAAAGACCCCTCGCTACCGAAAAATTATAGACCGATCTCATTCATTAATATTGATTGCAAACTCCTGGCCATGATACTTTCCGCCCGCCTGCAGGGGGTTCTCCCGAAGTTGATTCACCCATCCCAAGCTGGTTTCCTTAAGAATCGTTTGTCCAGTGACAACACAAGAATTCTGGCACACGTACTAGAAAAGGCGAAACTCTTAGACACACCGACTGCAGCAATAACACTGGATGCTGAAAAAGCATTCGATAAGGTGGATTGGTCCTTCCTCCGGGCTGTTCTCTGTAAATTCAATCTAGGAGAGTCATTCACTAAACTGGTAATGTCCCTCTACTGCTGCCCTTCGGCGCGTGTTAGGGCTGGTGGATCCTTTTCCTCTCCCTTCCGCTTACAACAAGGCACGAGACAGGGTTGCCCCCTGTCTCCTTCACTCTTTCTGTTGGCGATTGAACCGTTCTTATATCATATAAGGCATGACCCAAATACAGCGGGTATACCGTTTGGTGATTGCACTATAAAATTAACGGCTTATGCGGACGATGTGCTGATAATGTCGGAAAGAGCGGACGAAGCGATTCCGGCCCTCATGACTGACATTGAGGATTTTTCCAGAGTATCTGGATATAAACTCAACAAAGATAAAACGGAGGTCAAACTTTTGAACAGTGTTGGGGACAAGGGGATTATTGGAGACTCTGGGCTTACATGGCAACCTCGGTGCTTTAAATATCTTGGGCTGTATTTCGATAAGGATCTGATCTCCACGCTGAGAGTAAATGAAGACTTGACCCTGAAAAAGATTTCTACATTACTAGACGGTTGGTCACCAAAGTTTCTCTCCTGGTGGGGTAGAGCAGAGACGCTTAAAATGATGTCGACTCCGTTGGTCAACTATCTGGCCAGTATGCTCCCTATGACGTTCTCTAATGCTTTTCTTACTAAGGTGGATCAGGTGTTTGGGAATTTTCTGTGGCAGGGCAAGAAGGCCAGAGTCTCTCTGAAGAAGTTACAATTAGCAAAAGATAAAGGCGGTCTCGGTCTCCCCTCCTTCAGGTGCTATCAGACAGCGTTTCTGTGCAAACAGGGCGCTCAGTGGCTGTTAAAATCCCCTACATACACACCACTATGGATAAATATTGAAGAGGCACTGGTGGATCACGCGCCTTTGGAGGCCCTCCTTACGATGGACCTGTCACACCTTCCTCACTCTAAGTACATCATGCTTAATACTAGAAGGGCCTTACTTAGACTCGACCAAACACATAAAACAAACTTGACATTCGCCAGATCTTCGTATATGTCCCTGTGGAGGAATGCACATCTTAAGCTTAAGGGTAGTAGTATATTCTGGGAGTCATGGTCCAAGAAGGGCATTAACTTGGTGAAGGACTTGTATGATGATGGGGTTCCCCTGCCATTCTCGACCTTACAGCATAGGCATGATCTTATCCCGATGGATTTTTATGATTTCCTAAAACTTAAATCGATTCTGACAGCGAACAGCTTCTCTCCTTATGTCCCTTGGCTTATACAGCATGTCCCACGATTAATACATGATGGCCACTTTGTGTCGAAGGTATATAAATTGTTGTTGCCCCTACCCATGAAAAAACACAAAAGAGTGGAAAGCGTATGGGAAGTGGAGCCAAATCTATCAGGCATATCCTTTGACTGGGAGGTGATTCATAAGTTAGCTCTTACACATAAAGTCTCACCCATTCTATTCCAGACGAAATATATGCTTCTCAACAGGGCCTATTGGACGCCCGACAGGCTTTTCAGATGTAAATTAAGAGATTCCCCTGTGTGCTGGAATTGTCAGTCAGGTACTGGGGATCTTGCACATATGCTTTTCTCCTGTTCTTCATTAGGGGATTATTGGGGGAGGATATTCGATTGCATTTCCCATGTTTTCAAGATAAAACCTATACAGGAATTTGTTTACGTCATTCTGGGGGCACTGGACCCGCAAATAACAACTGACCAAGATCGCCAGCTGATGGACTTAATGTTAACAATGGCATGTAAAGTGATTCTTTGCAAATGGAAAAATGCGTCTGAAGTGAGCTTTAAAATCTGGCAGGAATGGTTATCTTTCCTGAGGGGGTCTAGTAATCCGGCGCTTCAGGCCTCTACCTGGAGCCCTTCAAACAAAAAGCTTTGGAGATCATTGGATGCATCCTCCTTTCATTACGAACCACCCTGAGAGGTATACTTTGTCTGTCCCCTCTGCGTGGGGTTGTGGTTGGGTGAGGTGTGACTGACCCATCGAGTCCCGGGGCGCTGCGCGCCACACATGAAGCAATGTAATGGGAATGTACCTGTATTTGTTGATGCGAGCTGGATTGGGGTTTTATTCTTCATTTATTGTCTTGTCACTCATTTTAATTTTTTTGTATTTGTACATATGACATGACTATTTTGATCTTTCTGCACGGAAGAGTTATTGTATTGTCTCTGTTTCCTTAATAAAAACAATTTGAATTAAAAAAAAAAAACTGGTTTTCAACCACAAACAGCTGTCTATTTTCAGCTTGGGTTTGTTGTTGTGTCATATCCTTGTGTGTTATATTTTCTATGGGGTGTTTATATTTTACATTTCCTACAACAGCATACAAGGAGACAGGGAAGGGACACCCTCTCCGGCTGGGGTAATCATATAGCAAAATTTCCCGAAATTAAATCTTGCTGCACCTGACACTATCACTCACTGTCTTAATATGATCGCATGGATAACTTTTATTTATTTATTTATTTTTAGTATTTATAAAGCGCAACACTCATCCCATGGGATATCACGGCGCTGTAAGAAAAGAAAAGAAGACTACTGAAACTGTGCTGGGGGGTTAGTTTTTGGGAAAGAGGTGAGATTTTAATTTTTGGCGGAATTGGAGGTAGTTAGTGGTATGTCTGAGGTCAACAGGTAACTCATTCCATCTTTTAGCCGCCAAGTATGAGAAGGCGCGTCCACCAGTCCTTACTTTGTAAATGCGCTTGGGTTTCGCCAGAGCTGAGTTGTTGGATCTTAGATTCCTGTTGGGGATATAAAATTCAATTTTCTCTTGAAGGATAATGGGGCCTGTTTTATGAAGGGCTCTGTGCGCATGGCAAAGTAATTTGAAGGTGGCCCTCTGACGCATTGGTAGCCAGTGAAGTTTTTTTAGGCATGCAGAGGCCGAATCTCGCTTGCCTTTGTTACAGACCAGTTTAGCCGCCTGGTTTTGCAGGACCTGTAGGCGGGAGAACAGTTGCTCGTTCATCCCGTCGAGCAGGGCATTGCCGTAATCCAGGCGGCTAACCAGGAGGGCCTGGGTGATTGTGCGTCGACAGTCCAAAGGTATCCAGGAGAAAATTTTTGCCAAGAGTTTGAGAATTGCAAAACCTTTGCCCCAGAGTATGCGGATGTGGTCTTTCATGGACAGGGCGTCGTCCATCATGATGCCAAGATTTCTGGCATACTGTTTCGGGACGGGGGCTGATCCCAGAGACGGTGGCCACCACGTGTCGTTCCATGAGAGTTTGGCTCCTCCGAACAGTAGTATCTCCGATTTTCCGGCATTTAATTTTAGGCAGTGGTTGCGCATCCATTCTGCCATTTCGGAGAGACAGCTGTGTAGTTTTTTCTTAGTTGTTTCCGACCCTTCCATTGTCACCATCAGCTGAGTGTCATCGGCATAGGAACATATGCCGATGCCCCACTTTCTTCCAATGTCAGCCAGAGATGAAACGTAGACATTAAAGAGAGTGGGGCTTAGTGAGGCTTAGTGAAGCTTAGTGAGGCCAAAATGGCCATTTCGTGTCCAAAACACCTTCTGGGCACAGATCCGACTAGAAGCTTCATGAACTCCTTCCCTTCAGTCAGAAACGGAAGACCCTCTACGTAAGAGAACTCCTCATGCTATAGCAGCCACTTCAACTGCTTTCCCCCTCCCAACACAGTGAAGAGAACCTTCTCCGCTGTAGGCAGTCTTTTTTGCCTTCACTTGGTACCGCTCTTATACTACATAGTGCTTCACTATAAAGCAAGGTTTACACTCCGGGGAGATCCAGGCATACATACATTCACACACACATACATACATACACACATTACATATAGATGATAGATAGATAGATGCATTCATATAAACAAATAAACATACATCCATGCATACATACACACACACAAATACACATCCATACATACACACACAAATGTATACATACATACACATGCACATAAACACACATCCATACACACATGCATACATAAATTCACACATGCATTCATACACACATACATACACATGCACATACATGCACCCACACATACACATGCACACTCATACATGTATACATACATACATACATACATGCATACATACATATCTACATGTAAACATCCATCCATACACCCATGCATACATAAATACATACTCACATACATACATGAACACATACATACAGTTACATACACTAATACATACATTCACACATACACACATAAATACATACACACATACATACATGAACACAGACATACACACAGTTACGTACACATATACATACACAAATGCATACATGCAAGTGCGTGACTGGCCGAGTGTGAGGTTTTGGGAGTTGTTATACTTACACAGAAGCCTAGAAGTAGGACACCGTTCTATGGGAACAAGGTAAAGATAGAAAAGTGACATGCAAAAAGATGTCACATCCCTAACCTCACCCTTTTAAATGTAAATTCTTGCCTCGGTAAGGCCATGCACCCCTTCTCCTGTGCAGACGTATAACAACAAAGGAAGCCATTTCTAATCTCAGGTCAGCAGGTGTAATCAGCTGTGTTGTGTCAAAGTGCCTCTTAGCGCTGGACTTTTCCAGGAATACCACAATACATGATGGGAGCAGATGTATGTGGTTCTCTATTGGAAAAAGCATATCACCACTGCTAAAGTTACTTTTGCTAATGTACATGTGGGTGAGCCAACAAATTAACAGGGAGAGCTGAGCAGAACCGAGCCAAGAGGCTAGCTCAAACCTTACAGCCTGTGCATGAGCCGTGCTCTGAAAATATTTGCTATGCAAATAATACAATAAACATCACATAAAATATGATAAAGTCTCTTCAAATGTTTATTTTATTTATTTAACATGTTGAAGCTTTAACATTAATAGGGCACATCATAGCACTGCAGCAAGAAGTACTTACTAAAAGTGATAGTTTTATACAACTGGTAGTCTGAACTCACATATTTGAATGTGCTTTAATATGTGACAATGAAGAAAAAGGAGTTATAATAAAATTAAAAACTTGAGCGTAAGATCACAACATTTATGTAGGAAACCGCTTTTTATCCAGGCTTACTGGCTTAATTTTGTAGAAATCAGCCAGTAAATGGGTACCTATTTGTCTTTGCTTATGTTAAGGCTTTATTTGTACCTGAGCATCTTTTGAATTCACGGTCCAAAGGTATTGGAGCACCAGTTACATTACATAAGGTCACATACATTCTTTATAGGCAGAGGGAGATTTAGTGATTTGCCCAGAATCACAAGATGTTGCTCCAATGCTGGAATCCATACCTGGTTCCCCACTTTTACGTTCTGCAGCACTGGGTAGAGAGAGGAAGGCAGCCAGAAGCCACGTGAAAGCTTGACTTTTTATGGGCTCAAGGTTCCAACAGAATCTAGAGCTGAACCAGAGCCAGGCTTCAGGCTCGAGCCTGGCTCGAGGTCTCAGTCGCTCGCCTACTTCTAGTATCATTTGTGTTTATTTGAGGTAACATGCAACTGTTCACGTGCGATTCATTGTTACTCCCCTATGAATTCGTCACAAACAAGGCCAGCTGTTGAGCCCATTACTAGGGCGAAACCGGCCCTGGGTTGCTTGTGTTCCGGCTCATTGAGGACCTGGATTTTAAACTACTTGTCATGTCTTAAACTCCCCTTTTATTACAGATAAGTCACCCCTAGGGAAGGCCCTTGGTAACCCAAAGTGCAGGGCGCAATGTAAGTAAAAGGTAGGACATGTACTTTTATGTTTTACATGTCCTAGTTGTGACAAACAGCCTGTTTCGTTTTTCACTACTATGAGGCCTCCTCCTCTCATAGGCTAGCATTGGGAATTCCTTAATACACTTTTAAGCTGTAATTCCTGATCAGAGAGAAGTGGCTTTTTCATCATTCAAATGTTTGGAATTGTCTTCATAAATCCTCTTTATTGGCGAAGTTGAATTTAACATGAATGTTTAAGAAATGCCACTTTTAGAATGTGGACATTTCTCTACTGTTAACTCTTTTCTGCCTTACAGCCTAGCCCGTCTCCAATACACGTCTGGGTTGGGGGACAGCTACCCTTTGTGCATTCCCGCTAGACAGCCACAAACACAGGAAGATGAGGCTCATCTGCATTCTGAGCAATCCTATGCATTTATTTGCATTCTGATGGGTCTTCCAGGGCAGGGAGGAATGGGAGGTGCTGACACTTACATTTCAATAGGTAGTGCTTTTCTGCTTGTTGCCCTACTGCCTGCTGCTGCCTGTTGCTCCCTTACTCTGCTGAATGAGAGCTGGTCTCTGCCTTCTCTCCAAGTAATCTCTAAGGGCTTGCTGGCTTGCTTACTGTTTCTGAAGTCTCAGGGACACAAAAGACTTCCTATAATCCTGCTGGCGCTTCTGGACTCTGTCTTCTGGGACTCCTACCCTTGCCTGAGATGCCCCTTCCAAGTTCTGGGCCTCAGAACTGGGTTCTGAAGCTATTTTGCTACAAAATTGACACATTGTTACTAATGCGCCAATCAGAATGCTCAGGCCGAACCGAAGAAAGCACTGCGCTGCTCGATGACGATGCAGTGCCGATCTGAGGTCTCAACCCCGAGGCATGACTTCGACGCATCACCCCAACTACAAGGTTCAACGATGATGCCGCACCAATCCAAAGTCCCACTGTGAGGCTTGATTGTGATGTATTTACCAGCTTGCGTGAATCGGAACTGACGCAGTGTCTTCACTGCGTGGAGAAGATCGACTCATGTCCCTGCTTGTTACCAGGAAAGGTACTTTGTTCACAGGAACCTGCATGTGTCCTGCAGCCGGCTTCCACCTTCATGTGGTCAGCCCGTACTTTGACTTTCTCCCGATCCAGTGCGACCTACACAACCTTTTTAGCGGCACTTGCTTTTAACCGCTTTACTGCATTTATTTCTTTAAAATTCATTATCTCAACTTCTACACACTGGATTTTTGTCATTTTTGTCTTATTCTGTTCAAGATATAATAAATGATTTTTCTAATCTGGTGTGGAGTCTTTTGGGGTGTATTTACTGTGTTCTTTGAGTTATTGTACAAATATTTTAAACATCGCCTTCTAAGATAAGCCGGCCTGCTCTGTGCCAAGCTATCAGAGGGGGGAGCACAGGATTGTACTGTGACTTACCTCAACTAGGATTGTGGTCTCTACTTAGAAAGGATGCAGACATCTGCCAACTAGAGGCCCAGTTTCTTACAGGATTCTTGTTTAAAATGTTCATAAACTATTTTCAATCATTCACCACTAGATGGTAATGTTATACAATAAATGTTTCATGCTCTAATATCCATACTGCATACATTTGTTATTGCTTGATTCATTATGAATTGTGTACATCAGGAAAGAGATAAGATGTCATTAGTGATCGAGTATACACAAACCCGACATTTTAAGCAAATCCCACAGAATAGAATTTTCCAAGTTTAGGAACCCTAAATCGTCGTTTCCAGACCAGGAGAATAGGGAAGTGAAACAAAACAAAGTTCTGAATTTAAATTTTGATCCTGGATTTTCAGAATTCACTGGATAAATGTTCAGATTATCCAAACTCGGGAGGTTTTTGTATTTAATTTAGCAATGACGCCAATGGGAGATTTAGAGAAATCGTGAATTATGCAGTACATTTTGTGCGATATCCCCAGTTATTGGTTCAAGGCTGAAACGTTAGGAATGCCTGCAAAAAAACGTGCCATGACCCCCCGTCGTGTGTGGCAGCTCGGGGATGAGACACCTTCCCGGGCAAAAAAGCAGCCGCACCCGAGCACTTCACAGGTCTTTAAAAGACCATTTGCATGTTAATGAGGCCTCGCTGTTGTTTCACCCCTTCTAAGAGCCCCTGCAGCTCCACTCTGCCTATTGCCTAAAGTTCAGCCCCCCCCCCCCGAAATTTTTGCTCAGCCCCCCCCCCCGAAATTTGGCTCTAGTTGCGCCTCTGACCCACACTGTCGAAAGCCACTGAGAGCGCTGGAAGACGAAGTAACGTGGCGTCTTCAGCATCATCTGCCCACAGCGTGTCCCACACTGCCACCCTGTGGACAGCAGAAACTTTAATAATTCATGCAAAACCTGAACCAAGAACCCATTGCCATGACTGAAGGCACAGAGAGGCTGAGTGCAAGTCATGGCAGAAGACGGTGGTGTGCCCTGCAGACTCCAGGAGCATAGAGATGGGGCTTAAGGCGTAAATGATGGCTGTGCCCTGCAGATTCCAGGAGCATAGAGATGGGGCTCAAGGCATAACTGAAGGCTGTGCCCTGCAGGCACCAGAAGCGGGGAGACTGGGATCCAGGCTTGGCCTGAGGGCTTGTCTTGGAGACTCTGGGAGCATGGTGGATGGACGCAGGACACAACCGAACACTGTGCCGTGCACACTCCAGGACCAGGGAGACTAGAGACAAGGCACAACCGAACACTGTGCCGTGCACACTCCAGGACCAGGGAGACTGGAGACAAGGCACAACCGAACACTGTGCCGTGCACACTCCAGAACCAGGGAGACTGGAGACAAGGCACCAAACAGGGCACCATGCACACTCCAGGACCAGGGAGACTAGAGACAAGGCACAACGGAAGACTGCACCATGCACACTCCTGGACCAGTGAGACTAGAGACAAGGCACAACCGAACACTGTGCCGTGCACACTCCAGAACCAGGGAGACTGGAGACAAGGCACCAAACAGGGCACCATGCACACTCCAGGACCAGGGAGACTAGAGACAAGGCACAACGGAAGACTGCACCATGCACACTCCTGGACCAGTGAGACTAGAGACATGGCACAACTGAAGACTGCACCATGCACACTCCAGGACCAGGGAGACTAGAGACAAGGCACGACCGAAAGCTGCACCATGCTATCTCCAGGACCAGGGAGACTGGAGACGAGGCACGACTGAAGACTGTACCATGCACACTCCAGGACCAGGGAGACTAGAGACAAGGCACAACGGAAGACTGCACCATGCACACTCCTGGACCAGTGAGACTAGAGACAAGGCACAACTGAAGACTGCACCATGCTATCTCCAGGACCAGGGAGACTGGAGACGAGGCACGACTGAAGACTGTACCATGCACACTCCAGGACCAGGGAGACTAGAGACAAGGCACGACCGAAAGCTGCACCATGCTATCTCCAGGACCAGGGAGACTGGAGACGAGGCACGACTGAAGACTGTACCATGCACACTCCTGGATCAAGGAGACTAGAGACAAGGCACAACTGAAGACTGCACCATGCACACTCCAGGACCAGGGAGACTAGAGACTATGGCACAACCGAACACTGTGCCGTACACACTTGAAGACTAGGGAGACTAGATACAAGGCACAACCGAACACTGCCATGTGCACTCCAGGAGCAGGGAGACAAGAGACAAGGCACAACCGAACGCTGCACCATACACACTCCTGGTCCAGGGAGACTTGAGACAAGACACAACCGAACACTGTACCATACACACTCCAGGAGCAGGGAGACTAGAGACAAGGCACAACCCAAGACTGCACCATGCACACTCCAGGACCAGGGAGACTAGAGACAAGGCACAACTGAAGACTGTGCCAAACACACTCCAGGACCAGGGAGACTAGAGACAAGGCACGACTGAAAGCCACACCATGCGCTCTCCAGGACCAGGGAGACTGGAGACGAGGCACGACTGAAGACTGTACCATGCACACTCCTGGACCAAGGAGACTAGAGACAAGGCTCAACAGAAGACTGCACCATGCGCTCTCCAGGACCAGGGAGACTGGAGACGAGGCACGACTGAAGACTGTACCATGCACACTCCAGGACCAGGGAGACTAGAGACAAGGCACGACCGAAAGCTGCACCATGCGCTCTCCAGGACCAGGGAGACTGGAGACGAGGCACGACTGAAGACTGTACCATGCACACTCCTGGATCAAGGAGACTAGAGACAAGGCTCAACAGAAGACTGCACCATGCACACTCCAGGACCAGGGACACTAGAGACTATGGCACAACCGAGCACTGTGCCGTACACACTCGAAGACTAGGGAGACTAGATACAAGGCACAACCGAACACTGCCATGTGCACTCCAGGAGCAGGGAGACAAGAGACAAGGCACAACCGAATGCTGCACCATACACACTCCTGGTCCAGGGAGACTTGAGACAAGGCACAACCGAACACTGTACCATACACACTCCAGGAGCAGGGAGACTAGAGACAAGGCACAACCCAAGGCTGCACCATGCACACTCCAGGACCAGGGAGACTAGAGACAAGGCACAAATGAAGACTGTACCAGGCACACTCCTGGACCAGGGAGACTAGAGATAAGGCACAACCGAAGACTGTACCATGCACACTCCTGGACCAGGGAGACTAGAGACAAGGCACAACCGAACACTGTACCATGCGCACTCAAGGACCAGGGAGACTAGAGACAAGGCACGACCGAACGCTGCACCATGCGCTCTCCAGGACCAGGGAGACTAGAGATGAGGCACAACTGAAGACTGTACCATGCACACTTCTTGACCAGGGAGACTGGAGACAAGGCAACGGACACTGCACCATGCACACTCCTGGACCAGTGAGACTAGAGACATGGCACAACTGAAGACTGCACCATGCACACTCCAGGACCAGGGAGACTAGAGACAAGGCACGACCGAAAGCTGCACCATGCTATCTCCAGGACCAGGGAGACTGGAGACGAGGCACGACTGAAGACTGTACCATGCACACTCCTGGATCAAGGAGACTAGAGACAAGGCTCAACAGAAGACTGCACCATGCACACTCCAGGACCAGGGACACTAGAGACTATGGCACAACCGAACACTGTGCCGTACACACTCGAAGACTAGGGAGACTAGAGACAAGGCACAACCGAACACTGCCATGTGCACTCCAGGAGCAGGGAGACAAGAGACAAGGCACAACCGAATGCTGCACCATACACACTCCTGGTCCAGGGAGACTTGAGACAAGACACAACCGAACACTGTACCATACACACTCCAGGAGCAGGGAGACTAGAGACAAGGCACAACCCAAGGCTGCACCATGCACACTCCAGGACCAGGGAGACTAGAGACAAGGCACAAATGAAGACTGTACCAGGCACACTCCTGGACCAGGGAGACTAGAGATAAGGCACAACCGAAGACTGTACCATGCACACTCCTGGACCAGGGAGACTAGAGACAAGGCACAACCGAACACTGTACCATGTGCACTCAAGGACCAGGGAGACTAGAGACAAGGCACGACCGAACGCTGCACCATGCGCTCTCCAGGACCAGGGAGACTAGAGATGAGGCACAACTGAAGACTGTACCATGCACACTTCTTGACCAGGGAGACTGGAGACAAGGCAACGGACACTGCACCATGCACACTCCATGAACAGGGAGACTAGAGACAAGGCGCAACCAAAGACTGTACCATGCACACTCCTGGACCAGGGAGACTAGAAACAAGGGACAACTGAAAACTGGACCATGCACACTCCAGGACCAGGGTGACTAGAGATAAGGCACAACCGAAGACTGTACCATGCACACTCCTGGACCAGGAAGCCTAGAGACAAGGCACATCCGAAAACTGTACCATGCACACTCCAGGACCAGGGAGACTAGAGACAAGGCACAACCGAAGACTGTACCATGCACACTCCTGGACCAGGAAGCCTAGAGACAAGGCACAACTGAAGACTGTACCATGCACACTCCAGGACCAGGGAGACAAGAGACAAGGCACAACCAAAGACAGTGCCAAGCACACTCCAGGACCAGGGAGACAAGTTACAACCAAAGACTGTGCCAAGCGCCCTCCAGGAGCAGGGAGACTAGAGACAAGGCACAACCGAAGATTGCACCATGCACACTCCAGGACCAGGGAGACAAGAGACAAGGCACAACCAAAGACTGTGCCAAGCACACTCCAGGAGCAGGGAGACTAGAGACAAGGCACAACCGAATGCTGCACCATGCGCTCTCCAGGATCAGAGAGACTAGAGACAAGGCACAAATGAAGACTGTACCATGCACACTCCTGGACCAGGAAGACTAGAGACAAGGCACAACTGAAGACTGTACCATGCACATTCCTGGACCAGGGAGACTAGAGATAAGGCACAACCAAAGACTGTACCATGCACACTCCTGGACCAGGGAGACTAGAGACAAGGCACAACCGAACACTGTACCATGCGCACTCAAGGACCAGGGAGACTAGAGACAAGGCACGACCAAACACTGCACCATGCGCTCTCCAGGACCAGGGAGACTAGAGACGAGGCACAACTGAAGACTGTACCATGCACACTTCTTGACCAGGGAGACTGGAGACAAGGCAACGAACACTGCACAATGCACACTCCATGAACAGGGAGACTAAAAACAAGGCACTGAACACTGCACCATGCACACTCCAGGACCAGGGAGACTAGAGACAAGGCACAACCGAACACTGTGCCGTGCACACTCCTGGACCAGGGAGACTAGAGACAGAACACAACTGAACGCTTCGCCATTCACACTCCAGGACCTGGGAGACAAGAGACAAGGCACAACCAAAGACTGTACCATGCACACTCCTGGACCAGGGAGACTAGAAACAAGGGACAACTGAAGACTGTACCATGCACACTCCAGGACCAGGGAGACTAGAGATAAGGCACAACCGAAGACTGTACCATATACACTCCTGGACCAGGAAGCCTAGAGACAAGGCACAACCGAAGACTGTACCATGCACACTCCAGGACCAGGGAGACTAGAGACAAGGCACAACCGAAGACTGTACCATGCACACTCCAGGACCAGGGAGACAAGAGACAAGGCACAACCAAAGACAGTGCCAAGCACACTCCAGGACCAGGGAGACAAGTTACAACCAAAGACTGTGCCAAGCGCCCTCCAGGAGCAGGGAGACTAGAGACAAGGCACAACCGAAGATTGCACCATGCACACTCCAGGACCAGGGAGACAAGGCACAACCAAAGACTGTGCCAAGCACACTCCAGGAGCAGGGAGACTAGAGACAAGGCACAACCGAATGCTGCACCATGCACTCTCCAGGACCAGAGAGACTAGAGACAAGGCACAACTGAAGACTGTGCCATGCACACTCCAGGGCCAGTAAGACTAGAGACAAGGCACGACCGAACACTGTGCCATGCACACCCCAGGACCAGGGAGACTGGAAACAAGGCACCGAACACTGCACCATGCACACTTCAGGACCAGGGAGACTAGAAACAAGGCACTTAACACTGCACCATGCGCACTCGAGGACCAGGGAGACTAGTGACAAGGCACAACTGAAGACTGCATCATGCACACTCCAGGACCAGGGTGACAAAAGACAAGGCACATCCAAAGACAGAGTCATGCACACTGTGCCATGCACACTCCATGGCCAGTGAGCCTAGAGACAAGGCACGACCGAACACTGTGCCATGCACACTCCAGGACCAGGAAGCCTAGAGACAATGCACAACCGAATACTGCATCATGCACACTCCAGGACCAGAGAGACTGGAGACAAGGCAAAACCGAAGACTGCGCCATGCACAATCCAGGACCAGGGAGACTAGAGACAAGGCTCAGCCATCTCTATGCTCTGAAGACTGTACCCTGCAGACACCAGAAGTGGGTATATGGGGCACAAGGCATAGCCTGAGACTTGTCTTGCAGAGTCTGGGAGCATGGTGGCTGGTCGTATAACACAGCCAAAGACTGTGCCATGCACACCCCAAGGCTAGGGAGTCTAGAAAAATGGGATAACTGAAGGCTGAACTCTGCAGGCTTCAGGAGCAGGTTCCCAGGGTGCAAGGCACCACTGAGGGTATGCCCTGAAGACTCCGGGGACAGGAAGACTGGAGGCAATCCATGGATAAAAGCTGTGCCCGGCAGGCTTCAGGAACAGGGAGAAAGGGGGCAAAGCATGGCCGAAGGGCTGTGGTCTTCAGACTCCAAGAACACTAAAACTACATGCAAGTCTTGGCAGAAGGGTGTAGTATGTAGGCTCCAGGAACAGTAAAACTGGATGCAAGGCGTGGCCGAAGGGTGTGGTTGCAGGCTCCAGGAACAGTAAAACTAGATGCAAGTCATGGTCGAAGGGTGTGGTCGGCAGGCTCCAGAAACAGTAAAACTAGGTGCAAGGCATGGCCGAAGGGTGTGGTCTGCAGGCTCCAGGAACAGTAAAACTGGATGCAAGTAATGGCTGAAGGGTGTGGTCTGCAGGCTCCAGGAACAGTAAAACTAGATGCAAGGCATGTCCAAAGGGTGTGGTCTGCAGGCTCCAGGAACAGTAAAACTGGATGCAAGTAATGGCTGAAGGGTGAGGTCTGCAGGCTCCAGGAACAGTAAAACTAGGTGCAAGGCATGTCCAAAGGGTGTGGTCTGCAGGCTCCAGGAACAGTAAAACTAGGTGCAAGGCATGGCCGAGGGCTTTGGTCTGCAGGCTCCAGGAACAGTAAAACTAGATGCAAGGCATGGCCGAAGGGTGTGGTCTGCAGGCTCCAGCAACAGTAAAACTAGATGCAAGGCATGGCCAAAGGTTGTGGTCTGCAGGCTCCAGGAACAGTAAAACTAGGTGCAAGGCATGGCCGAAGGGTGTGGTCTGCAGGCTCCAGGAACAATAAAAATAGGTGCAAGGCATGGCCGAAGGGTGTGGTCTGCAGGCTCCAGGAACAGTAAAACTAGGTGCAAGGCATGGCCGAAGGGTGTGGTCTGCAGGCTCCAGGAACAATAAAAATAGGTGCAAGGCATGGCCGAAGGGTGTGGTCTGCAGGCTCCAGGAACAGTAAAACTAGATGCAAGGCATGGATGAAGGGTGGGGTCTGCAGGCTCCAGGAACAGTAAAACTAGATGCAAGGCATGGATGAAGGGTGTGGTTGCAGGCTCCAGGAACATTAAAACTAGATGCAAGGCATGGATGAAGAGTGTGGTCTGCAGGCTCCAGGAACAGTAAAACTAGGTGCAAGGCATGGCCGAAGGGTGTGGTTGCAGGCTCCAGGAACATTAAAACTAGATGCAAGGCATGGATGAAGGGTGTGGTCTGCAGGCTCCAGGAACAGTAAAACTAGGTGCAAGGCATGGCCGAGGGCTTTGGTCTGCAGGCTCCAGGAACAGTAAAACTAGATGCAAGGCATGGCCGAAGGGTGTGGTTGCAGGCTCCAGGAACATTAAAACTAGATGCAAGGCACGACCGAGGGGTGTGGTCTGCAGGCTCCAGGAACAATAAAACTAGGTGCAAGGCATGGCCGAAGGGTGTGGTCTGCAGGCTCCAGGAACAGTAAAACTAGGTGCAAGGCATGGCCGAAGGGTGTGGTTGCAGGCTCCAGGAACATTATAATTAGGTGCAAGGCATGGCCGAAGGGTGTGGTCTGCAGGCTCCAGGACCAGTAAAACTAGGTGCAAGGCATGGCCGAAGGGTGTGGTCTGCAGACTCCAGGAACAGTAAAACTAGATGCAAGGCATGGCCGAATGGTGTAGTCTGCAGGCTCCAGGAACAGTAAAACTAGATGCAAGTCATGGCCGAAGGGTGTGGTCTGCAGGCTCCAGGAACCGTAAAACTAGATGCAAGGCATGTCCAAAGGGTGTGGTCTGCAGGCTCCAGGACCAGTAAAACTAGGTGCAAGGCATGGCCGAAGGGTGTGGTCTGCAGACTCCAGGAACAGTAAAACTAGATGCAAGGCATGGCCGAATGGTGTAGTCTGCAGGCTCCAGGAACAGTGAAACTAGTTGCAAGTCATGACCGAAGGGTGTGGTCTGCAGGCTTCAGGAACCGTAAAACTATGTGCAAGGCATGGCCGAAGGGTGTGGTCTGCAGGCTCCAGGAACAATAAAACTAGATGCAAGTAATGGTCGAAGGTTGTGGTCTGCAGGCACCAAGACCAGTAAAACTAGATGCACGGCATGGCCGAAGCGTGTGGTCTGCAGGGTCCAGGAACAGTAAAACTAGGTGCAAGTAATGGTCGAAGGTTGTGGTCTGCAGGCACCAGGAACAGTGAAACTAGATGCAAGGCATGGCCGTGGGCTGTGGTCTGCAGGCTCCAGGAACAGTAAAACTAGGTGCAGGTCATGGCTGAAGGGTGTGGTCTGCAGGCTCCAAGAAAAGGGAACCTGGGCGCATGGCATCACCGAAGGCTGTGCCCTCCAGCCTCCAGGAACATGGCTTCTAGGTGAAGATTGAAATGGTCGTCTGAGTTGTTCCCATTGGAGCAGGACCAAGTTTAATTTGCATATGGCTAGGTCTAATCTGAGGTTGTATAGTGAGCAATAAAATGATGGGCTGGAATGCTACGATTACCAACAATCAACTCTTTGCAAACATTCCTTCCATCACCTTGTGTGTGTTTGATGTGTTATGTGATGTCATCAGTGATGCAGTTTGTAATCTCATCTGTGCCATCATGTGTGAGGCCCCGTGTAGATGGATTATGGGGCCAGTTGTGGAAGGGCAGTTCATCGTGGCTGGCACACTTCCGTGTTTAGTGGTTGGGCTGTGAACACGTCCCTTTAACAGAGTTTTGTTTTTGGGGGGCTGGGGTGGAATGGGGACTCACTCTCTCCATCATTAGTGCAGACATGATATAATCCAGGAAGTGCCGGGATGG
Source organism: Triturus cristatus (assembly GCF_964204655.1). NCBI lineage: Eukaryota > Metazoa > Chordata > Amphibia > Caudata > Salamandridae > Triturus > Triturus cristatus. The sequence continues at coordinate 58,411,887 of NC_140590.1, forward strand.
TCCCAGCTGAGCCTTTAATGGCTTTTCCAATTCTCCTGGCGCGTGAGCCACTCCTGATAAGGAGCGTCATTAAATTGGATTCAGCTCCGGCACGTGACAGGCAGGGATTAAGGTGATCATCAGCCGATACCTGCCTCCCATCTCCTATTGATCTGTCCTCTTTCCTCGTGATCAGATTCGCTTACACATCACCATGCATCCAGCGGAGTCCTAATTATGAGTGGCCCTTAACTGTGTTTGCGCCTTCTGCAGACAGACACAATAGGGGCATATTTACAAGGAGGCGATAATAAATTATCGCTGCTTTAGCGGCCGTTTTCGGCCGAAAAGCGGCGATCATTTGATCGCCTATTTAGCAAGGTCACGCTAACGCGTGAAACCTTGCTTTAGCGTGGGGATTCCTAACGCCCAGCTTTGCATCTCTAATGAGATGCAAAGTGGGCGTTCCTGACCTGACATGATAGGTGAAATGTCGCTAAGCGACATTTCTCCTATCATCAAGCCCCACGCTATGAAGCATAGCGGCAGGAAAAGTAGCGATAACCCCTGTTATCGCTACTTTCCTTACGCCTGCTTCAGGAACTTAGCCATGATATCCTATGGAAGGTGGATATCATGGCTAAGTTTGTGAGTCCCTATCAACAAGCTAACGTGAGATTATCGCTGGGTTTCCAGCGATAATCTCACGTTAGGCAGTTAGCGTGAGGATTTTTATCGCTTTTGAGATAAGCGTTGCTAATAGCATGCTATCTCAGCGATAAAAATCCACGCTAGCCGGCGATAATTATCCTAGCGCTAAGTGCGCTTAGCGATAATTATCGCCGGTTGTTGCAGATATGCCCCATATAGAGTTAAAAAGCAGAAGAGCTAAAGAGAAGGTTATATCATTTTCTTTCATAATACATTAACTTTTGTAACAGGTAGAGAGCATTCAAACTGCACAAAAGACGTGAGTGGGGGTTGTTTTAGGAGTGCAGTAATGTTTGTGAGTTTGCTTTGTGTTGCAGCATGTTTGAAGTTGTTTTAGGAAAAAGGGCACCAAGGGTCAGAGGAAAATGTCGGGAATGGATAAAAGGTCTCCTGTTAGGTTTGGCATTTACCAAGACATTCGAATCTTACTAAAATGATATGTTTAATATACTTATAGGGGCTTTCCGCGAGCCCTCTTCAGCCATAGGCCTGCTGGTGTGTCAGTCACATCTTTGTACTGCCCTCTACAGCACAGGCATGGGCCAATGGGTCAGCCCACTTCAGTCACTGACTAACATAACGTCACTGTGAGTGAAGGAATTCTACACTTTCACGAGGTGCACATCCATACACAAAGTAGTTTCAAAACATATTTTTGCTTTTAGCCAATTTGTAAGGGCCTAAGACTCTCCCCCCCCACCCAAAAGTTTCTGCAAAAACCATGACAAAAGAAAACAAGCATTATCAATGTCAAAACACTGCCAGCTAATGCCAAACCTGTTGGATTTTACTCTGTGATGCTGTTTGGTGTATCAAGTGTCTCTAGCCACCATTCAATGGTTTTTACACCTTTTCATTATATACAAATGCATTCTTCATTTATATTAGTTTATCAGATCACTAGTCTCTGGTTTCCCACTGTGGCTTTAGCTAGTCCTTCTGTTCTCTGGGATGCCTAGTTCTCTATGTAATTGGTGTTTCCAAGAAAATCTCCCTGGTTTTTGTTACCTCTTGGATTTAGGCACACAGACGATGATCTATCTATCTATCTATCTATCTATCTATCTATCTATCTATCTATCTATCTATCTATCTATCTATCTATCTATCTATCTATCTATCTATCTATCTATCTATCTATCTATCTATCTATCTATCTATCTATCTATCTATCTGTATGTGGTGTGGTAAATCTAAAATTTACTTATGAGATAAGCTCTACAGAGGTTAATTTTTTTATACTTACGTGTATTTAACAGCATCAACAAGATCTGCACGGCACTGTATAGGAAGCTGACAGCAGGCAATGCAGTGCTGCATACTACCAGCAGCCATCCAATCAAATTAGACAATAACATCCCATATGGAGAACTATTATGCATAAAAAGGAATAGCTCTAGAGATAAAGGGGGATATTCTCAAGAACGTGCGATAATCATCGGCAAAATAAGTTAACGCAATTTTTCATATCGCCGTCTATCGTGGGAAAATAACTCCGTGTTAACGCCGTATTCCCAACATGGCGGTCACATGCGATAGTTTCCCGATAACGCGTCAAATGTCCGCGATAAAATTACTTGGACGGCGATAAAATTCTCAAGCCGAATGTGAAAAAAGTGGCGATGGGCCCAACCGGGATAAACAAATCAGCGATAAGCTGCGCCAGGCCTGCAATTCACACACGTCAGGCGGGAAAAATCACCAAAAGCAGAAAAAACCCACAAACAAAACCAAAACAACTGCGAAGCACAATGGAGGCAGCCGGAGCAAGCACAGAGGACAACCAGAACCCCACAAGCCCCACGGAGGACCAGCCTGGAACCTCGGTGTCAGGGAAGTGCAAGGAGAAGAAGAAGAAGACGCGGTTCAGTCTGCAGGAAAACAGGATCCTGATAACGGAGGTGATAGAACACCATCAACTACTGTTCATCACCTCCACTGTGTCGTTGGCAACAAAAAACGGAGTATGCCAGTCCATCGTGGACAAGGTGAATGCAGTCGGAGTGCTGAGGAGGACAATGGAAGAGGTCAAGAGGCGCTGGAATGATGTGAAGCGCAAAACCAAGCAGAAACTCGGCAACACCCAGAAGGCAGCAACACAGACTGGAGGTGGGAGTCCAGCGCCACAGGAGGAGCTGGATGACATGGAGGAAATGGTGTCCACAGTCATCAGTGTGGAGACAGTGGCAGGAGTTGGGGGACCAGACACTGCTCAACATGACCTGATACAACAGCAACAGGGTGAGTAACGACCAGGGACTGGGGGGACGGGGGTAGATGGGCACAATGGCACACAGGCACAATTAAGTTTAGCACAGTGCATACCCACAATGACTCTGGATCATGTCCCTGATTCCCTTTGCACACTGCAGCACACCTAGAAACAGCAAGTAGGCCCCCATCGACTATGTGCCCAGAGGGGGCCCTTCCCACACATCACCAATCTCATAACCAACCCATGCACATGTGCCAAACCCAGCAAAGAGACATGTCTGTGAGCCACACTGACAATGCAAGTGACACTGCATGACGAATAGCATGGCTGCAGTCAATATATCATGACATGTTGCACGCCACAACACTGAGGTGGCTGAGTGTGGACCACATCCGTAAAGGAGCAGGTCACACTCTGACACATCCACGTGCACAAACAAGCCCTGACGTCAACAACACATCTGCAGACAAACCATGCCCCAGAGTCCCAACTACCACCAAGAGCCCAATTTACCCAAGTATGCAACATCTCAGCACTGTATAAGCACAGACGTCAAAGGCACACTGCCTGAAAGGGATTGTAGTTTAGTTCCTATATCCCTGATATGCTCTGCGCATTGGAATAATATACACTATAGTTTTGACATAGGACTGAGGTCAGTATGTCTTTATCGAGTACATTAAACTTAATTACTTGTGTGTGCCAGCTAACTCAGAAGTCACTAGAAAACTTCTCGAATAATCAAGAAGGGATTAGTTTCTGACAACCGCATAAACATGACAACTTTGTTTCCTTTAGAATCGGAACAATCTCAGAATCGTGGAAACAATAGATAACAGTTTCACTCAGTCAATTGTGCATGCTTCGTTTCTACAGAGTTACACAGAAATAGATAGACGGGTGTTTCAATAAAAAGGGTTTATTGAACAGTCTTATTTCTCGTACAAGAGATATGAACTGCTACAATCGTAAGACAGAATGCGAGTATAATATGTACAGCGTTAGCAGTAAGATAAAATAATACTGCAATAGCATGGTTTGTAGCTATGACAGATATTCATAAAAATACATACATAAATAACAGAGGCTAAAATGTTAATACTCATCTGATGCTTCTAGCTAGTTCTACCCCAGTGTACCTAACCTAAGTGTAGTGCGAGGTAAGAAGTAGGTGCTATTTGTCTATAGTCTAGTTTAGCTATTTTTTCCAAGATTTGCCAAAAGTCCCTCTAGGTTCTAGTCCGCTCCATACCTTAGAATGAGTGAGGTTGGAATCTCTTTCCGAGTCTCGATCTCTAACACCCCGTGTAGTGGAGACAGGGTTTTATGTGCACACATTGCTATGTTAGCATAAGCGCTTTAGAAATTAAACGCCATCTTGCCACTTTGCTGCTTTTGCACACAACACTATAGGTAGCTGTTATTACAAGTAAAACTGCTTGCTTGCTTTTTTTTCACATAAGAAGGGTCTGTTGTTCACATCCCTAGACATGCACCGCGAACTTAGTCTGAACACTGTGTGCAGAAGCCGTCAAGGTACAATAACAATGTATCCTGTTGAATTCAGGTTTATCGGCCCACGCTCTAGACACAACAAGCACACACCTGCAAATATCTGAAACTCGGGTGCCTTTAATATTGCATTTGCATGCATGATTCAGACACTTGGAGAAAACCTTTCCAGACACAGAGAGCAGAGCTGATCCTGTGATGTGATTCACCTAAGCTGATCTTTGAGGTATGGGGTTCCCCATTCGAACCTAGAGACCTTCTATTAGTTTATAAAACTAGTTTACTAGCGAAGGGAGGGTGGTTCACAAGGTATTATAGGACCTGTTTTCCACTATCATTTTTAATATGATTTCTCCCTTCATTTTGTATGGTATTGTAACAATGCTGATGGTTTTGTTTTTAATCATTTGTCTGCTTATGTTAGCCAAAGTACTGCACCTTAGAGCACGTAGTTAAAAATCAACATTTTAAACTTCAATCAATCAATCACTCACGGCATTTGTAAAGCGCGCTACTCACCCGGGAGGGTCTCAAGGCGCTGGGGGAGGGGGGTAAGTTACTGCTCGAACAGCCAGGTCTTGAGCTGCTTCCTGAAGGAGATGGTCTTGGGTTCGCCGAAGGTGGGTGGGGAGGGAGTTCCAAGTCTTGGCTGCCAGGTAGGAGAAGGATCTTCCTCCGGCGGTGGCTCTGCGGATGCGTGGTACGGTGGCGAGGGCGTGGCTGGTCGATCGTAGCTGGCGGGTGGGCGTGTAGAAGGTCATGCGGTCGTTGAGGTACTTGGGGCCCAGGTCATGGAGAGCCTTGTGTGCGTGGGTGAGGAGTCTGAACGTGATTCTCTTGCTGACGGGGAGCCAGTGCAGGTCTCTTAGGTGTCCGGTGATGTGGCTGTGTCGGGGGATGTCCAGGATGAGTCATGCGGAGGCGTTCTGGATGCGTTGGAGTCTTTTTTGAAGTTTGGCTGTGGTTCTGGTGTAGAGGGTGTTCCCGTAGTCCAGTCGGCTGGTGACGAGTGCCTGGGTAACGGTCTTCCTGGTTTCAGTGGGGATCAATCTGAAGATCTTGCGGAGCATACGCAGGGTGTTGAAGCATGAAGATGAGACGGCGTTGACTTGTCTGGTCATCGACAGGGAGGAGTCCAGGATGAAGCCCAGGTTGCGTGCGTGGTCCGTTGGCTTGGGAGCGGTGCCCAGGGCCGGGGGCCACCAGGAGTCATCCCAGGCGGAGGGTGATGATCCCAGGATGAGGACTTTCGTCTTGTCTGAGTTCAGTTTAAGGCGGCTGTTCTTCATCCAGTCGGCGACGTCTTTCATCCCTTCGTGTAGGCTGGTTCTGGCGGTGGTGGGGTCGTTGGTGAGGGAGAGGATCAGCTGGGTGTCGTTGGCATAGGAGATGATGTTGAGGTTGTGTTGGCGTGCGATGGCTGCGAGGGGGCTCATGTAGACGTTGAAGAGGGTTGGGCTGAGTGAAGATCCTTGTGGTACGCCGCAGATGACTTCGGTGGCCTCGGATCTGAACGGGGGGAGGCGGACTCTCTGGGTTCTTCCGGCGAGGAACGAGATGATCCACTCCAGTGCTTTCTCTCGGATTCCGATGTTGCTGAGGCGTTTCACTAGGGTGCGGTGGCAGACAGTGTCGAACGCCGCAGAGAGGTCCAGGAGGATGAGGGCCGCTGTTTCCCCGTTGTCGATCAGGGTTCTGATGTCGTCGGTGGCTGTGATTAGGGCGGTCTCGGTGCTGTGGTTGGCCCGAAATCCGGACTGCGAGGGGTCGAGGGATCTGTTCGTCTCGAGGAAGGCGGCGAGCTGTCTGTTGACGGTCTTCTCGATGACTTTGGCCGGAAAAGGAAGGAGCGAGATGGGACGGTAGTTCTTGAGGTCGGTGGGGTCCGCCGTTGGTTTCTTCAGGAGGGCGGTAAGCTCGGCGTGCTTCCAGCTCTCCGGGAAGGTGGCGGTGTGGAAGGAGGAGTTGATGATGTCCCGGAGATGGGGTGCGATGACGGAGTCGGCCTTGTTGAAGACGTGGTGGGGGCAGGGGTCGGTTGGTGATCCGGAGTGGATGGAGTTCATCGTGCGGGTGGTGTCTTCGGTGCTGATCGGGGTCCAGATGCAGAGGGTGGTAGTGGCGGGCGTTGGTTCGGTGATAGGGTGCGTGGTCTGTGCGTCGAAGCTGTTGTGTATGTCGGCGATCTTGCGGTGGAAGAACGAGGCGAGTGAGTCGCAGAGGTCTTGCGAGGGAGTGATGTCGTTGTTTCCGGCGCTGGGGTTGGAGAACTCTTTGACGATGCTGAAGAGTTCCTTGCTGTCGTGGGCGTTGTTGTCCAGTCGTTCTTTGAGTGCCGACTTCTTGGTGGCGCGGATCAGCTGATGGTGTTTGCGGGTGGCGTGCTTGAGGGCGGTCCTGTTGTGTGTGGTCTGGTCGAGCCGCCAGGCTTTCTCGAGGGTGCGGCAGTTCTTCTTGGATTCCTTGAGTTCGTCGGTGAACCAGGGGGTTTTCTTGCTGCCGGGTCTGCTGGGAGGGTTCTTTAGTGGTGCGAGGTCATCGGCGCAGGCGGTCAGCCACTTGGTGAGGTTGCTGGCTGCTTCATTGGGGTCCGTTGTGCTGGTGGGGGTGTTCTGGCTGAGGGAGGCGGTGAGCTGCTCGGCGGTGATCTTGCTCCAGCTCCGGCGGGGAACCTGTTGCGGGTGGTGGTGGGTCGTAGTTCTTCTGAAGCTGAAGTGGACGCAGCTGTGGTCGGTCCAGTGGAGTCCGGTGGAGTGGCTGAAGGACATGTGCTTGCTGGATGAGAAGACGGGGTCAAGCGTGTGGCCGGCGTAGTGGGTGGGGGTGTTCACCAGTTGCTTGAGTCCGAGGTTGGCGAGGTTGTCCAGCAGGGCGGTGGTGTTTCTGTCATTGTTGTTCTCCAGGTGGAAGTTGAGGTCTACTAGGAGATGTAGTCGGCGGAGGGAAGGGCGTGCGGGCCGATGAAGTCTGCGATGTCTTCGCTGAATTGTGTGCGTGGTCCCGGGGGTCTGTAGATGAGGGTGCCTCGGAGGGTGGTCTTGGGGTCGGTGTGTATCTGGAAGTGGAGGTGTTCGGCGGCGTGAAGGTTTCGTCGGAGTTAGTCGAGATGCGGATGGTGTTCTTGTGTACGATGGCGATGCCTCCTCCCGTCTGGTTGACGCGGTCCTTCCGGGTGATCTTGTATCCGTCCGGGATGGCTATGGCGATGTCGGGCGCTGCGGAGGCGTTCATCCAGGTTTCGGTGAGGAAGGCAACGTCTCTGTTTATTCTTGTTGTGGACTGATATGAGAATAATAACGAAAAGGTGTTTCTGATTCCCACCATTCCTGAGAGTACTCTAAGTCGCTTGTTCTGGGTTGTCTAATCATTGGTAGCTTCGAGATGATACGGAGAACGAATGAGACACTGATGCTAGTCGGATAGGGGCTCTGGGTACTGAGGTGAGTTTTTTGGTACACCACAATTTACTGAGGTCCTGGTTTCCTGTGCATAGTTCTGTGCATGAGCAGAATCCCCACAACATGGCGCACCTAACGTTTTGGTCTTATGATTGAGACGCCTTAGTAGTGCTTATATTTGTCCACAACACCCTCACTCTTGTTTCCGGTTGACGGGAGTGACGGTTTAAACCTACCTAAATAGTTAATATAAAGGTCCTCTCAAGCTTGACAATTAAAAAGGTTTTGTTTTATCTTATACCCTTTTTGTGCTACGGGTTAAAATAGATTGGGCCCGATTCACAGAACTAACTTAAGACAAAATCCTAAACTTACTACCATTTTGGTATTCACAGAAGGCACTTACTCATTTTGGTATTCACAGAAGGCACTTGCTCATTTCGGTATTCACAGAAGTTAGGAGTCCTAACTTTAGGACTCCTAAATGCCTTTTGTGAATACCGAAAGTCTTAAAATTATGATTTTTCTCGGTTTAGTAGTAGTATAGTTAGGACTCCTAACTTTAGGACTCCTAAATGCCTTCTGTGAATACCGAAAGTCTTAAAATTAGGATTTTTCTCAATTTAGTAGTCCTAAATCTAAACTTAGGACTACAAAATTGAGAAAAATCCGAATTTTAAGAATTTCGGTATTCACAGAAGGCATTTAGGAGTCCTAAAGTTAGGACTCCTAACTTCTGTGAATACCGAAATGAGTAAGTGCCTTCTGTGAATACCAAAATGAGTAAGTGCCTTCTGTGAATACGAAAATGGTAGTAAGTTTAGGATTTTGTCTTAAGTTAGTTCTGTGAATCGGGCCCATTGTTTTTCTTCTCTGTGTCCATGTGGCTGAAGTAGCTATTGCAGCGCATAGTCGCGCACCTCTCAGGCGTCATTTGACGCAGTTCGGGGTGCCAGATGATGGAATGTCTATTATCTTTGTAGTGAGTGCTGATGCATCGTTCCCCTATGAGCTGTTTTACTCTTGGGTTCCTTTTCTGGAGGTGAATGCGGACGATAAGACGTTTCACGCATATACTCCTATGGCTGTTCCAGCTATTTACCAGCCATATAGGATGCAAGAGATTCCTATTTCTGCTTGACAGCATCATATTTGGTTCAGTGGCGCCCTCCCCCACACCGTCACACCGGTTTGTTTGGGTCCCTTGTCTATTCCAGGGGCCACTTGGCCAGTCTTGGCCGGGTTTACACCGCATCCACGATATTTGCTAGCCCCGCTGGTTGACTTACGTCAACTCCACACCGCCTTGATTGCGGTGCATAGGGCTTAAGTGCAATACGTCTCACGCAATGTCCAGGTGGGGACACCTGTGGTTGCGGCGCAACCAGCTGGCCCAGCCGGGATTACTATTAGTCCCGTCATGGTTAATTCGGTAATGGGCAAGCGTCCCCAGAATAAGGACAATATACCTTATTGGCTTGCTGAGAAATTTGACCAGCTGGAAGCAGTATTTCCAAATTCTACTCCTGTGGAAAAACACAGGATTCTTACCCTTAGTTTGCAGAAAGACTTGGTCCCAGAGGTAACTGATTGTGAGAACTGGGGTAAAGTGTTTGTAGCAGTCTACTCAAAGTGCTTCGGCACACCGCCTATGACTGTACTGCCCTCCGTGATCAAGCGTGTTCAGGATCAGCACGGTCCGGAGGCGGTGGTTGAGTTAGGAATGAATCTTGTTGGCGTGTTTGACGTAGTTGCTGATCTCATCCTTGCTAACGTCAAGGGAGATGCGGTTAACTTTCAAGTGTCGAATGAGCTGCACCTCGTCGCCGACGTCGATAAACCCCGGCAGTTACCGAAAATTATTGCAGAGTCTTATAAGACCATTGGCCGCAATAGTTTGGGCGTGAAGCCTTTTGCTAAAACAGCAGTGCAACCCCAAACGCAAACGGTTACGTCTACTAGAGACGACCGTCCAGCTTTTCCTAAACAAAATTGGAAAACTAAGAAACAGGGGAAGTAGCAGCAGAAACAGGGGTCTCGTCAATCGTCACCAGTACAAGTGACTGCTGAACGCACTTATGAATTGTGTGATCGCACTAGAATTAGGTCTACTGATAGATTTCAGGTTCCTGAACAACGTCTTCCTCGTTCTTCACAGGAAACATCGGTCTCACAGTCCGGTGGAGGAGAACGTGGCAAAGGTCGGGGTGCCCCACAAGGACGTGAGCAGCCCCGCCCGGCTGACGGTAAAGGCAAGCAGGAAGAGTTTGCACATCAATGACCCCCGTTTCAGAAAAAGAAGGTTGCTGCACTAACAGCGAGGTATGCCACAGATAGCAAGAACGCAGCTTCGGAACCTGACATGGGCACTAACGCTGCTAGACAGCGCAGCGAAGGTTACAATAGTGCGTCAAGCACTGCGTCCATATTTGAAGGCAACAGCAACTGACACATTTATCACTGTGGAAACTGCTGACACTAGAGTGGCTCCCCCTGACAGACTATATGACATAGTCCTTTTAATAGAAGGTGACATACAACGTACTATAAAAGGGATTTTTTGGGAAAATCTGACCTCTACATATGACATTTTGCTAGCAGAGGCGGACTGGCCCCCAGCCTTCGTTTTGGCCGCTCCTCGAGGGGAGGGGGTAATCCTCCCATCTTTCGCGCACACTGTGCCGAAGGAGCAAGCTCAGAACTTTGAAAAGGGTGGGCACATGTGCTTGCTCCGGGATTGTACCGTACTCAGGTCGGGTGGGATAAATTATCACCGAGCCATGAGATTCCGTTACGGTCTATTCCACAGCCACAACCCCAATATCCCATGCGCCGCGAAGCCAGATCTCATGTCGCATAAATCCTTGAACAATTGGAATATCAAGGTGTAATTGAAACATGTGTGTCACCCATTAATAATCCTCTTTTCACTGTAACCAAACCTGATGGGTCGTACCGCCTAGTTTTGGATTATCGGCATTTGAACTCTCATTGTCGGACGTGCGTGGTACAGAATACCCACAGCTCTGCCCTCGTTGATAGTCTCGCGAGAAAAAGGTTTAAGACCACACTTGACATCTCCAATGACTTTTATAGCCATAACCTGTCTGAGAAAATTCGATTTTCAATCGTGATCGAATTAACCCGCTATTTTGTGCTCCGCCGCCATTTTGTGTTGCCCTCACTCAGGCAGCATGACGATCTAAGTCTTTTCTGCTTTTCCTGCAATATTGTGTCGAAATAGCCTTGTGCCTCTGTTTACAAAGCTGGTGTTAGAGACTGGCCGAGTACACTAATCCCTGTCTGGTTTTTCTAATCCCTGTCTTAACTATCTGTTGATTCACACTATTCTCTTCTGACTTTATCTCATCTTCTGGCCTTCGCTGTCCTCCGCTCGTATTCTCTCATTTCACAACTGTCCTCCAAAACACACAAACGTATCTCACCACCTGCAAACCAGTTACAGACATGTTAATACCTTAACCTGTGGGAGGGGTGGTAAACACAGTTGGAGGAGAGGCTTCTTCGAGTTACTCGATACTTTTGTTTTCCGACTTTTTCTATTGGCTCTGACTTTCCTTTGGGCTATTCCTACTGGTTTTTCATGTATGTTTTAGGTGTGTTCTTAGTTAATGTATATGTCACCTATGTACTATATAAGATTGTGCGTCACGGAGTGAAGTGGCAGTCTCCTGAGAACATGCCGTGTGTACTTCTAGGACAACTGTACTAGCTGCAGCTAATAAAATCTGATCTTTTACGCCGACAGAGTGTCCCCGTGTCTCTGTGTAGCTAAGCAGGAGAACCCAGGAGATTAAGGCGTACCCTGCGCCGCCAGGTCCAAAAGGTTCTGGTTCTTCAACTGGCGCCCACGTGGGGCGGCTTCAGTGGTAGTGGTTCTGCCTGAAGGTCGTGAGGAACCCCGCAAGAAAATTCTGGAGGAATCGCGAGCCACGTCAAGCGACCCCTGTATGTCGAAAGTGGTCCGAAGGTCTTTTGCAGCGCGGTTACTCCTTCCTGATGGCTATTGACGACTGCTGCCCTGACTGCCGCCCTGCCTTGGCCCTTCCTTTGGTGATGTATGGTAAGGCGAGACGATAGACGGGCCTCTGTTGGCGTAAGAAGACATCCTTAGTTAAGTATTTGGTGGGTCGCTCCCACAATTTTGGTCCTTTGGTTCTTTGTTCCTTTGTTTCTTTGGTCCTTAGATTCGACTATTGCAATAGCCGAAGCCGAGGGGTAAGTGCATTTGTGCTGCGTAAACTGAGTTTTACCCCCTTGATGTTTGTGAACAGTCCGGTGAAATCACGAGATGCCTGGTCTGACTAAGTTTGGAAAACTTTGTTGCTTTGGTTGTAATAGGGATTCCCGGCTTGAGGACTCTTGTCCGATTCCTTTGGTTGGAACTCTCACATATGAGCTCTATTCAAAACATGGTGTTGGCCCCATTGCCTTTAACGAGACATGGACCCGATACACGAAGAAAATGGTGTTTTAAAATGGCCAGAAAATGGTAGTTTCGATTCTGATGTGCTAGATAATTTGGAAGCAGTTTTATTCAAAAGAAAAGCCCGGCCGGCAATGTTTGACTCTTTCCGCCTTTGGCGTAAGGAAGCCAAACAGAGAGAAATTAAACAAGCGAAACGAGATAGGAAAGCACAGGGTATGACAATTATACAGGCTGCCCAACAATTCAAAGATGATGAAATTGATAATGCGATGGAAATTTCAGAGAGACAGCATCGTATGGCGATAGATAAATGCTATCCGGTGTTGCCTGTTTCCCCTTCCGATAACAAGAAAGATTTAGAAGAAGATCCCCTAATGTCTCATTTATTGAAATTGCCTCTGCCCTATGCACAAGGTGCCAATGCACCCCAGTTGATACAGCCTGTTCAGCCGCCAGCAGTACCTCCGCCTGCTCCGGCTCTTCCACATTTGCCCTTTCCAGTATTACCGTCTCTACCAGTTTTACCTTTAATTTCAACTTCTTTGCCCTCATCTCCTGATCTTCGATCTCCTTTGCCTTCTGCTCCTCCTGCGATTACCGGTTCTCCTTACGTTAGTTCGCCTAATACCTTGTCCCCTATTCTTATGTCCAATTCTCCGTCTATGCGTAAGCGACTCACGGACACTGTCACTTGTATTTTATCTCCTTTCTTTGAAGCTTTAAATGTGTCTCTGGCTTTTGCTCGAAGACAGTCTCGTAGTCAGTTCCCAGGTTCTGAAGAACGAGAAAGGTTGGACTCTCTCGCACGTAAATGGATCGAGAGGGGTCCCCAGTACAGTGTGCTCGATATTATGCCTACCTTCTCACAATGGAATGCGCCTACGCAAAGATATGTTTTCAATGTAATGTGTGATACTCTCATTAAAAAATGGGAGGATATGAATTTGAGTTCGGTTCCACAGGGTCTGTTAGATGTTCAGGCTGACTTTGGTAAAGGACTTATTGTGGGTTCCAAGGTTGAGAAAGCTGTAAGGACACTTATTACCTTTAGATCCTTGTTGTCCTCTCAAACTTTCCTTGACTCCGATCCTTCAGTTAGACTGACACTGAAAAATTATCCCATGAGAGAGGTTCCTCCAGTATGGAAGGAGGAAGTTGCGGCTCAAGGTAATAATCCAGCTATTCCTGCTCATTTCCAGCGTATATGGGTACATGTCCCCTGGAAGAGATCTGAAGTTTTAGCACTTAAACAGACTCTACCGGATCCTCGTAAAAACCCTGCGGGTTATTATAAAGAATTATCACAGACAGTTGATGCTTGCATCATGAATTTAGCTGATATCGATATGTTGATGGGAAATGTAGTCCCACAAGCATTATGGGCTAAGATTCGTAGAGAGAATCATGTTCAAGCATTAGGTGGTGATTTGGCTGCTATAACTGCCGCGGATGCAGCTCAAGTGGGTGGTGCTAAGCCTGATGCTTTGGTTTCAGAACTCCCTGGTAGGATTATTACATTAATGAAAACGATGATGCCTGCTTTGAGAGTTAACTGGGACAAATTAGCAGCATGCAAACAAAAGAAAGATGAAAGTGTCTCTGATTTCTTTACTCGTTTCGAGGAGACATTTATTGATCACAGTGGTCAAGATATGGCTACAGAGGGTGGACAGCGATTATTTGTGGACAAATTTGTATTTAATTTGCTTCCCGAGTTGTCACACAAATTGAAAGATTCCGAAAGTTCATGGGCTGTTTCTTCTTCTGCCCAGATATTGGCTACTGCACAATATTATGAGAACAGAGATAAGGAAGAAAAAGAAAAGCAAGAGAAAAAGACGAAAGAATTGAAAACGAAGGTTCTCTTACAACAAGCTTATCCTCCTCGCTATGTTCAACCTCAGTTTCAACAGCCTCCGCAGTTTCAGAGGTTGTATCAAAAACCTGAGCCATATATTCCGCGACCTTTGTTAGGACCTAATCAATGTGCCTATTGTAGAGAGGAAGGTCATTTTAAGAATAGTTGTCCGGTTTTATTGCAGCGAAATGGAGCATTATCTGCTCCACGAGGTCGTGGTGGCCTCCAGTCAACAAATAGAGGTAGAGGTCGAGGTGTGTTGACTCAAGAACAGCGTGTCCTTCCTCCTCCTAATTCCGTGAATTACTTTGATCAGCGAAATGCTCGGTCTACACAGTATTACAATGAAGACCATTATGTTGAAGGCGAGAATGAAAGTCTTCATGCTAACTAGGACAGCCTTGGACAAAGTAAAGGAGTTGTGTCGATTCCAGTAGATCAGAATGGACCTTATGTTAATGTCACTACAAAGGGTATTTCAGAGCCATTTCTTCTAGATACTGGGGTGATGAGAAGTTCTATCATTTATTCTAAACTCCCTGGGGCACCTTTGTCTGGCTTAACAAATGTATCTGTAGGATTTTCTGGCGCCCCTGTTCGTAATCCGATTTCTTGCCCTTTGCCTATTTCAATTGGCCCTTACGATTTGGAAGCTCCGCTTCTTTTGACGAATGGTTGCGGTGAGAATCTGTTGGGTTTGGACTTATTGAAAAGAATGCATGCTACGATATATTGTTCTCCTTCTGGTGTACATCTTACTTTGGGACAGAAACTGACTTCTCCAATGTATTTGTCCAAAGATCAGTTTCCACCTAAATTGCTTTCTCTTCCGGCAACGCTTTGGGCCACGGGTCCAAACGATGTGGGCTGTCTTGAGATTCCACCTTATGTTGTCACTCTCAAGCCTAATGTTGAATTGCCACATATTCCGCAGTATAGAATTTCCACTGAAGGTATAAAAGCGGTTTTGGAAATTATTCATGATTTGATTCAGAAGGATGTGGTTGAGGAAACAAGAGGTAACATATGCAATAGTCCTATTCTTCCTGTTCTTAAACGCACTGATCCTTCTCAGCCTCCTGTATATCGTTTCGTAATTGATCTTCGAGAGGTAAACAAAATTGTTGTACCACAATTTCCTGTTGTCCCAGATATTACTGCTCTGTTGACAATGATACCTTCCACAGCGACTTGGTTTTCCGTTATCGATCTAAAGAATGCCTTCTTTAGTATTCCCATTGCAGAAGAAAGTAGGGATATTTTTGGCTTCTCTCTTGGAGGCCGAAGCTTCCGGTTTAAGCGCGCACCTCAGGGCTATTGTGAAAGTCCCTCTATTTACAGCCAAGCTTTAAAATGTCATCTTGATACTTTTCATTTGCCGTCTGGTGCTGCTCCTATTCAGTACATGGATGACTTGTTAATCGTTGCTGATTCAGAAGATATTTGCAAAAATGTGACTGTTGCATTGTTACGTCACTTGTTCGATCTGAATCATAAGGTTTCACCTTCCAAACTACAATATGTTCGTCGAAAGGTTACCTACTTGGGTCATCTCCTATGAAAGGAGGGACGACGATTAATCCCAGAACGAATTCAAGCGATTGCGCAAATGTCTGTGCCATCCACACAAAGGGAGGTACGTGCCTTTCTGGGTATTACTTCTTATTGCAGGCAGTGGATTCCGAACTTTTCTTTGTTAGCCAAACCTCTGTTGGCACTTACTTTGAAAGATACACCTCAGCCCCTTCCATGGACTGACGAATGTCAGAAGAGTTTCGCTGATTTGCGTGCTGCTCTGTGTTCTGCTCCTGTATTGGGTACTCCCGATTACAGTAAGCCGTTCACGCTCTATGTCCATGAGAGAGAGGGTTGTGCGTTGTCAGTTTTAACACAGCGTTTCGGAGACAGACAGCGGCCATGTGCCTATTTTTCAGCTACGTTAGATCCAGTAGCCAAAGCATTGCCTAGTTGTCTTATAGCGACAGCAGCAGCAGCAATTTCTATTCGACAGTCTGCTGGAGTAGTGCTAGATAACACACTTATTGTTATGGTGCCGAATGCAGTGGATACCTTATTAACCCGAACAGAAACACAACATCTTACAAGTGCTCGTTTGTCTGGATATGAGCTGACGCTTTTTGCTAGTCATGTGCACACCGAACAATGTAATACTTTAAATCCAGCTACTTTGTTGCCTCTTCCAGAAGAGAAAGGTGTTCAAGAACAACATGATTGTTTCCTCCGAACTGAGGAAGAGACAAAAGGAAGAATTGACTTGAAAGATACGCCGCTAGAAAATCCGGATGGAATTCTATGGGTGGATGGTTCTTGTTTCAAGCTTCCTAATGGAGATACAGTTTCAGCCTATGCTGTTACTACTTTACATACAGTCATGGAAACAGCACGTATCAGACACAATTCAGCTCAAGCAGCAGAACTGATAGCTTTAACGAGAGCATGTGTGTTGTCAAAAGGAAAAAGAGTGAATGTGTATACTGACAGCCAGTATGCGTTTGGTGTAGCGTTCAATTTTGGGTGTCTTTGGAAAGAGAGGGGATTCCTTACTTCCCACGGCACTAAGATACAACATGGTCAATTGGTGACTGATCTTCTTGAGTCACTTTCTTTACCTGCCCAAATAGCAATTGTGAAGTGTAGTGCGCACAAGAAGATTACTGACGATGTTGGTCGAGGAAATGCATTTGCAGATGAAGTAGCGAAAAAGACAGCGAGAGATGCTACAAGTCGAATGTATGTTGCGGGTCCTGCGAATTGGGTTAGAGAGAGAGGAATGTATGAGAATACAGTAGAAAGTGTAAGGTCGATTCAGGAAGAGGCTACAGAGAAAGAATTGAGCAAGTGGAAAGAAAGTACAGGAATGTTAGATGAGATGGGATGTTGGGTGGAATTATCTGAATACCAACGTTGGCTGTTACCAGATGCCTATGTACTCCCAGTAGTTACTATGGCGCATGGTCCAGCCCACTTAAGTGCGAAAGGTATATGCAAGCTTCTGGCTCCAGTATGGCAAAATAAAGGAATCCAAAAGTGTGCAGACAATGTAGTGAAACATTGTATTGTTTGTTTGATGTACAATCCGGGAAAGGGAACCCCAACTCCAGCAGGTCATTTTGCCCCTCCGACATATCCATTTGAGGTGTTGCAGATCGATTACATTCATATGGAACGATGCAACAACCTCAAATATGTTCTGGTGGTGGTATGTGCCTTTTCTAGATGGATAGAAGCATACCCTCTAAAAGATAACACAGCTTTATCAACTGCTAAAGTTCTACTAAAAGAATTTTTCCCCAGGTTTGGTTTGCCGCGCATTGTCTGGAGTGACAATGGGAGCGAATTTGTGGGCCAAGTCATGCAAAAAGTTTGTGCGGGTCTTGGTATCAAGCAAAAGTTCCATGCGGCAAACCATCCACAGTCAGCGGGTTTAGTGGAATGCTACAATGGAACTTTGAAACTAAAACTAGCGAAAGTGCAGGCTAGTACAGGACTTAATTGGCCCGATGCTTTACTATTGGCTCTTCTATCCACCAGAACTGCTGTGCACTCTCGTTTGGGACTTAGCCCTTATGAAGTGGTTTTTGGACGCCCAGCTAATATATGGGGAGTCCCTCACCCTAAGAAATACTCAGACTTGCCATATCCAATGTTGATTGATTACTTGCATGAACTTACAACTAAATTGCGTGTTCTCCATCAACAGGTTCAGAGTGCTTTGCCGGAGGCTTCCACAGACCCATCCAACCAGGTGACTGGGTTTGCGTAAAGAATTTCCAAAGGACGAAAAATTTGGAGCCCCGGTGGAAGGAACCTCGTTTGGTTCTCCTAGCGACGAGAACAGCAGTGAAAGTCGAAGGAAAGAAAAACTGGATTCACGGCGTGCATTGCAAGAAAGTGCCTTTGCCTCTACCCTTCGATCAGTGGGTACGTAAGGGCATTAGTGACTCTGAGAGTGAGAAGGTTCCACGATTTGTACCTTTTAGTGATGCACGCCTGAATGGAACATTGTCTGAGAAAGAGGACGACGACATTCTTCAGGAAGCGATAACACCACATCGTCGCTTGAATACGACAAATCCGCGAACATTGTTCTGAGTCCAAACTGCACCTGATAAAGAACACTATAACCTAAGACCTAGACTAAAGAACACTTAAGATTTTCTCTCTCCTATGTAGTATTCTATCCCGGTTGCAGGGTCACGGTAGGAGTCTTGGTTGCGACCTGAGTAGTGGCAATAGGCCTGCAGGACTTGCAGTGTTATAGGACGGCAGACAATCGTGACTAAGTGATTGAGGAAGATTGCCGTGAGCATCCACTTAGAAAGATGGAGACTACATTAGGCAAAAGAGAAAGAAAGGATAAAATGAATCATTGTAAAGAAATGTATAGTCGTTGTGGTATTACTTTATGTATTATTATATTATTGTGTATCCTTTTGGCGTGTATAAGTTGGATTATTTATGCTCTGCAGCAAAAAGTTGTCTCTTCTTCTACCTCTTCGTCTTCTTCTACTGTCTCTCCACATCTATTTCATACCCTCCCTCAACATGAACTCATTAGAAGAACCGAATATTACAACAATTCATTTGTCCAGTTATTACATCAACACCAATTAGTGATCAATACAACTGACTGTTGGGTGTGTGGACTTGCACCACATACCACAGAAAAAGGAATGCCGTATTTAGTTCTTCCGTTCTCTTATGAGGGTTCTGCTTGGGCTTATTTTGTTATCTTCTCCAATGCCTATCAAAGCAAATTCAGACGATCCGTTAGTCCATATATTGATGGTCCGGATTTTAGTCATAGTTCATTGATAAAGGGAATGGTAGCTATGGCTAAAATCATGGAAAATAGTAAGATTTCCGTTGACGAAAGAAAAGCGTACACTAACTGGAACATCACCCAATATATCACTAGCCTTAGTGATAAGGTTAAACAGAGAAAATCTTCACTGATTTGGACTATACCACATCAGGGCAATTTCTGTCTACAAATAAATGGTCAGTCTACTGACATCGTACAAAGAAACAGCTGTTCCCACACATACGTCTACTCCTCTCAGAATTCGCCGCCTCTAGTACCATCTCAGGGTACATATTTCATCTGTCACGATAGGGCTTACACGTGGTTGCCAACTGGTTTTTCTGGTACCTGTTATATAGCTTTCCTTCTTCCCCCTACATACACCGCTTCTGCAAATCATCATCGAAACAGATATGGCAGAGGGATTATTAATTCTAAGGACACAGCAGGACAAGTGGGAGGAGATTTCCTCAAAGGATTTCTTCCTTTTTGGGGTCCAATGGCCAACAGCAGAAATATAAGGCAACTGGTTCGTGTCGTAGAAACCACCATAGACATCACTGTAGGAGCCTTAAGTAATATCACGGCAGAACTACAGGCGGATCGTCTTATGACTTTACAAAACTGAGTTGCCTTAGACTTTGTTCTTGCGGACCGTGGTGGAGTGTGTAAATTGATCGGGTCAAGTTGTTGTATTTTCATACCTGATGACGCTCCGACAGTATACCAAGCTATCTCTAAGTTACATATAATCTCTGAGTCGATTCATCAGGACGAAGGAGATTGGTCATTATTGGAGTGGTTTTGGGGACTACTGTCCAAATGGGGTTGGAAGGTATTGACATTCCTTGGAGTAGTTTTGACCATCATTTTCTCTTGTTGCCTTTGTATGCACTGTGGTCCCGCTATCTGCGATCTTTGTGCTACTATGTGCATCCCTAAACCCAAGACACAAAGAATAGAAAATATCAAAATGATGGTACAGCAACAACTCGATGACATCATGGCCATCGACATTGACTCAGATTAATGTGAGTCTATGTATCTTGCCTGAGTTCTGGCAAAAGGAGGGTCTGAGAAAATTCGATTTTCGATCGTGATCGAATTAACCTGCCATTTTGTGCTCCGCCGCCATTTTGTGTTGCCCTCACTCAGGCAGCACGACGATCTAAGTCTTTTCTGCTTTTCCTGCAATATTGTGTCGAAATAGCCTTGTGCCTCTGTTTACAAAGCTGGTGTTAGAGACTGGCCGAGTACACTAATCCCTGTCTGGTTTTTCTAATCCCTGTCTTAACTATCTGTTGATTCACACTATTCTCTTCTGACTTTATCTCATCTTCTGGCCTTCGCTGTCCTCCGCTCGTATTCTCTCATTTCACAACTGTCTTCCAAAACACACAAACGTATCTCGCCACCTGCAAACATGTTAATACCTTAACCTGTGGGAGGGGTGGCAAACACAGTTGGAGGAGAGGCTTCTTCGAGTTACTCGATACTTTTGTTTTCCGACTTTTTCTATTGGCTCTGACTTTCCTTCGGGCTATTCCTACTGGTTTTTCATGTATGTTTTAGGTGTGTTCTTAGTTAATGTATATGTCACCTATGTACTATATAAGATTGTGCGCCACGGAGTGAAGTGGCAGTCTCCTGAGAACATACCGTGTGTACTTCTAGGACAACTATACTAGCTGCAGCTAATAAAATCTGATCTTTTACGCTGACAGAGTGTCCCCGTGTCTCTGTGTAGCTAAGCAGGAGAACCCAGGAGATTAAGGCGTACCCTGCGCCGCCAGGTCCAAAAGGTTCTGGTTCTTCATGTCCTCTATTAGTAATCAATGGACAGTCTTTACTTCAGGCGGCAAACAGAAACAGTTTAAAATATTAGCCATGGGCTAAAAAATACAGTCCAGGTGTCTTTGTCGCACGTGTAGTTTCTCTGTTGGAGAGCATTGACCCTGATGCGTACTCGTATGTTGACGATATCTATCTCACAGGCGACCAATTATGGCCGCATCTGTGTCGCGTTGACCACATCATTGTTATGTTTGCGGACTTCGGTTACAAATTTAACTTTGCAAAATCACACATTGCAGAGTTTACAGTGTTGTTTTTGGGCTATGAACTCAACAACGAAGGTCGAGGTTTATCACCTCACTACCTGGAGAAGTGCGCATGTTTGCGCACTCCAACAACTCTGAAAAAACTACAATCTTTTTTGGTTTTTTTTAATTTCGGGCATACTTACATTCCCGATTATGCCCAGCGTATCAAGCCGTTATATGCCTTGATTCAACCAAATTTTTCCAAATCTAGCTGGCTGCCAGAACATTCAACTATCCTGAAATCTTTGCAGGCTGATCTTCTTGCTTCTAAATACTTACTGACGCATGATAACCACACAAACCTGGTAATAAGAATTGTGCCTGGCGCAGTGGGTTTCACGTACTTAACGTTCAATGAGGGCGACAAAGTCCCTATTGCTTACAAGTCACACCTGTACACTTCAGCTGAAATGCGCTTTTCCACTGTCGAAAAAGTTTTGACTGCAGTGCAGATGGCGATTCTAAAAGAGAGAGCGCTGTCGCAAGGGAAACACATGTTGGTTGTCACACCATATACTGCTCTAGAGGCAGTTACGAAAGCCAGTGTACCAAATTCTAAAGCTTTGCATCCACGTTGGATACAATGGACTACATCTTTGACGTCTCCGGATGTCACTTTCATCTATGATGCCTCATTGCAGACTCAGTATTTGCAGTATGAATTTGTTCATCCAGCTCCTCTGTCCTTGCGCCCGCTTGAGGACTACCATTGTATCATTTACACTGACGGTTCGGCGCAACCGGCGACGGAATCTAAGCATGCTTATTCAACAGCCTGCGCAATAGTGGCTGGTACTTTCGTGAATGGAGAATTCAAGTCTGATGTCGTGCACACACAGACATTGGGTGATTGTACCGGCCAGTTGGCAGAGCTTCGTGTTCTGGTGCTTGCACTGGAGTTTGCTGATCCTCGAGTGACTACTCTTATTGTGAGTGACTATTTTTACTGTGTTCAGTCTTACAACGACAATTTATTATTTTGGTCTCAAAATGAGTATCGTGATTCCAAAGGTAGCACAATCAAGCATAAAATGCTTTGGGTTCGAGTTGTAGAACTTAAACAACGTCTGCCGCTCGTGAATGTAATTCATAATCTTGGGCACCGAGTAGGTGTCCACGCTGTTGGCAACAGTTTAGTTGACGAAGCAGCGAAAACAGCAGTGGCAACATATCTAGTAGCAGCCGTTACAAGATCCAAAAGTAAGATTGATGATGATATCTTGGCAGCAATTGCTGCGACAGAGAACGGTGATAATTACCCTCGGGGTTCCCTTCTAAATACTCTTATCATTTAAGTCCTGATAAAGTTCCCTATGTGAGAATTAACGACATTGGTGACAGATTGATTCCCAACATGGACTGCAGACTTTCCTTGATAACAGCCGCGCACGAAGGTATGGCATCTGCACATGCCGGCGTTTCAGTGACTGTTACTATCTTACAACAACGTTACTGGTGGCGCAGATTGTATAAACAGACTCGTGCTTATGTCCTTAATTGTGACATTTGCCAGCAGATTAAACCTTCGACTGCTGCCCGTCCACCTCAAACACAGTTGTATATATCTAATAAACCACTGGGGTGTGTTTATTTAGATCACTGCGGTCCATTCTCCTCTGATACTGCGTATAAGTACATCTTAGTTGCAGTGGATTTGTGCACACGTTTTCTATGGGTCTGGCCACAACGGAGTGCTGATGCTTGAACTGTCATCAGGGATTTGCGTGTCTTTGTGGGAATTTTTGCATGTGGTACCCTTCATTCAGACCAGGGTCCAGCGTTCGCCTCTAAGCTGTACAAGGATGCCATGAGATCTTTGGGGGTCCAAGTCAAATTTTTGTCTCCATACCGGCCTGAGGGCAATAGCGTTGTGGAATGAATGAACCGTGACTTAAAGCTATTCCTGACAGCTAGGGTTTTAGGTACTGGCAGGAACTGGTTGGCCCATTTGTATAGCGTTCAATGTGCACTTAATAATCTCCCTAGAAGGTCTCTGGGTGGGCGAACCCCATATGAAATGCTCTTTGGCATAAAGATGTTTGTCCCGGACCTTGATGGTCTAGACATGGCGGCGTCAGACGCACCCTTTGACGTAGATGATCATTCTGCTGTATTACAGAATCTACAAGAGACCCAAGACAGTCTTGCAAAGGAGCACTTGCCCTCCACAACTGATGCTGCACTTCAGATTCCGATAGTTGGCTGGCTACCTCGAGTTGGTGACCTGGTCCGTGAGAAGGTGGAGAACAAGAAGGAGTTTGGCCCCTCTTATCGTGCACCGGTTCCAGTGCTTGGCGTGCAGGGTACAGGAACAGTCATTTTACCTCCTCTTCCTGGTCGCAAGGATAACAGGTACATCTCCATTGACAATGTCAAACTAGAACGAGTGGCCGATTCTTCTTAGTATGACTCCAGCGGTCTCTTGTCCAGCAATGCTGAGAAATTCTGTTTTGGCTCCGACAAATAGCAACAGGCCTAACGTTGCCATCGAGTTGCATACAGTTACTAATCCTTTATTGACTTCACCGGCTGGTGGTTTAGTTGAAGATACTGAGTATACTTATCCCACAGATGTGTCGTTGCCTGGTTTACAATCAAGTGCACTTGACCAGTCACGTTTTTCATTTGACACTAACTCTATAACTTGAAATGCCCCATCGAAAATTTCTATTTTTGCTGTTTGGTTTAAAATAAATTTTTTAATTCCCCCTTGGACTTACATTTGGCTGGTGCTCATATCTATTTTTTTGTTTATGTCGATTGGATTTGTGGTTGTATTTTTCCGTCTAGTAAATGGACACTATCTAACCGAAAGATCTACAATTAGATTAATTGATGGAACTTTGGCACCCCACTCCTCATCACACATCATGAAGAGAGACCAGACTTTTGTTAATATTACTGCCTGGCCTGTGTTAGATGGGATCATATGGGATGCTGTAAAATTTCAAATTCATGGTCCCACAGAGGTGATTAATGTCCCCAATGTACTTCGTGTTTCTATGGGGGATGTTGTGAAACAAAACATACGCTCTGATGATTGGGATGTCCAAGACGTAGAGGCTCTTTTTTCTGATTTGAAATATTATGCTGCTTTTGATGCTGAAGATTTGTATTTAGACACAGCAAATTATGGAGAGTTGTTTTGCTACCAACACTATGGCAATCATTTCCTGCATAAAGCGAATACATTTAGAAATGTTGTTAATTATACTCAATGGGAACATTGTCCAGCCCCGATCGAAGGCAGCTCCAAAACTCTAGTGAAAAAATGTATGTATTTTTCTGATGTCAGTGTATCTAAACCTGAAGCCTTTTATTTTAAAATGGCTGCTGAGTCGGCTTCCAAAGCTAGACTTACCCACACTAAATTACTGTATTCAAAGTCCTTTATGGATCAATTAGCTGTAGGAGGCTATGAGCTGTGGAAAGATACCATTGATCTTAAATCTGGTTGGGGTTCTAAAGCATGGCAGGTACAAGGCGAAGAAGCACTCCATCGTGCATGCCTTATCCATAACCACCTGTTGTTTTTGAATTCTACTATTTTTCAAACCACCTGCTTTGGATTAGCTACTTCTAAAAATATGAATTCCCCTTCTATTCCTGATCTGGGTGCTTATCCAACATGGGCTACTCACACAGATCTGTCCCTTGATGAATTGCAGTCATTCGTCACTAATACGTCCTTCAATATTTCAACCTTAGATCCTGAATGATGGTTAATATGGCAGAAAAGTTCAGATTCCTGTCAACATCGTTTTCTGGCTCTCCTCCCTGGTTATTCGCAGGTTAGAATGGACCCCCGATTTGAATCTTCCCATTCAGTCACTACATATTCTGTAGGTAAGTTATGTCAAAATTGGCTGCAACACTCCACCTTGGCATCTGTTAAACTTAATTTGTCCAAATTAAATGACAAAGTAGATTTGAATGACTTTGTTAAGGGCCCAGTGGGTGGCAGGTCCAAAAGATGGGTGTATGCTGTTTACAACGAAGTTTGAAAATTATCTCAAATTGAGGCTGCTTCAAGATTAAGAGCGATTGATCAAGCAAATTTGGAAAAAGTGCTTGGTGTCATTGATAATAGCATTAACACCCTTTCTTCCAGAATTTACACATTAGATAATATTGTTTCATCTGTTGTGGATATTGTACAGGATAATATGTCTGTTTTATAACATGGTCAAAATCAATTGCGTTCTATATTGCAATTTGCATGGACTTTACAAACATTGAAGGTTGGGAAAGTTCCATGGGACTACATGAACACTTCATCTTTATTCCTGCCGTTCAATCTGACTGATAAACAACAGTTCATGTCCATGAAGGATGCGGCATACTCATTATTGCATATTGAAAAGTTGGAACCTTTACCATTCTCTGTGGCCAAATCGAACTCAGCTGTGTGGCTTATCCATGGATTGATCACTTTACCATTTCCATTGTTCAAGTTCAGTTCCTGTATGAAACACTATGCCTTAGGCAGATACGAACCATTGGGTACCGTGTTCCTTCATAAAGTTTGGTCACTCCCATTTACATACAGGTGCCATGGAGAGGGTAAAGAGGTTTATTGAAAAGGAGAGGAATGCACCTCCACACCTGATCACTCAGTAGTCTGTAGGAACATCCAATTGCATGGCGCATGCAATGTTCATGCACCAAATTTAGCTTGCATTCTGAAGGGAAATCCTGTGCCAGCGATTACACCCACTTTCACATTACTCGCTAACGGTAGTTATTTGCTTTTAAATAATGAGGCATGCTGCGGGATGCTAGTAGGGATTCCGTAGATTGTAACTATATCACAACGAGTAGTCTGTTGTAATAATGTCCTGTTCCCACCCCCGCATGGGAGACTGGATGTATCCATCTGGCCTTCCATACCAACCTTGAAAGCAGAGTTCAACAAGATGAGCAGAATAAGGGCTCTATTGTCTCAAAAAGAAGTCGCCCTGACTTCCTCCCGTGAAACATTTGTCCTTCGTAGCAAACACTCGCACCGAGGTGCATGCGCTTTTAAATACTGATCTCCCACTTCATTTCGGTGCTCTGATTCACACTATATTCAATGCCTCGTCAACAACTGGCTTGGCGCATTTTTTCAAAGTTGTGGGCTCCGGCCTTGTGAGCTCGTTCCAAACAATATTTGGTGTGATACCGGCATTTTTTCATTCTATTTTTTCCAGCGTCTTCGGCGGGCTTCCGTTAATTCTCGCCTTGACTGCTGGTGTGCTGCTGTTGGTTTGCTTGCTCCGCAATGGCTGCGGGATCTGTATCACACGACAGCCTGCCCCGGCTGCTTCAATTGCGCAACCGGATGCTTGAATACTGTGGAACATTACCACTGGCTACTTTGAGCGTAGCCTATGGATTATCCTTCTGGTTTTCATACTTCACTTGCGTGCAACCTGTTTTCCAATGCCTAGATTGTCCATTTGAATGTGCTCTGGATTTGTGCCTGTTCAACACGGCATCTCCTGCCCCGTATTATGATTGACTAAAGAGACCCTAAGTGGCTCATGAGTTGGACTGTTCTGGTATCGGGATTATGGCCTGTGGAGCGGCGCACGGAGTCCTAGGGAATTGGGATATATATGCGGCAGCATATGACTTCCTGGCGCGAAGTTATCTCGAAGAACATGCAAGTTGTCCTCTGATGGTGCTAGAGGCTCCGGTTGTCAACGAATATGTATTTTCATTTACTTTACTTGACTGGATGGCTGACTCATTTACTGACCATTACAATGAATTCCTCTTGGAGGCAGTTGCAACATATTGTGCCTACACGTTGATGGATTAAATTGGCAGTTGTCCATCTTCCATTCGTCCTTATCCAGATTTTTTTTTAAATGTTTCTTTTTTACTCCTCTTTGGGCTGCATACCGCCCCTGAGAGATGCTTTACTTTTTTTTTCACAACAAATTTTTTGAACTTGCACTCCCAATTATACAGCTTAGCAATATATGAATTTGGCTCTGTCTCACTCAAACTTCAACTCTCAATCAATCAATCAATCATTTGTAAAGCGCACTACATACCCGCGAGGGTCTCAAGGCGCTGGGGGGGGCGCTACTGATCAAACAGCCAAGTCTTGAGTATCCTCCTGAAGGTCAGCAGGTCTTGGGTCTCTCGTAGGCTCAGTGGAAGGGTGTTCCTTGTCTTGGCGGCGAGGTGGGAGAAGGATCTCCTGCCGGTGGTTGGTCTTTGGATGCGCGGGACGGTGGCGAGTGAGAGGTCGACGGAGCGGAGCTGGCGGTTGGGGATGTAGAACGAGAGCCGTCTGTTGAGGTAGGCTGGGCCGGTCTTGTGGACTGCTTTGTGTGCGTGGATGAGGAGCTTGAAGGATATCTTCTTGTTGACGGGGAGCCAGTGCAGGTTTCTCAAGTGGGGGGTGATGTGGCCATGTCGTGTACGTCGAGGATCAGTTTTGGATGCGTTGTAGTCGTTTGATGAGCTTGGTCGGGGCTCCCGCGTAGAGGGCATTTCCGTAGTCGAGTCTGCTGCTGACAAGGGCCTGGGTGACTGTTTTTCTTGTATCTGTCGGGATCCATCTGTAGATCTTGCGGAGCATGAGGAGGGTGTTGAAGCAGGAAGAGGAGACGGCGTTGACTTGCTTGGTCATTGAGAGCGTTGAGTCGAGTATGATTCCCAGGTTGCGTGCATGGTCGGTGGGTGTCGGGGCTGCCCCCAGTGCCGTCGGCCACCAGGAGTCGTCCCAGGCTGAGGGGTTGGAGCTGAGGATGAGGACCTCTGTCTTGTCCAAGTTCAGCTTCAGGCGGCTGATCTTCATCCAGTCGGCGACCGCCTTCATTCCTTCGTGGAGGTTGGCTTTGGCGGTGATGGGGTCCTTGGTGAGGGAGAGGATCAGTTGAGTGTCGTCTGCGTAGGAGATTATGTTGAGGTCGTGCTGTCGGGCGACGTGTGAGAGCGGGGCCATGTAAATGTTGAACAGTGTCGGGCTGAGGGAGGATCCCTGGGGTACGCGGCAGATGATCTCGGAGGCTTTGGAACGGAATGGGGGAGGCAGACGCTCTGGGTTCTGCCGGAGAGGAAGGAGGTGGTCCATTCCAGAGCGTTGTCTCTGATCCCTGCAGCGTGGAGGCGTGCGCGTAGTGTGTGGTGGCAGATGGTGTCGAAGGCGGCGGAGAGGTCTAGGAGGATGAGTGCTGCAGTCTCACCGTTGTCCAGCAGAGTCCTGATGTCATCGGTGGTGGCGATGAGGGCAGTCTCGGTGCTGTGGTTGCTGCGGAACCCTGACTGGGAAGGGTCCAGAATTCTGTTTTCTTCGAGGTATCGGGTTAGCTGTCTGTTGACGATTTTCTCGATGACCTTGGCCGGGAAGGGGAGCAGAGAGATGGGCCGGAAGTTCTTGAGGTCTCTTGGGTCTGCCTTAGGTTTTTTGAGTAGGGCGTTTATCTTGGCGTGTTTCCAGCTGGGAAGGTCGCAGTCTCGAGGGAGAGGTTGATGATGTTGCGCAGGTGGGGTGCGATGGAGCTGCTTGCTTTGTTGAAGACGTGGTGCGGGAATGGGTTTGACGGAGAGCCGGAGTGGATTGTGCTCATGGTCTTGATGGTGTCATCGATGCTCACGCTGGTCCAGGCAAGCAGGGGGTCATGGTCGATGGTGTGCGGAGGGTCTGTTGTGTTGCTGTCTGTTGGGGCTGTCTGGGTGTTGAAGCTGTCGTGGATGTCTGCTATCTTGCGTTGGACGAAGGTGGCAAGGGAGTCGCACAGGGCTTGCGGCGGCGGGATGTCGTAGGTGTTGGAGCTGGGGTTGGAGAGTTCCTTCACAATGTTGAAGAGCTCCTTGCTATTGTGTGCATTGTTGTCGAGGCGGTCTTTGAAGGAGGTCCTCTTGGCCGCCCTGATGAGGTGGTGGTGGTTGCGGATGGCGTCCTTGTGTGCTGCGTGGCTGTCCAGAGTTTGCTCACTGTGCCATTCCTTCTCTAGTTTCGGGCAGGCTTGCTTGGAGGCAAGGAGTTCTGGGCTGAATCAGCTGGCCCTCTTGCTGGTGTCTCTATGGGGGGGTTTCTTCAACGGGGCGAGAGTGTTGGCGCAGTCCTCGATCCAGCGTCTGAGGCTGTGGGCAGCGTCGTCGGCTTTGGAGGGTTCGGTGGGTGGGCTGAGAGCGAGGTTTGCATGTAGTTGGTCTTCGGTGATTTTGCTCCAGCAGCGGCGGGGGATCTGTTGGGTGCGGTGGTGTGTGGTGGGTTTCTAGAAGGAGAAGTGGATGCAGCGGTGGTTGGTCCAGAGGAGTTCGGTGGTGTGGCTGACGGAGACGTGCGGGCTTGAGGAGAAGACGGGGTCGAGCGTGTGGCTGGCGGAGTGGGTGGGCGTTGTGACGAGTTGCTTCAGCCTGAGGTTGGCGAGGTTATCGATCAGGGTTGTGGAGTTGTTGTCGTTTTTGTTCTCAAGGTAAAACATTGCTTCCCTATTCTGTTCGTGGTCCGATCAACGGAGGGTGTAGTGGAGACAGGGTTTTATGTGCACACATTTCTATGTTAGCATAAGCGCTTTAGAAGTTAAACCCCTCTTGCCGCTTTGCTGCTTTTGCACACGACACTATAGGTAGCTGTTATTAAAAGTAAAACTGCTTGCTTGCTTTTTATTCACATGAGAACGGTCTGTTCTTCACATCCCTAGACGTGCACCGCAACCTTAGTCTGAACACTGTGTGCAGAAGCCGTCAAGGCCAAATAACAATGTATGCGGTTGAATTCAGTTTGATCGGCCCACGCTCTGGACACAACAAGCACACAGCTGCAAATATCTGAAACTCGGGTGCCTTTAATATTGCATTTGCATGCATGATTCAGACACTTGGAGAAAACCTTTCCAGACACAGAGAGCAGAGCTGATCCTGTGATGTGATTCACCTAAGCTGATCTTTAAGGTTTGGGGTTCCCCATTCAAACCTAGAGACCTTCAATTAGTTTATAAAACTAGGTTACTAGCGAAGGGAGGGTGGTTCACAAGGTATTATAGGACCTGTTTTCCACTATCATTTTTAATATGATTTCTCTGTTCACTTTCTATGGTATTGTAACAATGCTGATGGTTTTGTTTTTAATCATTTGTCTGCTTATGTTAGCCAAAGTACTGCACCTTAGAGCACGTAGTTAAAAATAAACATTTTAAACTTTTCCGTGTCTCTGATTACTCTTGTTGTGGACTGATATGAGAATAATAACGAAAAGGTGTTTCTGATTCCCACCATTCCTGAGAGTATTCTAAGTCGCTTGTTCTGGGTTGTCTAATCATTGGTAGCTTCGAGATGATACGGAGAACGAATGAGACACTGATGCTTGTCGGATAGGGGATCTGGGTACTGAGGTGAGTTTTTTGGTACACCACAATTCACTGAGGTCCTGGTCTCCTGTGCATAGTTCTGTGCATGAGCAGAATCCCCGCAACAGCCGCAAGGGGAATCAGAAACACTGGAGCTGGATTCACTGTGAGGAGGATGTCAGCGTCTGGTCAGTGCGTCAGGCGGGGACTTGACTTCCTTCCGAACTTGCCGTGGCGAGCCGCGTCGTGCAAGTAGGCAGCCGAACCTTGGTTTGCCATGGTAAGTGAAGGTATATTTATACCTTGAAGGTGTTTAGGAATGCCAGTATTGACATAAAAGTCGGGCAGAAGAACATCATGAATGAACCCCTAAGGAATAGATGTTCATGCATAATAAATGAGTTCTTGGAGAAATCAATATCCAAGCAAGGGGAAGTCCTAAAGGCTTAAGAGTCTGGTTATCCAAGAACTCGTTGTGACGTAGATGAATGGATATAGGTGGCCATGCCTGTATTTGGTTAGCATGGATAATGCCTAAATAAGGGCAGGATTTCTATGCCTAAATATGGGCAATGCGAATTGTGCCTAAATAAGGACATAAATCGGGAAACCTATATACGGTATCTAAATCGACACACAACACCCACTCCCCTTTCGTATGAATGACATTACTAGATCCTAAACATGCTAAACATATTTAAAATATAGCTACATATGGATGGCTAAGAACATGTCTAAAAATACATTTGTAAAATGCATTAAAACTGTTGCCACGCATAAAAATGCATAGGTGCTGTACATATGAAAGCAATGTTCCATTCGAAGCATATATTTACATTGAATGCTAAATGAATGAGCATACATATATATATACACATTATGAAATGGCTCATAAATATAGAAGAAAAAAGGCCAAAACCATTTCATGCTAAGTTACATAAATCAATTGGTATTGACATTGTCTCTGAAAGTGTATCAAAGAATTCTGTTCTCTATGAATAGTTCTACTAGAAGCACATTACTGTGCCATAAAAAGAAAAATTCAAATTTTGAAAAAAAAGTAATCACGGGAAAAGTTCCACTCTAGTCTTTGTTTTGAAAAATGAAGGCCAAATTCAGAGTCTTCCCGTTACACTGTGTGCTGAATCAAAAGGCAGTGTATGGGGATGGAGAAAACATGAAATCTTCTAACCTTGTAGACAAAAAGTCGTCTACCGTTGCAGGTGAAAGTTGGGTTACCTCGTTTAGAAGACTAACCACACATAGATGAGAAGCATCGCCGTCAGCATTGGTCGCATCAGCAATATTCGTATCGGATGTTACCCGTGTGCCTGTTGTTTCCTCTCGTACCTCAGCAGTAGCAATTTGCGTCTGTGAGATCTCAATGAATGCCGTCATCAGGATTGGTAGCCTCTGGGGACAACACACAGCATGGGCCATTACCGGGTCCAGCAGAGTATCAATATCCATAGGCATGACTGATGGGAATGTTAGACAGATGTCTAGCACGCATTCTTCACTGCAAAGCAGGCAGTGTAGAACAGGTAAGATGCAATCTTGCCAGATTGGTCTGAATGACAGAAACCATGTGGTATTTAATTCTCGTAGACGAGGTAAACCTAAAATTTGGACGATGCGCTCACGACACTTCATCTCCATTAGAGCTCTCTCTCTATGGTGCTTGGAGTGACGCTGATGGTTTGGCTTGCCATATTGGAGCAGTAGGAGCAAAAATAGGATCCCTGCAACGAGTCCAAAAAGTAGTGGCAGTCCGCCAAACACAGAGTGCACGAAGTTGGGAATTATTCCGAGGACTGCTTGAAAAGGTGCTAACAGTCCTGAACACACGGTCTTAAATACATGTATAATACCGCTCATATCAGACATGTTTAAGATACGTTCCAACATTTCTGAGAAATGAATAGGGCAGTTTGTATTCAAAAGGGCTCATATCTAGGCAGAAGTCCTTGCGACTTGTAGATCATAGGTTTCTTTTTCCGAGGTCAGTGGCACGATATGTTGTAAAAGAATGGCTTTCATTCTTCTTAGAGTATCAATTTATATAGAAGAGATGTTCAGTGAAGCCCATAGAGGCGACTCCCTGACTGTCTGTACTTGTGGAAACAAGACTTGCATTCAGCAAGTGACCCTGGATGTAACCGTTACTAGATATGGGATACCTGGCAACATGCCACAGCAGCTGTGATCATTCAACAAGAGGTAACTTCCATTTGAAAGTAGTCCATAAATTGGATTAATCACTGCAGCTGGTGAGCCTTGCAGGTGACAGGATAAGTTTGTAGTGGGACCATCGCAGGCCCTGTGTAAATTAATACCCTGACAAAGGAGAGAACCGCTTAGTGCGTTTTCACAGTTTGTACCAGTAAGAAACACTTCATGCCCCCCACTCCAACATCTATGTGTGTAAGGTAAATCCCAAGATGTCTTGATGTATTCTTTACCCAACCTTTCATATGTGCCTGCTGGTATATCTTTTAGGCAATATTGAAAATGGAAAGTTGTAACAGGCAGAGTAATTGTACCATGTATGATCCACTCAGTAGCTGGTTTTTCTGCCACCGTGAATTGTAATTTTTCAAGTTTTTCAATGCTTTGCACCGTATAGTCTGCTCCCCTTTGTGCCGGTTTGATCTGTTTATCAGTGAGATTGAATTCTGAAAACAGTGACGTAGTGTTGATTAAACGCCAAGGCACATAGCCTGAACGCAAGTTTTGGGGCATCCAGCCTAATAGCATTATAGAACGTAATTGAGACTGACCATGTTGCAGCATGACCAAGTCTTGTTCCATGGTGTCTATGGCAGAAGACACAGTGCTGTCCAATGAATATATCCTGGACGACAGAGTCATTAACCCATTGTCTACTACAGAGAGAGATTTCTCTAAATTAATACGATAAATTTCTCGTATTCGTTCTGCAGTCTCTGCTTGAGTAATCTTCCATATTTCATTATAAGCAGCGTAGACACCGGCATATATGAAACGTTTTTGATGCCGTTTTCTCGGTCCTAGCAAGAATTCCCTAAGGTATGCGCCTTCTTTAAGTAAAGTTAAGTGTTGTTTTGCATCCTGCAGTGTAGCTTTCTGTAGCCAATCAAGGCAGAGTTTCCCTACACTGTATGTTGTTACTACCCCTGGATGCTGTCTTTGAACATAGCGTGGGTCTGGCCTATTGATAGTGAAACCCTGTATTTTGTTCAGGAATTGATCTTGACAGTTGTTTGTGTCTGTGGGTCAGAGCAACCATTTTTTCCATTCTGGTTCTGATCTGAATATTATGTGCGTCGACCTCCCCCGTGTAGTCCTATTACTTATAATATAATAAGGTATAGGTATGGTCGGTATGTTCATGTCTTTGATCTTGGCTAACGCAAGGCAAGACGTTTGTTGGACAGTGTCATTCAAAAACATAATTTGCTCAGGGATGATACAGGCTCTAAACAAAGCTTCTACCCCCTGCACTTGCCAATTTTTTGTACCCCAGACAGATTTTGTCTCAAAGTTCTCTTTCCAAAAGTCGAAACCCTGTCTAGACAGTTGGGCAATAAAGGCTTCAGAATAAATCTGTTTCGTATTGGTTAACATATTTTTTATTCCTGTATTATTCATATTCTTAAAATAAAACGATTCTGGATTTCATAGGTTGAACCCTGAAAAATATGGAAATTTCATTGCAAAAGTTTTTGAGCTACCCTTTGGAGGTGTAGGACAATGTTCCCATTGGTTATACATAAATACATTTCTAGGTGATGCAGTTTTATGCAAGAAATGATGACCATAGTGGTTATAACAATACATTTGTTCATAGTCTGATGAACCCTCTAAATATTCATGATTTGTGAATACTGCAGACATTTCTAGATCAGACATCATGTTATTAACAGTCTCGAAGTCCCAATCATCAGAAAAGGTACTAGAGGTAATAAAGTCACTTAATGACATTTTAAAGAAGTGTGGAATCTTCAAATGTTCCGACGGGCCAAAAATGTCATATTCAGTTCTGTCCCAAAGTATACCATCTGGTATAGGAACGGCTGTGATGTTCACTGCTGACAAGTCTCTTGCTTCACAATGGGATGATTTGTGTGGCTGGAGAAGTAAGTTCACTCTTTTACTTGCTGTGTCCATTTGAATATATCTTCCATTTATCAGCATACCCAGAGTTATTACCAGAGCTAACCAAAGTAGAAAGAAGAATATTCCCAAAACAATCAATAGTTCAATCCATGGTGAAACCAGATAAGTCTTTTTCAGGAGATGAAAAAAGTCTGTTGATTGTTCTTTGAAAGTTCTTTTTGCTGGCGTCGTTTCAGGTTCTCTGGGATCCTCAGAAAACTTAGCAAAGTTAATGAAATAGCCAGAGGCACTTCTATCAATGGATGGAATTGCATCAGGATTCATTGAAATCGCTGGAACCAGTTGATCACTTGTTACTTCGTTGTAGACAGGTGTATCAGGACAAACTGTTATTTGGGTCTCAAGAGGGATGAGTTCCATAGCTTTGTTTCTTAGTCATTCATTTCTCACTGTAGAATCTTCAAAGGTGATGAGTCTCTCAGTTTGAACCTCTTGGATTGTAGCTAGCGGAGTGCGCCTGCTAATTGGCCTACTGCTTAGTATCGGCCACATAGTGTGGTTTGATCAGGTCGATGGACACAAACCTTGTCTCCTTTTTACCAGCAAGGGGCGACAGTAGTACTGTTCTCGATCCGTGGATTGCTAGGACAGGTACTGGTTGTCTGTAAGAAGGCCCAAATTCCTTCTTGTCCGCGATCTTATCTCTGACTAGATCACCAAGTTTTGGGATCCAGACAGGCCTTGTTGGGACGGTTGTTTTTTCCCCAGTGGTGGTTGGCTTCAGGAACACGTTGCTTTGTTTCGATCTTAGTTCATTTAAGTCCTGTAAAACAGCCAAACGATCTTTGATATCAAACTTTTTATTTTCCAACACTGTGCCTTTCATGTCAATGTCCGGAATCAACATTCTAGTTCCAAATAGGACTTTAATGAGAGTTGGACCCCATAAAGATGTTTGACCCACCCATCACCCGAACCTAATACCCTAGCTGTTATAGACTACTTTATGTCCCGGTATTTTCTTTCCACAACAGAGTTTCCCTCAAGATGGAATGGAGAAGAATACCGCAATGCTACACCCAAACTGGCCATGGCTTTTTTGTAAGCTCGAGAGCTAAACGCAGGACCCTGGTCAGAATGTAGTGTGCCAATTGCGCATGTGCCGATAAAGATTCGCAAATCTTTTAGAACAGTTCGAGCGTCTGCCGAGCGCTGAGGCCACATCCAAAGGAACCTTGAACACGAATCCACTGTGATCATTATATATTTATAGTTACCATCCCTTTGTAAGGGACCGCAGTGGTCCAGGTAAACACATGCTAATGGTTTATGTGAAATTAACAGGGGAGTCTGCGCAGGACGTTTTACAGAAGAGACTTTCATCTTCTGGCATATTTTGCAGTCCAAAACATAATTCTTGGTCTGTTTCCTAATGCCAGGCCACCAGTATCTCTGTTTTAATAACTATACTGTGGCGGAAACACCTGCATGGGCAGAGGCGATCCCTTCATGTGCTAGGATTAGTCCTAATCTATGTTCCATGTTTGGTATTACCCTATCCCCCACTCCAGGGATTCAAGCAAACGGAACATTGTTCGCATCAATTATATATGAGTGGAAACCTTTTAGGTAACGCTGCACCGCTGCCTTTGCTTGAAGCATTGACAGCCAGTATTATTTCACTGTCTATTTTTGTTTTTGAACGAGTGATTGCAGCTAAGGAAGCCGTTTGCACAGCCCCTTCGTGGCTTCATCAGCCTATGAATTCCCTTCAACGTGAAGGCCATCACGTTGATGACTCAGCGTGTGTATCACGTGAGTGTTTTGTAGTCCGTTTCGCAACTGAACTACTTGTTCCCAAAGCGTTTTATGCTTGATTGTGCCACCTTTTGCATCTTTGAAACCATTTTGAATCCAATTCTGTAAATATTCATTGTAAGATTGAACATAATAAAAAGAATCGCACACTATGAGTGTGGGGAAATCGCGATCCGTATTTTCAAATGCCATTTTAAATGCTTGTACTTCAGCTCGCTGAGCTGTACAATCTCCTAGAGATTGCGTTTTTGTGACCATTGGTCTAAATTTGCCATCGAGCATACGACCTTTAACGATCGCGCATGCTGCACTATAAGCTTGCTTACCCTCCATAGTGGGTTGTGCAGATCCGTCAGTATAAATTATAAATTCGTACTGGTCAAGAGGGAGAATTTCAGTAGGCAGAGGAAATTCGTGTTCTTATTGCAGGAATGCTTGTGTTTTTAAATAAGGATCAAAAACATATTCAACATCAGTTGCAGCAAGAGAATTAACCCACTGTATCCATCTCGGATGAAAAGCTTTTGCATTCGTAATACTCGCTTTTGTAACTGCCTCTAAGGCTGGTACAGGGGTTACGACCATAATGCGTTTCCCCTGCGCTAGGGCTCTTTATTTTGCTACAGCGGTTTGAACTGCTGACAGAATTTTTTCCGTCGATGTAAATTTAATTTCTGCTAGCGTATACAAATGTGATTTGTATGCAATTGGAACTTTTTCACCTTTGTTAAAAGTTAAGTAACCCACGGACCACGCACACAACCTGGGATTCATCCTGGACTCCTCCCTCACGATGACCAAGCAAGTCAACGCCGTCTCGTCATCGTGCTTCAACACCCTGCGCATGCTCCGAAAAATCTTCCGATGGATCCCCACCGAAACCAGAAAAACCGTCACCCAGGCCCTCGTCACCAGCCGACTGGACTACGGAAACGCCCTATACGCAGGAACCACAGCCAAACTTCAGACACGACTTCAACGCATACAGAACGCCTCCGCACGACTCATCCTCGACATCCCTCGCCAAAGCCACATATCCGCCCACCTGAGAAACCTGCACTGGCTCCCCGTCTGCAAGAGGATCACGTTCAGGCTCCTCACCCACGCACACAAAGCGCTACACAACAAGGGCCCCGAATACCTCAACAACCGCCTCTCGCTCTACATCCACACCCGCCAGCTCCGCTCCGCCAGCCTCGCCCTCGCCACCGTCCCACGAATTCGCAGAACCACCACCGGAGGAAGATCGTTCTCCTACCTGGCAGCCAAAACATGGAAATCCCTCCCCGCACATCTACGACTGACCCAGGACCATCTCACCTTCAGGAAACACCTCAAGACCTGGCTATTAGAGCAGTAGCGACACCCCCCCTCCCTTCAGCGGCTTTAGACCCTCACGGGTGAGTAGCGCGCTCTATAAATGTATTGATTGATTGATTGACCCGGAATTATTCGGATCACTAAGTTGCGTACGTTTACGCGTGTTTGTAAGTGTTTTGTTGCTAACATGTCAGCTTGAAGTGAAGGCAGGATATCTGTGTGTTCCTGTGTCTAATGTGTGATTTTAAAATCAGGTTTGATTAATTTGTAGAGAGGTTTAACCCTTTCTGCGTAGTTTAGAATGTATGTTCTTCCAAAATTTAGGAAACCTAGAATCGACTGTATGTTTTTCATTGTTTTTGGAGGTTGGAGCAGCGCACATTTTTCTAAAAAGTTGGCTGCCAGGCTTTTGCCTTCACTTGATAGTTCATATCCTAGGAAAAGGATGTTGAGATGGGCAATTCTCGATTTTTTAAAATTTAATTTATAACCTTCAGAGGTGAAGCCCAGTATAATGGTATTCACCCTGTTCAAGTGCATGTTCAGGTCATCGTTTGTCAGATAGATATCATCGACATATGACAATGCCTTGTCATCATACATTTGTAGTAACTCTGTTACCCTTGCTGAGAATAACCCTGGACTATTCTTGAATCCCTGAGGGAGACGACAGAATTGACGCTGGGTCCCCATTATTAAGAAAGCTGTCAAATACCTACTTTCAGGTGCTATGTTTTGACAAAAGAAGCTGTTAGAAATATCTAATGTGGTTTTATATCTTTTACGCACAATGTTATTCATTAATGCTGTACTATGTGCATTTTGCACTGCAAATGTTTTACAACAAGAGTTTAGGTTTCTGTAATCCAAAAATAGACAATATGTATTGTCAGGTTTGGAAACAGGTAACAAAGGATTGTTCATTGATGAGGTGCATGTTTCAATCACCCCTTGGTATTCAAGTTGATCTAT
This sequence comes from Triturus cristatus, assembly GCF_964204655.1. Lineage (NCBI taxonomy): Eukaryota > Metazoa > Chordata > Amphibia > Caudata > Salamandridae > Triturus > Triturus cristatus. Next base: position 58,450,438 of record NC_140590.1, read on the forward strand.
GATCTCCCTGACCTGTTTTTTAGCTTCTTGCTTAATTGGATACTGCCTTTGTGCAGTTGGTTGATTTTTTAACTGGATTTTATGGTGAGGTGAGTCCTCATCCCATCCTACATGATTTTTGTATAATGCTGGGGCTTGGGCCACTGCCCATTTCCTGGCTTAAGTATGTTTTAAATGTATTGGAACATGGATAGAGAAGGCTGGCATAATGATGTCTTCGCCATGTGGGCACACTCTGACAAATTCTGGTGGCCAGTCCCGTTCTGCTAGAAGTGTATCATAACCCTTTGAAAGTCGCTCCCAAAAGAGTGCTTTCACTTTCCTTGGTATGTCTCCCTCCATCCGGAGAGTTATTTCATATAACCTTTGTGGAGAACTAACCCTGGTGTCTGCAGTTTCAACTCAAATGTTTTCATTCAGGTCCACTGTCTCCAGAAGTCCCTTCAGGTTCTGGCGAGCTATTGATACTTCTGCTGCTCTGTCCAACATTGTCTGAGCCCATTCTCCGTTCTTGAGTTGTGTTCTCAGAATCCTCGGCATGTCTGGTCTTCAGACCTGCTACTTTCTTCTTGGAGAATTGAGGTTTTGGTTTGTTTTTATGAACGTGTTGATCATCTTTGGACTTCACGCGTTCTTCTTTTTGATCTGATCGTCCTCTTCTTTCGGATGTCTGTGACGATATCTGAAAGGTACGAGAGGAACGTGTATCCGTATCTTGATACCTGTCAGGTTTTCTCAAATTATCCCTATTCCTGAGGTTATACTTCCTTTCAGAGGGCTCCTTTTGAGGAGACCTACCTCAGGATTGAGAATCTTTCTCTTTTAAATGTTGTTTGTTATTTTCCCACTTCTTTTTAGAAGAGGTAGGATTGTTTTTAGTAAAGGCCTTTTCAGGACTTTCAGACAGTTGTGGTTTAACTGTGTAATACTATTTAAATTTTGTGTCTGATTAAGTAATTCTACGTCTGACATTGCTTCTATGTCGGGATGAGGTGTGTAGCCGGCTAAAATGTTGGTCCTGGTCTACCTAGTGGACCGAGCCTGGTAATGTGATTGTAATGTTTTAGGGCGCCTTTAAACCAGAGCTCATGCTCCTGGTATGTGAGTGGAATTTCAATATCCTCGAAAGGAATATATTCCTCAGGTGGTTCATCTTCTTTGTACAAGTGAAACGTTTTAGTTACTGGAAGTGATTCTGGGAATACTATCAATGAATAGAATACCTCTGTCTGGTGAGATTCATGTGCCTCTATCACAAAAACTGCTCTACCACCTCTTAGTGTTAGGCCATGTTTTATAAGTTTTAGAGTGATGGCTCTCCTTAAATTTGGAGCGATGATTTTCGAATTTTCATTGGTTTCATTAAAACCTGTATAATCAAAAGCTGCTGCGACTTCGTCGGTTCCGGTGTTATTATTCCTGTTTAGGTACATTGTTTAATGAAAATTGCAGAGCAAGTTTCAAGGGAACAAAGATAAGGTGCACAATATTTTGGAACACTCTATCCTTCAACGCTGAACAAACCAAACAGCTAATACATAGGATTTTTGTCCTATTCAGCTATGGCGGATATTATCCCTACCCACTCCAGACGTCTTATGGAGTATTATGAGTAGGGGTCTCTGAGAAAAGCACAACTGAGTTACTTCAGTATCTTGCGTTAAACGAGTGCCTTACCAAACCGTTGGGCGCCATGTAGTGTAGTTCCTATATCCCTGATAGGCTCTGCGCATTGGAATAATATACACTATAGTTTAGACATAGGACTGAGGTCAGTATGTCTCTATCGAATACATTAAACTTAATTACTTGTGTGTGTCAGCTAACTCAGAGGTCACTAGAAAACTTCTCGAATAATCAAGAAGGGATTAGTTTCTGACAACTGCATAAACATGACAACTTTGTTTCCTTTAGAATCGGAACAATCTCAGAATCGTGGAAACAATAGATAACAGTTTCACTCAGTCAATAGTGCATGCTTCGTTTCTACAGAGTTACACAGAAATAGATAGATGGGCGTTTCAATGAAAAGGGTTTATTGCACAGTCTTATTTCTCGTACAAGAGATATGAACTGATACAATCGTAAGACAGAATGCGAAGTATAATATGTACAGCGTTAGCAGTAAGATAAAATAATACTGCAATAGCATGGTTTGTAGCTATGGCAGACATTCATAAAAACACATACATAAATAACACAGGCTAAAATGTTAATACTCATCTGATGCTTCTAGCTAGTTCTACCCCAGTGTACCTAACCTAAGTGTAGTACGAGGTAAGAAGTAGGTGCTGTTTGTCTATAGTCTAGTTTAGCTATAGTTGCCAAGATTTGCCAAAAGTCCCTCTAGGTTCTAGTCCGCACCATACCTTAGAATGAGTGAGGTTGGAATCTCTTTCCGAGTTTCGATCTTTAACACCCCGCAAAGGGAATCAGAACCACTGGAGCTGGATTCTCTGCGAGGAGGATGACAGCATCTGGTCAGTGTGTCAGGCGGGGACTTGACTTCCTTCCGAACTTGCTGTGGTGAGCCGCGTTGTGCAAGTAGGCAGCCGAACCGTGGTTTGCCATGGTAAGTGAAGGTATATTTATACCTTGAAGGTGTTTAGGAAAGATATTATTGACGTAAATGTCGAGCAGAAGAACGTCATGAATGAACCCCTAAGGAATAGATGTCCATGCATAATAAATGAGTTCTTGGAGAAATCAATATCCAAGCAAGGGGAAGTCCTAAAGGCTTAAGAGTCTGGTTTTCCAAGAACTCGTTGTGACGTAAATGAACGGATGTAGGTGGCCATGCCTGTATTTGGTTAGCATGGATAATGCCTAAATAAGGGTAGGATTTCTATGCCTAAATATGGGCAATGTGAATTGTGCCTATCTAAGTACATAAATCGGGAAACCTGTATACAGTATCTAAAATGACACACAACAAGATAAGGGGCAGCAAAATCAGAGCTGCGGGGGTGACTCTCCCAAAATGCAGCACACACACATAACATTCAGAGCACATCAACATTGACAACAATGTGGTACAAACTGCAGCACATTGACAACAGAACAGAGGACACAACTGCTGCCGTTTGTGTGTAGAAACTGGCCAATCACATTCGGCATAGCAGGGAAATGTGAGATGGCATTGTTCAAGTACAAACACACATCCGTGATGTTGTGTAAATGTCCACTGTCCCGCATCAAATAGGCAGCTACTCCCAATCAGTCACAATGTACAGTGTCATGCAGTCTGTATGTAAACTTGTACAATGCGTCAACATACATGTGAACACAATGTTAAACTGCATCTCCCCTTCACATTGCAGAGGGAGAATCAACACCTCCTGCAGAACAGACCAAACATCTCTTCACTGATGACGAAGAGGACCGCCACACCTTCGACCCCGACACCCTGCAAGAGCTCATGGACAGCTTCGGCACCTCACCTCCAGGAGCAGGGCAGCCCAGCTGCATCGAGGAGACGTAACCACCTGCACCGACCACACAGCAGGAAGCACCCACCACCACGGCTGTCTCCCAGGACCCCCACGAACAACAAATGGCCTTCCAACGCTGCGTGTTAGGGTGCCAGGAGAAGATGGCTGATCAGGTACGGGTGGGGTTCAACCTCATGGCAGCCAAACTAGATGCCATACGTGGTTTCTAAGTCCCATCAGGGACCACTTACAGTCCATAACGGACACCCACAGTCCACTCCATGCTCTCCAACGATCCATGGCTGACATCGCTGGAGTCCTAACTCTGAGACAAGAACAACTGTCTAGTCCGAGTGGCTCCAGGGATGTCAGCCGGCAGTTGGGACACATGCCGAGGAACATGGAGAACATAGAGCGGATGCAGGCGGAAAGAACGCCTGCCACGGCTGCACACATGCGAGATGTAGCTGGGATCTTCCATGCCCTGCAGACCCTCATCATGGCATTGCTGCAACAAGGGCTGGCACGGATGAATGCTGCTGCTACTACTCCATCCACATCTCCACCCCTGAAGTGTCAGCGCCTCACAGTGCAGCAGACAATCCACCTCCGGCCCCTGATGTGTCACTGCCACACAGTGAGGCAGACATTCCACCTCCGGCCTCTAATGTGTCAGTGCCACACAGTGCTGCAGACAAAACCCCACCACCCACATGTGAGGCACGAAGATACAGATGATTCTGCCTTAGTGGTAAGAAGGAAGCGGTAGCATTCATCTCTGCCATATGGCCTGTTTCTACTTGGTTCTGCCCTCTGCATCATCACTTTCCACTGTTCCCCCATACACTCTGAGACACTCACCTTGGACCTCGACATGGACTGCCATATTCTCTTTGGTTACCAATGACACAGCAATCAGACTGCGGACTGAACTCTTCCTCTTCTGATGAACTTGTCATTCTCCCCGGGCAACAATATAAAGTGGGGTTTGCATGGCCCTGTACTGCTCCAGCTTCAACACTCCACTGAAAGTGAATAAAACATTCAAATTCACACAGATGTGTCATGTCTATGATCATTCAAATATGAAAGTACGGATGAATGTAGGGTCAGTGATTCCCCCTTACGTCCATGTTGCTCATGTTGTGGGACTTGGGTCACAGGGTGCAAAATTGCCGATTGCGGCCCGGGGGGTGCCGACACTACAACAGAGACACACGCATTTGTTACTTCCTTGTCCAGCCCAGAACTGAACCACGCCCAGAGCCCCGGGCTCATTGTTCACACCCCTACGCTGGACTGGCATATGCCAGCCCAGCCAACTCCACTTACGCTTACGGGGGGATGACAAAACTACATGTCCCAGGTCTTCAATGTAGTGATCTGCTGATCACTGGTCTAGTTGTCAGCATACCTCAGCCACTCCCTGAGGGCTGGTTTACACCCACACCACACCCACCCAGCACAGGCGTCACAGGACATGTGAGCCTGCTAATAAAAGGGGCCTACCACATCACATTCCCCACTGCCAGAGGTGACATGATGGCGTCCGCACCACGAGACTCAATCATAAAGGGTCCATGACTTGTGGCGCACTGGGTTAGTGGCACCCGATGCACTGCGGCCGGCACGGGCCTACCGCCACGGGACGATGACTTGCGGTGCAGAGAGTCGATGGCACCCGATGCACTGCGGCCGGCATGGGCCTACCGCCATGGGTCGATGACTTGTGGTGCACCGAGTTGGTGGCACCCGATGCACTGCGGCCGGCACGGGCCTACCACCACGGGAGGATTGCTTACGGTGCACTGAGGTAGGGGCACCTGAAGAGCTGAGCGGGTGTGCAGCCTGCGATGATGTGCCGTCCTGACAGTACTGACTGGATTGGATTTGTGTGAGCCCTGCTGGACCGCAGTGTAGGCCTGAGGCAGCGGGAAGCACGGGCCTCCCGCCACGTGGCGATGACTTGCGGTGCACTGAGTTAGTGGCACCAGAGCTGAGCGGGTGTGCAGCCTGCGATGATGCTTATGCCTCGATACGCCATCCTGCCAATCAAGATTCAATTTGAATTGAGAGCCCTGCTGGACCGCAGTGTATGCCGAAAGCCGCAGTCAGCACACACATGACTCCGTGGTGCGGTGCTGCAGGGTGCGCTGGGGGCCAGTGGCGCGGAATCCAGCGATCGGCTGAGGAGGTTGCACTGGCACGTGGTGGGCCCTCTTGGTGACACGCCGGTGGCGGCAGGTGAGCATTGAGGCCTGGGTGCGCAGGGGCGGCCAGTCATCTCTGGGCGGCGGACGGCTCTGGGTACCATGGCTGGGATGCAACAGGCGCACAGGATCGTGCAGGCACCACCGGTCAAGGCGGCGGCCTTGTGGCTGGGTGGGTGGTGCCGCCCTGGCAGATACGACCCTACATGCGATGACGAGATGTGCGCGGGTTGGCTTGGGACATAGCCACCTCGTCTCCCAGTGTAAATGTAGACGTTGAAGGTGGTCGGCCTCGTGTGTGTAGGCCTATGGACAGGATATGGCGGACACAGAGACACACGCAGTAGTAACTTTGGTGGCCATCCCGGTTCTGAACCACGCTCAGAGCCCGGGGCTATTCATTCATGACATACACCAGCCCAGCCCACTCAGCTCACGCTCATAGGGGGGGCCGACAAAGCTACATGTCCAAGGTCTTCCACACTGCCTGAGGTGACCAGTTTGCATCCACTGTTCACAACACTACAGACACTAGCAGTATATGTCCACATGGACATGTCAGTGCTCTGCATACTGAAGTATTTCCAGCACATCTCCGCCACACTTGGCATTGTGTACATTCTCATTGATGGGTCACTTGCCTCCTTCGCACATACTTGGTTTCCACCTCTCCCGACAATTTGCAATTGTGTGGCAGAGGTGCCATGCCGTGGATGGTTTGTCTACAGGGCTGGCCACGGTTACCACAGTTACTTGTGTTGTCGTGTCTGGTAGTTGGGCATGTTGATTGGCATGTTGTATGTGATTTTGTAACATGTGCATTCCCACAGTTGTGAGTTGTATGATTGTGGAGTTGACGTGTGTGGTGTGTTCAGTTGGTACTTACCGACGAGCAGTGCATTTCCATAGGTGCCATACTCAAAGCGCTGGTTGGTGATGGACTTGCGGAAGATGTAGGAATCATGCACACTGCTTGGGAAGTTTGCGACAACATTGGTGAACATGCCCCGGTGGTCCACTGTTGCCTGCACATTGATGGAATGCGTGTGGTTTCTGTTGCGGTGGTTGTGTGTAGTGTCGGCAGGGGACACAAGTAGTACATGTGTGCAGTCAATTGCCCCCAACACGTGTAGGAAGCCAGCTATGGCGTAGTTCCCTTGCTTGGTCTCCAGCTGTTCCTGCTCATTGTGAGGGAAGTGAAGGTGCAGGGGTATCAAGCTGATACAAACCGTGATGCTTACAGGTATGATAAATCCTGCATAATAAGACCTTAACAGTTCGTGTGGTCGTAACCTTCCTTTTCTTTCCTACGAAGGTTACGACCACACAAACTTCTGTTACGGTCTTATTATTCAGGATGTATCATACCTGTAAGCATTCCGGTTTGTCCAAGTGCAATACACTGTACCAGATTACGTTTGTGACTATACGGACGCTTGCCCATTGTCACCATTTCATCCAACAGATTTCTGAATACTGACTTTCGGAATATGGAATTGTATTGGGGAGTTCCCGCAGCATTTGCAGTTAATTGAATCCACACGTTGCCCTGATGAAGTTCCCCGTTAGGAATGGAACGTGTTGGCTGAGCTTTTCGTATTGTTGATTTATGTATTTGTAATAAAGAACTGTTTTTACATTACTGTTGACTACTGGACTTCATGACCTGGTGCACCCCCATTTCAGTGACTACAATCTTCGAACTGGAGCACAGAGGCGTCAAGCAACGGCTTGTATTGGGGTTGGTTGCGCAGGTACACTACAAATTGGAACTGACGTGTGGTGCGGATACAGGGGCCCGGCGTTGATTTTGTGGACATGCATCCAAGACATGTGTGAGGTAGTTTGATAGGGCTGGCTGTGAGACTCCTCCGACTCTGGCAGTTGTTGGTTGGAAGGTCCCAGGGGCCAACAGATGCAGCACAGCCAGCAGCTTTGTCTGTGGAGGGATGTTGGTTCTCCGCTGTGTTGGTACCGTCAGCCTGTGGGCAAGGTGGGTCTGGTTGAGGAGGATGGTTGTCCTCTTGAGCCTGTAGTGGGCAGTGGCATCCTCTAGCGTTGAGTCTCTGAGGCTGGTGCATTTTAGGAACGTCCACTGTCTTGTTCTGCGCTGCGTAGGTGGTAGTCCGGGGGTGGGTTGTCCGGGGGGGACCAGGGGGTGGTGGCGGTGGGTGTTGTGGCCCTCTTGGGTCACCGAGCTGCATGATCAGTAGCTCCATAACATGTGTTGGTCTTCAGATGTGGCTCTGGGCTGGGCTCCCTTTCATACTGCAGGTTGTCGTCCTGCTTAACACCAGTAATAGGCAGGTGTTAAATCCCTGCCGCTAACGCACCTTATCGCCTGTTTTTGGATCGCTTCGCAGATCTGGCTTGTCGTTGAGAATATCGCAAAGTGGCGTTTTCGTTTTTGCACGGTAACGCCTACTCTGCATATCATTAGCATTAGTTGTCGCTCTCATTTGTGGAAATGCTTTTTGTGGCAGCTATCGCTGGAAACCTGGCGATATCGGCAGTTTGCACCAGCTTGAGAATAGGGCGAAAAATCTATCGCCACTTTTGCGGCGCTAAAGTGCCGGTAAATCAACGATAAGTCCTTGAGAATATGCTCCATAGACTTTCAAGAGGCAGCTGGAGAGAGCAAGAAAAGATTTGAGGTTAGAGGCTACCAAAGAACAACATTATACAGAGCTAAGCACAGCGGAGATCAACAGAAAAGAGTAGATCTACTGAAGGAAAGTCCTAAAAAGAAAGAACAGGCCATCAGAACAACTTCAGGATGATCACAAATTACTGTAGCGCGGCTAGTAATGTAAGGGGCAGGGATGCAGTCAGCACGGTCGTGACATCACATCAGCTCTCACAGGGAGTGTTCCACCGGCACCTGTCTATCTACAGTCATTGCAGGTCAATAGAGCAGTGTTTGTTCAGAGAGGGCGCCCAGGGCTCTGTTATCTCTCAGGGAATAAAACACAGGAGGCTGTGACTCGAGCCTCTTCTGCACTCCTCTCCTGGAAGAAGGACGGGGCGTAGGGATGGAGAGCTAGAGAGGGAAGAATGCAGAGAGGAGGCGAGAGGCTGCGAGATTGCAAAGGGCGGCTGCAACGTGAAGAGTGGAAGAAGGTAGAGAACTCGAGAGAAGGAAAAAGAGGAAGTTAAAGCACACAGGCAAGAGTGAGCAAGAGCAAAAGCAAGGAGAGAAAGGAAGGAAATGTGGCTAGAAGTTGGAATAGAGATCTGAAGAGATTGTGACTAGGCAGGTACAAATTAGGAAGCTCAGGAAATAGGAAATTAACGCATCCACGCACACAAAATATGTATTTTATGTGCCGCAGTCGTTCCTCTCTGATGCAGGCAAGTGTGACTTCCTGAGACAACAGGGTTTATTGTTTGAAGAAGAAGCAAAGAGGGAAGCCCAGCTGTCCCCTCAGAGCCAGAGAGCCAGGGGTGTGGGAGCCCTAACCAGTCGCTTAGATTCAGGTGTGTGGAAGCCCTAGCTGACCTCTCAGAGACAGGTGTGTGGAAGCCTTAGCTGGCCTCTCTAGGCTCGGTGTATGGAAGCCCTAGCTGGCCAATCTAGGCTCTGTGTGTGGAAGCCCTAGCTGGCCAATCTAGGCTCTGTGTGTGGAAGCCCTAGCTGGCCAATCTAGGCTCTGTGTGTGGAAGCCCTAGCTGGCCTTTCTAAGCTCGGTGTGTGGAAGCCCTCGCTGGCTGCTCAGAGACAGGTGTGTGGAAACCTTAGCTGGCCTCTCTAATCTCGGTGTGTGGAAGCCCTAGCTGGCCAATCTAGGCTCTGTGTGTGGAAGCCCTCGCTGGCCAATCTAAGCTCTGTGTGTGGAAGCCCTCGCTGGTCTCTCTGAGCCGGGTGTGTGGAAGCCCTAGATGGCATCTCTGAGCCCGGTGTGTGGAAGCCCTAGCTGACCTCTCAGAGACAGGTCTGTGGAAACCTTAGCTGGACTCTCTAATCTCGGTGTGTGGAAGCCCTAGCTGGCCAATCTAGGCTCTGTGTGTGGAAGCCCTCGCTGGCCAATCTAAGCTCTGTGTGTGGAAGCCCTCGCTGGCCAATCTAAGCTCTGTGTGTGGAAGCCCTCGCTGGCCAATCTAAGCTCTGTGTGTGGAAGCCCTCGCTGGCCAATCTAAGCTCTGTGTGTGGAAGCCCTCGCTGGCCAATCTAAGCTCTGTGTGTGGAAGCCCTCGCTGGCCAATCTAAGCTCTGTGTGTGGAAGCCTTAGCTGGCCTCTCTAGGCTCGGTGTGTGGAAGCCCTAGCTGGCCAATCTAGGCTCTGTGTGTGGAAGCCCTCGCTGGCCAATCTAAGCTCTGTGTGTGGAAGCCCTCGCTGGCCAATCTAAGCTCTGTGTGGGGAAGCCCTCGCTGGCCAATCTAAGCTCTGTGTGTGGAAGCCTTAGCTGGCCTCTCTAGGCTCGGTGTGTGGAAGCCCTCGCTGGCCAATCTAGGCTCTGTGTGTGGAAGCCCTCGCTGGCCTTTCTAAGCTCGGTGTGTGGAAGCCCTCGCTGGCCTTTCTATGCTCAGTGTGTGGAAGCCCTCGCTGGCCGCTCAGAGCCAGGTGTGTGGAAGCCTTAGCTGGCCTCTCTAAGCTCGGTGTGTGGAAGCCCTCGCTGGCCTTTCTATGCTCAGTGTGTGGAAGCCCTAGCTGGTCTCTCTGAGCCCGGTGTGTGGAAGCCCTAGGTGGCATCTCTGAGCCCAGTGTGTGGAAGCCTTAGGTGGCATCTATGAGCCAGGATGTGTGAAAGCCCTAGGTGGCGTCTCTGAGCCAGGATGTGTGGAAGCCTTAGCTGGCCTCCCTGTCTCAGGTGTGTGAAAACTGTAGCTATGTCCTCTGAGTGAGGTGTGATGAAGCTCTAGCTGACCCCTCAGTACCAGGTGTGTGGAAGTCCTAGCTGACCCCTCAGAGCTAGGTGTGTGGGAGCCTTAGCTGTGCCCTCTGAGTGAGGTGTGATGACGCACTAGTTGACCCCTCAGAGTCTGGTGTGTGGACGCCTTAGCTGGCCTCTCTGTATCAGGTGTGTGAAAGCCGTAGCTGTGCCCTCTGAGTGAGGTGTGATGACGCTCTAGCTTGCCTCTCTAAGCTCTTCCGCACTTTACATCTCACCTGGCATCTAATGGGCAGGAATGAACCTCTATTTTGCCTTCATAATCCTGGAGTGCCTGCTGGGACTGGGCATTATCAGCATGAGCCTGCTGGTGTGTGCCACCCTGTGCCTTCATAAGGAGCTGCGCTCAGTCACCAACTACCTGATCGCCGGCCTGGCAGTGGCAGACCTGGGCGTTGGGGCGCTGGCGGTGCCCTTCTCTGTGGTGCTCAGCATGGACTACACCCTCTGCTTCTACACCTGCCTCTTCCTCACCTGTTTCCCGCTGGTCACCACCCAGTTCTCCATCCTGCTGTTGCTGCTGGTGGCCATCAATGCCCACCTGAAGATCAGGCTGCCTACCAGGTGAGTGCCATGCTGCTTTACGGGAGGAAAGTGTGCATAGATCAGGCCCCTCTTTGGGGTATTCAGGAGGAGCCCTGGTGGGGTCAGTCCTTGGAGACTGCCTGAGGTGCTCTGTAAGAGTCAAATTATGTGGAGCTAGCGACAAATGTGCTGCATTATGGCACAACGCTGCTTTTTCTTGATGCATCATTTAGTCAAAGAGCTTATTCAACGATAACCACAGGTTGGTGGGTTGGCTTATGCTATGTAAAGTGTCGCTTCAATGATATCGCAACATATGCAAATGGTTTTGCATGGGGTCTCAAAAAGGCTTCAATATTCTCAAAAACCTTGTTTGAATGACTTTCTCCTTCCTTAGTTTAATTTAAATAATTGTTATTAGTTTCGTTAAATAGACCTTAGTGCAATAGTGACAGGCATATAATACGGATCAGTAATGATGTGCGCTACATACAAAGTTATTTGCTTCAAAAGGTGCACAGATAATTTTAATAAATAGATTTAAATATTGGGTAAAACGGAAAAATACCCAGATAACTATAATTTACAGATAAAAAGTGTTATCAATATATCTCATATGACATGCATCCACAAATATTCAAGCATATTCCAACTAATATAAATTTCATAAATATCTTTAGTCTTCTAAAAGTAGTAAATTAAAACTATACCATCACCCACAGTTACCCCTAATTAAGAAAAGTAGTCATAAATATAGGGTTAAAATATTATTAAGTATATCACAGTAGTACCCATTATCACCCGATTTATCAGTATTAAACTAGATTTCCCTTCCCTTATCCGCAAGGACACGGGGATCTATTTGATGAATCTTTGTCTGCTTCTAAGGCCAACAAACGATCCACCAGGTGTTCCCACGCTTGAACTCTTTCAATTTTCCCTCCTCTTCTTTTAATCTCATGAAACAACATAGCAATCTCCAGACTGGCCCATTTAAACATTTCTTTATGCCATCTAGTAATTTTAGGACCATGCGCTGATTCCCGGTGCATAGTCAATTCTTGTTTTGCTAAAATCAAGCATAAGTCAGTAAATCTAGTAGTATTTTTCTTATTTTTATGGTGACGGTACCCCCCTAGGAGGCAGACCAAGGGTGTACAAGGGATATCCCACAAGTTTATTCCATTAATATATTCTATTACTTCCTCCCAGAACCCCGCTAATGAAGGGCAGGATCCTACCATGTGGAACATTTCTGCCCCAGCCTCCCTCATCTAGGGCATTTTTCAGCAGCAGTCATATAGAACTTGTTAATCCTGCCAGGTGTAAGATAAGCTCTATGCAGGATACAGAAATTAATTATTTTGAACCTAGCATATGCCGCTGGCCTGCAGAGGGCTTTAATTTAATCCTCCACTCCAGGTCCCAACAGCTACATACTAGGACCGTTTCTTGACACCTTCAAATAACAATCAGATACAGGTTGAGAGTAACAAAGTCTATTCCAGCAAATCTCTGATCCATGTGTTCCTACAACCTATCGCTGCTCAAAACCATAAACTCTGAATAATATATTTTAGAATACAACTCCATGCAGTAACCAGCTAAGTGAACTATGAAAGCATGAAATACCATAATGGGACTTGCATAGCTACCCAGGCTGCCAGTTTACTAAAAACCATAAACAGAACTAACTTTTGGTATTCACAGAAGGCACTTAGTCATTTCGGTATTCACAGAAGTTAGGAGTCCTAACTTTAGGACTCCTAAATGCCTTCTGTGAATACAGCAAAGTCTTAAAGTTAGGATTTTTCTCAGTTTAGGAGTCCTAAAGTTAGGAGTCCTTACTATACTACTCCTAAACAGAGAAAAATCCTAACTTTAAGACTTTCGGTATTCACAGAAGGCATTTGGGGGTCCTAAAGTTAGGAGTCCTAACTTCTGTGAATACCGAAATGAGTAAGTGCCTTCTGTGAATACCAAAATGGTAGTAAGTTTAGGATTTTGTCTTAAGTTAGTTCTGTGAATCGGGACCAGTGTGCCTGTCTCTCACACTTCGTCATCCTTCACATTGCTAAGCACTGTGTTCCACAACACGATAACCGCACCTCCGTGGTTATCACTTACGACATGGAAACACTTCCCAAATAGGATCAAAACAAAGACAACAACCTTCCAACCACACACCCTACATGGTGTAGCATGCTACTCATGAAGGTAAGCGCCTCAGCGCCCCACATAGAGGTAGTAAGCTCTATAAAAATATTGCTATACAATGCAATACTGTCTGCGCACATTCTAGGTGCAGTGAGAGTGTGAAGCTGGGAATCGAGGGGCGGTGGGCTTGTGGGGTACTGTGCCAACAGCCTTCTTGCACACATGCTGTTGGGTATTAACAGCAGCTAACAACTGGCAGGGACGCAGAATGATCTCCAGTGGAAGCATGTGGTGATCTACAAAAGCGGAAACGTGCTTGTGAATCCCGTGTCTAGAATGACTCTAAACTCTAAGCTGCAAGTTGTAGAATCCAAAGGTCTGTTAGCTGGCCTAAGCCATCGTACATGCTAAGGGTATCGGAGTGTGTGTCCCTCTGTGTCTTTCCAAGTCCATGCCCGCGTGTGCCTCTGACTATCCTGTGTCTTCTGTGCTAATGTTATCCAGTACAGTGCTTTGAGGACATCTCCGGGACTCCCAATGCCTATGCCTCCCGTCTCACTCCCATTGTCCTTGACTCCCTGTGTCTCCCAATGACAGTGCCTCGCTGTGTCTCCTTCACTGTATTTCTACCTTACAGTGTCTCTATTCCTTCATGTCATGATATGTCCTTGTCTCCATTTGTCTTCGACCTCCTGCGTTTTCCAGAACCTCCTGGTATCCGTGTTTACTAACTGCATTGTCTTTCTGTGCATGTGTCTACCAATGTCTCCTCATGTTCCTCATGCCTCGCCCTCTGTGCATCTTTTCAGTGTCTCCCTGTGATAATTTCTCTCACTGACTTTCCCTGTCTCCCCGTGTCTTTGTGTCCCTGTGTCCCTGTGAATGTGAGTATTGAGGTTTATTTGGGGAGGTATAAGTCCACCTCTAGCCATACCTTCTTGTGTCGAGTCTCACTGTGTCTGTGTCTCCCACTGTTGGTGGCTCTCCATTTCCTTCCATGTCTCTGTCGCCTGGTCTTTATGTCTCCTCATGTATCACTGTCTCTCACTGTGCTTGTTTCTCAGTGTCTCACTGTGTCTCCCAGCACTTCTCCATGGGCCTGATCTACTATTACTGTTTGATAACCAAGGGTGTGCAGTTTACATCCCAACTCGCTTGTGACTGGGAATGCAGTTTGCGATGTGAGCTACACCCCAGCAGGCTGCATCGCATACTGTCCAGTCACAGTGGTTCAGAAAGCGACATGGCTAATGAACATTAATAAGGCAGTTTGCGGCCCCCTGGGAGATTCACCAGCTGAGAATGAGGAACTGGGATTTAAAGTCATGGGCCAACTCCAACTACAAATCTTAATGTCTCTGGAAATATAAAGGTAAGGTACAATATCTTAACAGCTGTGGGATCAGCACTGCTTGTCCTAACCAACAGCACATTACCCCAATGCCAGAGATGAAGAGGAAACTTCTGGGTGATGGGAAGGGGCAGGCTCATGGGAAGATACAGGCTCACCCTCACCCAAGGTTCTTTCTTTAGCAGAGAGAGCTGGTACCAGACAGGCTTTGCTTTTTGGCAGTGTGTTTCTTGAGAGTGACGTTGATGTCCCGGGAGAATAAAAGTGATTCGGCATTCGGTGAAAGTTGTGGTTCCAAGCCGTCAAGATTCATGTAATTGAGCCAGGTTTGTACAGTTTTTTGTTTGTTGTTCTCGGTGAATAACAGGAAATCTGTCTTGGTTGGGTTGAGCTTCAGGTAAGTGTTGGACATCCAGGTCTGACTGATGAGCAGTGTTTCAAGCATTAGATGTCTGAAGCAGAGGAGACTTTCAAGCAGTGGTGGCTCCTCCGCTAAGGCGGAGGAGCATCGCCCCAATGTCTTGAAGCAGGAAAAGAAAGGAAAAAATAAAATGATAATAAAGTATTGTTATTATCATTTTATTTTGTCCTCCTGCTGGTCCGGCTTGCATGAGGGGCTGGGGTGCAGAGCAGGGGAGGAGTGGTACAACCCTCCTAAGTGCTTAATGACTGTTTGGTCGGCCCTCTCGGGCCGCCCAAAAGAGTCATGCACACTTTCCCCGTTCTACATGCAGGCTGCATTACAGCATGCATGGAGAACATGCCCGGCCTTCCAGCCCCTGGCTGAGCGCCATGTCACGGTACTCAGACCAATTACAACCCTGCATTGCAGCATTGTGATTGGTCAGGGGAGCCCGTGTGCTGGGTGCTTCCTGTTCCTGGAAGACGAGAGCAGGAGCAGAGATGCGGGAACCGGTGGGATGGTGAGTATTTTCATTTTTATTGAGACCCGCGTGCCCCTCTACAACCCCCACACCCGCCTATCCCTCCGTGCCCACCTCACCACCTGCAAGTCATGCCGGCTGCCACTGCTTTCAAGTAGAACTGTGTATCCCCAAAATGTTGAAGAATCGTGATGCAGTTACCTGTGAGGTGAGCACCACGTGGCTCCATGTAAAAGCTGAAGATGACAGGTGATGTTACAGAACCTTCAGGGACTCGACAGGTGATAGAAGTCTTTGGGGACCTGGAAGTGCCCAGGTGAACAAACTGGTATTGGTTGGAAAGGTAGGAGGAAAGCTAGTGAAGGACACTCCTGGTGAATTCTATTTGAGACTCTACAGTGCGTATGAGGATGGTATGGTCGACTGTGTTGAAGGCAGCTGAGAGGTCCAGCAATATCTGGAGGCAGGGTACATTTTCCTCTGTGGTTAGGAGGGCATTGTGAAAGTTATCAATCGCTGTGCTGCAGCGTGATGTGAAGTCTGTCAGGAGATGGTTAACGTTAACGTGATCTTCGAGTTGAACATAGACTTCGTTTTGAATGATCTTGCCAATGAATGGTAGGTGAGTGATCAGCCAGTAGTTGGCAAGGTCATCAGATCTAGTGTAGGTTTCTTTATGATTGGAGGATCTAGTCTGCCATTAGAGCTTCTTAGAAGATGCCTTGAGTGATAGAAGTATTTTCAATGGTGAGTATTGGTGAAAGAGTGTCCCCAGGGAGAGATCTTATGAAGGATGATGGTAAGACATCAGCTTAATAAGAAGCAGCTTTGAGGACGTTGAGTATGGCATCAAGATCCGGAAGAGAAAAGGCTTTGAAGGCTGACCATTGGGAGATTCTATAGTAAGGGGTGGACATAAGAGATGAGGTAGGCTTGGTGTCGTTGGTACGGAGTTGGATCTTCTGTATTTTTCCATTGAAGGAGAGAATGAGGACAATTCACTTTTCTATGAAATGAGGAATTGGTGGTTTTGGCAAGCAGTTCATGCAGTGCTTGATGTCTTGAACACGATCTGCTTCTGTTGGTGGCTTCATTGAGGGTGTTGGTATAGTACTTTGCTTTCGCTGATGTGATGAGTTGTCTGCGTGTTGCACAGAGAGACTTCAGTAACATGAGGTCATCAGGAGATCTGTGAAAAAAGTGAATGCACAATAAAACTCAGGTTCATTTGAATCAGAATAGAAGAATATTTTAACACAGTATTCGGTACAGACATTTGATCCTCAGTCTTTACAGGTGCCAGCCACAGGAAGAAGTACTTATCCAGAACCTTGGCCTGGTCCCAGCCTTGAGAAATCCATCAATAAGAAGGGTCCGGTTTCAGTATACTAGTGAGATGTGCCCTGTATTTACCCTTCAATTGAGGCACCAGTGGGAAGCCAGAGCCAACCCTAGAGCAAGCTAGCTTCAAAATGTACCCAATCAGGACAGTGAGCATCTACCCAAGCTCTTGCACATCAGAAGAAGTAGCTGATACCAGCTGGTCAAGTTTTGGTGTCTTACCTTTGAATAACGCCAGTTAGACAATGTCAAGCACAAGATAGCATGGGAGAGGGAAACTCAGGTACTGTGACCTCCCGAAAACTGCCTGCTGCCTTCCAAACTTTATACAGGTTCTGGGCCTCATTTATGAAAAGTGTTGCCTTGCTGCGGTAAAACAGCGGTGCAACACTTTTCACTGCAACCTCCTTGCGATACCACGGATGTGCCATATTTACTGTCTGGTGCTCCATGTCTCAAGGAATGACAGATGCGTCAGGAATCCTGATGTATCTGCTGGAAACTCACACATTGCTGGAGTTGTGTCATAAGCATGACACAACTCCAGCAATGCATGGGGGAGGCCTATACACATTGCACTGCGTCACCCTTATGCCTGCTATGAGGCAGGCGCAAGGTTTTGACACAGTGGCATCCTAGAATTGGCGCAGTGAAATCTGATAGATTTCACTGCATACCTTCTATGAGGCTTTTTTGCGGGGAAACGCCCACCCTCCATACATTATACCTGACCAACCACAGGTGGCCCCATAGCCTTGTAATCGGGGAAGTTGCCATGATACACTAAGAAATCTCATGACATGCTGGTGAAGGTTACTAAAATGATGGTGCTCCTTGAATGGCCTCAAAGGTTTTCAGGGTGGTTTTCGTTCATCTGTAAATTAAATCATGGGGGTGAAAACGTGAGACTCGTTAACTGACAAGTCCACTGTGGGGAAAAATAGAGCGTAGGCACAAAATATAGAAGAAATGCTGGGTAGTGCAGCATCCCCAGACATGTCATAACCTTCGTGGGCGCCAGTGCATCTAGGTGTGTCAGAACCTGTATCTGACACTGAAGACTGTGAAAGCAAAGTAACCTGATTGCCAGCGAATTGTCTGGGCACCATAACATTAGCGCTCCAGCAGTCTATATCTTTGCTAATAGAGTGGTGCATAGTTGTAGAGAGTTCTAATGACTGCCTTTCTTCCTTCAGTTACACCATCTATGTGAAGAAGAGGCGCATGCTGCTGGTGGTGGTATTCTGTTGGCTTCTTTCCTGTCTCATTGGCTTCTCACCGATGATGGGCTGGAACCGCTTCCAGCAATATGTGACTAGTACCAACCGGACCATTTACAGCACCCTTAGCAACCCCTCCGAGAGGTCCATCATTGGATATAACCTACCTTATGGCGGTTTCTTGTCCATGGTCTATTTCACTAACCGGAGAAGCTTCAACTACAGTGAGGTGCACGGGTCACACATGGGCGCCTGTTCCTTCACAGCCGTCTTCAGCCCGGAGTACCAGGTCTACTTTGTCTTCTTTGCCTGCACGTTGGTGCCCCTGCTCATCATGCTGGGCCTGTACGCTGACATCTTCCGGGTCATTCATGGGCACTACATGTCACAGTCAGCCAGAGCCACCAAACGGGGGGAGGCAAACATGGCATCCACACTTTTCATGCTGATGGGCATCTTCTGTGCCTGTTGGATCCCGCTCAATGTTCTGAACAGCGTTCGTCTGCTATGCCACAGCTGTGCCATCCCAGAGGACCTGAACCGCCTGGCTGTGTTCTTGTCTCACACAAACTCTTTGGCCAACCCTCTGGTGTACGCCATGAGGAGAAAGAACTTTGGCCGTGCGCTCAGGTCAGTCTTTTTCCGCTATGTTTTGTTTGGGTCTAAGCTGAAGGCCTGCTGCGCCAGGTCAAAAGTCTACCCGGAGCACAACTTTTCATAGATGCCATGTTACTGAGATGGAGAAGGCCATAAAGCCCACCTGTTCATCAAAATGTAGATATGGTCATGTTGTTTGTTTCTTCACAGCCTCCCTCTCTGTCATATTGCATGTCGGGAAGCACTTTTAAGTCCACTCTACTGAAACCATCCCACTCAGCCTCTAAAGCTTGTGTCCCTGTACACCCTGCCGGGACCATTTTCTCACTTCCTATGCCTGCCTCCCTGTATGCGGGACCACCCTCTCACTTCCTATGCCCGCCTCCCTGTATGCGGGACCACCCTCTCACTTCCTATGCCCGCCTCCCTGTATGTGGGACCACTCTCTCACTTCCTATGCCTGCCTCCCTGTATTCAGGACCACCCTCTTACCATCTATGCCCGCCTCCCTGTATGCGGGACCACCCTCTCACTTCCTATGCCCGCCTCCCTGTATTTGGGATCACCCTCTCACTTCCTATGACCTCCTCTCTGGATGCGGGAACACCCTCTAACTTCCTATGCCTGCCTCCCTGTATGCGTCCCTGTATGCGGGACCACACTCTCCCTTCCTATGGCTGCCTCCCTGTATGTGGGACCACCCTCTCACTTCCTATGCATGCCTCCCTGTATGCGGGACCACCCTCTCACTTCCTATGCCAGCCTCCCTGGATGCAGGACCACACTCTCACATCCTATGCCCTCTGCACAGTTGTGACTTATGTTATTTAAAGCTCTCTCTGACCGCTGTACATGTATGACTTCTGTAACCACTTATACCCTCTGCACAGTTGTGACTTGTGTTACTGTACATTTATTACTTCTGTAAACTGTTACACCCTCTGTACAGCTGTGACTTGTGTTACTGTACATTCTACAGGGCTGGGGGCTTCTTCTGAGCCCCCGTGCCTGTGGACCGGGCCTGTGCACCTATATGAGGCACCTTACCAAAACTCTGCACAATCTTTCGGCTGCAGGGCCTGTGTGACTGGACACAGCTCCCAGCCATAGTAGAGGCGAGCTCCCATCCCTGCATCCCACCTCCAATGGCGGGTCGCTGACATATCCTGGGGGTTCGTTTGCTGGAATTTAGGAATGGTGAATTTTAAGCTAATTCTAACTATTTGATTTGATATAAATTTTGTGTGTAATCTTGTCATCGTACTGATTACTCCCCGGCTCTGAGTCCGGGTTGTTCTTTCACCAGAAGCCTTAAGGTGACCACAGGGTCTCCAGGGGGACAGTGAATACCTGTCCTTGGAAATGAATCCTTTCACTGTGGCGACCTCTCGGATCCACACGCTGCCCCGTCTGCGGCTGATTGAGGCGATGATATTATCGCCCTTATCTGGAGTAATAGGAAGGATTCTATACTCAGAACAAGTTTGTACTGTCCTCGTGGAAACCTTTCGGATCCACAAGCTGAACCGCCCACAAGTCCTCCCGTCCTTTTTCGGTAACCTCGATATATGAATAACAATATACGAGGGAATTCAGGCCCAAGTGTGTTGGGATCATTCATTGAGATGTTAAAATGAAAAGAAAAAGTATAAACTGTTGAAAGAACTGATCCTTTCCCAACAGAACACATTGTCACTATAGACCGTTATTCACCCAGGCTCTGAGGGACACAGGGCCACCCCGTTGTACTTAATGCTCTACATTATAATTCAGGTTTACAATTGAGACCAGGCTTGGGGTAAGATTAGATTGCTGCTGGTGTTTGTGTTAGAGTAAGAACAACAATTGGTCCAGGCGTACCCCTTTAAAACACCCAAGGAGGCAAACAACTCTAGAAATCAATCTAATGAGTCATCAGAAGGGTTTAATGAATAGAGTAAAACACTCTTCAGCAATACACCAGAGAAAAAGACAAACAATAACTGAATTCTGAAGACAAAATCTTTTTATAGTCATTGTAGAATGAGCATAATTAATAAAGTATTTGGCAATAGACAGTTGTCCAAATAGAAGGTGCAGAAAAAGTGCTCATGTGCAAAGGGAATGAAGAAAAATTGGAAATCACAAAGGAAACAATTGAAAATAAAAGTACCATAATTTATACATAAGCAGCACTGGTTGAAATGGTTCTTAAGATAACTAAACCAATGTCCTGAGGCCTGTTTACAACACCGTTGTAGTATATTATTCTATGTCCATTTTACAGAATGATGCTGCTTGTTTTAGAATGAATCATCCAACTTCCGAAAGGGCCAGCGTAATGTATTCCAGGCCATGGAACAAGGGGTGTCAACGTTTCAACCCGTCTTAGGCGTTGAGGGTAGTTTAAGACCTCTGCATGCGGGTCTTCATCAGGACAATAAAAAGACAACCTACGACAGTTGAACATGTAGGATTCCGCCTTCTACTGCACGGCTGTTTACTAAGGGAGAGCATTTTCAATCAGTGTTGTTTATGTATAAATTATGGTACTTTGATTTTTAATTGTTTCCTTTCTGATTTCCCTTTTTTCCACATTCACTTTGCAGATGAGAACTTTTTCTTTTTTTAAAGAGGTACGTCAGGACCAATTCTTGTTCTTACTGTATTGTTCCCAGGTCCTTTGACGCATTCTGGGAGTACCCCATTAGTATATAATGGTATTTGTGTTCGGGCAGAGGTCTGATTAGGTTTAGGGTTTAGGCTTGTTGATTGTTGTACTGGTTACTGTGATGGTTTGGCTCAGAGTTAGGGGTAAACCTGGTCTAGGTTTAAGGTTGCCATTAGGTCTTTTTCATGATTAGTATCATGGTTGTTGTCGGGGATTTTCTTAATTTGTGTATCTTTCACAATGGTTTATTTATAATTGTTAATAGAATGTAACACAAACGTATGTTGATAATTGATTCCTCATATCATTTGCTTCTAAAATAAATGTCATCTTTTTGGCTGTCTGGGGTGTTACATGGATCAATCAGAAATAACTGAAACGTACCTTGATTGCTACACAAATTAAATTTCATAAAATAAACCTGTACCACGTGTTCATTGTCTTCTGTCTTTGTTTCAGTGTTTGTAGTTTTGAGTGACTGTGTCAAGTACCTGGTGATGCGGGATGGAGAGCTTCGCAACAGGGTAAAGTCTGTTGTGGCTGACACTTTTGTTTATTTTGAACGGCTCCATTTTCAGAAAGAAACAGGACTGTATGATACACACATGCATTACACTCTGTCCTAGTGGACCCCTACCCTACTCAGGTCAGTAAAATGAAAGGCATCAATCAATCAGGGGAGCTGTAAGCGCGCTACTCACCTGTGAGGCTCTCAAGGCGCTGAGGGGGAATCCGCAGATCTGTTAGCCGAAGAGCCAGGTCCTGTGGGCCTTCCTGAAGGTGTTCCAGGAGGGGGCGCGTCTTCCGGTAACTCGTTCCAGGTCTTCGCTGCAATGTGAGAGAAGGATCTTCTGCCTGCTCTGGCTCTGTGGATGCGCGGGGTTTCGGCCAGTGCGAGGTTGGAAGATCGGAGGTTCCTTTAGGGGACGTGGAAGTTGATTCTGTCGTTGAGGTATTTGAGTCCATTGTTGTGTAGACACTTTTAGGCGTGATTGAGGATTTTGAAGGTGTAAGACCTGGGGTGGTAACGTGACACGAGCGGTCGGGCCACCAAAGGTCTGTGTGTAAAGCAACCATACAACACGCACCTCTCATGGGACAAGGAACACACACAATAAGTGACACCACACGGTAGGAGTTAAGTAAATACTCAAGTTTATCCAAGCAGATCACGTTAGATACAGTTCATGAGGTAGCAGTACATTTCATAAGCTGGTGATACCACAAATGACATTCATAACAAACCAGTACTGCCTGAGGTACAACTACCCTTCACCTAGAGGTACACGCGCGCTTCACTTTCCTGTAGCGCCTTAGGGGGGTGATGATGGCACTAGGCTCGCTAACTGGTGACGACCTCAGAACGGGGCATCTAGCACAGAGAGCTACTCGGAATGGAGGTTATTTAGTATTGCATTATGAACATGAATAACAGCGTGCTACTCGTAATCAATAGCACGTAGCCCTTCAACAGGGGCGTGAATAACAGCGCGCTACTCGTAATCAATAGCACGTGGTACTTCAATATGGAACATGAATGACAAGGCGTTACTCGTAATCACTAACATATAGCACTTCAATATGGCACATGAATAACAGAGCGCTACTCATAATCACTAGCATGTAGCACTTCAATACGGCACATGAATAACAGAGCGCTACTCGTAATTACCAACATATAGCACTTCAATATGGCACATGAATAACAGAGCGCTACTCATAATCACTAGCATGTAGCACTTCAATACGGCACATGAATAACAGAGCGCTACTCGTAATGACTGACATTGAGCACTTCAATCCGGCACAGGAATATCAGAGCGCTACTCGTAATGACTGACATTGAGCACTTCAATCCGGCACAGGAATATCAGAGCGCTACTTGTAAGTATTGGCGCTGGGTACTTCAATGCGGGGTAGGACAGTCAATGCGCCTCACGAAGCTTTTAGCGGGAAGCGCCCGGGACGGGAGGAGCGAGTCTCTCGGCTCCGGTGCAGTTTGTAGGGCACCTCGCTTCAGAGCAGTCACGGGGGCACAAGGAGAGGATCCCTCGGCGGGGTCTCTCCGTCGCGCTGGCAGGGGGGAACTCCCACGGAGAGGGGACCCGGGCTGAGGGTGCGGTGCGGTTCCCGACCAGTAGGGGGTGCACCAGGGGCAATCCCAGCCTCCGGGCTTACCTCGTTCTCTGCGTCAGACGGCGTCCGCTCCAGCGACGATGGGGGAAACTCGGCCCCAGGCCTCGCGCACCTTCTCACACAGCTGCGACGGCAGCGGCGGGGCCCCGGGCTTCTCACGGGCCTCGCGACTCTTCAGGGCACTTCTTCCGGCCTCCGGGCCGCGGCGGTGAGCGCGCTGGCTTCCACGTCACAGGGGGGGCTCAAGTTAAGGATGGGGGTTCCGCGCTCAGCGGAGCACGCTGCCGGGGGTCCCAGGCCAGGTCAGGGAGCGCAGGGGTCACAGCGCTAATACCTGGTCGATCCCCGGTGGCTCTTCAATCTGCTTTGCATACGGCTTCAGGGGTCAGTCTGGACACGCAGTCTCAGTGCTTGGCATATAAGTTTAAGAGTTCAATCTGGACACGCAGTCTCAGTGCTTGGCATATAAGTTTGAGAGTTCAATCTGGACACGCAGTCTCAGTGCTTGGCATATAAGTTTCTGTTCTCAGATGTTAGATAAAGTCTTGTTGGCGCAGATGTATCTGGCGCCCTTAAAGGGTTCTGTTACAGGGGGGTAGGAATGGAGAGGGCGACTAGATCCTTCCTAGTCAGGCTGGCAGAGAGTTTCTGGGTCCTCCTACTGCTGGGCAAGATCAGTGGGTTTCACAGGGTCCCTCACTCACTTAAGAGGCAGCACCTAAATCCTGTCACTCTCAGAGGCATAAGTCCCTGGCTAGGCCCTACCGCCTACACTCCTGGTGGATTCTTCCAGCTCTGCTTCACCCCAATGGCCAACTCCCCACAAAAGTTTCCCTCCCTCTCTTAAGTAGCCCTAGGTCAGGTGACCTCTGGCCAAGGTGGCAAAAGAAAAACCACACCTCCCTTCTAGAAGGTTCCAGCACATTCCAGGAGCTTCCCCACTCTACCTATGGGACAAAAATGCGGGCTGGAGTCGCAACATTGTTGTGGGGTTCCAGCCAGCTCCTGACAGCTAGGGTGCTACTATGACAGGCCACTCTGCAGTAGCAGGGGCCTGTGGCAGCCATCTTGGGTGAAGGGAGCACCTGCACCTTAACACTACAAAAACGAAAACATTCAGGGAAAAAGGGCCAAGTGCAACATAAGGTAACTCTTTTCTCCATGGGGAGCCAGTGGAGTCTTCGCAGGTGTTGGCTGATATGTTCGTGCCGGGGGATGCAGAGGACGAGTCTGGCGGCAGTGTTCTGTATTGTCTGGAGTTTGGGGAATAGGGACTTGTTGATGCCGGCGTAGAGCGCGTTTCCATAGTCCAGTCTGCTGGTGATGAGTGTGTGGGTGACTGTCTTCCTTGACTCAGGGGGGATCCCTTTGAAGGTCATGCGGAGGGTGTTGAAGCAGCTGGATGTGACGGTGTTGAACTGTCGGTTTAAGGTGAGCGATGAGTCGAGTACTATGCCGAGGTTTTTGGCGTGGTCTGAGGGGGTAGGTGGGCTTCCGAGGGCGGTCACCCACCAGGTGCTCTCCCAAGATGAAGGGATGGTTCCAAGGACGATGACTTCTGTCTTCTCGGCATTGAGCTTCAGGCAGCTGTTGGTCATCCAGACTGCGACGTCTTGCATTCCTTTCTGGAAGTTGAGTTTGGCGGTGGTGGGGTCTTTGGTAAGAGAGAGGATGAGCTGGTTGTCGTCGGCATAGGATACGATGTTGAGGCTGTGTTGTCATAGGAGGTCTGCGAGGGGGCCATGTAGATGTTGAAGAGGGTGGGGCTCAGTGATGAAGGGCTGCGGAGTGGCCTTGGAAGAGGAGGGTTTAGATGTTATCTGTGGCGGCGAGCAGGGCGGTCTCGGTGCTGTGGTTGCTTCAGAATCTGGATTCGGACGGGTCGAGGACGGCGTTCTCGTCGAGGAATCGAGTCAGTTACCTGTTGACTGTTTTCTCTGCAACTTTGGCTGCGAAGGGGAGGAGCGAGATGGGTCTGTAGTTCTTGAGGTTGGTGGGGTTAGCTGTGGGCTTTTTGAGCAGGGGCCTGACTTCTGTGCGCTTCCACTCATCTGAGAAGGTGCCTGTTTTGAAGGTGGTGTTGATGGTGCGTTGTAGTTCGGGTGCGATGGCAGCTGCAGCTCTGTGGTAGAGGTGAGGAGGGCAGGGGTCGGTGGGGTCTCCCGAGTGAATGCCTTTCATGGTTGAGGCGGTGTCTAGTTGGAGATGGAGGGCTGGCTGGTGTCTCTGGAGGGCAGGGGGCTAGCTGTGGCGTTTGGCTGATGAAGTTGTCGTAGAGGTTTTTGATCTTGAGGTGGAAGTAGGTTCCAAGCTTGTCGCAAAGGTCTTGGGATTGGGTGATGTCTTTGGCTTCGCTGTGTGGGTTGGTGAATTCCTGAATGACGGTGAAGAGTTCCTTGGAGTTGGTGGAGGTGGCGAGGATTTTGTTGTGGCTGATGTTCCTCTTGGTGATTCTGATTTGCTTGTGGTAGTCCTTCATGGCGTCCTTGTAGGTGGAGTAGTTTTTGGTTGTCTTGTTGTTTCTCCAGTTCTTCTCCAGGTGTCTGCAGGTGCGCCTGGCTTCTTGGAGATCAGAGGTGAAGCAGTCAGCTTTCCTGGGGCGCTGTTTGGCGGGGTTGCATAGCAGGGTGAGCTCGTCGGCGCAGTTGGAGATCCAAGTGTGGAGTTCTCTGGCTGTGATGTTTGCGTCGGATGCCCAGGTGGGGTTGTCTCGGGTGAGGGTGGAGTTAAGTTGTTCGTCTGTAACCTTGCTCCAGTTCCTTTGTTGTGGGCGTGGGGCTGGATTGGGTGCCTTGGGTTTGTCAACGGCGAAGTGTACGCAGTGGTGGTTGGTCCATGGTGGTTGCGTTGTGTGGCTGAAGTGGACGATGTTCCCTGCTGCGAAGATGGGGTTGTGGGTGTGTCCTGCTCTGTGGGTCGGTGTGGTGACGAGTTATTTGAGTCCGATGTTTGAAAGGGTGTCATGAAGGATGGTGGAGTTGTGGTCGCTGGGGTTGTCGAGGTGGAAGTTCAGGTCTTCAATGAGTATGTAGTTCATTGAGGCGATGGGGGGTGATGAAGTCGGTGATGGTGGTGGCGAAGGGTGTCCGGGGGCCAGGGGGTCGGTAGACGAGAGTTCTTCGGAATGTGGCTGGTGGTGGTGAAGGTGAGGAGGCAGTAGAGGCAGGAGAACTTTCCGTGGGTCGTGTCCGGCGAGGCCTGTAGGCAGTCTCGGAGTCTTCCGAGGTTGAGTGCGTGGAGGGTGGTGGCTTCGTAGCGATGGATGGCCGGAGACTGGGACAGACGATCTTGCCTTTGACGCTGTACGAGTCCGCTGCACGGCCACGCAGTGGTCGCCATTAAGTAGGGGAGGGGGGCGGGAGGTGGGTGTGAGGGGGGATGGGCCGCAGGGGCAGCAGCAGCGGAGGGAATACTGGCAAGTAGATTAAGCTTCAAGTAAGCTTAATTAAAAATAAAGTAAGCTCAAGTGGAGCCAGAGGAGTTCACTGAGGGCGAGGAGGGGACACAAGGTGGGCGGGGAGCGGTGGTAGTGATGAGGCTGGAGGGTGGACTGCTGGAGACTGTAGGCGCGAACCCTCACCAGTAGGAGGGCTGAGCGCCGCGGCGTGGCGACTTGACTGCGGAGCTGTGGGGGAGGGAGCTACCCCAGACAGGAGTTCATTGAGGTCAAGGCATACATTAGACATGCGAGGGATAATCATGTCTCCATCACATTCCTGCCCAAGGATTCTACATTTCAAGATAGCACCTATGACACCTCGCACAGCTTTCAGAAGTTTTGAAAAGAAAAACAAGTTGGGAGGAATAGGTGTCGACTCCCGAGAAACAGTTCAACACGAGCCTCCTGTTTGAAGTCCTTTATTTAATGTTTCTAGAGAATAAACACAGCGGCAGATGGACTTCCGGGTCACAACCTGTTGATTTCTCTGCTCATAGGGTGCAGTCAAAGAAGAGAGAGGGTCAGCAGCTGTACCAATCAGAGATCATGAGAGCAGATGACAGCGCCTATGAAGTGTATCAGATGATAATAAACAATGTATTACATTTGTATTATCAGAAATAAACCTGCTGGGCTTGTAAATAAGCCCCAAGGTGTTCAGGCCTTAGAATCCTGCAGGCTGCCGCAGATAAAAGGAGGAGCCGAGCACACGAATGTTTGCGGTAAGGCATACTCTGAAAGGATTGAAGTGGGTGCAGGTGATACATTACACGCCTGATCGGAAACCACCCTCAAACATTGCAATTGGGATCAGTGGGAAGAACGTTAAACACTGAAACTTATGTGCACTTATATTTATTGCTATCATGTATTCCTTGTGAGCCCATTTCTAGTGCTATCGAGAGCTGAAACGTATATATCCTTGGGACAAATATTCCTCGATCTTCCTATTCAAATACCAAACACAGACGCTGAAGGCCTGTAGATTCCTGTGTGTGTAACCAATAGGCATGTAGATTCCTGTGTGTGTAC
This sequence comes from Triturus cristatus, assembly GCF_964204655.1. NCBI lineage: Eukaryota > Metazoa > Chordata > Amphibia > Caudata > Salamandridae > Triturus > Triturus cristatus. The sequence goes on from NC_140590.1 coordinate 58,478,301, forward strand.
AACAATAGGCCTGTAGATTCCTGTGTGTTTACACCAATAGGCCTGTAGAATCCTGTGTGTGTACAACAATAGGCCTGTAGATTCCAGTGTGCGTACAACAATAGGCCTGTAGATTCCTGTGTGTGTACAACAATAGGCCTGTAGATACCTGTGTGTTTACACCAATAGGCCTGTAGATTCCTGTGTGTGTACAACAATAGGCCTGTAGATTCCTGTGTGTGTGCAACAATAGGCCTGTACATTCCAGTGTGCACACAACAATAGGCCTGTAGATTCCATTGTGTGTACAACAATAGGCCTCTAGATTTCTGTGTGCTTACAGCAATAGGCCTGTACATTCCAGTATGCACACAATAGGCCTGTAGATTCTAGTGTGCCTACAACAACAGGCCTGTTGATTCCTGTGTGTTTACACCAATAGGCCTGTAGATTCCTGTGTGTGTACAACAATAGGCCTGTAGGTTCCAGTGTACGTACAATAGGCCTGTAGATTCCAGTGTACGTACAACAATAGGTCTGTACATTCCAGTGTGCACAGAACAATAGGCCTGTAGATTCCATTGCGTGTACAACAATAGGGCTCTAGATTTCTGTGTGCTTACAGCAATAGGCCTGTACATTCCAGTGTGCACACAACAATAGGCCTGTAGATTCTAGTGTGCCTACAACAACAGGCCTGTAGATTCCAGTGTGTGTACAACAATAGGCCTGTAGATTCCAGTGTACGTCCAATAGGCCTGTAGATTCCAGTGTGCGTACAACAATAGGCCTGTAGATTCCAGTGTATGTACAATAGGCCTGTAGATTCCAGTGTGCGTACAACAATAGGCCTGTCGATTCCAGTGTAAGTACAACAGTAGGCATGCAGACCTGTAGATTCCACTGTACGTACACCAATATGCCTGAAGATTCCAGTATGCGTACAACAATAGGCCTGCAAACCTATAGGTTCCAGTATATGTACAACAATAGGCCTGTAGATTCCAGTGTACGTACAACAGTAGGCCTGTAGATTCCAGTGTGCGTACAACAATAGGCCTGTAGATTCTAGCGTGCGTACAACAATAGGCCTGTAGATTCCAGTGTGTGCACAACAATAGGCCTGTAGATTTCAGTGTGAATACAACAATAGGCCCGTAGATTCCAGTGTAGTACAATAATAGGCCTTTAGATTCCAGTGTGTGTACAACAATAGGCCTGTAGATTCCAGTGTACGTGCAACAGTAGGCATGCAGACCTGTAGATTCCAGTGTGTGTACAACAATAGGCCTGTAAATTCCAGTGTGCGTACAACAATAGGCCTGTAGATTCCAGTGTGTGTACAACAATAAGCCTGTAGTTTCTAGTGTGCGTACAACAATAGGACTGTAGATTCCAGTGTGTGTACAACAATAGGCATGTACATTCCAGTGTATGTACAACAGTAGGCATGCAGACCTGTAGATACCAGTGTGTGTACAACAATAGACATGTACATTCCAGTGTGCACACAACAATAGGCCTGCAGAGACCAGTGCACATACAACAGTAGACCTGCAGACCTGTAGATTCCAGTGTGCATACAATAAAAGGCCTGCAAACCTGTAGATTTCAGTGTGCATACAATAATAGACCTGCAAACCTGTAGATTTCAGTGTGCATACACTAAATGGCTTGCAAACCTGTATATTCCAATGTGCGTACAATAATAGGCCTGCAAACCTATAGATTCCAGGTTGTATACAATAATAAGCCTGTAGATTCCAGTGTGCATACAACAATAGGCCTGCAAACTTGTAGATTCAAGTGTGTGTACAAAAATAGGCCTATAGATTCCAGTGTGCGTACAACAATAGGCCTGTAGATTCCAGTATGCGTACAATACTTGGCCTGCAAACCTATAGCTTCCAGTGTGTAGAAGAATAGGCCTGCGCACCTGTAGATTCCAGAGTACATACACCAAAAGGCCTGCAAAAGTGTAGATTCCAGTGTGTGTACACCAACAGGCCTGCATACCTATATCCGGATATGCGTACACCAATAGGCATGAAAATCTATAGATTCCAGTGTGCGTAGACCAATAGGCTTGCAAACCTGTAGATTCCCGTGAGCGTAGACCAATTGGCCTGCAAACATGCCCAGACCCTGGCAATTGAGTTGGGCCGGCCGTGAGGAGGGTGGTGCGAGTGGAGAACCATGCATTTACTTTTGTTACAGGGGGCCGATATTACAGCTATGCTGCAAAACTGGCCCCTGGTAACAAAAACGGCTCCCTAGGGCTCCAAAACCAGGCCCATCCTGGTGGCGCACCGTGGAAATGCCAGATGCCCGCTACAGCCAGTCCGTCCCTGCCTGCAAACCTGTAGATTCCTGTATGTGCACACCAATAGGCTTGCAGTCCTGTAGATTCTAGTGTGCGTACACCAATAGGCCTGCAGTGCTATAGATTCCAGTGTGCGTATATCGTAGACCTGCAGTCCTGTATTCTAATATGCGTACACCAATAGGTTTGTAGATTCCAGTGTGTGTACACCAATAGTCTGCAAAGCTGTAGATTCCAGTGTGTGTACAACAATAGGCCTTTAGATTCCAGTGTGCATACACCAATAGGCTTGCAAACCTGTTGATTTCAGTGTGCGTAGACCAGTAGGCTAGGAAACCTGTAGATTCCAGTGTGCGTACACCAATAGGCCTGCAGTCCCGTAGATTCCAGTGTGCGTACACCAATAGGCCTGCAGCCCTGTAGATTCCAGTGTGCATAGACCAATAGGCCTGCAAACCTGTAGATTCTAGTGTCTGCATGTAGGAATATGGCTCTGTATAAACAATACCAAAGTAAGATATAGTGTGCACAGAGTCCAGTGGAACCCAAAAGGTAGGCAGAGGTAAAAGTAGATAATACCTTATTTGTGGTAGTGTGGGCGAGCAGTAAGGCTTTATCAGAGGGTAGTGTTAAGCATTTGTTGTACACACTCAGGCAAGAAATTATGTAACACACTCAAAGACTGAGCTCAGACCAATTTGTTTGTATAAAAATATTATTTAGTTGTATTTTATTTTCTAGAACCAAGCCAGGCCTGGTACAGGTAAGTGTAATAATACTTTGCAAGAATATTGCAGTGAAATACAGTTTGAATGCAATTGGATTTGTTACAGGTAAGTCACTTGATCATAAAAGAATTACTTTACAGTTACTATTGAGATTACTTTGTACATTACTTTTCAGATTACTTTTTAAGTTACTTTCTCAACTCAGTGTGATATGCCTAGATATCACACTGAGACATCTCCTAGACAAAAGGTAAGTAAATCGTTTTTTGTACATATGCAGTTTCTTAAGGTTTCATACAAACCAACTCCACACTTGTCACAAGAAAACAGTCAATGCAGTCCTATGGGATGAAACAATGTTATTGGTTTAACGGTAAGTACTTAGGTTTGAGATTTGGTTTTCTGGGGTGAGAACCAAGGTTCCCCCCGGGCCAAGGATGCACTCTCAAAGCACCCTCAGCAGCACTAGGGCGGCCGGGTGAAGAGTGCTGAGGCCCAATGTTATCCAATGGGGGTTAGTGGGCCTCCGGTTGAGTGCGGCCCACGAGCAGGCTACAAGGTTGTGGGAGCAAAGCTCCTGGACTTAGGCTCAGGACAAACGGTGATCTGATTTAGCACACAAGGTGCACCCACACCGGCAGAGGATTGGCCGGGTGCAGGGTGCTGTTTTGCCGTTGGGTGCTCTGTTGTGTTCAATGGGGATTCTCCGGTTGCAACAAACACTGCAGGCTTGGGGACGAAGATCTTTTGGGGGTTTCTTGCAGGCTGCGGTTGCAGTTGGGGAGATACTCCAGAAAGGGGCTGCAGGTGTCGGTTGGAGCCTTGCGGTAGGTCAGGGGTCATCAGATCCCAGGTCAGGATCACCGAGGAGACCTCCTCGTGGTGTTGAGCCACTCAAACTCAGGCTGTGGTCATCGGGTGCAGATCTAGGCAGACTTGCGGGTTTGGCTGGAGCCAGAGTCTGTGGGTGAGCAAATCTGGTGCTCACTGGAGACAAAATCTGGTTTGGGAAGGCAGGGAAAGTACTCCGGGTTCTTGGGTGCTGCTGGTTGCAGGACACACAGGGGTTTTGCTGGAGCAGGTCGAGGTTGGGACAGGCCGGTATGGCTGGGGCCAAGTCAGTTGGTGTCCTTCTCTTCTTCTTTTTTCAGCATGGCTTCTTTGGTCCTTCTTCTTCTCTCTGCTTGTCTGAGGAGGCAAGTTTCAGGGTTGTCCCTAAATACTAAATTTTGGGACATTACAGGTAGCGACATGTCGGGACCAATGGGTCCCTTCTTTGGGGTGGGTACACCCCCTATTATGCCACCCTTCAGTGGGAGTGGGGGCATAAGCCTCACTCTGGTTGGCTGGGTCACCCTATCTTCAAGATGGAGGGGATTGAGAGTTGTGCTTCACCTTGCCTCCCCCACCTGAGGGGTGGTGTTGGCAAAGGTGGGTACGCCTCTCCTCCTAACTTGGTTTTCCCGCCAATTGTCCCACCCAAATTGCAGTCAGAACCGGTGGGAGCCAGTTGCTGGTAGCTTAAAAAGGCAGCAAGCTTTGAAGCTTCCCCTTTGTGGACCCTGCCCATCCTGGGGGAGGAGGCTTGACACCTCGTTCCAGGAAAAGCTTTCGTCAGGCACTCATTCGTAGTGAGACGAACAAGTGCCTGACGGAAGCTTTTCCAAGCCAGATCACGTAAATTATTTGAATGGCCAATTTAAAGACTCCAACCGACTGGTGGAAGTCGTGAGAAGGGAACTTGTGAGGCTCCAACCGGCTGGTGGAGAAACAAGAGGCTTTCAATCTTAAGAAGCTTAGACTTGCAGACTTACTAGCGAATCTGTATTCTGACTGCTTACCCCCTTTCCCGTCCTGAAGAAGACCCACTTTGATGCACTTTAATTCTTGCACAACTTCCAGGGTCGAAACGTAGACGCACCACATACGTCCGCACAACGCTCAGGATCACAGTCTAAATTAGCAAGGGATCCTTCAGCATATGTGTGAAAATCTTAAGGACGATCCTATACTATTTTCTTTCTACCCTCTTTTTACACAGTTATTTTGTCTTGTATATAGTGTATTATCAATGTCACAAATCACCACATGTCACCGTCTCACCACAGTCACCTATTCTTTCTTGCATTTAGACTTGTAAATTGCGACAGCCATGAATAGATGACATTCAATGTAATTTTGAATACACTATTGAATACTAAACCCTGGTGTGTGTTATGTTATTGACAAAATTGACCTCGTTGTACTGCGAACGAGGCACATGCGGAGTCAAAATAACTATTCTTAGCAAAAAAGAGCCTGTCCGTATCTTTTGCCTATATAGGGACAAAAGATGAACCATGATATTATCACTGACCAAGTCTGTAATGTCATCACGCTACCTCTGGCATATTTCTCATAATTCGCCATATATGACTGATACCGCACTCTCAGCCTGTGCTTTGTGTGATCTTGGCCCGCTTTGGTGTGACCAGAGCCCCGTGAAGTATACTTGGGTTCTAGGCCGGCAATGCACAAGTGTTAGGTGAGGTGCCGAGCCCCGGACAGAAACCATAACCATTTTTACCATTGTCATCAGTAGCGCATTCATCGATAGGACATTGAGAAGGGCCACATGCATAACTCCTGGTGGCCAAAGGACCTTGCTGGCCAAGCGGCGAAATCTTCGTTCAATGCAATAATACGAAACAGACTTCTCACGGCGCCCGCCACCCAGGCGCCAAGCCGGACACCGAGGTTTACACCTAACATCCCAACTCCAAACAAAAGGCACCACAGAACCAAACCCCTGCACGAGTCACTCACCGAGGCACCGCTGAAGGACCCAACCCTGAAGAACACCTTCGATGAATAGCAATCTCAACCGCAAATGGGACCATTACACTAAGCAACACCACCAATCAACCGAAATCATCCATACCCCCTGTAGAACAGGTAAAGTGTGTGTGAAACCCAGCCATGGCCAGACGAAACCCTAGACGAAGTTTGTCTGTGGCATTGTAGAGACGTAACCGATACCAGGCAACCTGTACCTTCCATCTGAAACTCGATAATCATTAAAAGAATGCCTGGTGACTTAAAAGAGGCACATCACTGTGACAGCTTCCCCCGGTGCAAAGGCTCATGCTATGAGGGAACCTCAAATAAGGTGCTTTCTTTACCTGCCTTAGCATCATCTGTTCTCATGCGACCTTGGCTCGTGGCGTGCTATACCTGAACCTAACGGAAAATGAAAACTCTGGAACTGCAGCCATGAAAGCTAAATAAATGAATTAGCCCCACCCCGGGCTATCTGTCCAATTACCGCCAAGGAAGACGCACCACAACGCCAACTGAAGGCAGACTTAGACTTTATTCAGAGAAATGTGTGTGTTTCATGCAATATCCATAAATACTTTCTTTTTTTTTTTCTTTTTTTTTATCAAAACAGGACCTCACATTTGAAAAATAGGAGGGTGTCAAAGAATGTTTCTTTTTTTACAGTAATATTGGTGTGCTGCTGGTGTTTCCAAATTGAAAGCATACCTCACTATGCCTGGATATTAGGAATTTGGACAAGTGTGCCTGTGCACTGTCAGTGTCCTGGCCGCAGGGGGCATGGATCATCAATTCGGAGCTGTTCCGAACACGGGCCCCCAAAATATGTTTGGCCCAGGGCCCCCAACATCCTTAAGCTGTCCCTGGACGCACCGCAATGCCAGCTGAAGGCAGCATACAAGTTCTGACCTTGAGCTGTTCCCGGTGACGCCTACATAGACGCCCAATATTGCGTGAAACTAGAATCCGCATACACTTGCGCTACCTTACCGCGAGGCAGTGCAACAGACAACCTGACACTAGAGCCACTATATGCCTTGACTCACGTCAAGCGGCCACTTGCTTTGCACCATACCTTGCTCCTGCCGTGCTGCCCATCCTATTATCACCCCAACTACTAACCCTGACACCCGTGCAAACGTGACAAGTCCGCCTATTCCAAGGCCCTCAAAGCTATAAGAATGGCTTGGGCAGCAGGCCATAGTGATTTTAATGTCAATTGAATTAAACAATGCCTGTTACGGTCATCTCTAAAATAGACAGACAGCGCCAACTCGTGGCAGGCTGTCACAAGCGCCGGTGTGACAGTTAAGTGAAGTGCACAGGTGCAAATTCCTTTTATTCTTCTCAGTGTGAGAGCAAAACTAACCAACGGTCGCACTACCTACCCACAGCGCTCCGCTTACCGACCCTGGTATGCCTACCTGCAAGGCTTCACCCTGCGCCGCTAGGGCCATGTGTTCCACACTTACAAAATCACTTAAATGTTTCTTTTAGATCGAGACAGAACCTCCTATCTGCTGAGTGGTGGAGACATATTTCCAGTGATATTAGTGAGCTGTTGCTGTGTTACTGTGTTAAAATACGTCACCATCCCACAATACTGTATGCAAACACATTTAGAAATGGGAAGAGTATGTCCGTGCACCTTCAGTAACTGACCCCAAGATGGGCAAGAAAGGGCTGGACTGTTCACATTCAAAGCTGTTCCAAACGTGGGCCACCGAATAAGTTTCTACCAAGGGCAGCTGCTAATACTACCGCATGTGCTGTCGTGCACAAGTATGCCCTCCTGACCTCAAACCTTCCAAATGCTGTGTTAAACGCGCCAAAGCCGCCCCACGCATCCTGAAGAAGGCTGTGAATTGCCAACAGAGAAAAGGAATTAACGAATCAATGTGCGCCCAGGCAACCTCAAGCAATTCTTCTCTTCCCCGTCCGACCATCAATAATACTGAGTATCAAGCGGAGAAGAGAGATCCACAGACTGGCCTCACAATGACTAAATATGACATCCTAACTGTGTGCTGACAAGATTTACAGTTCGATCCGACAGCAGAGGGGTGGCCAGTCTGGACCTCCAACCTTCAGAATGCCTTGTTAAAAGCGCCAGGGCCCCAAAAGCATTCTGACGAAGGCTGTGCATTGCCAGAGAGGGGGTATTAATCAATCAATGTGCGCCCGGCAACATCAGGCGCGTCTTTGCTTTGCCAGCCGACCATCAACATATGCTGCGCTACGATGTCATCTGTTAGCACAGTCACCCGATGGCCCCATACCAGAGCATAATTTGTAAAGGAATAAGTGCCTGAGCCCTTGTGATAAGGCCACCACAATTTGCCAGAGCTGCCAATGACAGAGCGTACCCAACTAGTAACCATCACACTGCTACCAGTGTGTCAATTCAGACTGGTCGAACCCCCCAAGCTTTAAGAACTGTCTGGGTGGCAGGTATTAGTGGTTTCGCACAGTGTAGAAATATTGACCAACTAATTTCTGCTCATTTTAAATGCGCAGCTATCCTAAGTGCCGGCGCCCGCTTGTAGGTGCCAGTCCAAGAGCAAGAGGAAAGCACCTGCTCAACTTAAGAACTGCCCCATGTATCCTTTAAAATTACAATGAACTCCGTGCATAACTGGAGCGCGCAATGCGCCATCGCCAAACAAATTAATTCTCCCCCCGCCTTCGGGCAGACGTCACATGGAAATGTATTAACACTGTTCAGAAGTTGGTAAAACCAGCGTCACCTTCGCTGAAGAGCCCAACTTCTGAACGCTCCAAGCTGCGTGACTTTTGCCCTGATTCCCTTTTGCTTTTGCTGTCCAAGCTGCTTGAGACAATTGAATTCTTAACTTGCATAATATGTGCAATTTAAAGGGCTTCTTGACAGTCGGAAGCTGTGTTTCCCCCCGGTTGACGCACTGAGTCACGCATGTTTGACTCAGGGTTTCGAATACTCTGTGGCAGACACCACGCGACTGAAAACCATGCTCTGCCCGTGAGCCGCTGCACCGAGCCTGCCAGCCACATGACAGCTCGGTCGCAAGCCACCCACAATTAGAGCCTCAAATCCAAGCCGGGCAAAGACAAGGTAATTAACTACTGTCTCATGTATCCCTCAACGATGATTTACACACTGGAAGCCGAAAGGCAAGAAGTTATCTGCTGTCCTCCCTTCAAACAAGGGAGGAACGTCTCGAGAAAAGCACCAGCCCCCGTCGTGGCTGCTTCTGCTTAAAGGGTCCCGGATTCTTAAAAGGTGGGCCATACGTGCATAGGCCCGCGCCCTCGGCAGCATTGCAGTCTGGTGCAACCAGACGGTGCTGCCTGGTCAGGCTCCAGATGGACCTGTACTTGTTTCCCCAGTACCCGAGTGACCTACTAGATGGCCATGGTCATACTATCCCTAAATGCAGCACCACTCACCACACTAACTGATCAAGCCACCCACCTCCCGTCCAACGCATGCAAACAAAAGGAGAAATCGGCGGCAAAGGCAGATAGATTCAAGTGGCGATCAATATATGTAATACTGTTGAAATTCAGAGTTGCTCCGTTCTTCAATAAATGTACTACTTCCAAAAACCTGCCTAATGAGAAGAGCCCATCATGCTTTCCAAATGAAGATGAGCAGTACATGGGATACCCCTTTACTTAATAACATTTGCGTCCCTAACACGTGCAAATAAAACAGCAGGGAAACCATTTAGGATCTCAAAGTAACCCGCGGGGGCCACTGTGGAGTGTGTCACCAGCGATGATAGCCAACACCAACCTGTGCGCCCGACGGGGCCAAGGGCCAACCAACTCCGCCTCAACTGGTCCCCTGAATGAACCCCTCCTCGCACTGCCAGTCCGGGTTCAAGCATCTGACCACTGCCAGACCGCACCAAAACAACTGCAAGCCCCGAGAGCGGTTCCAACAATTGCCGTATGGTATCTCGGCTCAGGGGCTCCCAACAGTAGAAAGGTGATACTTTAGTTCTGACCCAGGGCCGCGACGTGCAGGGCACACCGGAGTTGACTAGCCCCCATACTCCGATCGTGAGACATATGCTGCCTCAGCTCATCTGCTACTGGCCACTAGCAGTGCTAGCCCAACCCACCGCCCCAAAATCATCAGCACTTGGCTCATATGTCGGTTTTGTTTCTCGCCCCTTTCACAAATCCTCCCGAGGACCACACACCCGGGAGGATAGGGGCACGGCTCATGGCAACATAGGGAGCCGCCCATGAGACCGGGGATGTAACCCGCACACCCCCTGCGCCAAACCCGAAACGCATGCCAGAACTGCCCACGTCTAAAGGGTTGTCCCACATTGTAATCGCCCAGTCAGGAGATAAGCCAACACCAGCTGTGAGGCGGAAATATATACTCTCGCATATTTACCGGGGTGTGAAAGCGGTGGGAATCGCTGAAGCACTTAAATTAAGAGGCAGGAAATGATCAGGGATTCCGCCCGGCTGACAAAGACTAGGGCCGTGTGGAGCTACACGTCTCCATTCCAGACGGACATGTCGCATTAAGCAATCTGGCCGAAAAACTTTCAAGGCCCATATGACCACGGCACCCGCCTCTGCTCCCTGCCAGCTGTAGTGTTGCACCTGTGACGTAACAGGTGCCACACCGTAGCGTGCAGGTCAGGTGACCCGCGTAGGTCTAATAAAAGCAAGTTACGTGCGTACGTACGCCAGTAGGGCTACGACTACGCAACTAAGCATACCACTAAACCCTGGCTCCGAGCATTATTTATAGGCCCCATCCCGCGACCAGCATCAGTGTGTGACCGGGCCCCGCGCCGCAGTAGCGCTGCCCGACACAACAAAGTGGCGACGAGGGTGGGTGTGCCCGTGTGTCCCGTGCGCTGGGGAGGCGGCCGCGAGCGCATTTCTCCGCTCGCGGCGCTCGTGCCCCGGTGTGTGCGTGTGGTCGGCGACCACCGTTGGTGGGCTGCGCGGCACCCCCGGTACCTTCAGCACGTCGGCTGCAGCTGATTTTGGCCCCAGGAGCTGCGGGAGACGAGCGGAGCATGGCAGTGGTGCCCACGTGGTCGAGGCCTCGAGTCCGGCCTCGCTGCTGCTCGCCCCAGGCCTCGTGAGGTGTGCACATGTGGAGAGCCTGCTGGTACCCCTGCAGACTGAGGGAGGAGCCGGAACCTGCATGTGAGTACCTCTCCCTGAGGCATGGTGGAGGGGAGGAAGACACCCAACAGCAGGTCCACTCACAGTACAAGCCGGCCTACAGTGCCCAGGGCGTCACCACACAGCCTCGCGAAGAGGCCTCACCGCAGAAGAGGCGAAGCATAGCCACTAGAGCAGGGGTCCCAGCACAGAGGGAGAAAGGAGCAATCACCCCACAAGCAGGCCAGTGCACGTGAATCTAACCCGCACGGTTGCACCCGAAAGCACAGAGGGGAAAGACAGTAGCGGCGCCAAGGGTAGAAGTGAAGCATCACAGAGGCCCACGGAGACCTGGAGGACAGGGCACGGCGGCGGCATGGCCACCATTCCCCCCATTGAGCCCTTCACAGTAGAGGGACCGCCATCGTCGCTAGCGGCCAGGTGGAAGGACTGGGTGGACCGTTTGCGCATTTTCTTTGAAGCTACCAAGGTCCACAAGGACCAGAAGCGGGCAATGCTCATCCACCTAGGTGGCAAAGACATACACAATATCGTGAAGACGCTAGCCGAAGCCACCCCCAAGAGTCACCACACGCTGATAAATGCTCTCAACGAACATTTTGAACCGATGGCCAATTAGGACCATGAACGGTTCATCTTTCGGCAAGCGCACCAGATTCCAGAAGAATCGCTGGACACATACCACTCCCGTCTAAAGAACCTAGTGGCCACGTGTGGGTTTTGAGACAAGACTGAAGAAATCAGGGGACAAATAATACAGGGGTGCGCGTCGGCCAAGCTGTGAGAGCGCATACTAGAAGAGTCCGGAAAGTCCCTAGCGGAAATATTGACCATGGGGCGGACCAAAGCGTGCCGCGCACATGGAGGCGGCGCTGCAAACACCGATAAAAGTGGAACCAGTCAATGCAGTGACAACAAAACCCCCACAGAGATGGAGTAGGAAAGGGAAAGGAACACACGCCCCGGAACAGGCAAAGTCCTGCGGATAGTGTGGAGGACCGCCGCACTCAGTGGCTGAGTGCCCCGCGAAAGGCAAACGATGCTCAGGTAGTGGGCGATTCAACCACTTCGAAAAAGTGTGTCGGTCAAAAAAGTATCGCAAACCTCGCCAGGTAGCACACACTCTCAAAGAAGAGGACCCTGAGCACAGTGACATGGACGATGATGAGGAAGAGGAGAGAGTGGTGCACAAAATTCACATGATTGGCACGGCCACCCGTCAATCAAGACGCCTACCACAGTGCAGCATTCGGGTAGGATCCCAGGAAGTCACGGCCATGGTCGACACCGGGGCCACTATCAATATCATGGCGGCCACCTTACACAGCACCATGGATCCAAAACCCCCGCTCCACCCCTCAACCATCACGGTGTTCGCGTATGGCCAAGACGCTCCTCTGAAGGTACGGGGGCGATTCCGGACGACCCTTGCACATGGCTCTAAGACCATCACGACCAACGTCTATGTGACTGAAGATGGCCAGGGAATGCTCCTGGGGTGCCGAGCCGCGGAAGACCTAGGAGTCGTAACATTTGCCTTCGGAGTACACCATGAATCGCTACAACACCTACTCGCGGAATTCACAGAAGTGTTCCAAGGAATAGGGAAGTTCAAGAGGAAAGAAATTCATCTTCACGTGGACCCAACGGTCGAGCCTGTCGCCCTACGCCACCGGCGAATAGCGTTCCACCTGCGGCCCCTGGTGGAAGAGGAGCTCAAGAAGCTGGAGGCAGCGGGTATAATTGAGAAGGTGTCAGGCCCCATGCCATGGGTATCCCCGATCGTCGTTACCCGGAAGCCCAAACAACCAGGCGCGGTGAGGATTTGTGTCGATATGAGACTCCCCAATGTGGCGATCAAGCGGGAACGCCACATCACTCCCACGATAGATGACCTCATCGGAGAAATGGCGGGAGCCGGCTGGTTTTCAAAACTTGACCTGAGGTCCGGATATCATCAATTAGTGTTGGACGAGGCCTCCCGCAACATCACCACGTTTTCCACACACGTGGGACTCCGGAGGTACACCAGGTTAAGTTTTGGAGTATCCAGTGCTGCGGAAGTATTTCAAAATGTGATACAAGAGTTGATCGCCAACATCCCTGGGGTTATAAATGTCAGCGATGACATCATGGTACACGCGACAACCATCAAAGAACACAACGACCGCCTACTTCAAGTGCTACGCCGGGTGCGGGACGCCAGCCTCACCCTGCACCGAGAGAAGTGTGAGTTCCTTTGCCAAAAGCTACAATTCTTTGGCTACACCTTCTCCGCGGAAGGAGTGAACCCCGACCCCGAAAAGGTGCGAGACATTAAAGAGGCCACCGCGCCCACCAACGTCACGGAAGTCCGCAGCTTCCTAGGAATGGTCAATTACTGTGGGAGATTTATCCAAGACTTGGCCAACTTAACGTCCCCACTAAGGGAGCTGACTAAGGAATCCACCACCTGGAGGTGGGGCCCTGAGCAGGTCCACGCCTTCGAGAAAATCAAGGAGGCCCTGTCCGAAGCCACCACCCTGGCGTTCTTTGATCCTACGAAACTGACCCTAGTTGCCGTGGATGCCGGCCCGGTAGGCTTAGGAGCGGTTCTCTTGCAAAGAAGGAGTCCTCAGGAAGAGTGGACCCCCGTAGCATTCGCCAGCCGGTCGCTCACCGAGACCGAGCAAAGGTACTCGCAGATAGAAAAAGAAGCAATTGCCATCCACTGGGGATGCCACCATTTCCACCTGTACCTGTATGGAAAACCGTTCGTGGTAGCAACAGACCACAAGCCTCTGGTGGCCCTCTTCTCCGGAACGTCCACCAAGCCGCCGCCACCGTTGAAAAGTGGATGCTGCAATTACAAAATTATAACTGTAAGGTAGAGTACCAACCCGGGTCCAAGAATCCGGCCGACTACTTGTCTCGTCACCCGAGGAAGGCCACAGCAAAAGAAATGGAGGATGCCGCGGACACGGGAGAATATGTCAGGTGCATCATGGCGTGGTCCTGCCCTATACCCTTATCCATGGAAAGCCTACGAGAGGCCATGAGCCAAGATGAATGTCTTCAGCGTGCCAAGATAGCGATACGGAGCAGCAACTGGCACCGTTCTAAGGAAGAGTGGAAGAATCTAACAGCCACTGTACAAAAAGGGATGGACAGCCTACACCACGTCCGAGATGAACTCACCGAAGACAGCACTGGATGCCTGCTGCGAGGGCACAGACTAGTCATTCCTACATCACTGACCCAGAGGGTGGTGGACCTTGCGCACATTGGGCATCAAGGTATGGTGAAAACAAAGTCGAGGCTTCGCACCAAGGTGTGGTTCCCGCTGATGGACGATCTCGTGGAAGCCACCGTTAGGGCTTGCCCGGCGTGTTAGGTGACAGGGGAAACACCCAGGCCTGCCCCGATAATTGTAGAACCTCGCCCAAGAACCCCTTGGTCCTGAGCATTGACTGGGGCAGCTTACCGGATGGTCGCCACACCCTGGTAGCGATCGACGACCACTCCAAATACCCGGAAGTAGAAATAGTGTCCGCCCTCAGTGCCACGGAGATCATACCGAAGATTGAAAAAATCATGGCGGCCTATGGCCTCATGCAGGAGCTGCGAACGGACAATGGGCCCCCGTTTCAAAGTCAAGAATTTGCGGCGTATCTGAAGTCCCTCGGTGTTCACCACAGGAGAATCACCCCTCGCTGGCCCCAGGCCAACGGGGAGGTTGAAAGATTCATGCCAACACTCAACAAAGTGATACGGATTGCGCATGACAAGGCCCAGTCTTTGGAACTCGCCATATTCACGTTCCTCCGGAGCTATCGCCAAACACCACACTCCACAACTGGTATTGCCCCGGCTCACTTGTTGATGGGAAGGGTAGTCAGTGACTCAATTCCGCACCACCCGGAATGGCGGCCAGAGGTCCCCAATGACACTCTCATAGATGCCCAGCGCCAGAGAACAAACGCGCAAGTCAGCCACTGCCGACGGTCGACGGTGGTCAACCTCCGCAGAGAAGACAGAGTGCTACTCAGAAACAGAGTCACTAGCGGGAAGTTTCGGTTGGTTTTCGAAAAAGACCCCTGGACAGTGGTCTATGTCAAGGGAACCCGCATTGTGGCCACCCGAGGGAGAGAGAGGGTAACACGAAATGTATCCCACTTCAAGAGATACTACCCCGAAGTGCCTGAACGGTTACCCAACCAGGAGGAGGGCAGTCCCAACATGAGAGTAGCAACAGAGGAGAGGCCGGACAGTACCGACGTGGTGCCAATTCCTGAAGCGGCTGAAGACGCCGGAAGTCCAGGGACCTCACTGCCCAGCCCGTGCCAACGAAACCGGGAACCGGATGAGGGCGAGGCCCGGTCTTCTCCGAGAGACGGGGACCAAACCCAGGTGATGGACAGTCAAGGCGATGACTCTCAGGGTCGTGGACTGTCGCAGTACCGCCTAAGGCGCAATCCGGAACCATCCTGCCGGCTAAGAGACCACCTAACGTAAGACTGTTTCATTTCTCATTCTGGGGAGCTAGCGTAATGTCTGCTGTTTAATTTTAAGGCTTCAATCAGCTGCTCTGTTTTGTTTTAATGTTGTTGGGGAGGAATGTAGTGTTGCGCCTGTGAGTAACAGGTGCCACACCGTAGCGTGCAGGTCAGGTGACCCGCGTAAGTCTAATAAAAGCAAGTTATGTGCGTACGTACGCCAGTACGGCTACGACCACGCAACTAAGCATACCACTAAACCCTGGCTCCGAGCATTATTTAAAGGCACAATCCCACGACCAGCGTCAGTGTGTGACCGGGCCCCGCGCCGCAGTAGCACTGCCCGACACAACACCAGCCTCCAAGACCCGTCATACCCACTACCGCCGGGGTATCAAGTTGAACACTGCCCATAAACCGACCCCCGCACAACATGAGGCAAGGGCTGGGGGAGGGGAGAACCCCGAGGGGCGCCCACATCGCCACAAAACTGCAACTAAAAGCTGAAAGAACTGCTTCAACGGGCCTTGACTCACCGCTCAAAACACCGACTCGACCTGCGACAACCGACGCCAGACCAGAGACAAGGAGGCGGGAACCGCGTGTCCAGCGGAGGACAAAATGGCAGAAACTCAGTGCAACCAGAAGACGGCGTGTCCAGGGCGCAAAGAGGGAGGTCAGTGGGTGGGGGTGGTGCAGATCAGAGCTTCCAAATCTCCTCTACTTCCACAGACGGAATGATTTCACAGTCGCACACGCACACGCACATCACACGCTGGTGGGGCCCATTACACCAACATTCACCCTAAATCACTCTATCCGTGCCCTGAAAAAGGAGAAAACACCTTTCAAGAACTCCTATCCAATCTGCCTGTACTTTGAGGTCAATGCGACCAGCTAGTTGCTTATAGATCTAACGAGAACATTTCATACAATACGAAAATAATTTCAATAATCATGACAAGAAATAACCACCCGAGACAGAAATTCAAACAGATTGTTCATTTATCTAAAATTTGTAGGAAAAGCCAATTAAATGCAAATTTCATTTCGCTCATATTTACCTATTCTGTCTAAATGTCAGATCCTAAGTCAGAACCGGTCCTCTGTAGAAGAATTAAAGTTTTCTGCCGTCATGTAGAGTCATCGTCCTCTCCGTCAGCATAGGGACCTCGGATCATGCAGGGTGTGCCACAGGGTTCCGCAATTAGCCCGATCCTTTTTAATCTTTACCTCCGACCCCTAATCAGTTTGATAAAATCGGCATTTCAGTTATCAACTACGCCGATGACACGCAACTGATTTTTTCTTTTGAGGGTAAGGGACACTTTTCATCAGTGCATGTCGGAAACTGCAGAATGGCTTCGGTTTAATTCGCTCCAATTTAATGGGGCAAAAACCGAGGTGCTTCATTGCTCCTTGGACCGGCCCTCTCGCCCGCTGCCAGGGGATTTCTGGCCGGCTTCTATTTTGGGCACTGTGACAGCTGCGGAGTCGGCTCGTAATTTGGGGGTCATGTTTGAACCTAGTCTGCAGCTTGACGCCTCTGTAAACAAGACCACAGCAACGTGTATGGGCTTACTTCGAGCCCTACGTAAAATCCTGCCATTGCTCCCCCTGGGAGCTCGAGCAGAGGTGGTGCGTAGTACTATACTCAGTAGACTAGACTAATGTAACGCACTGCTTCTGGGGGCTCCCAAGTTTTTGGTAGCTAGGTTGCACAGGGTTCAAAACATGGCAGCTAAATTGGCCCTAGCTCGACCACGCTCCGCATCCTCAGCAGCATTATTCGACCTTCATTGGCTGCCTGTCCAGCAGCGTATTCTTTTTAAGGCCGCATGTATTGTTTTTAGGGCGTTGCATGGGCTGGGACCTCTGCCACTCCAAAACCTTTTTTTCTGGTATCAGGCTGCTAGACCCCTAAGATCCTCCTCGGCGTTCCTGATACAAGTTCCTAAATTTGTCAGAGTGAGGATGGGCGGCCGCGCTTTTGGCTTTGCAGCAGCTAAGTTGTGGAATACCCTTCCGCTGTCGCTAAGGAGCAAGCAAGATCTAACTTCCTTTAAAAAAGAGTTGAAGACCTTTCTCTTTCCAAGAGCAATGTAGTGTATTAGATCTGATGATCCGCTGAAGGTCAAGCGCCAGGATACCCTTGGGGTGGCAGTCGCGCTCAACAAGAATATAATACATACATACATACATACATCATCAGCTCGGGAAGAAGTGGCGCTAGACCTCTCTAGTCTACTATTATTTATACTAAAATTTACATTTTATAAAGTAACAATTCTTTGTTCAGAACGGATGAATGGCGGAAATAATGTCATCCTGGTACTTTTTCGATATTATGCGAGATTTTCTCACGCATAGATTGTCCCAAATAATGAATAGAAAGTTGAATGTTCATGACTATTTTTGATACATTTACGGATGTCTTTACTAGATGAATTTGTTTCAATAATGAGTTCATAACAAGTTCGTAACAACTTTTCCGTCTTCCAGGGGCTCTTGGCAGATGTCCCAGACTTGTCATCATGCTTATGGCTTTTCAGTTCATCAGAGGTGCAAGGTCACAGGCAGAACAAAGCCTTTTTGTAAATTTCCATCTACTTGAGTGCAGGCTGTAGATGGCAGCCATTTTCGGGTAGGCCTCATTGGACAACTTAAGCAAAAATAAACATAAAACAGAATTACTGCACGAAAATGATTAAACAGTGTTATTCCCCTGCTAATACCCTTATGTGTGTGTATTTATCTAGCCATTTGCAACAACAAAAAGCCATTAATGCATATTAATTCAAGCGCAAAACACAATAACATCACATAAGCAACATCTTTTTCTGTCAGTTTGCTCACCAACTTAGTTCACTTATTATTTAGCCATGCAATAGCATTCCCACGTGTAATTCTCTTGCTAATAAGGTTGATTAGACAACATTTTACAAACTTTTAATAATTAATAATTAATCAGTAGTACTTTTTAGTAATAACATGCAAAAATGAAACAGGTATATGGTTTAAAGTAAAAACCCTGCTCCATCAATCCCCCCTTTGGTGATATATAATCACCAAAAAAATCAAAACCCCAAAAAAAATCAATTTAGTTTCCCCTTTTTGGAAGAATTTGAAATATCTTCTTGTTCTTCTTATTCATGTTTTTAAACCCTAGTTTCCATCTCATCTTCTTTTTTAGTTTCTATATATATGCTTTCTCTTAGCTCTTCTAGTTCTATTTCTTGTGGATCTCTTTCTGGTTTCTTTTGTCTCTTTTTAACATTTTCTTTTGTGATTTTCTTTTTATTTCTTCTATATCTACAACGCATACATCCTAATCTAAGGATCAATAATGCAACAATTACACATGTTAATGGAAATAATATCTTACCAAATATGGTACTACCTATTTTAGCTACAAAGTTCTTAATAGCAATCATCTTGTTAGCCATTTTAGTCCAGATACTTTCAGCTTCCAGTGGTACTAATTCTTCATGCAAATCAGTAATATTTTTGATATAGACTTTTAGATCTTTACTTTCGTCAGGAATGTAAGTGCAACAATGTTGAACTTTCAGCATTCCACAGACTCCACCCTCTTTTGCCAAAAGAATGTCAAGGGCAAGTCGATTTTGCATCGCCATAGCACGCAAAGCAACCATTTCTGTATTAACCAAAAGAAAGCCTCCAGCGGTGCTTGTTGACAAGCGATCTACCACTGTTGACAGCTTCCGAATGCCAAATGCATTCAAAGAAATTCCCACTGCTGGAATGAAAGCTCCAAAAATATCTCCTACAATTTCTGTCCATGTTTCTCTTCTATAGCGTGTTAAAGGATTAGTTTGTTCAGCATTGTCTACTCTATCCATGTGAAAAATCTTTGGAAAGACCAGGCCAATATAACATGTACCAAACCAATGGTCAGGCAAACGGTAAGAAGCCTTGTTCCCACAAATATAATACACTCCCGGAAAAACTGGATCTTCTCCTCCTCTAAATCCCCATCCGGTTGCAATAAAGTATGTATCATGGCACTCACTAGTCCCTATGAAATAATAATCATATTGGGATCTCTTCCTGGTATTGCACAGTTTTCCTTTCTGTGGGGCATCTATAGCCATAGTTGGACTGGCTCCATCTTTCAACTCCTTTTCTTTTTCAATATCCCACATTGTATCACTCATTTTATGCCCTTCTGCTTTCTTGTGCATGTTCAACCTTCTTCTCTCAACCATGTCTAGAAAATTCTTCTCTTCTCCCTTCAAACTACAAGTTAAATTGTTCCTAAAAACATATTCTAAGGTTAGTTCTTTGGTTTCTAAAAAAATCTCACCTAAAGTGTTAGCTTCCTTTGCAGGATTCAATTCTTTATTCATAGGCAATTGCCCAAGAATATTATCTACATTAGACATATTATAATCTAATTTTCCCAACTGGTAAAATATACTAATTAACACACTACAGGAAATTCCATACGTAGCCGGAAGATGATGATAAGTCACTCCTTCCGAAACAGAGGCAGGTAATTGCATGCAGACGTAGCAATCCCTTACTTCCATTGTCTTTACGTATCCGTACAACAATTTAGAAAAAACATTGCTAGAAAAATCATTAATTGACCTATCTTTATGTATATGTACATTACTAGCTCTAGTTGGAACTACCTTTAATGGACTCTTCCCTATATTAGTCCTGTTCTCA
Source organism: Triturus cristatus (assembly GCF_964204655.1). Lineage (NCBI taxonomy): Eukaryota > Metazoa > Chordata > Amphibia > Caudata > Salamandridae > Triturus > Triturus cristatus. The sequence continues at coordinate 58,498,460 of NC_140590.1, forward strand.
GTATGACCTTCTAAAGTGTCTATAGTGACTCTAAATGAAATCAAAAGAGCAAGCACGCTCCAAAGCAGCATTAATAAACCTGTACAGCAACAGCACATCTTGCACCATCTTTTCAAAAGGTACATCTACTTTGATTATTATCAGTGTTAGCCATTTTCTAGATTTGACCGTGTCTTTTGACTTAGCCTCTTCTACTCCACTACTGAACTTTTAGGGCAGCAAGTACCCAACAGATTATTACAATCTACCAGTTTTAATTGTACTACTTTTCTTTTCTTCTCTAGACTTCTCTTGGATCTAATCAATTTGGATTTTCATCACTTTTCACTGTTTCATCATCATCAAACTGTATCAAGTCCTGAACATCCTTCTCTTCTCCAATATCGGACAAGATAACTCTCAGGATTCCCACAGCTTCTTCTTCAGCAACCTCCTTCAGTAAAGCCTCCTCTGGACTTCCTTGGCTGTCCACCTCATCTCCTTGTTCAGGCAGTGCCACATACGTCCATTCCGGTGACTTGTACCTCTGGTTTGGTTTCCTTATTCTTTTAGTTCTTTCAGGTATCTTTGTTTCTTCTTCTTTAGTTGGATTTTGACCTGACACTTCGTTCACTTGTTCAGCTTTCGAAGAGTTAACTCGTGTCAGTCTATACCTCAGTCTCTTTATCTTATTCGGCCAAAGATCTCCTTTAGCATTTCTCTTTTGCTTTCCCTCTTTATTGTTTCTTTCTCCAAGCCAAGTTCTCTTTCTCAGAACTCGTCCTCCATGTATCTCATTTCACTTTCATCAGACTCTGTTTCAATTGCTTCTGGTTCGTTAACAGCTTTCTTTTCTCCAACAATTTCCTTTTCTCCAACAGTCTCTTTTTCCACCAATTGAGATTTCCCTACTTCTGTCCCTCCTCGGGTCTCCGACACGCAATCTTCTTGCTGTCTACTTGTCCCTTCACCTAGCTTTTTGTTGATGTTCCCTACACCTCCTCGGGGTTTTTCCGCAATCTGTCCCTCACTGTCTTTGTCTGTCCGTCTTTCTTCAATATTTATCTCAGGTGGAACTTGTCCAATCTCCCCATGGGATTCGGGCGTCTCTTCTGTTGGAATGTTCTTTTCATTTCTTTCTTTCTTTTTGTGTTGGTCACTGTCAATTGGAACCTCAGGTAATTCTTCTGAATCTGAACTTGCTTCTGCAGTTTGCACTGTTCTCTTCAGAACCTCTTCTGGTGGGATGAAAATTTCTCTCGACTCACTTTCCCCACTTTCAGGATTCTTTTTCCTTCTTACTGCCTCACTGTCTGCATCATCACTGGAATCTGATTCTTCAAAGTATTCTTTTCCAGTACCATCTCTTGGATTTGGAACTCTCAGTGTGTGGCTTGCATGTATCCAATTTTTCACACCAGCACACTTCACAGCAGTTGTTGTGGTCAAGATGACTTGTCTTGGCCTTCCCCACCTTGGAACCAGGCAATTCCTTCTTCTGTGGACTTTTATCCTTACCCAGTCCCCTGGGCTTAGATCATGGGCTGGTTTCTTTTCAAGTGTGGTGGCGTCTTCTCCAACCTGGTGAAACACAGAATGAACTGCGTCAGCCAGGCCTTTGCAGTAATCCAAAATCATGTCATCAGTTATAGTCATCAGCTTGTTTACTGGTACATAAGCATGCCTCATAGCACGTCCCATGATAATTTCATGTGGACTCAAACCTGTTGTTCTGTCTGGAGTAGACCTAATGGTCATCAAGACTAGAGGCAAGACATCGGGCCATTTCATTCCTGTGGCTAAACACATTTTGCCAATTCGGTTTTTGATGGTACCATTCATCTGCTCAACTACACCAGAAGCCTCTGGTCAGTAAGCACAATGCAGCTTCTGCTGTACACAAATTACAGCTTCTGCTTCACAAATTAGACCCATGATTTCATTATAAAAATGTTCTCCTCTGTCTGATTCAATGGTTACTGGGAACCCGTACCTTGGGATGAACTCTCTTAACAGTAATTTGGCCACTGTTATCCCATCATTTCTTCTTGTCGGGTACGCCTCCACCCACCTGGAGAACAAACAGACCACCACCAGGACATACCTCAACCTGTTGACTGGGGGCATTTCAATGAAGTCTATCTGCATTCTTGTGAAGGGTCCTCCCTCCCTGCCTATTGTTCCTAGGCTCACCACTGTTTTCTTTCCAGGATTGAACTGCTGACATGTCAGACATCTCTGGCAGAGACTTTCTGCTATCAGTCTAAACTTTGGACTGTACCAGGTTTGCTTAAAGGCTCTTATCATAGCATCCCTCCCCAGGTGTCCTTGGCCATGATACATCCTTGCCATTGTTGATAACATGCTATTTGGCATGACTGGTCTTCCATCCCTATAGACCCACACATGATCCTTTTCTCTAGGTGCACAACCTGCTTTCACCCAATCTCTCATTTCATCATCTTCTGCCTCATCCTGCAGCTGTTTTACTTCCTCCCATGTTCCTACTTCATTAGTAAACATTAATGAACAAGAAGACATTTCCCGCTCTTTACTCCTGTTAATTGAGTGATTGTTTCTTGCACAATATTGTGCAATGTCATTGGCAAACTTGTTACCCACTGTTACAAAATCATCACCATGACCGTGAGCAGCACATTTTACAACTGCTAGTTCTTTAGGCAGCTGTATCGCCTCTAGCAGTTTTCCAACCACTTCAGCATTCTTTATGGAATTCCACTTGAGGTCAGGAAACCTCTTTGTAGCCATAGCTGGCCAAAATCATGGACAACTCCGAAGCCATACTGGCTGTCAGTCATCACAGTCACTCTCACACTCCTTCCAATCTTGCATGCTTTTGTCAGTGCCACCAATTCTGCCACCTGAGCGGATTTAACTCCTTTCAAGGGTGATGCTTCCACAACTTCCGAGACTTTGCACACAGCATATGCAGCACTCAACACTCCTTCCTCTGTTCTCAGACAAGATCCATCCACAAACAACACATGATCACTCTCAGGCAGTGGCAGATCTCTTATGTCTGGCCTTGGCTTTGTACAGTAATCAAGTACATCCAGGCAGTCATGATCAACGTCATTTCTCACTCCCACACATTCAGCATCAGGCAACAGTGTCGCTGGATTCACATTTACACATCTCTCCAGACTTACATTGGTTGCACCAAGAATGACTTTCTCATATTTAGTCAGCCGACTATGGGACATGAACTGTGTCCGGCTCCTTGTTAAAAGGATCGCCACATCATGAGGTACGAATACCCTTACAGGATATCCCGTTATGATTCCTTCACTTTGTTCCAGACTTTTGCAGGTAGCAGCTACTGCTTTCAGGCAACCTGGCAAACCCACAGCTACTGGGTCAAGAGTTGCTGAGAAATAGTCAGTCAGTCAGTATTTCTTTATTCGATGAATAAAACATCATAAAAGCAAATAAATACACAGTTAAAATACAATTAAATCATGTCGAGATCCTGACTGTTACAACACATTTAAAAGAGTAAAGAAACTCGTCAATACATTTCATTTACAATAATAAAATCGAATATATAATATCATAATACAAAAACTATAATAAAAGACAAATATGCTTGATATGTGGTAAGATCATACTACCCACTTTCCGATTTGTCTAGTGCCAATAGTATCAAATCTAGCCCAAAGGGCTATATTGTTAAGAGCCCTCTATCCTGTTGGGTAAGTTGGGACTTAAGTCTCCTTATTCGTATCAACCATGCTCTTCCAATGAATTTGGCTACGCCACATACCATCAAGGTGGAAGACGTATCAGTACAAAGGACCCGCAGCGCCATTACATGGCATCTGAGGCCCAATTGTTTACATAAGGGTTTTAACCAAATCCTCCTCGGCACCCTGTATGCTGGACAAGCAAACATAAGGTGTGCTACAGATTCTAAAGGTGCTGCACAGCACGGACAAGCCTTAGAAGAGCCACATAGGTTGTTCCAGCCAGAGGTGAATGCATTTACTGGGAGGATCCCAAACCTAACTTTTAAATACAGTGATCTATCCAAGGGTTTCTCAATAAAATCAAGAAGTGGTTCAAATACCCTAGACCATTTGAACTCTAGGAATCGCTCAGTAAGAGCACCCCCTGTACCTCTACTAGAGGTCTCCCGCTGCACCCAATCCCAATACAGCTTCTTAATAACTAGCTTGGGTGGAGGGGTTTGACTCCTCCATAGATCACTCAAACCCAAAAAGCCAACCATCTGTCTCAGGTTACACAGCCACTTAATCCTATTACCTCTATCGAGTAGGATAAGATCATCTAGAGCGGCTGCATAGTTTTGGAGCTCTTCAGTTCTTCTCAGTCGCACCCAGAAAAGTAAAGGGCGAAGGCGCACTAATTCTTTAAGGGGGCGCCTGCCCATATCTAGACGTAAAGGGATTAATGGAGTGGAGACTGGTAATGCTACAAGATCCCTCAGGAACTTGTTTTCTGAAGTGGTTATCTCCGGGATGTTCTCAAACCCCCATAATTCAGAGCCATAGAGTGCAGATGGCAAAACCTGTCCTTCATAAATTGCGAGTATAGGTGCCACTGGTTTGCTCATAGACGCCCTATGTTCTCGCAAAACCGCCCCAGCTACTCTTTTAAAGTTTAATAGCATTTTAGCCAGATGGTCTTTCCAGGTCATCCGGCTATTCACCCTAACCCCCAAATAATCAAAACTATCCACCATCTCCAAGAGTTCACCATTTAACATGAGGGAGTTCTTAAATCTTTTGGGTGGTGCGAGGGCCATTAGCTTAGTTTTGGAGGTATTGATTGTGAGACCCCTATCCTTACAGAACTCACTAAAGCGATTCAAAAGCTTTTGGAGCCCTGCTGGGGTTTTCGAGATCAAGATGGTGTCATCCGCGAAGAGAAGAGTAGGGGTTTTTTCCCCGGCCAGGGATGGTGCATCCGCCGGCTCTTCCCTCAGATAATCTACCACACCATTCACGAATAGGGAAAATAGAGTCGGCGCCATAACACATCCCTGGCAAACTCCTCTCCTCACGGGCACCCTCTCCGTCAGTTGTCCCTGAGTGCCCCATCTGATCCTCGCATAATTACCCTCGTGGAGTCTCACAATGAAATCCAACAATGGAACCGGGAAGCCCATCTTCTCCAGGGTTTCCCACAACCTTGCTCGAGGGACCAGGTCGAACGCCATCCTGAGGTCTATGAAAGCCAGATAAAGGCTACCTCGATTAATTGTCACCGACTTCCAATAGATCGCAAGGAGGCGGAAGACCTGGTCCATCGTGCCCACTTTTTTCCGGAACCCAGCCTGGAAATGGGAGAGCACCTGTTCCTCCTCCATCCATGCGCCTACCCTCAAGACGATGACCCTGCCAACCACTTTCTGGATCACGTCAATCAGACTGATCGGTCTGTAGTTAGCAGGGTCATCTCTATCACCTTTTTTATATACTGTGATCACCTCAGCACCCCTCCACGAATCTGGGATGGGGTGCCCCCTGGAAATTAAATTCATTATCAATGCAATGACTGAAGCCCAGGTTGTGGGATCTTCCAAAAGGAGATCCCCAAGTATACCATCTTGACCGGCGGCCTTCCTCGGGGTCAGGTGTTTTATAGCCAATACTACTTCCGAAGTCAAGAACGGTTCCACGGGCGCCATAATGGAAAAAGCCCGTCTGGCTGGATCAGAAGGGGAGGATCTGGTTGCCTCCAATCCGCCATATATATTTGAAAAATGGGAATACCATTGTTGGCTGGTAATATGATTCACAAGTACAGGTTGGTTACCCTGTCTAGCCTTGTTGATCAGATCCCAAAACAATGAGGCCTTTTTCCTTTCGGAGGCACTTTTGAGATCCTGCCAATACTGTTCTTCCCAGTCTTTTTTTGGTCGTATTTGTTCTTTTGCATATTCCTTCCTTGCAACTCTAATTAGGGGTTGATTCTTTTTGCGCAGGGCTACAGTTAACTCACGTCTTTTGGCCCGGCACTTTACAGAGTACCAGGGGTTACTAGGTTTGGGGGTTATTTTTTTCGAGCTCGAGATTAAAAAATAGTTGCCCACTTCCTCGATAGCCTTTTTATAAATCTGAGGAAGAAGCGACTCATGAGCATCCCCTGTTTCTGGGTCTAATCCCATCAATTCACAAGTCAGGTCTTCAATATGAGCCCTGATATTAACCAGTTTCTCTGGGTCGGAGCTAATCTTCTCCCATTTCAGCCTCCGATTTCCATTATATGGGACCACCTCGTTTGTTCGCCTCGGTAGGGGTTGCTCAATACTACTTTTTAATTTGCTCCACCCTAACTTCAGACTCAGTGGGTTATGATCACTGTCCTGTGAAGGAACCACCTCCATATCCACTAAGTCACACCACATGGTGATGTCCAGTAAAATGTAATCAATTTGGGACGGGCCATTAAGTCTAATAAACGTCATGGCCCCATCCCGATCAGAGGATGATCTACCATTCAATGCTCTTAATTTGAAATCAACAGTAAGAGCGTTAATCTGCAGAGCCTTAGTTGTCCATTTCCTGATTGGAGGTAGTGACAAGGTAGGGATAGACCAATTTGCATCCTCCTCCGCTGTGCCCAGAAGGTCATCCCTGCTTAGGGGTTCAAATGTACAATTGAAATCCCCACCCACAAGGAATTTAGATGATGGGGGGCAGTTACCTAAGGCCTGCTCTAAGAGCATAAAGGTTTTTGACGTTTTATCTCCCTGGATCCCTCTATCATAAACATTAAATAATTCCACTCGGCTGTCTTTTGTCTGGCCTACGATTGTTAGATGTTGGATGTCCTCACTTTCCAGATCATGAGCAGAAACCTTCCAATTTAATTCTACTTTTATCCATACATGTAATCCCCCGGCTGGTCTGCCCTTACCACCGCTGTGAACGGGTAGCCAAAAGGTTACATACCCCGATTTAAAAACGGGGGATAAGCTCCATGTTTCCTGGAACATGCATACATCATATTTTTCAATAAAGTTGTGCCATTCTGGGAGGGCCAACTTTTTCCTCAGACCTGCTATGTTCCAAGAAACTAAATGTATGATATTTTTATTGTTGGAGGGCAGGGTGATGGGGACTTCTTTGCTACCACCCACTTCTTGTGGTTCCAGGGCATTGGGAATTTGGAAGTACACTGTAGGGATTAGGGAATAACCCCCTCCGTCCATACGGACCGAAGATGCACAATCCAGACCTGAAGGATCCGCAGGGGCCATAATCCCATTAGGCAATTCTTTAGCCTTACCATGAGTCACCAGCCCTTTTCCCATTAGCCTGGATGCACTAGAGCTATCCCCCCATTCCTTCTCAATCCTTAAACATCAATCACAATCATCCATACCCGAGAACACATCGAACCTGTTCATTGTCTCCAGGGGTGTAAAAGGCCTCAAGTACTCCTTTCGCTGATTATTATGCCTAGTAAATCTAGGAGGGATCACGTTCCAACCCTGGGGGTCAGATAACATATTCCTGCCATAGGGTATTGTCGGAATACTTAATTTTGCTTTACCCTTATTCATATGGTGGGATGGAGGGAAAACCAGGGATCTCGGGTAAAAATAAGTTAAAGCTCGAGGGCTGATACAACTGTCACTCACTCCCGGGGGCCAATTTATTATGTAGTCAACCACACCCGGGTCTCTAAAATTGATCAGGACGATATCTCCCTCAACATCTTTACATCTACCACCTATCCAGGGAAGGCGCCTAACGTGTAATATCTCCCCATTAAGATTATTGTTTATTGGTCTATGTGTACTTAGCCAGTGTACAATTTTGTTTTTCAGCTGGTAAAAACCTTCTCTCTTATTGTCCGCTAGCACGGGAACCCCCGTTAAGACCACCACCAGAGGCACCGCTTCAGGGGGTAAATCTACTTGTGGCCCGTGATTCCCCATACTACCATAATGGCTAGAACTTCCCTGCTCCTGCCTCATAGACTCCTTAGCAGCCATAGCATTCCCTTCCACTGGCTCAGTAATAGACTTACTGATTGGATGTTTCCCTATCATAGGGGGCCCCTGTCTATGTAAATCAGGCAACGGCTGGTTTAAGTTCTGTAAGGGATTTATACCAGCTTGGGGGAGTACCTTGGGAGCGTGGGTGGGGGGGGGGTCCTAGCATGAGTAGTGTTCCTATGTGCTTGGACCCTTTCCGGACTGGTCATTTTACTCAGGATAGACTCTATGCCCTCCAACCTCTGCTCCAATTTCTTCAAACTATTGGTAATAGGTAAAATAAGGGTGCTAAACAGCTCTCCCAATTTGGTACACAGTGATGTAGATGAAGCGTCCGGCTCTGCTAGAACCTCGGAGGTCAGGTGGATTTCAGAGTCGGTCACGGCCAAATCAGAGTCCGCAAAAGGATGGAATGGACTCAGATTTGGTCTATTGACTGGTCCAACCGCCAGCTTTGTAACAGCACTATTTGTAGCTGTAGTATGGCGCCCAAAATCATAATGGTTGAGTTTTGTTGATTTAGCCTGGCCCAGCCGCTCCTTACGTCTTATTTTCCTCGGGGGCGGGCCATAGAATTTACCCTTATCCAATTTCTTATGCTTTTTCACTATTAATTTACCACGAGTAGGCAACAGTTTTTTAGGTACCATAGGGCTAATTATAGCATTAGAGAGGGCAGTATCACTAATATCATCGGGGGCACAGTTTACGGGAGAACAATCACGTAATAGCAAGGGCACACTGTCCTGAGAGAAAGTAGCATCACTAACCCTGCTATTACCAACAGCGCCCAAGGGTTCCTCAATAATACTGACTTCTACAGTCCTACGCTTCATATTTTCAACGGAGCGACGGCGCTCAGTCCTACGCTCATCCAAAGAAAGGTCCCTCTTTTCCTCCCTGGCGACCTTCCTGAAATACATATCCAGAGGGCCATAAGGCAAACCCCCCGGCTTTTCCCCACTCACTTTGTCAGGGCTCTGGGCCATAGGTACGATAATATCCCTCAATAAGATAGGCAGCGTAACGCTTACCGGGCGTACATAACCAAGCCCTGCCCGGCCTCAATCGGTCTCAGAGGGCCTTAGAGGGCCCGCCCTTTGCCCGGGCTTAGCCCGGCGCCCGCCCGCGCGCGTCCCGCGACGCGGAGGAAGCAAGGATCTTTTATGCGCCTCCGGGCGCGTAGGTCTCGTTGTGGGGCGCCGGGGCACTTGGGGGATGTAGTTTTCACCGCCTCCGGGCCGCAGGATGTGATGGCGGCAGCGGGAAGTCAGAGCCCAGCGAGGGAGCACCAGCAAAACCTCCGGTAAGGGAGGAGGGCAATAGCAACAGCCCCGATCACACAGCAGGTCACAATGGCAGGTTTCTCGATTGCAAACACTTCCCGCTCCACCGAGGGAGCAAGGATCTTTTATGCGCCTCCGGGCGCGTAGGTCTCGTCGTGGGGCGCCGGGGCACTTGGGGGATGTAGTTTTCACCGCCTCCGGGCCGCAGGATGTGATGGCGGCAGCGGGAAGTCAGAGCCCAGCGAGGGAGCACCAGCAAAACCTCCGGTAAGGGAGGAGGGCAATAGCAACAGCCCCGATCACACAGCAGGTCACAATGGCAGGTTTCTCGATTGCAAACACTTCCACTGAGAAATAGGCAATTGGCCTTCTCAGACGTCCATGTTTTTGTATTAACACTGAAAGTGCACATCCATTTCTCTCACTACAATACAGCTCAAATTCCTTTTCATAATCAGGCATTCCTAGGGCAGGAGCTTCACAAAGTCTGTCTTTCAGCTCTCTGAATGCAGCCATTTCTTCTGGGTTTAGTTCTAATGGGTCTTTCACCTCACTTTTGGTCAATTTAATCAATGGTTTGGCAATCAGGGAAAAATTACTTATCCACTGACGACAGTACCCCACCATTCCCAGGAACATTCTCACCTCTCTTTGTGTCATTGGGGCTCTCATTCCTCTAATGATTTTGATCCTGTTGATGGTCACTTTTCTCAGGCCTTTCTCAATATTGTGTCCCAGATACTGAACTTCTTTCTTACAGAACTGCAATTGGCTGGAGATACCTTTAATCCTCCATCTGCCAAGTGATTCAGTAATGCAATTCTGTCTACTTCACAAGCTTCACGTGTTTTTGATGCCACAAGTAGGTCATCAATATACTGGACCAAGACTGAATTTTCAGGCATTGTCAGACTTTCCAGGGATTTCTTTAGCAACTGATTAAATATTGAAGGGCTTTCTGTATACCCCTGTGGAATTCGGCACCATGCCAAAATCCGTTCTCCAAATCTAAAAGAAAATATTGGCTGGCTGTCATGATGCAATGGGATTGAAAAGAAAGCATGACACAAATCAATTACCGTATACCATTCTGCATCATGGGGAATCTGGTACAAAATCACTGATGGATTTGGCACAATGGGACAACATGACACAACAATCTTGTTAATCTTTCTCAAATCCTGTACTATTCTGAACTTTCCATTAGGTTTCTTCAGTCCCATTATTGGTGAATTACATGAGCTGCTCAATATTTCTCTTAACACCCCTTGTTGGATCATTTTTTCAATTATGGGTGTTATTCCTTCAATTATTTCAGGTGTCAATCTGTATTGCGGTATGTTTGGGTAAACCACTCCCTCTTTTACAGTAATTTTTACTGGATCTACATTTCTCATCAGACCCACATCTTCTCCAGTAAAATCCCAAACTGCTGCTTTCACTGTCTGTTTCAACTCTGGGGGTAATGCATATGGATTAAATATTGCATATGTTCCCAAAGCCTCACATTCTCCGTTATCTATGGTCATTCTGTATAGAACATCCTCATCAGGTGTCTCAAATGTTATTCCATCTGGAGTACAGAAAATAGTGCAATTCATCTTGCACAGCAGATCCCTGCCTAGCAAGTTCACAGGACTTGTGTCACACACCACGAATCGGTGCATGTCTGAAAATTTCCCTATTCTTACTCTTACTGGTTCAGTAAGTAGTGTTTTGATCTGTGTGTTGGACACACCAACTACTTGGATTGCTTCGTCCGAGAGAGGAAGATTCTTTATATCAGCTGACCTGACGGCTGATCTCGTGGCCCCTGTGTCAACTAGAAACGTGACATTTTCGCCATTAGTTTTCCCATCTACAAAAGGCCCTGCCTGATCTATTTCTAGAGTTGCGCCAAGTACGCACTCCTCCTACTCTCTTCGGCACCGTCAGAAGTCTCCCTCGGAGTCACTTCCCTCATTTTTCAGCCAGTACTGAGAAACTGCGCTTGCGCGTTTTGGTTTGATTACCTGCTCTTCATCGTAGAACCCCGATTCTTGGCTGTACTTCTGGGATCCTTTTCTCTGCGGCAAGGGTGGTTTTGGCACCTGATTCTGCTGCTTATTGGCCTTCTGCTGTTGCCGATGCTGACCACACCCCTCACTCTGCACCTGTGAATTCAATGATGGATTATCGTCATTAGTAGATGGTGGATTCTTACACTCGGATTTCCAGTGCCCTAATTTTTCACAGTTGTGACACGGGAACTTCTTTTTGGCCTCTTCTATGTTCCCTTTCCCTTTTCCTGGACAAAACTTTGGTTTATTTCCTGGGTTATTTGCTTGTTCAATCAATTGAGCTTCCTGTCTTTCTGCGACTTTCACCTGTGCCCACATTGCCTTTTCTTTTAACTTCCTCTGGTTTGCCTCAATCTCATCACTGAAGTATTTTGCATGTCTCAGAATCTCATCAATTTTCTTACTCTGCCAGTCTACGGTGTGCTGCCTTATCATGTCACTGATTTCCGGCCGCAAACCGTACACAAATCTATATACAAAATGACTCAGATCTTTGTCACCCAAGTGTTCATCCCCACTGAACTGCTTAAAAGCTAGTATCAGTCTTTCATAGTAAGCATGTACTAATTCTTTCAATTCCTGATGTGTTCGGTCTATTTTAACCCAGTCTGTCTCCTTGGGGGGTACTTTATTTTTCAAAAAGGCCATAACCTGTTCGTACTTCTTCATGACCTCCGGGTCTGGAGCTCCTGTTTTTTGATCTCTCGGGTATTCCTTAGTGGGCCAGTCTATGACCATTTTACATTCTGCCCACAGGTCTGCTGGTACAATTATATCAAACAGACTATTCAGATCAATCCATAGTACTTTTGACAGCTTTACAAATCTGTCAACCTGTCGGTACCACTCAACGGGCTTTTCCCTTAGTCGAGGGAAATCATTCGTAAATGATAAAATATCCTGTCTGGTCCATGGGACATGTACGTACCCACCTCCTGGAATCTCTCTCATGGGGTAAGCTGTCACTGCCTTCTCTTTTTCTTTCAGGGGAAATGCTGAGTAAGTTCTATCTACCCCATCCTCTCGCTTTCGATACCATCTGTCTTTCCACTTCTCTACATCTCCCCATTTCTTCAGTAAAGCAATCATTTCCTTAATCTGTCCTGTTCGGCCTGCATTGTTTAGATTCTCAATATCTTTGCCTGTAAAATCTACTCGGTAAGGCTTTTGTAAAGCTTTTACCTTGTCCATGTCAATCCCCATTTCACTGGCTATTCCTTTTAACCTGTCATGTATGTTCTTGGCTCTCCATGTGATACTCTTGCATAAAAACAGAATTTCTCCTTCCTGATAATTTTTCAGCGTTTCTGTAGGGATCGTTCCTACAATCAGCTCCTCCATTTCCATTCGTAGTCTAGCTACATCAATTCCCTGGGATTCTTTTTCTTTCCTCTGCAAATTCTTCAGCCAATCATTCAAATCTTCAGCAGTTATCACAGATTTTTCTGCACCCCCTGGTTCTGTCACCCTTTGTGGTTCTAAAATTAATCCTCTGTTCCCTTCCACACATCCAGAATTCAAACTTGAGTTAGTCTGCACACTCAATTCTCCTCCACATAAGGTATGTCTCCACTGATTTTCTCCTGTTCTCCACTGTGTTTCTCCCGCTCTCATTTCTGCCTGCTCCGGAGGTACAATCAATCTACATATGGCACCGTCAAACCACCTTCGTCCATCCTCTGTTTGTCAAAAATCGGCATAACCGGGCCTATTGTCACAGGCACTGTAACAGCCTCAAGATTTTTTGTCAATTCTCTGATTTTCTCTGTCAGTTCAAAAGTAGTTCTTGCTAGTTCTCTGGTCTTTTCATCTTCAAATTCATTCTCTCTTTCTACTTCTCTTTCTCTCTCTCTCTCTCTTTCTCTCTCTCTCTCTCTCTCTTTCTCTCTCTCTTTCTCTATCTTTCTCTCTCTCTCTATCTCTTTCTCTTTCTCTTTCCGCCAGAGAACAACTGCTTTTCAACTCAGGGGCCGTAGCCTCTGTCTTTATAATCCGCAGGGTGTTTCTCATTGGGGTAACTGCTGTTCCTACCTCCGGTTCTCGTCTATACGGGGGTGGTCTTTTGTAGAGCATGTCCTCTAAGACATCATCATCAGACTCATTTGCCCCAGATCTTCTGGTCTCTACATTATGTTCTTTCTCTGTACACTTTCTCCCTCCTGATTCCTCTACCGCTCTCACAGGATATAATCCCTCGGTCATACTGGCATCACGCCATCGTCTCATTCGGTCATGATGGGTCTCGCGATCATATTTCCGCCCAAACATGTACCTGTAACTACCTCCACTTCTCTGCTTTTCTCGTTCATGCATTTCGTCTTCCCATTCGGTCAATGCCTCAAATTGCGTCGGCCTAGGCCGAGGCTCTAGATTCATCATCTGCTCCCGTAAATTCCTCAGTATGGCCAGATTAAATGAACCATGTTCTGGGAACGCTAATACTCCATCATCTTTAGTGTACTTCAATGTGTTATCTAACCAAATACAAGTATGATACCCATATTTTGCAACCATGAAGGATGCCGGGGTTCTTATCGGGGGCAATAACTGTCCTTCTCTAGTCACTATATCTTTATCCTTGTCAAACCAATTCTTCATTTTACTAAGCAAGGATTTTTTCTTCTTTTCCTCAGCGTGGTAATACATCTTTCTTATTTTCCACTAGCTGTTTACTCTTTCTACAGCTGTACGATCTCTTGTCCAATCACAGCGCGACTCACACTTACGCACCAATCCTGGAGCGTCTACGTCACTGACTCAGTCCGCGAATCCCAGTGCGACTCACACTAACGCACCAATCCTGGAGCGTTTACATCACCCTGTATGTCTTCCAATCCTAGCGCGGCGTACACTAGCGCACCAATCACCGTGCTTCCACTGGTCTAACCCACTGTCCAATCACAGCGCGGTCTCTCTGACGTCAGCAGTTGCTGCAGCAGCTTCTGCTCCTGTCTCCTGTCTCTCGCGTCTACCCCGCCTTTACAAAACTACTTGGTAGACTTTGTTTCAACTTCTACGAGTCTGTTAGTTACAACATACAAACATCTCCATTGTCTGCTTCGCTAGCCACAGAACAGTAAAAGACCTTTCCCACGAGAATTCTGCTTTTCCCGAGAGCAGCGCTTACCTCTGCCCTACTACAGAATCGTTACTTCCGTTGATAAAGTAGCACATCCCTCTACTTTACCCTTCTAACAAGCATCAATTAACTGTTTCCCTCCGGAATGCTTCTAAGAGTTTCACAATTAACCAGAATGCCTTCCCATTCACGCACTTACACACCGGAAAATGTAGTACATACACACAGAATTCTGTCTTTCCCGAGAACAGCGAACAGTCTGTCCTACTACAGAATTATATCACACGTTAACAAAACAGCGCTTACCTCTGCTCTGTCCTTCTAACAAGCTCATAGAATACCTATTACCTTTCTAGTGATAAGTGATAACGGAATGCCATACGGATCCCTGAGACCTAAGACCAGAACTTCACAGATACCCTTCGCTATCATATATACTTCTCTCACACAGAAATACGTTTCTAATGGCAACACACGCCGATGCTACCTCATCGAACCCAGACAATGCGACGCGCAACTTCAATTGTCACACGTTTTCCCTGTCTGCATACAGGGCCAACAATCCCGCCTTTTTCCGAGAGCAACACTCCCTCTGCTCTGCTACGGAACTGTCACCGACTCCCTACGTCCCAGAAGCCGTTCACAATACATAAAACTCAACACGACTTCAACATATAGTGTTAGTACAAATATCAATCAATAATAAACAAGCCTATATACACGCAATCTCGTCAGATCAAGACGATAGCTAACCATCATTCTGCTACCAAGAAACTGGTGCAGATCAGAGCTTCCAAATCTCCTCTACTTCTACAGACGGAATGATTTCACAGTCGCACACGCATACGCACATCACACGCTGGTGGGGCCCATTACACCAACATTCACCCTAAATCACTCTATCCGTGCCCTGTAAAGGAGAAAACACCTTTCAAGAACTCCTATCCAATCTGCCTGTACTTTGAGGTCAATGCGACCAGCTAGTTGCTTATAGATCTAACGAGAACATTTCATACAATACGAAAATAATTTCAATAATCATGACAAGAAATAACCACCCGAGACAGAAATTCAAACAGATTGTTCATTTATCTAAAATTTGTAGGAAAAGCCAATTAAATGCAAATTTCATTTCGCTCATATTTACCTATTCTGTCTAAATGTCAGATCCTAAGTCAGAACCGGTCCTCTGTAGAAGAATTAAAGTTTTCTGCCGTCATGTAGAGTCATCGTCCTCTCCGTCAGCATAGGGACCTCGGATCATCAGCTCGGGAAGAAGTGGCGCTAGACCTCTCTAGTCTACTATTATTTATACTAAAATTTACATTTTATAAAGTAACAATTCTTTGTTCAGAACGGATGAATGGCGGAAATAATGTCATCTTGGTACTTTTTCGATATTATGCGAGATTTTCTCACGCATAGATTGTCCCAAATAATGAATAGAAAATTGAATGTTCATGACTATTTTTGATACATTTACGGATGTCTCTACTAGATGAATTTGTTTCAATAATGAGTTCATAACAAGTTCGTAACAACTTTTCCGTCTTCCAGGGGCTCTTGGCTGATGTCCCAGACTTGTCATCATGCTTATGGCTTTTCAGTTCATCAGAGGTGCAAGGTCACAGGCAGAACGAAGCCTTTTTGTAAATTTCCATCTACTTGAGTGCAGGCTGTAGATGGCAGCCATTTTCGGGTAGGCCTCATTGGACAACTTAAGCAAAAATAAACATAAAACAGAATTACTGCACGAAAATGATTAAACAGTGTTATTCCCCTGCTAATACCCTTATGTGTGTGTATTTATCTAGCCATTTGCAACAACAAAAAGCCATTAATGCATATTAATTTAAGCGCAAAACACAATAACATCACATAAGCAACATCGTTTTCTGTCAGTTTGCTCACCAACTTAGTTCACTTATTATTTAGCCATGCAATAGCATTCCCACGTGTAATTCTCTTGTTAATAAGGTTGATTAGACAACATTTGACAAACTTTTAATAATTAATAATTAATCAGTAGTACTTTTTAGTTATAACATGCGAAAATGAAACAGGTATATGGTTTAAAGTAAAAAACCCTGCTCCATCAGGGGAGGCCTATATACCCCCCCCCCTCCCGTTCCTTGCGCCCCAGAAATTATGCGCCCTGCACGTCGCAGCACCCTGGCTGCCAGGGTAGGGTCTCCTCCCCGAGGGGTCCCCACACCAAGAAGAGGGGGGGTGGGCTGGTGCCTTGCTGGCACTATAGGCCCGCCCTCCTTAGGGCACCCTGCGGGCGCCTCGGGCAGCCGCATATCCCTGATTGTTTCATGCATTTCCAATCAGAAAATGGAGAACCCTGTCAGAAAAATATGCCTTGAAATCTAGAGTAATGCCAATCATTTTAATAAAAGTAAAGCAGCACCTTCCTAATTGGAACTTTATAGCAATCAACGTATGTTCAAAATGCAATGTATCGAGGACTTGTACACAGAGCAATGCGTAAGAACGGAACCGAAGGGTGGTTGGGGGTGTGCAGGACTCAGTGTAGAGCAGTGGCCCCCCACACAAGCTGTCCTGCCCTTAGGCCTGCGCTAGAAGAGGTCCTTTAGACCGTCTCTGTGGTCACTGTTGCTACCTGGGGCTGTGGCACCCAGGTCAGCACAGCACTTTAACCCGCTCCCTGCAGCCAACTCTTCCCTGTGTTCCCCTTTGTTTTGGGGCAGACTCAGCTTCCTTCCAGCTTTGGTGGTGTCACGCTAAAAGAGTCCCCCCTTGAAAGCACCGCCCAGCCCCTTTGGGTCCCACAAGTACTGCTGCGCCACAGGGGACGGGAGCAGCCCTGGGGTTTGCGTCACTGGGCAGACATGAATGCTCCTGGTCGCCGCCGTCATTGATTTTTCCTTCGCTCAGAGTCGTAAAGCGGAGCCGGTAATGGCCCCTCTAATCAGGAACAGATTGGCACCGCCAGCAGCCCTTGACTTTTCCACCAATCACAGGAGGCGGATCGATGGCGCCCACTTTAAGCCATGTTAGACCCTCAGCAGAGCTGCAGATTCAATAACTTGTGCGCTCTCGTGATGTCAGCTTGACAACACTTGGACACACCGTGATAAGAGCATCGACTGAGAGGTATTACTGTAGGACTAGGCCGAGGGAGATCAGGTGGGGTGGGCGACGGGGGATGGGGGTGGGGTGTCAGCATAGCCAAAACGAGCAGATCCATGCCAAGTACAGTGGTAGGAAAGCCCTACAAACAGGGCACAAGTCCAAAAAAAGAAGTGGGGGGACTGACCTAGTTTGGCAGTATGCAAGTGACATCATGGCGCACGACATCACGGCGCACGACATACGATGCACAACATACGATGCACAACATCACACATGGCTCACAGGAATTGACATCATAGAAAGTGGCATCACGAGTCACGACTTTACAGGAAGTGGCATCACAAGAAGTAACATCAGATCTAAAGCCCTCATATATATGTTTAGCAGGTCTATCAAGTGTATGTTTGAGCGCATTGCGAGGATAATAGCACAGTGAGCTATGGAAGATGATATGTGACTTCTACACCTCGCAGTCCCCCAGTTTTATGTCACACATCCTGTACATTCATTTACAAACGTATATAATTTATTGTACATGTAATATGCACATGTTGATGTAAAGCGCTTTGACACCATGCATTGGGATGAGTAGTGCTATACAAGAAAAAATAGTAGTACTTAAATTATTTCAACGCCTCCTCAGGGGAAGTAAGCTCTATATAAATGCAATTTGCTTTGTGTAAATACTGGGAAAGACCAACACATCTGACATTCTTACAGCGCATGCATATCTCATAGACCGGGCCGGACCAAAGTGAAAAACTGCCTCTCCTAAGTATGAGTGAAGTGCTAACAAGGTGTGAGCCTTTGTTTCCCCTCCGCTTCATTTGCATCAGGCGTGAGGCTCCTGACTGCTCCCAGCCAGGAGACTCGAGCAAAAGGAGGCCTGATGACCCCTCAAATTCGGCCTTTGCTATGGGCCCAGCAGGAGTCAGAAATAAGAAAACCCGGGCCCCGCCTACACGCTGTTGCTTGTTGCAGATGGAAAGCAGACGACGTGCAGGCGCTGCTGAAAGTGTCCTGGTGTTTGGAAATTACACCAGGACGAGTTCAGCACATTATTCAGTGGGGTCCAAATTCTTGGCAGGGTGGACGGCATTCACCCTGTGAAAAAAGTGGGTGGATGTCGTCCACCCGAGTGTACCCCCAATTCGTGCCCTGCCTACAAACGCACTAATGTAATACAATACAGGGTCAAAGGGGACGTCAGCTGTAACATGGGTTTTCTATGCACACTATATGGGTTAGACTAGAACTGATCTTAATCGACAGCCTGTTTATTGATAAAGAGGTTGGACTGTCAAACTGTGCTCGTGGGGTTAGGCTGAGCAAGGTACTCTACCTGGGCATCATTTCTTAACCCTTCTCTTGTAGGTAGGGTGACCAACTGGCATGGGTGCAAATTCAGGACGTTGAGTGTAAAAATTCAGGACAAAGGGTCAAAATTCAGGACAGGAGGTCAAAATTCAGGACAAAACTTCGGGACAAAAGGTAAGTTTTACAGACACATCAAAGGAGGTCGCGTAATAGTATATAAGTAATTCCATCTATATCCAAACATATTCATCCATTTGAAAACTTATGTATCTTTCCATTCATCATTTCACTCATCCATCCCTCCATCCACACTTTCACTCATCCATCCATCCACCCTTTCACCCTATCCATCCGTACACTCATCCATCCACTCTTCCACCCAACCATCTACTCATCCATCCAGCCATTTATCCACTCACCCATCCAGCCATCTTTTCACTTACTCATCCATCCACCCAGTCACTCATCCTTCCACCCATTCCCCTTTTCAGTCATCCATCCATCCTCCCTTTCCCTCTTCATTGACCCTTTCACTTAGCCATCCTTCCTTCCATCCTTCAACTCATCCACTCATGAATCCATCCATTGACCCTATCACTCATCCATCCTTTCACTCATCCATCCACCCATTCACTCACCGATCAGCCACCCTTTCACTCATCCATCCATCCTTGCGCTCATTATCCATCTATTCACCCTTTCATTCATCCATTCACCCTTTCACTAATCCATCCAGCTATCCACCCATCCCTTCACTTACTCACTCGCCCACCTTTTCATCTTAATTATGAGCTGAGCCTTTGTCTGCAGAGTTGCAGACAGAAAAGGCCCATCAAGAATTTCGCCCTTGCTGTAGTTCCTAAAGCAAGGGGTGGGGTGGGGGAGGGTTCACTATGCACCTGCACATAGGCAATCTGAAAAAGTGGAAGTCATGAGTCATGCATGATGCACAGTGCCAGGCCATGAGGTGATTGTGACATGGTGTTGTTTCCGGGGCTTTAAGCAAGATGAAAAACCTGGGGGTCTCTCCAAGGGGCTTGTCTGATGTAATTAAGGTGTTGCTTAAAACGACTAAGCTAAAAATCTGTGCTTAGCATTGTGTGTCGCCGGACTGATATTTTGCCTCTTCTGTCATTGCATCCAGATATATATCACAACAAGTAACGTTACACCTACAACAAGCCAGAACTATTTGCTTTGTCAATGGTTGTTAGTTGCATAAAATAAAATAGCAGCAACTATGGCTTCCTTGAATATAAAATTGAACCTGCACTTTTCTAAAATGATGAGACTGAAAGAACTCTAGTCCCTTCTTTTCAACTTGTTTCACCAGCTTCTTTGAATTAACTGGATTCTGTAGCAGCATTGGCATGTTTGCACATTCTTTCCATCTGCCCTAGCCTGTGGCAGGAGGATGCCACCACATGCAGTAACACTCCAAACTGGCCCATTGTCATTCTGTATGTGACAATCAGCCCCATACAGAATGGCCATGGGCGGGTGGGGCTGCTCTTGTGCTCTGAGGAGGAGTGCGAGGCGGCCCCATCAGGAGGCTGAGGCTTCATGCAGGGAACAGTGCTTGTCCCTGCAATACCTAAAATTACGGACAAAAGGCGTCCATAAAAAGGATATTCATGGACAATGGACATGAGGTCCAAATTACGGACGGTCCGTGAAATTTACGGAGGGTTGGTCACCCTACTTGTAGGTCAGGATTTCTGCCTTGCTTCTCTTAAGACCTGCCTAGCATGCTCTCACGGTATAGGACGTCACCTATTAACAGTGCCTTCTTATGAGTTATCCAGCACTAAACAACCAATGCTTTCTTTCTCTGGAATATTTTCTGCCAGAACCAAAAGTTCACGAGGGTACAGGGGTGACACCCTATTTATACGAGAGGGTTTCAAGTAGCCCGTTATGAGGATGGGTCTCCATCTCCCACCAGTGACATCTGCTCACAGTCCACTCACATCACTCACAGTTCACAGCTGGATTCATGGAAGCCGATGTCCTGCACAGGGCCGGACTGGTCGTAGCGGCCACCGGGCAATCCCCTGGCGCGCCGCACGGGTCGGGGCTGGATTTGGGCCCCTGGGGGCCGTTTTTGTTTCCTGGGCCGTTTTTGCAGCATAGCTGCAAAATCGGCCCAGTAACAAAATCGGCCGAAAACCGGTCCTGGCAAAGAGCTCGGCGGCACACCCAACCCCCCCGCGGGGGGGGGGGGCGTCCGAGCACTTTGCTAGGGCCGGTTTTGGTTCCCAGTCCGTCCCTGGTCCTGCATCTGCAGCATTCACCATCTGCAGCGTTCACCATTTGCATTACCCACTGGCCAAGGCCAGGGCAGCAGAACCAAGGGCCAGGGTTGGATTGGGATCAAAAATTGGCCCGGGTACGCAAAAAAAAAGTGGCCCACATCAGCAGGATGTTTTCTTAATTTCACTTAGATAAAAAAATGCGTGGATTAGTTCACACTGCTAAACCACACATAAATGCAAGTGAGACTACATCTGCTCAGGCCCCCCCGTCCCCACTCAATCTGCATACATTAATGGTCCGGCCCAGCAAGAGAAAAGGAGTGACACCTCCACCCATCTGCCTCCAGAAAGGTCACTCAGGCACCCACTGGGCCGCTGGAGGCATCCAAACAGCACAGACAGTCCCGAGGCTGCCAAAAAAACGGTCCAAAACTGGAACTCGGATACCGGCCCTTCGGCCAGTGCCCGAGTGCCCGCGTTACCAATCCGACGCTGCCAAGGGCTCTTGCGCCCACTTGAATAGAGGCAGAGGATATTATCATAGTGCAGTAGAATCCTCTGCCACTTATCCCAGTTTTACTATAGCAAGTAGAATGAGCCAACATACACCCAAAACTGGGGTTTGAGGGGGGCTTATCCTTTGGTGCGAGTCCTCAGAAGAGATGAATGGAAGGCCGCCTTTAAAACCCAATGTAAGGGGTGATTATAATGGCGGGCAGATTGCCACCACCGGGCCGGCGGTGGCGATCCGCCCGCCACCCCAACTTGATTCACGGAAAGTTAGTCCGCTGCCTTTTCTGCCGGTCGGCAATCGTTACAATTGCCGGCCGGGCGGAGCTGCTGCATAATATGGTGGTGGTGCCTGTAAGGCACCGCCATCCATATTATGATGCCAGGTTGACGAGGCCTTTCCATGGTGGCGATGTGGTGATGTGCTTTGGGGGCCCGTAGTGGACCCCCAGGGGTGGTGAGAGGGTGGGGGGTGCGCTTGGGGGTACCCATGTCACCCCCCTGCATTCCCATGCACAAGGTGGCTGGCACCACGTGGTGCCTGCCACGTTGTGCATGGCAATGCGCAACATGCTATTTTACCATTGCGGCGGGTGCAGCTTATAGCAGCACCCGCCGCAATGTTAGAAATGCAGAATGTGACCGCCAGGGTGGCGGCTGCATCCTAATTAGCGGAGAAGGATGGCCGCACGTAAGGCGGATGGTCCCTGCCCCGCTAGGATGGTGGGCGGACTGAAGTTCGCCCGCCATCCTAATGGGCCCCTTAGTGTTTTTGAGTATCGTGTAATGCTTGTTTCCTGAATGAACGAGGGGAAAAAACACACAGATGGGAAAGATTGAGGGAGAGAAAGATGGTAAAACCATCACAAAGGGAGAACGCAGAAACCTGCAAGATCGAGAGAAAGGGGCAGGGAGTGTCTGGTGGTGAATTGAAGACTATCAGCCTTGGTATTCGTGTGCTGGTGTTTATTTGCATCGGCTGCCAGCTTCTGAGCAGAGCTTCAGGCACCGGCACTCTTTCTTCCACAAATTAAGCACTGATCACAGCATCTCAGCTTCCAAGTGATTGGCATGTTTCACGACTCCTGGTTACAGCCTCACTGCATCCAACACTGCTGTGCATGTTGGGATAAGTAAACCCAAGACTGTAATTGACAAGCATTGGCATAGCCAATAGGTCTCACTTTTGGGACCTTCTAAGTATTTAGTTATGCAGCACAATATCCTTGGTGCAACCACATCAACTGTTGCATGGCTAAACACTTATAAGGTCCCAAAGGCGAGACCTATTGGGTATGCCAATGCTTGGTGTGGTTGTGTGTGTGGTTGTGTGTGTGGTTGTGTGTGTGTGTGTGTGGTTGTGTGTGTGGTTGTGTGTGTGTGTGGTTGTGTGTGTGTGTGGTTGTGTGTGTGGTTGTGTGTGGATGTGTGTGTGTGTGGTTATGTGTATGGTTGTGTGTATGGTTGTGTGTGTGTGGTTGTGTGTGTGTGTGTGGTTGTGTGTGTGTGGTTGTGTGTGTGGTTGTGTGTGGTTGTGTGGGTGTGGTTGTGTGTGTGTGGTTGTGTGTGTAGTTGTGTGTGGTTGTGTGTGTGGTTGTGTGTGGTTGTGTGTGTGTGGTTGTGTGTGTGGTTGTGTGGGTGTGGTTGTGTGTGGTTGTGGTTGTGTGTGTGGTCATGTGTGTGGTTGTGTGTGGGTGTGGTTGTGTGTGTGGTTGTGGTTGTGTGTGTGGTTGTGGTTGTGTGTGTGGTTGTGTGTGTGTGTGGTTGTGTGTGTGTGTGATAGTGTGTGTGTGGTTGCATGTGTTTGTGTGTGGTTGTGTGTGTGGTCGTGTGTGTGGTTGTGTGGTTGTGTGTGGTTGTGTGTGGTTGTGTGTATGTGGTTGTGGGTGTGGTTGTGTGGTTGTGTGTGTTGTTGTGTGTGTGTGTGGTTGTGTGTGGGGTTGTGTGTGGGGTTGTGTGTGGGGTTGTGTGTGGTTGTGTGTGGTTGTGTGGGTGTGGTTGTGGGTGTGGTTGTGGGTATGGTTGTATGAGTGGGTGTGGTTATGTGTGTGTGGTTGTGTGTATGTGTGTGGTTGAGTGTGTGTGTGTGGTTGTGTGTGTGGTTGTGTGTGGTTGTGTGTGTGTGCGTGTGTGTGGTTGTGTGTGTGTGTGTGTGTGTGGTTGTGTGTGTGTGGTTGTGCGTGTGGTTGTGGTTGTGTGTTTGTGGTTGTGTGGGTGGTTGTGTGTGTGGTTGTGTTTGTGTGTGTGAGAGTAATACTAAAAGCATCTCAAAATAAAGGAATACAAACATCGTGTTTGTGGAAAGAGAAAGCACCGGGCGCAGCAAAGCATTAACGCACAACAAAACAAACAAGATCACTTAGCGATGACTGAGTGCTGATAATGGATACACACAGCCCATCATCTTAAGAGTTCGATTGCAGCCAATGTGCACTCAAACCTGCCCCCTCCTTGTGAGTTGCACCCCATATTCCATGAGTTGTAACTGCTGCACCCACCATAGTGCTTTGAGATCTAAAGCGCTACATAGGTCTAATCGATTAACCAGTCGCCAACATGCTGTGCTTTAAAGAGAATGTGCCAAAAGTTTCCAGCTGCCACATCATGTCCTCATGAAAGCGCAAATGAAAGGACTCCCTGAATGGTGCAACGGACATGAAGCAGTCGCTGCGATCAGAAATAAACACTGTGAGCATTGTCCAGTTTCACAGTAACATTTCCTTCATGGTCTTTAAGTCACAAAACAGTAATACTAAAAGCATCTCAAAATAAAGGAACACAAACATCGAGTTGTGGAAAGAGAAAGCATGCACAGGTTTTATTAGGCAGGTGGGGGTGGCAGGCGACCTTCAGGGATATCCAGGGGTCTGGAAGCACAACGTAGTGGAATCGTGATGCTGAAGATTCAAGTCGCTGTTAGGGCAATGCTTCTACCAAGGGTCAGCATTTGCACCTCTGGGGGAAAGCCCCGCTACTGGCAGATGAAATGTCTGTCTGGGACAATGCCTTTGGTTCACAGCTTCCCATGCGGATAAGGTGGATGTGCCTACATCTCTAATACATTTCTAAAAAGAGTCTCTCTGTAAGAAGGAAAGGTTAGTGAATCTTGTAGTGACTTTTCTCCTCTCATGAAGAGGCACTACTGGCTCATACTATCCACAAAATAGTGCAACTAACAGTGTAGAAGGTGCTGCTCCCCTGCCAGGTGGACCTGCCCTTGGCCCTACACAACTGGCTGTAGGTCTCACACTGGCAGTTCATGTGGGTACAGTAGCATGCCCTAAACCGCCTTTCAGTGAACCGTCTGCACCAGCCAGTCCTTGAGAGGCCGCCGGGATGGACCGCCTCAACATCTACTCAGTAGCCCACCAGGGAAATGGACCAGAGAGTACAGAGGTTTCACCTTCTCTACTGTGCGGGAGAATACATTTTCAAACTCAATCTAGACAACAAGAGGTTTGTACCATAACAAGCGCAGCTGAGAAGGAAGACGTCTATTCTGTGCCAGATTAAGGGAACCTGCCAACAACACAAGCTCAGATGATGATGCTTCCAAGGAAGTTGGTGCAAAATTAATCCAAGAATGTAACTTGTATGTTCTAAGGCACCTCACCCTCCATTAGCCCTGAATTACTCTGAACAACATGCTCAGGTTATGGAGAACTCACAAACCACCCACACTTAGAGCAGCGACAAGGGAGTCGGCGCTGGCCTGCATCACTATGAGGTCAGAAAGAGACTTCCCACACCAATCAAGATGCAAACAGCGCCAAAGGAGCTGCCATAAAGCAGAGGTACCCTCGGTAGACGACGAGGTGGCCCAAGTAATAGATGCTCCTGTGAATACTGCGGAGGAAAGAGTCATCAAGCAGCCAAGTGCCCAGGACTAAGGAAACCCTGCTCTGCATGAGGGTGATCAAACCACTTGCCAGGGTATGAAGAGGTGGTACAAGAGGCTGTCCGAGTAGAAGGGGCAGAGCCGCCACAACCATAAATAAGGTCAGTGCAACCTATGTCGCAAGACCAAACCAACTGGCAGCAAAACCAGAACACAGAAGGCACTATGAACAGATATGGGAGCGATGATACAGAAGAGGAGGACATTTTTCTAATAGCAATCGTAAACAAGTTACCAAGGGAGAAAAGACCACAATTCAAGTGTGAATTGCAAATTCAGGGGCTCAACGTCACAGCACAGATAGACTCTGGGACATCAGTAAATGTAGAGGACGAGCAAGATTTCCTTCTGCTAAGATATAGACTGAAACTAGCGTCAACAAAAACAAGAATTTATGCAAATGGGGGACTTGGGCTACTATCAGTAGTAGGGATATTTGAAACCAAAGAAGTTTCACCTTAATATTATTTTAAAACATTGTTAGCCTTTAATATCAGTAATAAAATTGCTAATTTGTTTAATTTGTAAATCGGATTTCTAATTATGAAAATTAAGTAATTAATTTTAATATATACACATTGTGTGTTTGTTTTTAATGTATTCATTTTATATTTTTATTAATTAATATTTTTAGATATTTCATTCTACATGTGCACAAGGATTATCAGTGGGGGGTCTCAATACACCACGAGTTTAGGTGGTATTTATACAGTAGCAGCTGCTACCGAATGGGCGTGGGGGGCGGGGAGGGGGGTGGGGAGCGGGGCATGGAGTGGAGTGAAGGGGGGAGGGAATTAAAAATAATGAATAATAAAAAATAAAAGAAAACTTACCTGGAGGTCACCATCGCAGCCGCAGTGTCTTTTCCAGCAGGAATCAGCCAGCCGCCCAAAATCCCCTGACCAATCACAACGCTGCCTTAAGCATGGTTTGGCGCTCAGACAGGGGCTTTGAGGCTGGGCATTCTCTCTACTAATGTTGCAGGGATTCTGAACATACAGAGAACCATGCGCAGGAACATGGGACCTTGGTGTATAGAGTCTAAGCCTTCCCACCACCTCAGTGCTCACAATCCCAAGACCGACTAGCTATCGTGTCTCACTCGCTCTCCTCCACACTCATGAATAAACAAATGATTAAAGCAAAACCAAAGGAAATGATGGACGGAGTGTTGAACATTGCAAGCACTCACCCCCAGTCAACTGATCTGGGTTTAATCCACCACCGTTCTTTAGCCCACTCTGCCACCCCAGTTCAGACATGGCCATATGCAAATCAGTCTGACCCTGTGCCTCATGGGAACAGTCCAGCCCGAACTGCCAAGCCATGTCTTCCCTGGACCGGAAACAACCTTCCTAGGACCGGTTTCTGGCATTTCAGCTGTCTTCAGCCAGGCTTGCTTGAATCCAGTGGCAAAGTGGGCAAGGGACTCACGTCTGAGCATACCCTGCCAACTTATGGCGAACAAAGCAAAACCAAAGGAAATGATGGACGGAGTGTTGAACATTGCAAGCACTCACCCCCAGTCAACTGATCTGGGTTTAATCCACCACCGTTCTTTAGCCCACTCTGCCACCCCAGTTCAGACATGGCCATATGCAAATCAGTCTGACCCTGTGCCTCATGGGAACAGTCCAGCCCGAACTGCCAAGCCATGTCTTCCCTGGACCGGAAACAACCTTCCTGTTCAACAGTCCGTCCATCATTTCCTTTGGTTTTTGCTTTGTTCGCCATAAGTTGGCAGGGTATGCTCAGATGTGAGTCCCTTGCTCACTTTGCCACTGGATTCAAGCAAGCCTGGCTGAAGACGTCTGAAATGCCAGAAACCGGTCCTAGGAAGCTTGTTTCCGGTCCAGGGAAGACATGGCTTGGCAGTTCGGGCTGGACTGTTCCCATGAGGCACAGGGTCAGACTGATTTGCATATGGCCATTTCTGAACTGGGGTGGCAGAGTGGGCTAAAGAACAGTGATGGATTAAACCCAGATCAGTTGACTGGGGGTGAGTGCTTGCAATGTTCAACACTCCGTCCATCATTTCCTTTGGTTTTTGCTTTGTTCGCCATAAGTTGGCAGGGTATGCTCAGACGTGAGTCCCTTGCTCACTTTGCCACTGGATTCAAGCAAGCCTGGCTGAAGATGGCTGAAATGCCAGAAACCGGTCCTAGGAAGCTTGTTTCCGGTCCAGGGAAGACATGGCTTGGCAGTTCGGGCTGGACTGTTCCCATGAGGCACAGGGTCAGACTGATTTGCATATGGCCATGTCTGAACTGGGGTGGCAGAGTGGGCTAAAGAACAGTGGTGGATTAAACCCAGATCAGTTGACTGGGGGTGAGTGCTTGCAATGTTCAACACTCCGTCCATCATTTCCTTTGGTTTTTGCTAAACAAATGATTAGACACCTCAGAAAACAACACTCCCGGATCTCTCAGGAATTGCAGTAACAAGACACACCTTTTCGCTCACACACTCGTACACGTCCACAATAAGAATTGACCGTAACACAAATATAGTTTAAAATGTTTATTTTAACTATTGTGCTCTAAAATGCTGTATATGAGCCACAACAAGCAGAAAAATGCATAAAACTAATACAGTTAGCATTGCAGCAAGGCCATATATCATAAAGGGAGATGTCATCATATAAAGACAGTGGGTAAAGGCCTATAAGGCCTCACCACCCTCCCCTTGGTAAGAAGAAGTATTATTATATAATAGAAGATCTCTGGGCTTTGTCAGCAGAGCCTATACCTTATTGCCTAGATGGTATAGGTCCATCATAGGAACCGCACTGCTCTTCTCCCTGGAAAGCTCCCTCTCCAAGTGTGTGTCTAAACATGCATCCCCATAATATCAAAGCACGAGTCTCCAGCAGCAGCTGCATTAGCATGTTTTGTCTACATGCTAGGGACTGACCAGAAAAGAATAACAATGGGCATTGTTTATCGACCTTGCTCACAGTGTTCAGACTAAAGTCCAGGAACAGGCAGCGAACAAACAAAGCAGACAGTCCTCATGTGAAAGGCATAAACAGAGTCTTGCAAAAATAAAGCCATGTAGTAATGTGTGCAAAAGCAGCATCATGGCTGTTGGGCTCATGCTAACTTAGCGATGTCGAAAATGTCCCTATCGGCCACATGACACCCTCTTCATGGTAAGTTTGTAGCTCATAATAAAAACAGAGCAATTGTAAGCAGAATCAAAAGGCTTGGAAAAAAGGCCAAATTGGAAACTGCCAAAAATCTAGAGTAAAATGTCTTTATGACGAGTCCGGAAAATTCATCAGATTATGTGAGCCGAGGAATGCAAGAAGTTCCTAAAGGTCATCTTTGTCGTTCATAGCAAAGAGAGACACCATCCAGTTGAGTAGTTGGAAGGAACACCTGTGCTCTTCATAATCAGATGCCTCCAGGAGCATATCTGGGCAACTTGCGTGATACTCGATGAAACTCAGTTGCAAGAGGCGTTGTGCAGCCTCACAGGTATTCCAGTCTGCCAACACTCCAAGTGCAGCTACACGCATCAAACGGCCGTCCTTGAACAGGCCTGGTCATGGGCCAGTAAAGGACCCATCAACAGATCATAATCCAGGTCAGTGCCGGATGCATTGGAGAGGCATATATCCAAGGCCCAATAGAAAGGGCATTGTCGGCAATAGAACACAGGTTGCACGCAAGTGAAGTAGGCGAAGCAAAAAGTAAGTCCACAACTCACACCAAGCATCGCCAATGACAAACATCCAAATAGATGTTGCATTCAGTCACGGTACAGTTGCAATTGGCCAGGTCTGTGCAGTACCACAAGATTGGCAGCCATTGCGTAACAGGAGCAGAAGTACCAGCACGCCACACACCAGCAAGAGGATAAATGGAAACCCTCCAAAGGCGCTGGAAAAAATAGAATGAAGAAGGCTGGTATTACTCCAAAAATCATCTGAAAAGAGGAAAGAAGGTCAGGTCCCACAAGTTAAAAAAAATGAGCAAGACCTTCAGTATCAGACGCATTAAATATTTGGTGTATTAATTCTCCAAAATGGAGTGGGAGATTGGTGTTTAGTAGTGATTGTATCTCACTTGCAGTTCTGCCCACCTGCAATTCAAAGGTCTCTTGACCTAATGTGAGAGCAACTTCTTGTTGAAACAATAGCGCTTTGAGTCTGCTTAGTTTATTGAAATCTGTTTTCAAAGTTGGAATGAAAGGCCAAAGCGAACTCAACTATCTACAATCCCATGTGGGGGTGGAACAAGGACATTGCTGCAGCAAGTAATATGTTGCGAAACCGTCACTATATACAGGATGCCATCCCATAAGCCACAGCAGTCGTGGTTATTCAAAATAAGATAACTGCCATTTGAAAGCAACGTTAGTGCGGGAATAATAGCTGGGACGGGTGTACCTTTTAAAAAACAAGCCAGATTAGGTGCTGACACGTTACAGACAATTTAACATATTTACAAACTAGGGAATGTCCTACTGTGGAATCGTAATCCTCCCCTGTTAGGAAAACTTCCTTATCCCCGCGCTGACATCTGTAGGTGAAAGGCAAGGACCACAAATCATGGATAAAAGCACTTCCCAGGGGCTCAAAGTGGCCAACCGGGAAGTGTTTCATGCAAGAGGTGAACTGAAATAGTGAGAAGGGCATGAGAAGTCTATGTATTAACCACACAGCTGAATCCATCTCAGCCACACAAAAAGGCAACTGTTCTAATTGCTCTATATGTAACAGTGTGTAAGTTGCATTTTCATGGATATAAACTTCTGTTTATCAGTCAAATTAAAAGGTAAAAACAGTGCAGAAGCATTCAAATAATCCTATGGAGGATAATGTAGTAATGCTGTTATCTACCACTGCAAGAACTTTTCCAAATTAGCCTGGTCAATTTGGCGCAGACGCACCACAGCTTTCATCTGTGACAGTTTCCACAATTCATTATATGCTTCATAAATAAATCATTTTGATCAAGGTGATTTAGGACCTAACATAAAATCAGCAAAATTATTGTCACTCAATAAAAGTGACAGGTGTTGTTTCAGTGACTACAGTGTGGAATGTTCCAACCATTGCTGACACTATTTCCCCACCAAATACGTGGTGACTGTCTGAGAATGTGGGAAACGTGGATCAGGTCTAGTTTGTGTGAAACCTGTTGCACTAAGAAAATGCAGTTGACATGCATTGGAACTTGTTGGCCAAAACAACCATCCCAAAGGGTTGATGTCAGAAACGTTTATACTACCATATTTGAACAGGGCAAGCAATACATCAATCGTGTGATTGGTGTGTGTGCGCCGTGTATCATACTCAGCCAATGAAGAAATAGAAGGAACATTGATATTTTTGGCTGTAGCCAAACCAAAACAGGTAGTCTGTTGCGCTGTGTCATTTAAAAACAAATTTTGAGTCAGAATTAGACATGCACGATGCAGAGCTTCAGTACCTTGGACGTGCCAATCTTTAGTGCCCCAAATGGATTTCAAATCAATGGTATCTTTACAATGTTCTGTCAGTATGTCACGGGTCTTTTGTAGTTCCTGCAACATAGTAGAATAGTTATCTACGTCACATGTTGTGGCAGCTGCCACAACGTCTAGATCATCAAGGTCTGGCACAAACATTTTAATGCCAACGAGCATTTCGAATGGGGTCTGCCCACCCAGAGATCTTCTTTGGACATTATTTAGTGCACATTGAACCCCACACAAATGAGTCAGCCAACCCCTGCCAGTACCTAAGACTCTAGCTGTCAACGATTGCTTTAAGTCACGGTTCATTTGTTCCACTATAGAATTGCCCTCAGGCCGGTATGGAGACAAAAACTGCACAAGCACCCCCAGAGACCTCATTACATCCTTGTAAGCCTTAGAGGCAAACACAGGACCTTGATCAGAATGGAAGGTGCCACAGGCAAAAGTCCCGATATAGACAGGCAAATCTCTAATGACATTTCGAGCGCCAGCACTGCGTTGTGACCAAACCCAAAGGAACCTAGTGCACTAATCAACTGGAACTAAAATCTGTTTATATGCAGTGTCAGATGTCAATGGACCGCTGTGATCAAGATAAATACAACCAAGCGGTTGATTAGAAATGCACAGCTGTGTATGTGGTGGACGTGCAACCGTAGATGGTTTAATATGTTGACAAATGTCACAAGATAGTACATAATTACGGGTTTGTTTGTATAAACCATGCCACAAATAACGATGCTGTAAAATAGAAACAGTTGCAGAAACTCCGGCAAGTGCAGAAGCCATGCCTTTGTGAGCGGCTATGATCAAAGGAAGTCTGCGGTCCCCGTTGAGAATCAGCCGATCCCCAACGGACTGTATCGTAGCAAATGGGACTTGCTCTGGGGACATATTATGAGAAAACTTAGAAGAAGGGAAACCTTGTGGGAAGTCTGTCCCACCCTTCGTGGCAGCAATCGCTGCAAGAATATCATTATCAATCTTAGTAATGGACCTAGTAACTGCTGCTACTGAACATAAGCCTACTTCAGATTTGACTGCCTCATCAGCCAAAGAATTACCAACAGTATGTGTTCCCACACGCTGATGGCCTACAGTATGAATAACTTGTGTGAGCGGCAAATGTTCTTTAAGCTCCGCCACTCGGACCCAAAGCATTATATGCTTTATTGCGCCACCTTTAGCGTCTTGATAATCATTTTGAGACCAAAAGAACAAATTATCATTGAAAGCCTGCACACAGTAGTAGGAATCGTACACAACAAGAGTGTTCACATCAGCTAAAATCAAAGCACCCAGCTCTGCCAATTGAGCCATACAGTCCCCAAGTACCTGTGTATGGACTATGGCAGACTTAATTCACCATTTACAATTGAGCCAGCCACAATAGGGCAAGCTGCCGAATAAGCATGCTTCGACCCGACGGCTGGTTGAGCAGATCTGTCGGTATAGATGATACATTTGTACTGATCCAAAGGAAGCAACGACAACAGAGGAGGATAAACATGTTCATAATGTAAAAACTCCTGTGTCTGCAATGACAACGTGACATTAGCCGATGTCAAAGAACTCACCCATTGTATCCAATGTGGATGCAAACCTTTAGAATTCGGAACACTCGCCTTTGTCACTGCTTCTAAAGTAGGTACAGGCGAAACCATAAGAATGCGTTTTGCCTGCACCAGAGAGCGTTCTTTCAGAATCGCCATCTGGACCGCAGTCAATATTTTCTCAACTGTGGAAAATCGCATTTACGCTGATGTGTACAAATGCAATTTATAAGACATTGGTACTCTGTCACCTTCTTTGAATGTCAAATACGTGAAGCCTACTGCCCCTGGCACAATTCTTATGACCAAGTTTGTAGAATTATCACGTGTTAACAAGAAGTTGGTTGCAAGCAGATCAGACTGCAAAGACCGAAGAATTAACGTATGTTCCGGAAGCCAGCTGAAAGATGAAAAAGAGGGCTGTATTAATGTGTAAAGCAGTTTGATACGCTGGGCATAATCAGGAATGTAGGTCCTGCCAGAGTTTAAAAATCCCAGCAAGGATTGCAGTTTTTTCAATTTTGCAATTGTGCACATTTCTCCAGATAGTGGGGTGCTAAACTCCAACCTTCGCTATTGAGCTCATAGCCCAAGAAAAGTACCGCCAGACAGGCGGTTTGACTTAGCAAAATCAAATTTGTACCCCAAGTCGGCAAAAGACATTGTGATGCGATCCACACGTACAAGATGCGGTATTAACTCATCATCTGTCGGATAAATGTCATGGACGTATGAGAAAGCATCAGGGTCAATGTCGTGTAAAAGAGACACAACACGTGCAGCAAAAGCCCCAGGACTGTTCTTATAGCCAATAGGCAAACGCGTAAACCTCTTTTGATTGCTGACCGCAGTAAATGCGGTCAAGTCACGGCTACCAGGAGCCAAATTGTGACTAAAAAAACCATTGGAAATATCCAGGGTCATTTTGTATTTTTTGCAAACTATATTGTTCACTAATGCAAAGCTGTGTGTTTTGTACTGCAAATGTACGCACGTCACTAAACGATACGAACCGTCCGGTTTCGATATTGGAAAAAGAGGATTATTCATGGATGAAACACAGGGTTCAATGACACCCTGATAATCCAACTGAGTCAAAGTTTCACTTACGGACACTTTTGCTTCACGCCTGATAGGATATTTAGCCTGTGGCATAGATCGTAAAGGAATTTCATGTACTGGTAAATCCTTATTCCAGCCTACCTGATTATGATACACAGCTGGCGCTAGGGCTAAAGCCCATTCCGATGCGTTAGCTTGTTTAGACTCTTCAGGGATGTAACGGGAAAAACTCAGGAGTATCACATCTTCCCCTTGGGAAGAAGACAAAACAAATGGAGGAGGCCAATCTGTCTCCGCCAACAAAATGTCATAAGAGGAAGTAAGGTTGTCCCAAAAGATTCCCTTAATTGTTCTTTTAATATTACCTTCAGTTTGGAGGACTATCTCATGAAGCCTATCAGGGGGTGCAACTTGTGTATCTGCTGTTTCCACTATAATGAAAGTATCAGTTGCTCTAGCCTCCAGACAAGGATGGAGTGCCTCCCGCACTATGGTAACTTCCGCCGCGCTGTCGAGGAGTGTCATCGCCCATCTCCAATCGAGGAGCAGGGTTCTCACTGTCTGAGGCATATTTCGCTCTTCTGAAACGGGGATCAAAAAGGAGGTCGCCCCTCCGGTTTGGCTTTTATGCCAAACTGGTGTGGCGGATCACGTCGTTGCTGAGTGGTATCGCCTTGTCTACGATCCCATCGCTCTCCACCACCAAACAGTGCGTCCAATAATTCCTGAAAGGAACGAGGAGAGCAAGGATCTGAAACCTGAAACCTCTCAAATGTCTTAATTTTAGAGTGGTCACCCAAATCATATCTATCTTCAGAAGCATCAGGTGTTGGTGAACCAGCATGCAAACCTTGCTTCTGCTGTTGCTGCCGTTGATTCCTGTTCCAAGCCTTTTTAGGAAGGAATGTATGCCCCTCCTTTTCAGAAGGCATCTTATTCTGCGTTTGAGTAAAAGGTTTAATACCCAGATTATTGCGTCCTGAAGATTTATACACTTTAACAATAATCTTCGGTAGTTCACGTTGTTTATCCACGTCAGCTACCGCCTCTAGTTGCTGACTCACCTGTAAGCTAACTGCTTCCCCCTTAACATTTGCAAGGAACATGTCAGAGACAATAGGGACCTCACCCACTAATCTCATGCCTAACTCATCCTGAACCTTCTTAAGAACAGACGGAAGCACGGTCATGGAGGGGGTGCCAAAACACAGCGAATAAACCGCAGCAAACACCTTCCCCCAAGTGGTGCAAATAGCCAGATTGGGAATAAGACTAACCCTGGGCATGAACTCCACTCCGCAGTCGGAGTTTGCAGAATTTTGCATACTCTGCGTTCCGCGGAGAACATGAAGTTCCTGAAAACCTTTCGACTCTGCAGCAGAGCGGAGTTCAACCCCAGACCCTCCCACTTCCCACCCCCCGCAATAAATATTTTTTAAATCAAATTTACAATTAAAGTAAAATAAAAGCGCACTTACTTTATCGCCGTGTCCCGGGCTGCCCTCCTCCTCCTCGCCTTAATCCCCTACCTCAGACGTACGTCATGGTAGGACTGCGCATGCATTCGCATGCACAGTTCTACGATGACGTATGGGATTATGGCGAGGAAGGGGAGGGCAGCCCAGGACGCCGCAATGAGGTAAGCACGCTTTAATTTTACTTTGATTGTAAATTTTATCTAAAAAATATTTATTGCGGGGGGGGGGGGGGGGTGCGGAGCAGAGCTCCACTGAGTTTTCGGCCAACTCCGTAGAGTTACGCGTACAGCAACTCCTCCTGCTCCGCTACGGGCTAAATAAGACCTTTAGGTAAGCTCATGGTCAGTATCCTATGTTTAGCCACAAGAGAAGTAAGTGGAAAAACAACCTTGAGTTACTCAAACTTGACTTGCCACCAGTATGGTACGAGACATATATTGTATGACACTCCTATGTCTATGAATCAAAGATTTGCGTGAACACACGCAGCTCTACAATAGTAACCCCAAGATAATTTGGATGAGTAGTAAATCCCGCCAAAATGGGCCATGTTGCTCCATCGACCAATAATGGGCCGAGACGGACCAGAGAGACAGGGGAGGAAGGGCGCCATTAAACCATATGGTGTGCTCCCAAGCCGTCAATGCAACTTCAAGTAAACGATACGGACGGTATACTTGTAGAATCGCACTGCATTCCTATTCCTGAAAGAAGTGATCGTTCCTGTCAACAGCCAGAAATGTAACCCAAGAATAAAGGACTGCGAAACGGAAGTTAGCGTCCACCTCTACAATAAATATAAAATCTGCTCCGGGACTCCACGTCGAGTCAAATAAGCAATGAGCAGTAACCGCGGCACGGTTTGGCGCAGCAATGTCAATTGGTTGTGCCATTGTAGACACTGGAAATCAAATCAGAGAAACTATAGCGCAACACTGGGCAAAGAAGAAAGAAAAATTAAACCTTTTATAGATTCAAGCTTGAAAAAAACTATAATTCTCATATGTAGGCAGGTAACCCCTCACACCATGGACGTCTCTGTAACTGGTGAGACGGTATTGTGGAAAAGCACAATCGTTACTCAGAGGTCTTGCGAATAAGTACCAGACCAAATGTTGGTGGAGCCATGTTGCAGGGATTCTGCACATACACAGAACTATGCACAGGAATATGGGAACACGGTGTAAAGGGTCTAATCCTTCCCACCACCTTAGTGCCCACGAACGCAGGACCGACTAGCTATAGTGTCTCACTCACTCTCCTACACACTCACGAAGAAGCAAATGATTAAACACCGCTGAACACAACACTTCCGGATCTCTCAGGAATCGCAGTAACAAGACACACCTTTTCGCTCATACTCTCGTATATGTCCACAATAAGAACTGACCTAAACATGAATATAGTTTATGATTATTTTAACTATTGTGCTCTAAAACTCAGTATACGAGCCACAACCAGCAGAAAAATGCAGAAAACTTATACAGTTAGCATTGCTGCAAGGCCATATATCATAAAGGGAGATGTCATCATATAAAGACAATGGGTAAAGGACTAAGAGGCCTCACCACCCTCCCCTTGGTAAGAAGTATTATAATATAATAGAAGATCTCTAGGCTTTGTCAGCAGACTCCTTACCTTATTGCCTAGATGGTATAGGTACATCATAGGAACCGCATTGCTCTTCTCCCTGGAAAGCTCCCTCTCCAAGTGAGTGTTACCTAAACACACATCCCCTTAATATCAAAGTATGAGTTTCCAGCAGCAGCTGCATTAGCATGTTTTGTCTAGGTGCTAAGGACTGACCAGAACAGAATAACAAGGGGCATTGTTTATCGATCTTGCTCAGTGTTCAGACTAAACTCCAGGAACAGGCAGCGAACAAACAAAGCAGACAGTCCTCATGTGAAAGGCATCAGTCTTGCAAAAATAAAGCCATGTAGTAATGTGCGCAAAAGCAGCATAATGGCTGCCTGACTCAGGCTAACTTAGCAATGTCGACAATGTCCCTATCGGCAACGTGACACTAAGGCTGTATAATAAAGCCTGTGGAGAACAATCAATCAATCAATCATTTGAACATGCACAGTGCGCTTTACGGTTTGGCCGGTCCGAGACGGTCGGCCAAACCTTCATGCGCACTCCTCCTCCGGCCTCGACATCAGAGGAGGCCGGTCTCATCCCACCTGATCAACGGGGCTGCTCTGCAGTGCAACTATAATAGTAAAAATGAAGTGATAATAACGGACGGCAGTTATCATTTTATTTGTACTTTGTACTGCTTTAAAGCAGTGGGGCAGCGTTCCTCCGTCTCAGCGGAGGAGCCAGCCCTGTATTAATAGCACATGATGAATAAGGATACCACAGGCAATGTAGTTTATCAAGTGTGATATATACCACCTATTATGAGTTTATAAGGAATAACATGCAGATTTTGGTGTTTAACTCACCAAAATCCACATGAGAGGGTATATACTGCATGGTTTTCCTTCGTATATCTTGGCAGGTTTGATCTGCCAAAATTTAATGATGGCTGAAATATTTAATGCAACCAATAATTATCTGATGTGTTAAATACTAAATAACTCATAATTCCAACCCGTGCATAAACCAGGGTTTACCCAAAGGGCCTTCCGGTGCACTTTTTCACTATATGAATTGATCATGGAAGATTCCGAAAAATGAAGAATGATATAACTGTGCAGCACAGACCATTTTAATGGAGAGATTTTCTCCCATGACATACATTAGCCCTGAAGAAGTACCACTAATGAACAGGAATGAGATGAGTTGAGTGCTTTTCTTTCAAAATAGAATTAATAATAAAAGAAATGTTTTAAAATTGAATATGGGACTCTTGAATTTAATTTTCTGTGGCACACACTGAATAAATGTGCTCCAAACTATTTTTCAGAGCATTTTATTACAATATTTGTGTGTTTTTATGTATCGTAAATTAATTCTCATTTTTGTTTTTTTGGCACTGTTTTTTTGTTGGACTTGTAGAAGAGTGGGCAGGAAGTATATATATATATATATATATATATATATATATATATATATATTACCTACTGGCGGTCGCCAGTAGGTAGATATAGTTAGGACCCTGTTTCCATAGGAAATACGCAACATTCTATTTGGAATAACTTTGGCGCCGGTCGACGAATCCTCGCGAAATTTTCAAAATAGGTGGGGCGCTACGCTCCGCTCCTACCCTGAAAGTCTCGGGGGGATTCGTCAAGCAGGGGCCGAGAAAAAAGGGGGGTCCCAAAACGCGTTTTCCCCATGCATTTTTCCATAGGACCTTTAGACACAGCTACAGCCCGAACGGCTGAACAGAATTACTTGAAATTTGGCAGAGAGGTAGCCATAAGGTCAAGGAAGTGCCTTTTGCAGGTCTGGTGTAAATCTGTTCAGTATTTCCTGAGAAAATAGCATTTAAAAGCATATATATATGTGGGCGGAGCCTAACCACACATCTCATCCTGAGATCTGATTGGCTGTCAGCACTTCATCCAAGAAGTGTTGGCAGCCATCTTGGGACCAATATACATGATAGCACCTCATTAAAAAGCATTGCAGTTAATAGAAGGTTTTAAGACTTTAGTTACATTATAAATCATTTGTTGATGGTACCATACTCATTTTAGGAATTGTGGTATGTTCTAAGGTGATTTCACCATGTGAAAAAGCCTTCTGCTGGGATATCATGATTGAGAGAAAAATATTTTCTCATGCTTTTACCACAGAGGTTTGGAAGGTGATCTATAGGCTAAACTGAGAGCTTATTTTCTGTAAATTCACATTATCTTTCTCAGTCATGTGAGAATGAAGTCTGACATTCTCAGTAAAACATGTACATCCAACAAGGGCAGAGACTGTCAGTTGATTCCTTTGTGTTCTACTGCAGCTTCCCAGAGTGTTCCAAAGAACTACTAGAGCGCTAACAGTCCTACTTATGATAAACGTATGGCACACCTGAAGCCATCTTGCTTGGATTAAAGTGGTAACTCTTAAAGCATTTAATTTAAAAAGGAACAAAATGAGGGGGTTCATTTTTCCATAAAAAGTATGATTAGTGCTGCAGAAAGAAAAATTAGGGCACATTTTGAGTGACTTCTCAAATCCTCTTCTATTTCATAAAAAAATTCTGACATGCAGACTAAAACATGCACTTTCAATACCAGCAGCAGTTTTCCCTGGTGAGCAGTAGCTTTACTACAGTGATCTAATGAGCAAAAAGAGTGCTAACATTCTGAATTTATGGCAAATGTGTGACACATCTGAATGCCTTCTTGATGGAATCAAAGTAAAAAACTGAAAGTATTTCCTACTGAGGAGACTGCAGTAAATGAGGAAATTAGGAAACTTCATAACAAATAAGTCTCCCAAGATGGCCACCAGAGACAAAAGAGCCCAAATGTAGCCCAAATATCACCCAGATGTAGCCCAAGTATAGCCCAATGACAGAATGTCCCAGAATGTTCTTAAAAACAACTAGAGCGCTTACTGTCTTCATTATGACAAAAGTAAGGCACACCTGAAGCCATCTTGATTGGAATAAACTGGTAACACTTAAAACATTTAATTTAAAAAGGAACACAATGAGGAGGTTCATTTTGCCATAGAAATTATGATTAATGCTGAAGAAAGAAAATGAGGGCACATTTTGAGTGACTTCTCAAATCCTCTTCTATTTCATTAAAAAATTCTGACATGCAGACTGAAACATGCACTTTTAATACCAGGAGCAGACTTCCATGGTGCAGTAGTTTTACTACAGTGATCTAATGAGCAACTAGAGTGCTAACATTCAGAATTTATGGCAAATGTGTGACATATCTGAATACCTTCATGATGGAATCAAAGTAAAAAACTGAAAGCATTTCCTACTGAGGAGACTGCAGTACATGAGGAAATTAGGAAACTTCATAACAAATAAATCTCCCAAGATGGCCACCGGAGACAAAAGAGCCCAAATGTAGCCCAAAATCACCCAGATGTAGCCCAAATATAGCCCAATGACAGAAGTGTGCAAAACACTTATTATTTTGTGTTTTTGCAGTGTTATATAGTGCAGACTTGTCAGGTATTGGAGTGCTTTACATGAGCATTGGTTACATCACACAAGAACAAATTCATTTTGGTTGTAGACATGGGGAGACTAAGTGATTTGACCAGAATCACAGAATGTCGAGCTGAAGCAGAAACTTCAACCTGGTTCCCCAGTTGCAAAGTCTGCAGTTCTGGAAGTAACACCACATCCTCTCCCCTAAGTGCAACATTTAATCAAGTGGTCAACTGGATAAAAAAACATGAAGATAACAAATAATTTAAAAGTGCTTTGTCGCTATTTGAAAACTCAGAAAATATGTCCTTATTTTAGTCTTTTAGAGCACTAACCATAATTTTGATGCCAATAAGACCCTCTCATATATGTAATTTCTAAAGGAAATGCTCTAGGTATTACAGTTTTGATTACATCAAGATGATGTCAGGCGTTCCACACTTTTGTAATAAATATAGAATGTTAGCAATCTAGTTGTTCATTAGGATACTGTTGAGAGGCAGAGGCCAGGGGCACGGACTCTGAAAATTGAAGGCAGGTAGGAGGGTGCAAAGGCAACAATTTAACCACACTGAGCAGGCAGGAAGGGCCGTGGAAGCACAACAGACTATGGAGGGCAGTGGAAAGGGGGGCAGGGGCAACAAACCAACAATACAGGACTTGCAAGAGAGGCTGTTGGAGGGAAGATCTATTACGGGTCAAGGAAGCTAGGGGCGGTCCCCAGATCCCCGGGAGCCACCACAGAACTGAGCAGGAGAGTGAGTCAGGGACAAAAGGGGCACCTTAATTTGAGCCGGGGTGCCTAGGAACGCTTGCTCCAAAAATGAAGAAAACAGACATATGAGACATGGAATTGGAGGCAGAATACAATGGCAGTTTAATGAGAAGATGCAACTTCAAAGAAACCGCAGAATAGAGACATAAAGTACAAAATACAGAATCCAGATAATCATACAGCTGTCATAATATTCTCTGTATCTCAATTAATGTACTGACAGAGAGAGAGAGAAAACACATCTATAAATGCATCATGAGAAACAAGTTACACCAAGGAAAATGTTACCTAGGAACACTCACGTTTACTCTTAGAGCAAGCATTCCTGCAATTACAATACAAAATCTTTTAAATGCAAAAGTAAAGAGAACAATGGTTAAACATAACATGACATTTCATATAGGTAAAATAGAATAAGATACTTCAAGCAAAGCAGAGCAAGACATTTTAAGCAAAGGAAGACAAGAGCTCCCAGCTCTTGGGGAAAACCTGCACTGCCTGTTAACCTACATACAGACGGCGAGGTAGTCCGTCGATATCTGTGGGTGCTCCCTTTTTATATCATTTTGTGGGCTCCTTTGCACGCTACATCTACCTACGTATGCTACCCAAAAGCTTCGTCTGCAGATTTTACCAGACATTTCGTCATTTACCCACTTAATGCTGACAATGGACTGGGTGAAAAGGTCAGTCTCTCAGGCCAATCGCTTATCGTAAGTTCCATAGAGCAAGCAGAAAATAATGGGTATTGTACGGGAATTCAATATATTCATGTATAAAATCTCCTCAGTTCTCCTAACTTGACGCTCTACGGTTGCCACTTCCTTAAAAGCGGGAAACCTGCCCAGGAAGCAAGTACCAGTCCAGGATGCAGCCTACTGTATGTCGACAGCTTCAGGGGGATGTTGAACTTTGATACCGAGCACGGAGCACTCGGGTAGGGTGGGGGCTACTAGTTTGGATCAGAAGGCCTCACAGACCTGCCTTCAGACTGCTATACACTAAAATTGCAGAGCTATGGTCAATTTAACAAAGAGGCCTACATATTGAACAGAAGGGCCTACACAGGGGTTTTATGCTGGCTGAGTGGTAAGGATGTCTCAGGATAATTATATAGCAACACAGGACCCGCTGGTCAATTTAATACGGCCTACAAATGCAGCTGGCAGGGCAAGGACAAGGGTCTCATACTTCAGGTGTGGACAGAACGGGCCAGGGGCCCCCTGTGATACAAAATCTACCCTCCTTCAAGGCTGTGGCAATGTAATAGACCATTGTGGGCAGAAGGAAGAGGCAATGGTAGTACAACCATACATGCCAACAGACCCGATTCAGCCAGGAAACGTCCAATGTTTTTAAGCTCAAATGGGCTTTATTTGATCTGTCTCCTGTCTACAATATCCTCTTTTTCAATGTAACTCAAAGGGGAAAATCAATACCCCAGTTTTTTTTCAAAATCTCCCTCTTACCAAGTTCAAAATGTTCGCAAGTATGGTACATTGGATCATGGAAGGAAATGGGATAGGGACATGGACTTGGATAACAGAGGACAGGAGGGACATGGAGAGGTGCACCAAACTGACCCTGCAGGGCAGGCATCAGGGTTTGCAGCAGCACAATATACCACACAGGGCATGCAGGACGGGAGTGCAGCACAACAATCCATAGAAAGCAA
Organism: Triturus cristatus; assembly: GCF_964204655.1. Lineage (NCBI taxonomy): Eukaryota > Metazoa > Chordata > Amphibia > Caudata > Salamandridae > Triturus > Triturus cristatus. The sequence goes on from NC_140590.1 coordinate 58,541,010, forward strand.
GAGGGAGGGGACAGGACCATGCACATGGACAACAGAGAACAGAGGGGCAAGAGGCAATGGTAGCTAGCTGACCATAATGGACAGACAGGAGAGAAAGCTGCAGTATAACAGACCATAAAGGGCAGGAGGGACGGATCAGGGGCATTACAATGGAACAGACAAGCCAGGAGGGAGGGAGTAGGGCTGGGGGCAAGGGGGCAGGGCAGGAGCAGCAAGATAGCCATGGAGGTCAGGCAGGATGGGCACTAGAAGCAAGACACACCATGAAGAGCAACAGTGAGACTGTGATGGCATACACACAGACCATGGAGGGAAGGTGGGAGGGGGTCAGGGGCAGCTAACTGACCACACTGGGAAGGTGGGAGGGGCCATGGCAGCACAGAAGACCATGCATGGCAAGTGGGAGGGTTAGTGGCAGCACAATGGCTATGATGGGCAAGAAGGAGGGTGGAGGGGCATGCACAAAGGACAATGGAGGATAGAAGGAAGGGTCAGGACCTGTGCACAGACAAGAAAGTTCAGGGGAAGGGACCTCACAACAGACCACACGGGGCAGGCAGGAGGAGCAGTTGCAGCACAACAGACCAGGGAGGGCAAAAGGGTGTGGCAGTACAATGGACCATGTAGGACAGGAGGAAGAGGATAGGGGCATGGCATGTGGACAGGCAGGGTGGAGGTGGCAGGGACAGGTTACAGTCATCTGACAATGCTAGGCAGGTGGGAGGGGAGTGGCAGCTCAACAGAACACTCAGAGTAGATAGGAGTGGCAGGTCCATTGGACATGGTGGGCAAAAAGGATGGAGCAGGGGCATGCACAAAGACATCGGAGGGCAGGGGGAAGGAGAATAGGGGCAGCAAGCTAAGCACAGAGTTTAAGCAGGAGGTCAATGATGGGGCATAGAATTGGGCAATGGAGGGCAGGAGGAGTGGACTGGTACATCATACTAAATTGAGGGCAGTGGCAGCACATCAGACCATGCATGGCAGGAGGGAGGAGGCTAGTCCATGGATTCACACAACAGAGGATAGGGAGGAAGGGGATGGGGCAGCAAGCTAACTGTTCAGAGAAGGCGGGTATTAGGAACTTTATTGTTTTTAAAACATTGTGTCTGTGCGAACTACTTAAAATATGAACAAGTATGCAGCATAATCTCACTTTTATTCAGGAAGAAGAGGACGTTTGTGACTGTGACTCCGGGCTCACTTGGCAGAAACACCCCCTGACCCTCCACCCCCTATCGCAAAATGTAATGCCCGTGAAAAGGGTAGGTGAACACAGTGTTATATAGAACATAGTCCTGAGAGCACGATTGAAAATGAAAACTAGATATAGTGTATGGTATAAACTATGCACCAAAAAGTGTGATATAAAATGAACCGGGCGTGAAATATAATATGCAATACATTGTGCGCAATGACAGATTCATGGGAGAGCGCGAGATAGCACAGGCACTAGCGCGTGCTATGCGATATGCGCCTTGGAGTGTAATATGCACAGGGCAGTGTTGTGTAACCTAACTAGTCTCTAAAGTTGTAATATAAAATATGTGCTGGGGAGTGTAACGTTGCATATGCACTGTGACAAAGATATGGATCCCAGATTGTAATATGTATGGCATAGCACTGTGCGTTATAACATAGGCATCGAGAAAGGCACGTTAGATGGGGCAATATAACCCGTGCGAAGACAAGTGTGGCATGACATATTCACGGGGTGGTGTTACAGTGCACATGGGCTAGAGAGTGTCATAGCATATGCACTAGCTAGTGGAATACAACACAGAGGTGTGTGGCACTCGGCAGGCAATGGTGGGTGTAACACAGCATTGGGCTCTGTCAGGAGCACGCTGTGACTCTCAAGTGATGTTCGTCCCCTTTCCAGAGAGTAAAATAAAAAGTATTACACATCCGGCAGTGGATGTGTGTTTTATTAACCGTGAGGGGGGTTTCTTGCATAGTTTTGGTCGAATTTTTGTCGAATCCGCTTTGAATGGCTTGGTGTGCATGTGTATTAAATGTGCCCGTCAATAGCTACCCATGTTTGTATAAATAAACGAAAAGGGTGTCTACCAGGATTAGGCACGGTAGGGCATCAGACATGTCAGAGCTTCACTAGTGGTGTAAATACATTCCACGTGGATTCATTGCATGCATAGTCGCCTTTTAATGAATATCACGCAAATCGTCATGGTGATAGGTACGTACGGTTTGTCCAGCATGTCCTAGGTGTGTCTATAAATATATATTTTTTAAAAATAATAAAAAACAGTGGCCGGCCCTGGGGATTGGGGTCAAAAAAATATAATTAGGAGACTGGCCCTGGGGGATGGGGTCATCAGGGCCAATAAATTAGAATAAGAAGGGGAACCAAACAGCCCCCCTTCTTAAAAAACTAAAATAAATAAAAGACTGGCATCGTGCCGGAGGCCATGCCCCCTCCGTGCAGCACTCTGCAAACGCGCCCCCAACAGGCATCTCCAGTATGCGCCAGGGAGCTGCGCTGCAGCCAGGTGTTCTGAGGCCAAGCCCCTTTTTACACCTCTCTGCAACGCAGCTCTGTGGCGCTTACTGGAGGTACCTAGTGGTCTAGTTTGACCCTAGGGACCCTTAGGATTCAGGGGGACTTAATCTCTCAACTTAGAACAGCCACAGGGCGCGTTTACACAGTGGTGAAGGGAGGGGACGGGGCCTGAGGTGACGTGTGCAAACACGCACTATGGCACGTTTTAAATTGGGGATATAATTTCCCTTCAATACTGAGGGCCCCTGGGGGCTAACTAGCCCACCAAGTTCTTCCAGTAAGCGCCACTGAGCTGCATTGCAGAGAGGTGGTCCAGGTCGTGCCACTTTTTACACCTCTCTGCAACGCAGCTCTGTGGCACTTACTGGAGGTACCTAGTGGGCTAGTTGGACCCTAGGGACCCTCAGGATTCAAATGAACTTAATCTCCCAACTAAAAATGGACACAGGGCGTGTTTACACAGTGGTGAAGGGAGGGGACGGGGCCTGAGTTAACGTGTGCAAAAACGCCCTGTGGCCTGTTTTAAGAGGTAGTTTTAATCCCCATGCCCTATTATACACTAGGGGCTTACAGAGGAGGTCATGCTAATCACAGGGGGACCCCAACGCATAATGTTCCCTAGTGTATGTAGGTGTTTTCACTGTATTCTAAGTGTCTTTTAACATAGCACTGGCTCTAGGACTGGTTAGTCAGACTCAGTTACCACCAGTATCCGTCTGAAAAAGTTGAGGGTACAGGATGATTTTGCAACAAGGCTTCTTTCTGCTCTTCTTTTTGTTCTTTCTGCACGTTATCCTTCTTCCTGCACTTATCTTCGTATTTGAGGACTTCTGTTGCTTCTTTCTGCACTTCTTTTGTTTCTTTCTGTGCATTTTTTCTTCTTTCTTCACATGTCCTATCTCTGTAGGCATAGTTAGAAATTAGCATTTAAAAAACCTTTGAAATTCACAGAAAAAACCATAGGTTTCAGGCACGTTATAGTTAGGAATTAGCATTTAAAAAACCTCAGAAATTCACTGAAAAAACCATAGGTTTCAGGGGTGTTATAGTTAGCTGGACTTTTCACTTGTACAAAACCATTGAAATTCCCCCGTTATAGTTAGTTCAGCTAACTATAACTCGCGCGCCCGCAATGCACTGCTGATGACGTCACATATTACATCACTCATGACATGGTCAGTGACATCACTCATGACATCACTGATGACATCTCAAATGACATCACTGATGACATCACTGATGACATCATCCTTGTGATAGAGTGGCAGACCTCCTCTCACCCTAATATAACCTTTGATACACACATTCAAAAATAGAGACTAAAATTTTCAAAACAATGGACATACCAATACCAGTTACAACAACCTCTTCAGTAATTCTAAGATCCACATACACATCCACTCATTCACCAACAGTCCTATACAGTCACTCATACATGTACTCACTCATCATATGTACTCATACACCTATACATCCTGTTACACAATGCCACTCATCCATAGAGTTACTCACACACATAGTCACTCATGCTAATAAAGAATCAAACATACATTTACTTGCATATACAGTTATACACACACCACCATACTTACTTCTACGGAAACTTACACATACTTAGTCTTTTAAACAATCACTTATAGAAACACATACTTATTCATACAGGAACTCTTTCAATCTCTCACATATACTCACATATATACACCAATAGTCACATATACTAGTTTAAAACATATGTAGTTACTCATAAAGACACTATTGAGACAGTCATTCACTCACTAACACACCCATACACACACTCATCCACCCATACAGTCCTGCACACATGCTGTGTTCAACACATACAAACAGTGAGTCACTCATTCATGCACCTATGCACTATGTAATACCCCCCACCGAACCATGCAGACACTCAGACTGATACTCAAAAAACCAACTAATAACCTATATAGACACCCATGTAGCTACTCACCAACCCATGCAGCCACTTATACACAAAGTGAGAGACTGATACAGATATTTACATATTTAAACATTACTCACTAAGCCATGTATTCACTATGATACACTTAATCAGTCAGTTACACAATCAATTTTTCAAAAACAAATCATCCATTTAGACACTTATATACCCATTTATTCTTCCATCGACCTTGAGATATACATATATAAAACATATTTAATTTTCAGAAAAACACACATTCACTGGATGATGTCATCAGTGATGTCATCAGTGATGTCATTTGAGATGTCATCAGTGATGTCATGAGTGATGTCACTGACCATGTCATGAGTGATGTAATATGTGACGTCATCAGCAGTGCATTGCGGGCGCGCGAGTTATAGTTAGCTGAACTAACTATAACGGGGGAATTTCAATGGTTTTGTACAAGTGAAAAGTCCAGCTAACTATAACACCCCTGAAACCTATGGTTTTTTCAGTGAATTTCTGAGGTTTTTTAAATGCTAATTCCTAACTATAACGTGCCTGAAACCTATGGTTTTTTCTGTGAATATATATATACATATATATATTATCTACTGGCGGTGGCCAGTAGATAGTTATAGTTAGGACCGTGTTTCCATAGGAAATCTCAAAATTCTATTTTGAATAACTTTGGCGCCGGTTGACGAATCTTCGCGAAATTTTCAAAACTAATGGGGCGCTCCGCTCAGCTCCTACCCTGAAAGTCTCGGGGTGATTCGCCAAGCTGGGGCCGAGAAAAAAGGGGGGTCCCAAAACGCGTTTTCCCCATGCATTTTTCCATAGGACCTTTAGTCGAAGGTACAGCCCGAACGGCTGAACAGAATTACTTGAAATTTGGCAGAGAGGTAGTCCTCAGGTCAGGGAAGTGCCTTTTGCAGGTCTGGTGTCAATCTGTTCAGTATTTCCTGAGAAAATAGCATTTAAAAGCATATAAATATCTATACGCGCGCACCGTGTGCGCACGGTGCCGTGCGCGAGCGAAATTCTGATTGGTTGTTAGATGTCAGTCAACATTCGAATCGGTCAAAATCAGGAAGTGTCGGCCGCCATTTTGTCTCTCGCACTGAAAAGAAAAGGGGGAAAAAAGGTGGAAAACGTGAAAAGGGGGCAGGGAAGAGAGTTCCTGACCCCCTAGCCTTTGTCAGGGGGTCACAGAAGGACCCCCACGGGTGAAATAAACATATTAATTTTTTTTATGAAAATCGCGGGGTGCACGCACGGTGCGCGCACGGTGCACGGTGTGCCCGTGTGCCCAAAGCGCGCGCACGGTGAAAAACCTTAAAAAAATATATATATATTAATAAATACATAACTTAGCATTTAAAAAAACCGTACAAATTCACTTAAAACACCATAGGTTTCACACACGTTATAGTTAGGAATTAGCATTTAAAAAACCTTGCAAATTCACTTAAAAAACCATAGGTTTCACACAGGTTATAGTTAGGTGGACATTTCACTCGTAAAAAACCAATGAAATTCCCCCGTTATAGTTAGTTCAGATAACTATAACTCGCGCGACCGCCACTCTATCACAAGGATGATGTCATCAGTGATGTCATGAGTGATGCCACTGACCATGTCAGGAGTGATGTAATATGTGACGTCATGAGCAGTGGATTGCGGGCGCCCGAGTTATAGTTATCTGAACTAACTATAACGGGGGAATTTCATTGGTTTTTTACGAGTGAAATGTCCACCTAACTATAACCTGTGTGAAACCTATGGTTTTTTAAGTGAATATATTATATATATATATATATAATTTGTTTCTGATTATTTGTTGTTATTTGCTACATTGAATATTTGAAGTATTGCAATTCTTTTTTGAAAATGTCTTTGCAAAAATTGTAACGTATATATCATTTCTGGTAATTCATATTTTTAATTATAATGTTTTACTGTTTTAATTGTTTTAATATTTAGTATGGTTTCTTTTCTGTATGTTCTCTTTGTATGGAAATTGGTTGGTAGTTACATAAATGCAGTTGTATTAATTTTAAGGTGCACTTATTCATTTGTAATTGGTAAAATCGTTCATTCATTTTGTGAATTACGTATTTAAATATTTTATGAGTTTATATAGTTTTTCGTTATTTGGCTACAATGTTTAATTTATTTACACATTTTAATTAAGAATTTTTCTTGAATACTTATTTTGATGTTTTTTATAGTTATTTATTAATTTATATCTATTTATTGATATTTATATACATGTATTAATTGTTATGTTGCGATTTTATATTTAAAAATGTTGTCAAACACCCAAAAGGTGTTTGGAGAAATTCTTCCAATTCGTCTTATCACTGGCATTCGCTTGGGGTAGCATTCCAACCCATTGTTCTTTTGCTCATCATGCCAACTCAGTTTGGACCCAGCCATATGCAAATAAGTCTTGACCCAGCCCCTCATGGGAACAGTCCAGCCCGAAACAGCCCGAACCTAGGACTGGTTTCGCCATAGTTATGGGCTCATCAGCCAGGTATAGCTTGGTTTCAGTGGCACACTAAGCACAGGACCCCCGTGTGGGCAGTACATCAAACACACAAAAGATGATGAGAGGAATGCCTGGCCATCCCTTGGGGTAGAATTCCAACCCAACTTTTACCACAAAATGCTCACTGCTTCCAGCCCGAGCTCCTAATTACGGTGTTGGGTCACCAGGAGTTGCGTTCACTGTCAATGGCTGCTTTTGTTATAACATGCAGTGCCTCGTAACTCATAGCTGCCCAGTTTTTAGATTGCTGATGTGTGACTTTGCCATGGTTTCAGTGCCCTTATGAGTGACATTCGACTGCCAAATGTGTGACACTTAAGGGGACACTTTCTTGTGAGTAAAATCAAGCAATGAAGTGTTTGGAAAGAGATAAATAACAGAATACACCCTTTTGAACAATGAGAAGCTCTAACAATATCTTGAAACTGCTGAAAAAGCCCTGAAATGGAAGATCACTATCCTAGATCCTCTTTCTAAGATGACCACTTATCTTTGTTTTTAAAGCTGCGTGGAGCTGGAAATTGACGCCCATGGCACATACATAACATTTATTCTCCATGTGCACCAAGTTAACGCTAAACATTTGGTGTCAGTCTGAAATATAAACATGCCTCCATACATAGCGGAATGAAGGCTGCCTAGTACGGTTAAGGTACATGCTGCAGAGATCAGAAGATCAGTGAACTGGGCAGAGTTTGAGAGACACTGAGAGTGGGTGATGTATACATGCATACATACACCCCTCGGGCGGGCTCGACCCGAGGGTATAAATAAATGAGGTCGAAGACCGCTCGGGGTCTTCCGGTCACGAGGATTAACTGGTGGTCCTGTGTCTGTTCTTTAGCGCTGCTGTTACTAACTGCGACACAGGCCCTGCCGCGCTACATTGACGACGAGGCCGGTCGCACCCCACGCGTGCCTTCTGATTTGTGTGACTCCCTCTGGAGCTCACCCGCATTTTCTGCTCCCCTGCTGCTCACCTGGTTTCATCACGGGAGCTCGCGGAGCCCACCCGCACCACTCCAGCCTGGCCGCCTGTGCTGTGCATCGTGCATCGTGCCCACTTCTAACTTCGATCGCGCTGAGCCCGCCCACGCGTCTCCCTAGCCTACGGGAGCGTGTTCAGCTGGCGGTGCATATGTGCGCGTTGTGTGGGGTAAGTGTGGTGACCTCACCGGCGCTGAAGCGGCCCTGCGTTTGAAGTCTCCGCTCCTGCCCTGCTTGGTGCTGGCTCCCCCACCTGCATCGTGCCGGTGTGCTGAGAGGCCCTGAGACGGGCTGCCCCCTCTGCTGCCTGAGTCAAATAATCACCAGACAGAAAAAAAAAAGGGGAAGACACACACACATAAACAAGCATTGGCAGCATCAATCCAAGGGTCAGTGTGGCCTATTCGAGGGCAGCAGGCATCACCTGCAGGACTACGCCACGTGGGCGTCCCTGGCCAGGAGAAAGGACAGTGCACCAACTGAAGGGGGCTGTGGCATTTAGGCCCTGCTGGCGCACACTTTCCCCATGCGCAGAACCTTCGCCGCGAAGTCAGCCAGTCCCCTACCTGCAGTCACACGGGCCCCTGTTCAGCGAGGTTTCGGATCCCGCCACTGCTGCGCCAAGATGGAAGGCCTGGGTCGGACGGCTAAATCATTACTTTAGGGGGATCCGGGAAACTGATGGAACCGTAAAATGATCACTCCTTATCTACTACGGAGGAGCAGAGATCTATGACCTGTTCGAGACGCTCCCCAACACAGGGAATGACGACGACTACGAGGCGGCGGTCGCCGCACTCAATAGACTTTTTCGACCCACAGCTCAACCCTGACTTCGAGAAATTCAAGTTCCGGAGGGTGTGGTAGACCGATACCGAATCGGTCGACATGTTCTACGCGCCGGCTGGCTAGCACGTGCCCCTTCACAGACCAGCAGGAGGAAATCCGAGATCAGATCATCCTAGGCTGATGCTCCAAGCTCCTGCGGAAGCTAATCCTCCGACAACCCGGAATCTCGCTGGACGAAATCCTAGTCCTAGCTCGCTCTCATGAACTGTCAGACGCCCGGGCAGAAGAGATGGAAGCTGCTTTACACACACCGGTTGCCACTGCGTCGGTGCCTAGGACCACGCACATCAAAGAAGAAAAGGTGGAGGCCATCCAGAGACGCCCCACATTATCTCGACAGGCGCCCAAACCGCCACCAGGTGGGTCGTGTGGATACTGCGGCGAAGACCACCTGGTAATAGCCTCTGCAGGGCAAAAGGGAAAACGTGCTCCCGCTGCGGAAGGCTAAACCACTATGCCAGAGTGTGCCGCAGCGGGCGCTTCCGGCAACCATCGTCAAGACCCAGAAGCGCGCAACAGCGGGTTCGCCAGATCTCCCTCAACGACCCACCGCCAGTGCCGGATGACCAGCCACAGGCACGACGCCCGATATACGAGGATGAAGATGATGACGTGTTCGTAGTGTCGTATGTCAGCCGGACGGGTTCCCGTCGAAGACCACCTCCCATGTGCTCAGTCTCAGTCGAAGGCACGGAGGTACAAGCCCTCATTGACACCGGTGTGTCTGTCAATGTGATGGATTCCGACCAATACGACCATCTGTCACCGCGACCCCCTCTTGCACCATCCACGGCGCAAATATACAGATATGGAAATACTGATCCTCTCCCTCTCCGTGGTGTCATTCAGACCACCATCGCCAGCGGGAGCTACTCCACCGAGGCACGGTTCCACGTCACAGAGGGTAAAAAGGGAACTCTACGCAGCTGACATACAGCAGAGGACCTAGGACTTGTCTTCTTCACCAATCAGATCCATGACTCCCATGTGGAAGCAATGCTGAAGGAGTTCCCAGCGCTCTTCACCGGACTTGGGAAGCTCAAGGGCAAGAGGTTCAAGCTCCACATTGACCCCTCGGTACGGCCGGTGGCTCTCAGGCACCGGCGGGTGCCCTTCAACTTACGCCCGCAAGTGGAGGAGGAGCTGCGAAAGCTCGAAGAACTAGACGTAATCGAGAAGGTCTCGGGCCCTACTCCATGGGTGTCCCCGCTGGTCGTGGCAGCCAAGCCCAAACAACCGGAGGCCATCCGACTCTGTGTCGACATGCGACTGCCCAATACCGCAGTAGAGAGGGAACGTCACATCACCCCCAAGATGGACGACATCGTGGCGGACCTTAACGGGGCGAAGTGGTTCTCTAAGCTAGACCTGAACGCCGGCTACCACCAGCTGGAACTGGAGCCAGAAAGCCGGTATATTACCACCTTTTCAACACATGTTGACCTCAAGAGGTACAAAAGGCTCAGCTTCGGAGTATCATCAGCCGCTGAGGTCTTCCAAAATGCCATCCGGGAAGCACAGTCAGGGCTGCAAGGGGTGATCAACCTCAGTGACGATATCCTTGTGTTCTCCACCACGCTCGAGGAACATCACTCTCACCTCGGGGCCACGCAGAAGAGGCTGGTATACTGTGTGCTGACTCTACACAAATCCAAGTGCTCATTTTATCAAGAAAGTGTAGATATCTTTGGGTACACGTTCACCCGCGAGGGACTCCTGGTAGACCCGAAGAAGGACGAAGCTATGAGGACGGCAAGCACTCCTCGAAGCCCCACCGAAGTGAGGAGTTTCCTCGGCATGGCCACATACTGTGGACGTTTCATCCCCAATCTTGCAGCCATGTCTGAGCCGTTGCGCGCCCTCACGCGCCACGATCACAAGTGGGAGTGGACGCCAGCAGCCAACAATGCGTTCCAAGATATCAAAGCAGGGCTGCTAAACAAGACGGTCATGGCCTACTTCCACCCCAGATGGCGAACCGAACTAGTCGTTGACACCAGCCCGGTGGGCCTAGGAGCAGTCCTCCTTCAAGAACACGGCCCGGAAGTATGGAAGCCCGTCGCATATGCCAGCAAAGCTCTCACGGACACCGAGACCAGGTGCGCCCAAATCGAGAGGGAGGCGTTGGCCATCAAATGGGCATGCCAGCATTTCCACCTGTATCTGTGCGGACAAGAATTCCATGTTGTGACTACAACAAACCGTTGCTCCCACTGTTTGCTGGCTCATCTTGGCTAGCACCCCCGAGGATCAAACGATGGGCGGTGCAGTTGCAAGCCTACAACTTCAAAGTAATCTACCGTCCAGGGGCTCACAACCCAGTGGATTGTCTGTCCCGTCACCCGGAGTCCACGGTGCTATCCGACCCGTCGGTGGAAACCTGCAGCACCGAAGCATTCGTCAACATGGTGTCGCAAGGGGCGTGTCCCAAGGCCATGACGCTGGAAGAGATTGGTCAAGCAACTCGAGAGGACCCCACTCTCTCTCGAGTTCGAAGAGCACTGGAGAACAATGGATGGGTCCATTTTATTGAATGGCGCCCGCGCCCTATGGCAGGAAGTCAACCATGCTCGCCAACAATTGTGGCACGTCCGAAGCGAACTCAGTGTGGAGGAGGAGGAGTCGTCTTAAGGGGACACCTGATAGTGGTTCCGAAAAGTTTACAGAAAAGAATCCTTGCGTTGGCACATGTGGGCCATCAAGGAATGGCAAAGACCAAAGCCAGGCTGCGAGACAAAGCCTGGTTCCCGGCGATGGACTCCAAGGTAGAGGAGATGGTAAGGCAATGCCATGCCTGTATAATCACCGGAGGGGACCCTGCGCCGGCCCCAGTGATCACAGAAGAACCAAGTAAGACTCTGTGGGCGCATCTCAGTGTGGATTTTGGGAGTTTTCCAGACGGCCGTCACATGCTGGTCATGGTCGACTCGTTCTCGAAATTCCCTATCGTTGAAGTGGTAGCGTCGACAGCGTTCATGCATGTGAAGAGGGTCCTGGACCGAGTTTTCGCAATGATGGGGTTGCCGGAAGAGGTCAAGTCGGACAATGGACCCCCTTCCAGGGGCGAGAGTTCCAGGAATACCTCGAAAGTCTAGCGGTACGCCACAGGAAGATCACCCCGCTATGGGCCCAAGCAAACGGGGAAGTGGAACGACTAATGAGAACGATTAACCGAGCACTGCGCATCGCTGTGGAGAACGGAGAAGACCCTGAAGCAGTTCTTGACCAGTTCGTGGGTGCGTACCGCCAGACTCCTCACAGCACCACCAAGTGTGCTCCGGCTCACCTTCTGTTCAAGCGGGCCCCACGGGACAGCATTCCGTCAGATCCGATGTTGGTACCCGTGGAGCGGGATGACGCAGCCGTCCAAGCGAGGAGGGAAACAACCAATCGGAAGGCCAGCGAGACCCAAAGGGCCCGAAAACCGCAGCTGAGAGTGGGAGACTGGGTGGTGATCAAAGACCGACACCCCGGGTGGAAGTTCCGGACTCCATATGAGCCTGAGGTGTGGACCGTGGTCGGTGTTCAAGGGACCATGGTCACGGCTAAAAGGGGACAACAATCCATCACGAGGAACGTATCTAGCTTCAAGAAGACCTCGGAGGCGGATACGGACCGAGATGTGTCCGGCTATCAGGAATCACCTCTGAACCTCTCTACCCCTGCGTCGCAGAGCGAGAGGGTAACCCCACCGATCACCCCTCCGCAAATCAATCAGGGCCGTGCTGACAATGTCCGGCCAACCAGCCAGAACACTGCCACTGAGTTGGCCGGGAGTGCCCCGTTGAGCGCATCCGCAGAGCCCTGTGTCCGGAGCCAGATGTATGGTCTCCGGCCGAATCCAGTCCCGAGTCAGAGGCTGAAGGATTTTGTATATACATCTCCATGAACGGGGAGAACTTGCTAGTCCTGAACTGAAAGAAAGGAGGGATGTAGAGAGCCATCCGGGCTCTCTCCTACAATGTTGCACTATACATGCATACATACACCCCTTGGGGCGGGCTTGTCCCGAGGGTATAAATAAATGAGGTCGAAGAACGGTCAGGGTCTTTCAGCCACGAGGAGTAACTGGTGGTCTTGTGTCTGTTCTTTAGCGCTGCTGTTACTAACTGCGACACAGGCCCCGCCGCGCTACAGGTGACTCACCTAGACTGGCTGCCAGCCTCCATTGTGCCTGGGGAGTGTGTCTTTGACTTCCAGCTGAGTCATTCGGCTTGTGATAACCCCCTTGAACCTCTTTGGCCGGGCAGGGCAGCAGGGACCAGTTGTGAGCTAAGGCAAACATCATGAGAACAGCTCTCCTCAGTCAGCTGTGACTGGCTGGATGGTGCTGCAGGGGCCTTTGCCGGACTGCACGGGATGGTGGGGTGTGTGGGGGGGATTAGGAGTAGAGCTGGGAGAGTCATCATGTGACTGCTCCCCCAGCGGCCGGGTGGGGTTCCCCCTTAGCACAGTACTTAGTCCTAAGCGCTCCTTCTTAAATCTGGAGCAGGGGCCCCTCCGTGTACATTGCAGAGGGGGGCCCTCAAACTTTCGTTACGCCACTGCCTGGACCAAAGAATGGAGTTGGACTCACAGGTTCCCTGTCCCACCCATGCCAGATGTCCCAGAAGCCTGCCCCGTGTGTCTCAGAGAGGCAGGGTGAAGCTAGAGAGGGTAGAATTTGTTTCTACCGCGTGGCACGGTATCTGAAACAATGCATCTCACTGCCCCTGGTCACCATAGCAATCAGGTGAGCCGGCAGACTAAATTGCTAGAGAGGCAGGCCAGAGCAGCAGTGCACAGATATGTGTGACTGATACATGTTTGGTTGGTGATGCAGGCGCTTCCACTAAAATACGTTTGTCTAACCCGTGTTACATGTTACTTGACAGGGCTGAGAAAGTTTTATAAAATGATTTCTTCTTGTATGTGCAATTTTAAGTATGTACATATTAAGGAAAAAAATCCGGTTTTATGTGAATTTATTGTTTTTATTGACCTGGACATTAAAATGCTGGCATGCTGGCAAATAAATGGTAAGGTGGTAATCCTTTAAGCGGTAGTTGTGCTTCAAGCCCAGGTAAGCTTTTGAGAAGCCCCCAATATGTCTTTGCAACTACTGTTGGCTAGGCTCAATGTAAAAAAGCTCAGCACTTGGAGGGGTTGAAAGTAAGGTTCCCACCTTTGCAAGAGAAAAATACTGTCCATTTTTTATTGTTTTAAGTTTGCAAAGGCCTGAGTGTGATACAAAATAGGACTGTAAACAAAATGTTATGGTTTGATTTGTAGAATAACTTTTCTGTCTTTGTTTACTTTAGTTATTAGTCATGGATTATTAACGCATCTCTAGAACACTTAGTAGGAAAGTGCCTCTTTTGACATGGTTACCCCCAAACTTTGCCTGTTATCTGGTGCAACTTTGACTGAAAGTGTGCTAGGTTCCTGCTAACCAGGTCCCCAGTTCCAGTGTTCTTTCCCTAAAGTGTACAATTCAACCACAATTGACACCCCTTAATGATCCTTGTAAGTCCTTTGTAACTGGTACCCTGGTACGTAGGTCCTTGGAACTAAAGTTTAAACTGCTCAACAAACTAAAACACTTCATCCCCTCCAGCGATCTCCAACAAGCCACTCAATCCCTGGTGTTGCCCAGACTGCACTATGGGAAGCCAACCCTCACAGGAACAGCAAAATCTCGCTTAGCTCCTCTTAGATCAACTCTTCATGCAGCAGCCAGAATGGTCACCGAAGTGAAGAAATTTGAACACATTTCGCCGGCACTCAGAGAACTAAAATGGCTCCCAATCGAAATGCGTGCCAACTTCAGAAATGCTTGTCTCACGCACAAAGCTCTGCACACTGGGAAACCCACCTACCTGGCCGCCAAACTCAAGAAAGCCGGTCAGACAAGGAGCCTCAGGAGCACCAACACTCTACTCCTCATCCCCCGGAAAACTCGCAAACAAAAAACCTCATCTCGACCCTTCTCTGGTAATGCGCCAAAAATCTGGAACTCCATTCCAGTCCATATCAGGACTAACTCCTCCTTCGTAAAATTCAAAAGGCAGCTCAAAGACCTCTTCCTCAACCATACACTTCCAAATAGATAGCTGCCGTCCGAATGCAAACCCTTGTGCATTGCAGCACTCAGCCACCTTAATATTAAGTCTTCAATCTCACCCACCTTCTGACTCGTTCCTATGCCCCCCTCCCTGAAACGGTCTCCCCTCGAGTCAATGTATATATCACCCCTATACTCTGTGATCTCCTGCTATTCAATGTGTATTCTGATCTGAGACTTTTGACTCGCCACGAGTCAACATGTATACTACTGTTATTTTCTTTGTGATTTCCCCTCCACTTATGTTGTAAATCGCTCCGATACCTTCGGGTCTGGCTAGCGCTATATAAAACTCCTAAATAAATAAATAAAGTGGGTCCCTAAGGGCTGCAGCACAAATTGTGCCACCCTAAGGCAGCCTGCATGTCTTGGTGCAAAGAAAACTGTAGAGTTGACTGGCACGCATCCCTGTGTGCCGTGTCTTCCAATACTACATGGGGTATAGGGATGTCTATGGCAAGCCTTACAGCCCTAAGGCAGGGTGCACTGTTCCCATGTGTGGGCATATTTGGGTAGAGGAGTTGGCCTAGTGGCTAGGGCGGTCAACCTCGAATCTGGGGAACTGGGTTCGAGTCTTGGCAATGACGCTGAACATCCTGTGATTCTGGGCAAATCACTTAATCTCCCCGTGTCTAACAAAAATAAAAAAAGTGTCCTCATGTAATGCAACTGGTGCTATGTAAAGCACTCTGATACCCGATTCAGGTCAAGTTCATGCTATATGAAACTCTGTAATAAAAAATAAAAATAGAAAAAAATATCTGCCCGATCAATCAATCAGGGGTTTATATAGCGCGCTACTCACCTGTGAGGGTCTCAAGGCACTGGGGGGGGGGAAAGAAGCGGCTCCGGATCAGTCGAAGAGCCAGGTCTTGAGGTCCTTCCTGGTCCAGGATCAGAGAGCATGTGATGTTCACAGGGATCTCGTTTCAGGTCTTGGCTGCAATGTAGGAGAAAGTTCTCCCGCCGGTTCGGTTTCTGCTGATGCGGGGGACCTCTGCTACGGGGAGGTCGGCGGAAACGAGGTTTGTCGTGGGTACGTGGAAGGATACTCTGTTGTTGAGGTATTCGGTCGATTGTTGTTAAAGGATTTGTAGGCGTGGGTGAGGAGTTTGAAGGTGACCCTCTTCTCGACGGGGAGCTAGTGGAGGCCTCGTAGGTGTTGGGTCATGTGCTTTTGACGCGGTGTCCCGAGGACGAGTCTGGCTGCAGCGTTCTGGATGGTTTTGAGTTTGTGTTGAAGAGTTCTGTTGATTCCGGCGTAGAGGGTGTTGCCGTAATCCAGTCTGCTGGTTACGAGTGCGGGGGTGATGGTCCTTCTGCAGTGATCCATTTGAAGGTCTTATGGAGGATGCGAAGGCAGTTGAAACTAGTGGAAGCGACGGTGTTGATCAGGCGGTTCATGGAGGGGGAGGAGTCAAGGATGATGCCGAGGTTCCGAGCGTGGTCTGTAGGACTGAGTGGGCTCCCGAGGGCGGAGGGCGGAGGGCGGAGGGCGGAGGGCAACTTCTCTGAGTTGAGCTTCAAGCAGCTGTCTTTCATCCAGGCTGCCACGTTCTTCATTCCTTCCAGGAAGCAGAGTCTGGTGTCTTCGGGATTCTTCGTGAGTGAGAGGATGAGCTGGGTGTCGTTGGCGTAGGATATGATGCTGAACCCATGCTGTCTGACGATGGCGACAAGGAGGGCCATGTAGATGTTGAAGAGCGTGGGGCTGAGTGATGATCCCTGGGGTACTCCGCAGTTGATTTCCATGGGTTTGGAGATGAAGGGAGGGAGTCGAATCCTCTGGGTTCTGCCGGCGAGGAAGGATTGGATCCAATCGAGGGCGGCTCCTTATATCCCCGCGTCGTGAAGTCTGGCTTCGAGTGTGTAATGTGAAACGGTGTCGAAGGCTGCGGAGAGGTCTAGAAGCATGAGGGCCGCAGTGTTTCCCTGGTCTAGTAGCGTGCGGATGTCGTCAGTGGTGGTGAGGAGGGCGGTCTCTGTGCTGTGGTTGCTGCGGAATCCAGACTGGGAGGCATCTAGGATGGAGTTCTCTTCGATGAAGGCGGTCAGCTCGGCGTTTACAAGTCTGTCAGTGACTTTGGCCGCAAAGGGGAGGAGAGAGATGGGCCGGTAGTTTGTCAGGTCCGTTGGGTCGGCCATTGGTTTCTTGAGGAGGGGTTTCACCTCCGCCCATTTCCAGTCATCTGGGCAGATGCCGGATCTGAGGGAGGCGTTGATGGTACGTCCTAGTTCGGGTGCGATGACGGCGGCGGCCCTGTGTAATATGTGCGGTGGGCAGGATTCCTTTGGTGCTTCTGAGTGTGTTTTCTTCATGGTCGCGGTGATGAGTTTGACGGTAGCGGGATCCCAGGACGTGATGGTCGGCTTGTCTGTGGCGGTGGGTAAGGGGTGGTGTCCGGCGCTGGTTTACTGAAGTTGTCGTAGAGGGCCTTGATCTTCAGATGGAAGTAGGAACTGAGCTTGTCGCAGAGTTCCTGGGAAGGTGTGACGTCCGTGGCTTCGCAGGTGGGTTTTGCGAACTGCTGTATGACGTTGAACAGTTCCTTGGCGTTGGTCGCGTTGGTCTGGACTTTGTCTCTTATGAAGGTCCGTTTGGTGTCTCTTATGCACTGGTGGTATTCCTTCAGGGCGCTCTTGTGGTAGTTCCGTGATTCCGAGGTTACCTGGTTTCGCCAGGTTTTCTCTAGGCGTCTGCAGGAGCGTCTGGCTTCTTGAAGTTCTGTGGTGAACCAGGAGGCCTTCAGAGGGCGTTGTTTGGAGGGGAGGTGGAGGGGTGCGAGCTTGTCGGTGCAGCTGGGGACCCAGCAATGAAATTCCCTGGCTGCGGTGTTCGTGTCGGTCGTGGCGAAGGGGGGGTTTTGACAGAGGGTGGTGTTGAGGTGTTCCTCTGTGACCTTGCTCCAGTTCTGTCGTGGCGGGCGCGGAGCGTGCTTGGGTGCGGTGGTGGTGTTGAAGGTGAAGTGGACGCAGTGGTGGTCCGTCCAGAGGGTCTGGGTGGTGTGGCTGAAGCGGATGTTTGTCCCTCCCGCGAAGATGTGGTCAAGGGTGTGACCTGCTCTGTGTGTGGGTGTGTTGACAAGCTGCTTCAGTCCTAGGTTGGTGAGGTGATCGAGGAGAGTGGTGAAGTTGGGGTCGTTGCAGTTGTCGAGGTGGAAGTTCAGGTCCCCGAGTAGAATGCAGTCCGTAGAGATGAGGGCGTGGGGTGCGGCGAGCTCGGCGATGGTAGTTGCGAACTGGATGCGAGGTCCTGGCGGTCTGTAGATGAGGGTGCTGCGTAGCGTTGTTCTGAGGCTGGTCTGGATCTGGAAGTGGAGGTTTTCTGTGTTAAAGTGGGGGTCACTCGTGCTGGATGTGGAGAGTCGGAGGGGGGTCTTGTGTGCAATGGTGAGTCTTCCTCCACGGCGGTGCGGGCGGTCCTTTCTCTGGATCTTGTAGCCATCGGGGATGGCAGTGGCGATGTCGGGGCCGGAGGTGGCGTTGGTCCAGGTTTCCGTGAAGAAGGCGACATCGGGCGAGAGTGTGTCGATCAGGTCCCAGATTTCTATGGCGTGTTGGTGCAGGGAGCGCACGTTGAGAAGGATGCAAGTCAGGATTTCGGTAGTGCGTGCATCAGGCGAGCCTTCGGCGGTCGTGGGAGCTTTGTCGATGGTGAAGGATCTGCGGCAGGGTCTGCACAAGAACTGCCCATGGATGGTGTTTGGCGAGGATCTTGCGTAGTCGGCGTGTCTTCCGGGGTTGAGTGCGTGGAGGGTGGTTGAGTCGTAGCGGTGGGGTCTAGGAGATCCAGGTTTCCTGGTGCTGGTCACGGTCGGGTCACAGACGGGCGCAGACGGGCTTGCCTTAGGCACGCCATTGGCACGCCAGTGGCGCGACTGCACAGCGGTCGCCATTAAGTAGAGGAGGGGGGTGGGAGCAGTCGGTAGGGAGGCGGGAGCGGGGCTGAATCGGATGGGCAGGGCCGCAGGGGCAGCAGCGGCGGGAAGGGTATGACCAAGTAACGCGGGGAAAAGAAGAAAACCCAGAATACAGAACACAGAGGCAAACATTGAGCAAACAATGAGGAATAGCAATTAAGGACGGAACAAGGGAAATACCACTGAAAATGGAACGGACTGTAGGCAAATGAGAGCCTGCGGCGCAGTGACGGGCTGCAGGCTCGAACCCTGCTCGGAGAAGGGCTCTGTGCTGGAGCTGTCTGGCTGTAAGGCAAAGCTGCTGGGGAGAGTGCTGACCTTGGACCAGAGGTCAAGGTTTCACGCCCGTGAATATGACCAATGTCATGTGTCCATGATTTCTAAGTTCACCCTTAGATATTACATGTGCACAGGGAAGCCATGACGAGTACATAGGCTGGACACTCATGATTACAAGTTCCCCGGTTACATAATGGCTTCACTGTACCCCAAGGTGTTTGGTACCAAACACCTCGTCTTAATAAACCTACACTGATGCCAGTGCTGGATTTATTAATAAATGCACCCAGAGAGTACCTTAGAGGTGCTTCCTGAAAACCTATCAACTACTTGTGTGTTGATGGAATAGTCTCAACCAGCCAGCAATTATAGACAGGTTTCTGAGATAGATTCTGAGGCAAGAGCCTTCCCTTTAGGAGGCCAGGAACAAAGCCTGATCTGGGCAGAGGTTTCACACCTCCTACACGCAGGATGTGCATTCCATGGCGGGAAGCTTCAAAGGCCCTGCCGCCTTTGTTATGTGACCCACACCCCGCCAGGTAGTGGAGATACCCACCCCCTTGCCCTAACCCAACTTTTTGGTGGCAAGACAGGCAGGAAAATTGGTAAGATTCAGTGGTGTACCAACATTTAGCCAGCATCATCCTTAGGGCGGGCCAGCTGAGGTGGACCCCACTTTTCAAATTCCTCCATCTTGTTTTGTAAGTAATTAGCATTCTAGGGTCAGGGTCATGCACACTTTCCACAGGAAGAGGTCATATAGAGTGTGCAGACACTCTGAAGGTAGGTAGCCCATTGGCTACTACCTGTTACTCCCCTTAATGCTCCTAAATTGAGTATTTAGGTGGCAGCCTGAACCCAAGAACTCGAATTCGACGGATCAAGAGAAGAAGGGCGAACAAGAGTCACTGCCTTGTGAGAACTGCTGGTGACCTGTGAACTTTGGCGTGAAACCCTGCCCATCCGCAGCCCTCTCTTGGCAATCGTGACAGAGTGACTCGAACTGCAAGCTGGAGAGCTACCAAAGCCTTGGGTGGCCTACCAGCACTTCACAAATCACCTACAGTCTCCCTTGGAGGAGAGGAACTACTCCCCGGCAGTCCGCAGACACCGACAAGCAGAGTCCGGTCCACCGCCTTGCAACTACCTGGCTCGATCGACGCCGCAGACGACCAGGAGAAGATACGCATTCTTTGGAAGGTAAGATCCTCCCCCCACCGAGTGTAAAGACACCATGACCATCCCAAGACTGAAAGCACCAACCCCCGGGGCACCAGACACCCTGTACCAAACACCAACAGTGAGAACCCAGCCCAGATTCTCCTTGCCCCAGGACCAGGCAGCCATTGAGAAACATCAGAGTCCAGTTCATCACCTTACAGCTACCTGGCTCGATCGACGACGCAGATGACCAGGTGAAGATACTCATGCTTTGGAAGGTAAGATCCCCCCCCCCCCACTGAGTGTAAAGACACCATGACCATCCCAAGACTGAAAGCACCAACCCCCGGGGTACCAAACACCCTGCACCAAACACCAACAGTGAGAGTCCAGCCCGGATTCTTACTGCCCAAGGACCAAGCAGCCATTGAGGGACATCAGCATCACTGATACCCACTTCAAGAGGGGCCCTCCTGCCTTGATTTCTCCTCTGCCAGCTGTTTGTCCCTGACCATGAGTTGAATCTTTGCACTCCTAGCCCAACGTACCAAACCACTTTGCACCCAAGCCACCCCGGTCCCGATGAATCGGCTGTGACTGTTTGCTCCAAGACCCCTTGAAACCTGAGCCCCCATTTGTGAGCTCTCGGACTTGCCAGCTTCACCGTAGCATGCCAGCTACCAACTTCACCAGCAACCTGCTCCCGGTAGAACCCAGGTGGTTCCCGAAGAATTGCTGGTAGTACTTTGGACCTTGGCACACTACAACTCCGAACCCTGAAGGTGAACCCCTGAAACCGACTGTACCTACCTTTATGCATCTTTGACTTTTCCTCCCATAGAATTGCATTGTTAGTAAAAGCGCACAGGTTTGAACGTTTTACTTACCTGTGAATATTGCTATCGTAAACAATACTTACCCTTTAACAAAGTTCTTGGTTTAAAAACATATATAAAAAGAAGTGTAATTTTTCTAGTTTGGTCTCGGATTTATTCTTTGAGTGTGTGTCTCATTCATTGCCTCTGTGTGTGACAACAAATGCTTAGCACTACCCTCTGCGAAGCCTAACTGCTCGACCACACTACCACAAAAGAGAGCATTAGTATTATCATTATTTATTATCTTTTTTTCGGTTGCAAAGACCATAAAAGTACATAAATACAACCAGCACGAATAAATAGCTAAAATACTCATTAAAAATCACTACAAAAACAGCTTAGCATAAAATAACATACAATTATAGCTCTGAAATTATACAAAAAAGCTCCTCACTGGAATACAATATCTTATATTACAAAAATTGGACTGGACATAAGCAAGATAGATCGCAAGCAGGATAGAGTACAGATAACACCCACATTCAGCAACATTTTTTCCAATGGAATAAACATCTTCAGTATATAAAAAAGCTTGGAGTCATTCTCTACAGTGTCTGTCATGCTAAACAGACTAACCAGTGAGGGGTGTTACTAAACCTGCTCTGGCTATGTTCAAATAGCTAGCATTCCATAGGGGAGCTCAGAGGAACCCACATGACCAATATGTCCCCTGTTGCCACATATTATCTAAGGAGCAGAGACAAATAAAGGGTCCCACAAAGGGCCATATAAAACATTTTTCGTACACAGCAAACAGATACCTCGAAACAGCAAAAACAATGAGTTGGTGCGTATCATATTTCAAAATTCTTATAGCCATTTGGCAACACAAAGTCCCAAGATTCCTATGCATCTGAACCAGCCAATTAGTCTTGAATTTTTTTGTACGCTGGACAAATAAAAAGAACATGGACCTCAGTTTCCTCTACTGGGCCACAGGATGGACACTTCTGATTCAAGTCCCTTCACCAGTTGTTAGTAAAAAAACGCAAAGGAAGAGATCCATGCCTAAATTGAATGTAAAGCTTTTAGCTAGTGCTGGCTGTATTTCATCTAAAAAGACCTCTGAGCTATAAGTATCTTTTATCCCAATAAACCTTTCTGTCAAAGTACCCAGGGTCCCACTCGTCAACAAGGATGAGAGCTTGTACCCCTTGTAGTACTTCACAAGGTCCTTCCTGGACGTTAAAGAACAGGTGTAGGAAAGCAGGATCTGCTTTTATGGTTACCCCAACTTTTTGCCTGGTGCTAAGCTGTTACTGACAAGTCCGACTGGGATCCTTCTAATCAGGACCCCAGTCTCTCTGCTTTCTCTCTTACATTGTCATGTTCAGTACTTAAGTACATCCCAGATGGGATACTGGGGTACCCTTATAAGTTCCTAATATATGGTATTAAGGTACCCAGGGCATAGGTACACCCGAGGTCCCCTATGGGCTGTAGCATGCATTATGCCACCCACAGGAGACCATTCAAAATGGAACTACAGGTCTGCCATTGCAGCCTGTGTAAGATGGTGCTTGCACCACTTGCTAAAGATATAGGTTTTCTATATCTAGGGTCACTGTACTTAAAACCTATAAGTCACCCCTATTGCAGGCCTTTGTAATCCTGAAGGCAGGGTGCTTGGTTTTAAGTGTAAGGGTGCCCCTGCATGAGCAGGGCACCCTACTGCCTATGGAGTCCATTCTCCCTGGTTGTAAGTGAAGCAGTCAAAAACCATATAGAGGGGCACCGTGTAATTATGCAATGACCATCTAAAAACTGGCTACAACAAATCCTATCATGTTTGGTATCAATCAATCAATCAATCAATCAATCAATCAATCAATCAATCAATCAATCAATCAATCATTTGTAGAGCACACTACATACCCACGAGGGTCTCAAGGCGCTGGGAGGTGGGGGCGGGGGGCCGCTACTGGTGGGAGAAGGATCTTCCGCCAGTGGTTGTTCTCCGGATGCGAGGGACGGTGGCGAGTGCGAGGTCGGCAGAGCGGAGCTGGTGGTTGGGGATGTAGAAGGAGAGCCGTCTGTTGAGGTAGGCTGGGCTGGTCTTGTGGAGTGTCTTGTGTGCAAGGATGAGGAGCTTGAAGGATATCCTCTTGTTGACGGGGAGCCAGTGCAGGTTTCTCAGGTGGGGAGTGATGTGGCTGTGGTGTGGTACGTCGAGGATCAGTTGTGCAGAGGCGTTTTGGATGCGTTGCAGATGTTTGATGAGCTTGGTCGGGGCTTCCGCGTAGAGGGCGTTTCGAATCTGCTGCTGATGGATGCCTGGGTAACTGTTCTTCTTGTGTCTGTCGGGATCCACCTGTAGATCTTGCGGAGCATGCGGAGGCTGTTGAAGCAGGAGGAGGAGACGGCGTTGATTTGCTTGGTCATGGAGAACGTTGAGTCGAGGATGATTACCAGGTTGCGTGCGTGGTCGGTGGGTGTCGGGGCTGCTCCCAGTGCCGTCGGCCACCAGGGGTCATCCCAGGCTGAAGGGTTGGAGCCAAGGATGAGGACCTCCTTCGTATCTGTGTTCAGCTTCAGTTGGCTGATCTTCATCCAGTCCGCGACAGCCTTCATTCCTTCGTGAAGGTTGAATTTGGCGGTGATGGGGTCCTTGGTGAGGGAGAGGATCAGTTGGGTGTTGTTGGCGTAGGAGATTATGTTGAGGTTGTGCTGTTGGGCGACGCGTGCGAGTGCGGCCATGGAGATGTTGGACAGTGTCGGGCTGAGGGAAGAGCCCTGGGGTACGTCGCAGATGATCTCGGAGGCTTCGGATCGGAAAGGGGGGAGGCGGATTCTCTGGGTTCTGCCGGAGAGGAAGGAGGTGGTCCATTCCAGAGCCTTGTCTTGGATCCCTACAGCGTGGCGGCGTGTGTGTAGTGTGCGGTGGCAGACGGTGTCAAAGGCGGCGGAGAGGTCCAGGAGGATGAGAGCCGCAGTCTCACTGTTGTACAGCAGGGTCCTGATGTCATCGGTGGCGGCGATGAGGGCAGTCTCAGTGCTCTGGTTGCTGCGAAACCCTGACTGGGAAGGGTCCAGGATTCTAATTTCTTCAATGTATCTGGTTAGCTGTCTGTTGACGATCTTCTTGATGACCTTGGCCGGGAACGGAAGCAGGGAGATGGGCCGGAAGTTCTTGAGGTCTCTTGGGTCCGCCTTGGGTTTTTTGAGTAGGGCGTTGATCTCGGCGTGTTACCAGCTCTCTGGGAAGGTCGCGGTCTCGAGGGAGAGATTGATGACGTTGCGCAGATGGGGTGCGATGGAGCTGCTGGCTTTGTTGAAGATGTGGTGCGGGAAAGGGTCTGACGGGGAGCCAGAATGGATTGTGCTCATGGTCTTGATGGTGTCATCGAGGCTCACGTTGGCCCAGGCTAGCAGGGGGTTGTGGTAGATGGTGTGCGGAGAGTCTGTTGTGTTGATGTCTGTTGGGGCTGTCTGGGCGTTGAAGCTGTCGCGGATGTCTGCTATCTTGCGGTGGAAAAAAGCGGCGAGGGAGTCGCACAGGGCTTGCGACGGCGGGATGTCGTTGGTGTTGGATCTGGAGTTGGAAAGTTCTTTCACGATGTTGAAGAACTCCTTGTTATTGTGTGCATTGTTGTTGAGGCGGCGTTTGAAGGAGGTCCTCTTGGCAGTCCTGATGAGGTGATGGTGGTTGCGGGTAGCGTCCTTGTGAGCTGCGTGGCTGTCCGGAGTCTGCTCACTGTGCCATTTCTTCATGTTGGTATCGAACATGTTGGAATCATACACCCACACCATAATCGGTGTGGGAAGTATGATTCCAAGCACTGGAAGAGCCCTCCATTAGGCTCTCAGTGCGCCCGGTACCAGCCTCCTTGACCCGGACAGCACAAAATGGTTGCAGCCGACCTAAGACACGATTCTTCCCTACTGCTGCTAAGCCAAGCTCAAGCAGGGGAAGGCAGAACAATAGGCATCCTGTCACAGGGAGGTGTGATCACCTCCCAAACAGGATTTACTGTATTGGGGCAGGGTTGGTGCTCATGTCAGCACCACTGCATTTGGGACACATGCATAGTCCAGTTCAAACCATCTCTGGGAGCTGTTTGCTTCAGCTCTGGCGCAAAACTGGAAAAAGGAAATGAGAGTAACCACCCCCCTGTCCAGACCCTCCCCTCGGAGTGTCCCCTGAATCGTCCCAACCCTTTCCTTAGGGTACTTAAGGGCTAACCTGTGGGTGGGATAAGGTTCAGATGAGACACCCCTATATCTTCTACCTTCTGGGCACTCTGGACTTCGTTTGGGCTCGACTTCATCCCCCTGCTAGGCTGCTGCATTTTACTGTGGTTGTGCACCATACAGGAACCTTACAAGGCCTGTGAGCATCAAAGACACCTGAAGGAATATCCCTTGGAGTGAAGGAGTCACTCCCCTCCATTTACAGGCACCACAACTAAGTAGACCGGTCTGCTGATCCTGAGCTCCACCGGACTCCGTAAGGTTCTGCAATACAGGTGGTGGTTTTCTATAGCTCTTGAGGCCTGCCCACCCTCTCACCAGGTTTGAGGCCAGTATCCCTCATGGGGGCTGCAATAATCGAACCCCTGTGCACTGCGTCAACTTGCAATTACAAAGGCTTGTAGGATTCCTTCCAAGAAGATCTCTGGGCTCCAAGTAGTCCCAACCTCGAGCAACTTCAGAGACCAAAATCTTCAGCCACACCACATCGTGTGCATAGTGGCCTGCATCTTTTGGTGAGCAGCTTGAGGTCCTCTCGTGACTCCAGTGCCTCCGGCCTGTAGGTCGAGTTAAGGGTCACCTTTGTTTCTGTTGGGCTCCCCTGATTGCTTGGGGCCTGACCTGACTCCCCTGACCCCCTTGCTTGTGGTGCTTGTGGTGAGTCCCCTGGTCCTTGCTGGTCCTGATATTGAACCTTCTTCGGTTGCAGCTGCCAAAGCTTGTTGGTGCTCCTGCCGGACACCGACCCCTCAGCAAACGACATCTGACGTGGGACAGCTTGTGTATGGCTCCTGGTCTTCCTCAGCATCGCCTGGTCCTCACAGCTGAAGAGTCAAGGTCCTTGTCATCTTCTAGACCTCCTGGTCTCTCTAGAGTGACATAGACTCTGTCCCCTCTGCTTGTAGGTACCTTTCATCTAGAATTCACCTTCGGATTCCACTGGACACTTTCTTCTTCTTCAGCAGTGGCACTTTTCTGAAGTCCTCCATTGGAAACGAAGGCGGTTTCCGATACCACTTTGCACCTATGCACCCGGCTTCCCTGGTGTAGGTAACGTGGGTACTAGGGTATCCACGTGTGGGGTGGCTCTTCAACCTTCTGTGCTCCATTGGGTTTCTTCAGGGTACACTGAGAAGGGTCCCTAATCTATAAAAATCCAACCGTGACTTACACGTAGAGTTGTACAGAGCATGCAATCGTGTTCCCACTCTGCACATGCTCACCGTGGGGTCCCTATCTACCCATCTTGGGTGGTTCCTTGAGTCACCAGCACTTCTACGTCCTCTCGACTGTGTCTTCATTCGAGTCATGGTTCTTATACCACTTTCTTAGTATATGGTTTGGTCCCCGGGACCACTCTGTATTTCATGCTATTTACTGTGTTTCTTTGCAAAGTATTGTCTGCATTGTGTTTATATCCGGGAAGGAGATATCTAAACGTGTTAGGGAGTAATATATGAAGACTACATATTTTTATAAATACTTGTAGTTGTTCTTTTCCCCTTAATCTATACTATAAAATTGTAATTCTGGTAAAACAAGTTGCTTTACACTCCTTCTGGACTAAGTCTGAAGGCTGCTCTCCACAGCTACCACTTAGAGAGCTTTATAAGGTTGTCTAAGACCTCTTAAATCACCATAAGGGCTGTCTGAACTGGTGCAAGGTGCCCACTTACATAATTGGACATCATATACCAGGCCAGCTTCTCACAACTGGTGACTGCTGGATTGCACCATAGTCCCTTCTTTACCAATGCTAGTTAGGGTATCCTAATGGAAGAAAGCCATGGCAGCCTTTTGTCCCCAGGTAACCCTAATATCTCCTCCAATGCCCAGTGCCTTGAGACCCTTCCGGGTGAGTAGTTTAGCTTTACAAGTCACCTGATTGATTGATTGAATGCAAGTCTATACAATGCCAACTCTGGAGTAGCCCAGATTCTTCTCCAGAAGAGAAGAGGTCTTAGACCAATTCCCTTGGAGAGGGGTCTGACTCCTACATCTAGATGAAGCTGGACTTATGGAGTACTTGAGGGAAGACTCACTAGCTGCCTGGTGAAGTTGTTCTCAGTCAGCACAATGTCTTTCACAGGTTTAAACCCTCATAACTCAGCCCCGTATGTAATGGCCCCTAAGGCTTGAGTGTTATAAATCTCAAAAGAGGGACTAATTGGCTTAACAAAAGACCCCCTGTGCACCCTAGCAAGGCCTCCTGTAATTTGAGCTAGCTTCAGTCTTTGTTTGGCAATGTGGAACATGCGCTCGTTAAAGGTAAACCAGATACCCTCTTGAGGGGGAGTGCATTCAAGCAGGGATTAGACCGTATGGAATGGATGGATTAAAAACCATACATTTAGTCTTTGTAACCTTAATTTCTAGCCCCCTTAACTTACAAAAAGCATTGATTCCACATAGAGTACTTCGCATTAGATTTAGAGAAACAGAGAGTATTGTCAGTGAACATCAATGCCAGTACTTTGGTGGAAACGATCTTCTGTTTATCGCTGTCAATAATCCCATTTAATGAGTCCACCAAACCATTGATGTACAAACCAAATAAAGTCGGAACCAGCACACAGCCTTGACGAACTCCCCTACTAACCGGAAATGGTTCAGAAAGCTCCCATAATTTCCCACAGCTTCACTGCACAAAATTCTCCTCATGTAGTCTCTTGATGATATGACAAAGATACAGAGGAACCCCCTGTCAATCATTACAGGCCAAAGCTTGTACTAAGTCAAAAGCTGACTCTAGATCTACACATATCAAATAAAGGCTTCCACCCTCCAATATAACAGATTTTCAACATAGGAGAAGCAGCCTAAAAACTTGGTGAACAGTGGATGTTCATGGGGGGGCGTGGCCAACAACATGGCCGTATAGCTGCGTTGTCCGCGAGCTTCACTGACCCCGCTGGCCCCACTTGTAATCCTGTAGATATCCTGACCCTCATCGCCAGAAAACACAACCAATGCTAACCGGAAGGTATTGGTGACTGGAGGCAGACCGGGTGAAGTCCAGCGAGGCGCCTTTCACCCGTAACTGTGCCCCTTTCGGCATGGCACTCGTCGCGCAACTCTTCAAGATGGCGGCCAGCCGGGAGTAACCCTAGTCGAGGGCCGGAACAGAGGCACTCGTGACCGGAGCGGTGCCGGGGAGCCTAGCGGTGTGCTGAGGAAGGTGGCTCTATGTGGCGCGGTGCCATATCGCTCTTCCGTGCTGTGGCTGTGGAGGAGGAGACACACGGGCGCCATGAGCAGCCGTGCAGGGGTTGCGAGAGTGGAGCCCCTCCTTCGGTACTGATCATGGAAACACTTCAGCGGACGGAGAGGCGTGCTGCCATTGCTAACTGACTGGTAGGTGCATCAGCCACCAGGGCAGTCGGCTGCAGCAGTTTCTCACCCCTACAGGTGGGCCATCCCTAGAGACTACGCCTGGGAGAACTGGACAGGGTGTAGGCTCTGGAGGGGGCCTACACTATAGCTGGGACTGGTTGGGGCTCCCGCTTGCGCCCCCCTGCAGATACGCGTCAACAGGACTGTGCCTTTCCAAATGCGGAGCGTAGGGGCCGCCAAGCCATGAGCCTCAGGCACAAAGTGTCGAACTGGGCGCTATAGGGGCCACTCCTGAATACCACCTACTGCTCATCACTGTGGGTCACGTAAGTGCCGCCTAAGCAGGGACAATCTATGATGCTCTGGATGGAGCGGTGAACCTGGCAGAGAAGAACTGACCAGATCTAGGCGGGCCCTAGTGCAGCAGTGCCCGTGTGGAGAGAAGACCTGAGTCCAGCGCAGCAGGGGGCCTGGTGGACTGGAATACGTGTCTGACTGGCCTGGCTTGCGACGGCACATCCCAACTGTTGACCTACACCTTAAGAGGAACATCGCAGAGAGGGTGACCACTGGACTGCCTGGCAAACTTGCAGCAGTGGGAAGAGGCATACCTGTGAGACCTTCCGTAGTTGGGACGAAGTGAACCCACTGCTGGTGGAGGTGAGGGTCACAAGAGCAGGGAGTGACACGTGAGTGGGAGCCGTCAACAGTTTGGCTATCATGGCAAGAGATAAAGAGCCCAAAACCTCAAAGCAGGGGAAGTTGGACCGATTCACTAAAGTGGTTCCTGCACCGGGGGGAGCGGAGGGGAACGCGAACCCCCTTCCGAACACTGACACGATCCTGCAGGCAATTTGTGCATCCGAGATAGTATAGAAACTAAGATGGCAGATATACGGACTGAAGTTACAGTCCTGCGTCAAGACTTGCGCAAGGTCTCGGAGAGGGTTACGAAAGCAGAACAACAAGTTTCAGAACTGGAAGACACCTCACGAAACACCAGTAAAGAAGTGGCGGGGCTGTTGGCTACAGTGAAGGAGGTGTTATGGAGAGTTGACGATGCTGAAAACAGGGCTTGCAGAAATAACCACTGATTTATAGGTTTTCGGAAAAATGTGGAACGGTCTGACCCAGGACATTTCCTCCTGACATTTCTCAAAGACGCTCTCCCAGAAACACAGTTTTCATCCTGTTTTGTCATAGAAAGAGCACACAGAATACCTGCTGTCTGACCGCCACCGGGCGATCCTCCGAGGCCACTGATAGCCCGGCTCTTGAACTTCCAAGATGGGGATCTAATTCTTAGGGAACTACGAAAGAAGGGAGAGATTCAATATGAAAATGCCAGAGTAATGGTGTTTCCTGACTACTCACGAGATGTGCAAAAATTGTGACGCACCTTTGATACCATAAAAGCGAAACTACGAGCTCTCAGAATCCAGTCCATGTTGTTGTTCCCTGCGAAACTGAAAGTTATCTTCCAAAATAATACACACTTCTTCCAGACGTCTGAGTAGGCTTGGTCCTGGATTGATGAACGGCCTCAGCTGAGGCGCGGGTCGCTGGCAGCCCCTGTCCCGCTCACGGATAAACGACCGGGCCCCAGCCAAGAGCGACCCAAGGAGAAGCGGAGGAGACGAATGTTCAAACACCGGCTTCCGACCATGACCACGCAGGGGAGGTCCCTGAGGCCCAGGGAACAGAAAATCAGCATATCGGATACGATGATGACACTGCTCAAGATTGCATGTCCCACACCTCTAGGAGATCCAGCGACAATGGAGAATCTGATCAGTCGGAACGCCAAGAGTCTCAGGATGCGGACAGAGAACACCCTCTTTTGGAAAGCATACAATGGCTGGAAGCCTCTGCCCTGGACAATCCGGACGAGAGCCCTTCATCACTGCAACCTGACAATAATGGCAAAGAGGAATGATGAACTGGGGCTAGACGCCCACCTAGATACACAGTGAGACTTCCACGGCTTAGCGGAGATTTGTGACTTTCGACACGCCAGAGGGAAGTATACAGTATATTGTTGTTGCTGTATTGTAGTACTGTATAGGGAGGACAGGGAGGGTTACAGACCTCTTAGTGGATTGCCTTTGCCAGAGTTGTTATGTTGACGAATTGGGGAGCGGCATTGGTGCCTGAAGAGTGTAGGGTGGGGGCATGTTAAATGTTGCCGACTGTTGTGGGATGTGGTTACTACAAGGGAGGGGGGGTTGTTTTTTACTGTTTATTTGCATGGGTGCCGAGATTGGAGAGGGAGGGATGGACAGGGACATTCCTTGGGGAGGGAGTTGGACAGAGGGTGACTTGCTGGAAGAGTTGCAATGGCTGAGGAAAGGTTCACGGCATTGATGCAGAATGTCAATGGGTTAGGCAATATGTTAGAAGGTGGTTCTGACACTCTGAGCCGCCAAGATTTTTTGCTTTTTGAGCACCTATTTGTTGAGCTTTTACTGTGGGAGCCTCATAAGTTGGGACTCACCCACAGTGAATTCATGATGAAAGAGACTGCATGTGGATTTTACTGGTGTCCCCCTAGCTTGACTAGGCCGCTGCGCAGCTGGAGTAAGGGGCACCGGGATGGTTACATGTGGACACATGTGTACATGTATGTGCACACGTGGGTGGGCTGTGCGGGGGAGATTACTGGTGTGCGCAGCCCAGGAGTAGATACAAATGTAATGGTGTGGCAGGACTTATGCAGAATTGGGTGGTGACATGGAAAAGGCTTTATACATTGGGAAGAAACATGCCAGGGAAAGTCAGTGTGCTTTACAGTGTTTATTCCAATTATTCTCTTATGAGGATAGGGACCACATGGGCTAGTTTTACTTTCTTAGGGCCTACAAATTCCAGACACTCACCAAAGTCCACTGTAACCTATGTGAGAAGAAGTATTCTGCAGAGTCCAAAGTCATATTTCAACTGCTTTTGGGTCATCCAGAAATGTTATATTTCTGTGAGTCAGCTCATAACCAGGGCCTGGCTGGGGGCTGACCCCAGCAGGCTGAATTAATGTCCTTCCTTCCAAGATCAAAGACCTCCTCTCCAAGAAGAGAAGATGGGTGGAGCTCCAGGCTAATCCATCAGCAGCTGTCACCGGGTGCCAGGCACCTAGCTGCACCAGGGAAAAGGCAGCGCGGGGAAGGGGCTTTTTCAGAGCCCATGTGGCAAGAGACCCTGGACAACACCATTCTGAAAAAACCTAAAGGCCTGGCAGGAAGGAGGGAGCAGGGGCAGAGAAGTAATGTGTCGCTGTGTGATAGGGCAAACAGAGACTTCCTGCCAGCGCCCTCCCCAAATCTTTAAAAGAACTTGCACAGGAAGAGGAGCTCTCTCTGGGGTGTGGTCTGCTGAGGCAGAGGGTGCCGGAGCCTTGCATAATGGGCAGTTGGAAGGAGGAGTCCCCTGACTGTCCCAGGATCCTGAACAGCGCCAGTAGAGTCCAGGACCAGTGCGCAGAAGCAGGGGCCTCTGCGCAGGGAGAAGAGAGGCCCAGGAGGAGAGCCAGGCAAAAGGCTGGCGCAGGGAACCAGTGAAGACAGCCCCCTGCTGAATCCACCCTCTGTGAGACCGAGAAGGCGAAGGAAGGTGCTCCCAGTGGCTGGGGTGCACCTCCAGGAGCAAGAGGAGGCCAAGATCATGAAGATCGGACCCCTGGGGGCTGAGATAGGCCCCCCAGAAGGTAGGCGGCCTATGACCTTTGGCTCACCGACGACAAAACGCGTGGGGCTCCGCCGCCGGTACAGAAAATGCCCCCAGGGTGGGTCAGGTCCCAGAGGCTGCCCCCACAAGAAGAAAAGTCAGGGAGTGCCATCGCACTCCCCATGAAAAGTGCCTCACGGGGTGCAAGGAGCCCACCCTGGCCCCGGCCGAACCTGGAGGCAGGGGAGCACCGTCGTATCCCCCACGAAGACAAAAGTCAGGGAGCGTGAAGGGGCCCAACCGGGGTGCCAGGAGCTCACCCTGGCCCCCCGCAACAATGGAGTGTGGAGAGCGCCGTTGCACTCCCCCGCAGTGGTGGAAAGGCGTGGGAGTGCCGTTGCACTCCCCCGAAGACCGGCTAGCGAGGAAGCAGCCTCCGTGTCTGCCCGCCGGAGCAGGCATACCAGAATGCACACGTCGGCTCCCGCAGCCGCACATGAGGGTGCGGGCGGGAGGGAGCCAGCAGGGGCAGCCGGGTGTGGGCTCCCCGGCTGAAGTGGGGTTATGTTGCCAGACATGCTTGCTAGGGTGTATATTTGTAAATTGTTGCATAGTATTAAGTAGTGTGTGTGTGTGTAATACATGTACTCTTTCTTTTATAAAGTAAATTACAGACTGGACAATCAATTATTGTGTGTTATTTCTGCGCACCTGTAATGGCGATTACTAGCCCACACCACCTCCCTTGAGTAAGCCTCAGACTGCTCTGCAACGCTACCCTCTGAGAGTCAGGCTCTACAATTGGGTGTTTGGTTCTCAGTGAAGGACAAATGTAGTCATGTTATTTGTGCAGGCCTCACAGATACTGCCTCGTTTTCCAACATTGGTGTCTAGCGGCGGGAAACATAGTATCCCATTCTGGTGCGCATTTATTGCATTTGATAAGTCCAGTTTTGCCACACATTACCTATGCAGTAATGAGCAAATGGAACAGCGCAAGGCTCTGAGAAGGGTTCAAAGTTTGGTTATGTGAACTAAAAGCATGGTAAAGGAAAGCCCCGCGCACATATGTGTCATGTGAAGATATTATGGTTTAAATATAAAATAATATGACTGAGTTATGTTGATTATCATGTTCTAGCGAAAGGCTGGCGCAGGGAGCCAGTGAAGACAGCCCCCTGCTGAATCCATCCTCTGTGAGACCCAGAGGGCGAAGGAAGGTGCTCCCAGTGGCTGGGGTGCACCTCCAGGAGCAAGAAGAGGCCAAGATCACGAAGATCGGACCCCTGGGGGCTGAGATAGGTCTCCCAGAAGGTTGGCCCACCGACGACGAAGCGCGCTGGGCTCTGCCGGTCCAGGAAATGCCCCCGGGGTGGGTCAGGTCCCGGGGGCTGCCCCCACAAGAAGAAAAGTTGGGGATCGCCTGTGAAAAGTGCCCCACGGGGTGCCAGGAGCCCACCCTGGCCCCTGCCGAACCTGGAGGCAGGGGAGCCCCATCACGCCCCCCGCGAAGACGAAAGTCGGGGAGCGCCATCGCGCTCTCCGTGAAAGGGCCCAACCGGGGTGACAGGAGCCCACCGTGGCCCCTGGCGACAATGGAGTACGGGGAGTGCCGTCACGCCCCCCCCCCCCGCAAGGAAGTCAAGGGGGCCCGGGATACCACTCTGGGCCCCGTCCCCCTGAATTAAAGCTGGAGAGCGCCGTTGAGCTCCCTGTGAATATGTGCAATGGGACACGGGACCTCACCTCCAGGCCCCGAAAGGAAGGCGGAGGCGGGGGAAGTGCCGTTGCACTTCCCTGTGGTGGTGGAAAGGCGGGTGGAGTGCCGTTGTACTCCCCCGAGACCCGCTAGCGAGGGAGCCGCCTCCGTGTCTGCCCGCTGGAGCGGACAGACCAGAATGCACACGCCTGCTCCCGCGGCCACACACAAGGGTGCGGGCTGGGAGGGAGCCAGCAGGGGTAGCCGGGGTTGGGCTCCCCCGGCTGCCCTCCATCAATATGCCAGCACGGGTGCCCAGGTGGGACCGGGCCCCCGCAATGAGGAGAGGAGCAGCCGGGGGTGGGCTCCCCGAGCCGCGAGAACAACTCCCGGCAGCACGGGGTCCGGGTGGGACTGGACCTCCAATGATGTCGTGGAGCGGCCATGGGTGGGCTCCCCGAGCCGCGGGAGCCCTTACCAGAAGCACGGGGTCCGTTTGGGACCAGACCCCCAACGATGTTGTGAAGCGCCAGGAAGAAGGGCAGCGCGGCTCTCCCCAGAGCAGCGGGGGAGACGCTGCTCTAATATTCAAGAGCGCCAATAATGCCTTGCAGGCCCGGACCGGCCTGCAAGGAAAAGTCAGCTTTTTTTCTACTTGTGGTGGCCCCAGGAGGACGGGGTCACCACCACATGTGTGACAGAGTGCAGGGGGAGCTGCAGGAGCAACGCAATCTCCGCCAGCACAATGCAAAGAAGTCCCTGACTAAGTCTCATAGGGACTAAAAAGAATAACCCCTCAAGGGCTCAGCCAGGGGTCATCTGCATCCCCATGGCTGGAACTTTTGTTCTAAAGCTGGGGGTGCTTTAGGAACTGCCTCAAGGAGTGAAGGGCTGAGTTGGGAATGTCTGGAGAAGGGCATCCCCTGGAGGTGAAGAGGTGTAATTGCACCCGTAGTGCCTCTACTAATGTTATTTCTTTCAGATGGACTGAAGGTCACATGTGTAATGTGAAGTACCTGTGTAAGGTGGTATCATAAGCAAAGTGGGGTTATGTTGCTAGGCATGCCTGCTAGGGTGTCTGGCTGTATATGCTTAATCCTGTGAGTTCATCTGTGATGCCTTTAGGGGCTGTTTTGCAATGCATTCTAATGATCAACAAATGTGATGAGTACGGTCATTCTAAAGTGATGCTTAACATGTATTCTTGCTGCTGCGCTTAGGTGAAGAACAATCCAGACTGTTTGCCTCTAAGATGTAGAGGTGTATCCTGTATGGCCAGTGGAAGATGCTCAGTCAGGATTATGTGTCACCAGGGCAGGGGTGCCTATTTTAAATGCTTGTTGAGGTAATGGGGTGGGTCGCCACTGGGATGGTGCCAGTGCGCAGGGCCCTCGCTCCAGGTTATGTTCCACTACCTGCATTGGGGGCAAGATGATGTGCATACATGGAAGTGGTGGTACTAGACCCCCCCTGCGGGAGGGGTGGAGATGTTATGGAATGTCACAAAGTAATTCTAACAGCTTATGTATATTTGTAAATTGGTGTATAGTATTGAGTAGTGTGTGTGTTTAATAAATGTACTCTTACTTTTATAAAGCAAAGTACAGACTGGACAATCAATTATTGAGTGTTATTTCTGCGCACCTGTAATGGCGTGGGATGTGGTTACTACAAGGGGGGGTTGTTTTTTTACTGTTTATTTGCATGGGTGCTGAGATTGGATAGGGAGCGATGGACATGAACATTCCTTGGGGAGGGGGTTGGACAGAGGGTGACTTGCTGGAAGAGTTGCAATGGCTGAGGAAAGGTTCACGGCATTGACATGGAATATCAATAGGTTAGGCAATAAAGTTAAACAGGGCCTGGTTTCCACTTATCTTAAAAGACTTAAACCCGACATAATATTTTTACAGGAGACCCACCTGTTGGGCTCGAGCTGTTCTTCCCTGGTAAGAAGTCACTACATTACCCTGGCACATGCGGGCTTCACTAAGGGTTCGAGAGGGGTGGCGATTCTCATTAAAAAGTCTCACCCCTTTCGTGTCATTCACCAATGGGTGGACCCAGATGAGACCTATGTAGCAGGGTAGTTGGAATCATAAACAGTTTTTCCTTGCAAGTGTCTATGCTCCTCCCCGACTACAGCCCAACGCATTGGATAGTCTGGCAGAGCTCTTACTAGGTTCTGAGCCTGCCGCACATATTATGGGGGGGATTTTAACAATGTACTTGAGCCCTCGATAGATCGAACCCAAATACGACCGGGATCCCATGGTCATACGGCATTGGCGCAGTTCCAAAACAGCCTCGGATTGACCGATCTGTGGCACCGACACCATCCAACTAAGCAGGCTTATTCCTTTTTCTCAGGGGCTCACAGGGTGTTCTCAAAATTGGACTACCTCTTTGCTCCAGCGGGGGAGGTCCCAAGGGTGGAGAAAATAGAATACTTGGCATGGGGCATTTCCGATCACTCACCACTTCTGTTGACAGTGGGAGGGCGGAGCCGCAACCAGGTAGGGGTTTGGAGATTGAGCCCTTGGGTCTTGAAAGATGACAGGGTTGCGGAAGAGCTCAGGGTGGAGTCGGAGCTGTACTTTAAAGAAAACGCCGGCTCCGTACAATCGGCAGCCACTTTATGGGAGGCCTACAAGACGGTACTCAGGGACAGGGCACAGAATATTATCGCCCACAAAAAGAAACGTGAAACCCAAGAATTGGCTACCCTAGAAGGCACACTGCTATGTCTAGAAAGGGAGAATACCACTACACCAGATAGCCATACATTGTGTCAACTTGAAGTAACTAGAAGAGAGTACCAGGCACTGGCGACTCATGAGTAACCCTAGGTGCAGTTCACGTAGTAGCGCTACGTGTAGCTACGCGAAGTGCACTTCGCACTACGCAAGCTATGCGTAGCTACGCGAACTGCGTAATGCCCTGTGCAAAATGCTGTTCGCACTGATTGCACAGTGCCGGATGCTTGTCCGCACTGTGATATAATGGCAAACTGCATCTTGCACAGTGCAAGCGGTCGTTTTCTGCCGCTCGAGTAGATTTGTACTCGAGTCCAGGGTTACTCGTGAGGTGCAGGCCCAACAACTGGCGGTCCAGCATCGACTGTACGAAACAGGTGACAGGGCAGGAAAACTACTTGCATGATTGGGCAGGAAGGAAATGGAGGCGAGATGGGTATTGTCTATCCGGGAAAACCAATGTACATACACCACACCTGCAGATATTGCGGGGGCCTTTGCTCGATACTATAGAGACCTCTATACAGCTAAGCCACCCGACGAGTGTGGAGCATATCACCCACTACCTGGACACAATTACGTTGCTCTCACTTTCCCAAGAGGATTGTGACAGACTGGAGGAAGACCTAACTCTTGAGGAAGTGACGGAGGCCATTGGCTGCCAAAAGTCAGGGAAAACCCCAGGCCCAAATGGACTCCCGGGGGAATTTTTAAAATCAAATAATGGTCTACTGCCCCCACACTTACTGCGGATGTATCAGGCATCGAAGGAACAAGGGATTTTATCCCAAGATCTCCGGACGGCCACTGTAGTGGTAATCCACAAACCAGGAAAGCCACCGGAAGACTGTGGGTCCTATCGGCCCATATCACTGCTCAACATTGAAACAAAGATCCTGGCCACTATTCTTGCAATGAGCCTTCTAACAGTCATTGCCCCCCTGATCCATAGAGACCAATCAGGCTTTATGCCTAAACGTGCCACCCAATTTAACTTAAGGCTCCTGGCTAATTGGATGGACACGGTGCAGGGCCGAGATAGCCCCCCCCCCTATTCCTCTCGCTCAATGCTGAGAAGGTGTTTGACACCATTCATTGGTCCTTTATGAGATGCGCCCTAGAAAAAATTGGATTTGGCCCTAACTTTAGGGAATGGTTGACGCTTCTTTACAACGCGCCCGAGGCCAGAGTTCAAGTCAATGGGCCACTGTCACCAAGTTGTCCGATTCAACGAGGCACTAGGCAGGGCTGTCCCTTATCTCCCCTATTATTTGCTCTCATACTGGAACCCCTGGCCTGTATGGTTCGAACCAGCGAAGGTCTAGGTGGTTTTATAGATGACTCCCAATACCTAGAGCCCGGACGCATATCGCTGTACGCTGATGATATTTTGTTATACGTTACAGACCCAGCTGAGACACTGCCCAAACTTCTGCAAATCTTTGAGGAATATGGCCGTCATGCGGGGTATAGGATTAATTGGAATACCTACCCGAGTTGCCTAAGTTTGTCCCTTGAAGGGTTTACATACCTTGGACTTTATATTACTACTAACTCAGTGGCTAACTTAGAACGTAATGTTAACCGTATCCTTTTTAATTTTCAAGAAGATGTTAAGAGTTGGAGGAAACTCCCTCTAACGATCATGGGCGGTGCAGCTATGTACAAAATGGTCACACTCCCACAGTTGCTTTATATCTTGCAAAACTCCTATTGCAAAATTCCAGAGACCGTATTCACAACCCTTAATAGTGAACTCTGTTTGCTTCTGTGGGACGGGGCCCATCCCCATATAGAGCTACAAACATTACAGCGCAACCCATACAACGGTGGGTTGGCCCTACCAGATATCAGGGCTTACTATAGGGCGACTCACCTCATTATAATTAACAAATGGAATCACGCACCAAGAGACCACCCCACCTACATGTTGGAGCGACTGCAATTTAGAGACCATACACATTACCTTTATGGTGGTAAAGGCTGTAGCCGTCTCCTCCCAGCTACCCAACAAACAGTAGAGGCGTGGAGACACGCAGAAAAGCAAATGAAATGGGATAAGAAACCCACAAGGGAAACTCCTGTATGGGAGGGAACTAGGTTCAAAGAAATTGGAAAGCTGAGAGGTTTTAAGCAATGGGATTTGAGAGGAATCTCCAAGGTGGGTGATGTTATGGAGAAAGGTACATTGGCCCCGTTCACAAGCCACTTATCAACTTCACCAGACTCAATCCTATGCTTCTCTTCGGCTGCAACATGCCTGGCGAGCTGAAAGATTAGACGCGGAGATGCTGCCGGAATACGCCTCCTTAGAAGGCAGACTCCTACAGGAAGATATACCGAGCCAAGCCATCTTGTTAACATACAAAACACAAATTAACAATATGCCTGACACACTAGGCCCACTTCGCACTATATGGGAACTCATTACTGGTCCGATAGAGGACATCGACTAGGAGGCCGCCCTTATGCACCCACATGAAGTGGCGATTAAGTTACGGCTCTGGCTTATACAATACAAAATCCTACATAGGACCTACTTTGATAGAGCGAGACTACACGCTATGGGTAGGGCGGATCACCCGGATTGCTTTAGATGCCACACAGAATGAGGTACCTTTATACACACCCTCTGGGAATGTACCAGGATTCAAACGTATTGGAATATGGTAGTGCAGGAATTAAACAATATACTAAGGGCCCAGCTTGAGATGGAACCTCGAAACCTCTTACTGGGAATCCCAACTGAGGTGGATCTCCCTCAACATAAGCTGATGTTGGTTAACCTGGGATTGGTAGTAGCTAAAAGAGATATAGCTAGCTACTGGGGTGCACCCCCATTGTCTGAATCTGTACAAGGGGGTGTCCTCGAAAGTTTCGCAAGATATGGACTCCATGGTTGCAGTACTATGGTTTGGAACTAGGACCAGAGGGAGAGGGACCAGATCTGGCATTGGGAGAACCGGGAAAAGAGCCTTAAAACCTGTATTGTCCGACCTATTGTGGGAAACTCTGGTTGACTCTGCTGTGACCCTCGGCGCATGTATATCTGTAACACTGCAAAATCTGATCGCACTCTCTTTCAGAAGAAGTGTTGTACTATTTTCTGTCTTACACCGACTGTCAATGATTGCTTGGTCTTGTGCACTCATGATTTTATTGTTCTTCTATGTCAATGTTTAAAAGCAAATGAAAATAATTTATTTTATTTTTTTAAACAGTCCATTTCCTAAAAGCCTGCCTGGAATGGGCGAAGGAAATTGTGATCCTCCATCCACTCCTGGAGTCATTCCAATATTACCAGTGAGAAGACTTTTTGCATCACATCTATCAAACTGAAAGGTCTGTAGTTCTCTGGTAGCAAAGGGGAGCCATTTTTAAACACAGGTATGATTTTCACCCTGGCCCATGATTTAGGGATGGGCATTCCCTCCATTATAGCATTAAATATCAGCTGCAGGTATGGAACCCAAACCTCTGGTTCAGAAAGATAGAGTTCCCCTGGTATTTTATCAATACTGGACGCCTTGAGCGGGACCTATTGTACAATACGCTTTCGATGGAGTTATCACAGGGTATTCCTTCGGGTCATACAAGAGCAGTTCGCTAATAGAGTGATCTATTGCAGTGCTGACCTGTTCTTCTTGTCCCTCCTGCACATCATACAAAGACTGGAATTGCTTGTCCCACACTTTGGCTGCAATATTGGGCTCAATGTTGACTCTGCCCTCACAGTTCCCAAATGTAACTATGTTCCAAAAACCCTTTCTGTCTTTACGTTTTAGAGCCTGGAGAAGAGAATCCTATTTGGCCTGGTCCCAAACTTTTTCCCCAGACTAATAACATTTCTGTATGTAGCCCTCGCAATTTGGACCCGGACTCTATCATTAGACTCATTAAACATTGCCTATTATACCATGAAGGAATATTCCTCCTAAGACCTCTAGTCTGTACTTGAATAAATAATAACGCCTTTACTTTGTCACTTAGCACTCCATGAGTCTCAGCCACTCTAGCGGGGGAGCTAATCTTGCCATCTGGTGCAGTGCGTTTACTCAGATCCATAAGAGAATTGCCACCGCCTCATACAAGGCACTAATTAGATCAGGAGTCTGCTGCATGTTGGTCCAGTGTATTCTATGCCTGGATATTGACAATCTTATTCTACCATTCAACTAGTCGGTGCACATTGCTTGAGTACTCATACCAGGTAGTATTATCTACTTTTGCATCTGTAAATAAATTTGGGACCCACTGAACTCTCTGCGCAGTGTACTTCATTTTAGTACACTATTTAGAGAGCCAGCTTCCTACAAGTATGAACAAATAGGAGCTAAAAATACCAGCTTAAGGTGATTTTGCTTATTTTTGTACCAGGCAGGACATCAAAAATACCGGTGGTGTTGGTAAAAAAATGGCCAGGCGGCAACCCTAGTTGAAAGGGGTGCTTCAGCTGCCAAGGTTTTGAATACATATTCTGCAAGTTAAACCTCATTTTAAAGTGGACCACTATTCCATCTAACTTGCAATGAGGGCCCATAACATAAACTCCAACAACCAGCATGACTGACCCCTGCGATGCGTTGGACGCACGGGAGCCGTCCGACGCATCAGTGCTCATGTGCATCGGACGCCTCCCGCGCGTCCGACACAATGGCACTGGGAATCCCTCTGGTGCGGGCCTCAGAAGCATTCCCTTTACCCCCCAAGAGCCTCGGGAGCTGGGGAAGAGCTTCCCCAGCTCCTGAAGCCCCCACTGGTTTCCCTGAAATGACGATCAGCACGCACGTCGCGCTGATGTCATTTCAGTGAAACCGAAACTGAAATGAGCTAAGAGGCCCATTTCAGTTTCCCTTTCTACGTGCTCAGGGGGCTATCTCAGCGCCCTGAGCACGTAGAAAGACGGGAGAGGTATCATTAGAAAGGGGA
Source organism: Triturus cristatus (assembly GCF_964204655.1). NCBI lineage: Eukaryota > Metazoa > Chordata > Amphibia > Caudata > Salamandridae > Triturus > Triturus cristatus. The sequence continues at coordinate 58,582,754 of NC_140590.1, forward strand.
GAAGCTCCCCTATCCAATGGTACCCGTCCACAGTGGATCCCTGCTAGGGAATCGCCAAATGTGCATCCTTTTTTTCAAACATCAGGGGGATTCTAAAGGTACCCAGGGTTTGTGGATTCCCCTGGAGGGGACCCAGAAATTAGCCAAAATACAGCAAAATTTTGGGTTTCTTTGGAAAAATTGGACAAAAGGGCTCTAGATGAACGCGTCTGTTTTTTCCCCTGCAAATGGTATCAAAAAAGGGGTTGTGGTGCTAAAATCACCATCTTCCCAGCTTTCAGGGACAAGCAGACTTTTGTTAGAAACCAAAATTCTTTACACAGTTTTGGCATTTTTCTGGGACATAGCCTATTTTTGCTATTTTATGTGCTTTCAACCCCCTTCCAGTTAATGGTAGAAATGGGTATAAAAGCAATAATGGATCCTGGAAAGCTATACATTTTAGAAAAGTAGACAAAATTCTGAATTCAGCAAGTGGTCATTTGTGTAGATCCTTCAAGTTTTCTTTATAGAAACAGTTAAATATAGGAAAAAGTGAAAATGAGTTGAAAAAAACAGCCGTTTGTGTCAATGTTTTCACCTGTAACTTTTTCTAATTATGACAGCTGTTTGAAAGCAATATACCGTTACGTCCGCTGGACCTTTCTGGTTGTGGGGATATATAGTATTTGTAGATTCACCAAGAACCCGATGAACCCAGAGGCAATAACTGAGCAGAGACTTGCAATGATTTTTTATTATTTACCGGGTATATAGCAATTATTCTGGAAAAATGTATACATGGAAAAATCAGTATGAAAGAAACCTATGTATTTCCGAAATGGGAACAAAATATAGAGTTTAGAAACAGTAGATATTTGCACATTTCCGAAATTGTGAGTACCCATGCTAGCATGAGACTTATAGGTCATTTTTCAAAATGACTTCTTTTTTACACATTGTCTTTCATTTGGAAGGCAGAAATGCATAAAAAGTTAATAGGCAATAACAGTTTCTCTACAATTATGTGCTACCCAAAGTCTCCTGATAAAAATGGTACCTCACTTGTGTGGGTAGGCCTTGTGCCTGCGACAGGAAACGGTCCAAACGATACGTGGACACACTTTATTTTCACAGTGATAACTGACCCTTTTTTTGCAAAGTGCCTTGCTGTAGATTATTAACCCTAGCTCTGCCGGCACCCAGGGAAACTTAGCACACCTATACATTTTTTTAAACTAGACATCCAGGGGAATCCAGGATGGGGTGACTTGACTAGCTCTCACCAGGTTCTTTTACCCAGAATTCCTTGCAAACCTCACAATTTGTAAAAAAAAAAAAACATTTTCCTCACATTTCTGTGATGGAAAGTTCTGGAATCTGCATGGATCTACAAACTTCCACACACCCGCGTTCCCCAAAGTCTTCTGAGAAAAATGGAACCTCACTTCTGTGGATAGGCCTAGTGCCAGCGACAGGAAATGGCCCAACACGCAACGTGGACACACTACATTTTCACAGTGAAAACTGACCCTTTTTATGCAAAGTGCCTAGCTGTAAATTTTGAACCCTAGCTCTGCCGGCACCTAAGCAAACCTAGCAAACCTATCCTTTTTTGAGAACTACACACCCAGGGGAATCCAGGATGGGGTGACTTGACTGGCTCTCACCAGGTTCTGTCACCCAGAATCCCTTGCAAACCTCTCAATTTGTCCAAAAAAAACATTTTCCTCACATTTCTGTGGTGGAAAGTTCTGGAATCTGCGTGGATCCACAAATTCCACCCACCCCGCGTTCCCCAAAGTCTTCCGAGAAAAATGGTACCTCACTTGTGTGGGTAGACCTAGTGCCCGCGACAGGAAATGGCCCAAAACGCAACATGGACACACTACATTTTCGCAGTGAAAACTGACCCTTTTTTTTGCAAAGTGCCTTGCTGTAGATTTTTAACCCTAGCTCTGCCGGCACCTAGGGAAACCTAGCAAACCTATACATTTTTGAAAACTAGACACCCAAGGGAATCCAGGATGGGGTGACGTGACTGGCTCTCACCAGGTTCTTTTACCCAGAATTCCTTGCAAACCTCACAATTTGTAAAAAAAAAAACACATTTTCCTCACATTTCTGTGATGGAAAGTTCTGGAATCTGCATGGATCTACAAACTTCCACACACCCGCGTTCCCCAAAGTCTTCTGAGAAAAATGGAACCTCACTTCTGTGGGTAGGCCTAGTGCCAGCGACAGGAAATGGCCCAACACGCAACGTGGACACACTACATTTTCACAGTGAAAACTGACCCTTTTTTTGCAAAGTGCCTAGCTGTAAATTTTGAACCCTAGCTCTGCCGGCACCTAAGCAAACCTAGCAAACCTATCCTTTTTGGAGAACTACACACCCAGGGGAATCCAGGATGGGGTGACTTGACTGGCTCTCACCAGGTTCTGTTACCCAGAATCCCTTGCAAACCTCTCAATTTGTCCAAAAAAAACATTTTCCTCACATTTCTGTGGTGGAAAGTTCTGGAATCTGCGTGGATCCACAAATTCCACCCACCCCGCGTTCCCCAAAGTCTTCCGAGAAAAATGGTACCTCACTTGTGTGGGTAGGCCTAGTGCCCGCGACAGGAAATGGCCCAAAACGCAACATGGACACAGTACATTTTCGCAGTGAAAACTGACCCTTTTTTTTGCAAAGTGCCTTGCTGTAGATTTTTAACCCTAGCTCTGCCGGCACCTAGGGAAACCTAGCAAACCTATACATTTTTGAAAACTAGACACCCAAGGGAATCCAGGATGGGGTGACGTGACTGGCTCTCACCAGGTTCTGTTACCCAGAATTCCTTGCAAAAGTCACAATTTGTAAAAAAAACAGATTTTCTCACATTTCTGTGGTGGAAAGTTCTGGAATCTGCATGGATCAACAAAATGCCACCACCCCACGTTCCCCAAAGTCTTCAGAGAAAAATTATACCTCACTTGTGTGGGTAGGCCAAATGCCCGCGAGAAGGAAACAACCAAATTTTCACAGTTAAAACTGACCCTGTTTTTTACAAAGTGCCTAGCTGAAGATTTTGAACCCTAGCTCTGCCGGCAACTAGGGAAACCTAGCAAACCTATACATTTTTGTACATACAAATTTAGCTGAAAAAATCCCTTTTTCCACACATTTTTGTGTGGGAAAGTTGTGGCAAGTTCCCACCACCCAGCATTCCCCCAGATCACCAGATAAAAACGGTGCCTCACTCGTATGGGAGGCCAAAGTACCCGCAACAGGCAAAGGCCCAAAACGTATTGAGGCGACATCAAACTTGCCTATCACAAAACAACCTGGTTTTGTAAGGGGGGGTCACCTGGATTTTTGGCCCCGTGCTCGGCGGCCACCGAAGGAAACCTACCAAACCCACACATTTCTGAAAACTAGACACCCGGGGGATTCCAGGAAGGTATGGCTTGCGTGGGTCCCCCAACGTTTCCTTACCGAGAATACCCTGCAAACCTCAAATTTAGCTGAAAAATAAAATCACTTTTTCCACATATTTTTGTGTGAAAAAGTTGTAGCATCACTGGGCTGACAAAAATTTCCTACCACCCAGCGTTCCCCAAGGTCTCCCAATAAAAATGGTGCCTCACTCGTATGGGAGGCCCAAGTACTCGCGACAGGCAAGGGCCCAAAACTTATTGCGGCAACATCAAAATTGCCTATCACAAAACGAGCTGGTTTTGCAAGGGGGGGGTCACCTGGGGTTTTGGCCTCGTGCTCGGAGGCCAGCTAGGGAAACCTATCAAACCCACACATTTCTGAAAACTAGACACCCGGGGGATTATAGGGAGGTATGGACTGCGTGGGATCCCCCAAAGTTTTCTTAACCAGAATCCCCTGCAAACCTCAAATTTAGCTGAAAGAATCACTTTTGCACACATTTTTGTGTGGAAACGTTGTGGCATCATCGGGCTGCCACGAATTTCCTACCACCCAGCGTTTCCCCAGGTCTCCCGATAAAAATGGTGCCTCACTTGTGTGGGAGGCCCAAGTACCCGCGACAGGCAAGGGCCCAAAATGTATTGAGGCGACATCAAAATTGCCTATCACAAAACAACCTGGTTTTGCAAGGGTGGTCACCTGGGTTTTTGGCCCCGTACTCAGTGGCCACCTAGGGAAACCTACCAATTCTACACATTTCTGAAAACTAGACACCCGGGGAATTCCAGGGAGGTGTGGCTTGCGTGTATCCCTCAACCTTTTCTTACCCAGAATCTCCTGCAAACCTCAAATTTAGCTGAAAAAATCACTTTTTCCACACATTTTTGTGTGGGAAAGTAGTGGCATCACGAGGATGACACAAATTCCCTACCACCCAGCATTCCCCCAGATCTCCCGATAAAAATGGTGCCTCACTCGTGTGGGAGGCCCAAGTACCCGTGACAGGCAAGGGTCCAAAGCGTATTGAGGCGACATCAAAATTGCCTATCACAAAACGACCTGGTTTTGCAAGGGGGGGTCACCTTGATTTTTGGCCACGTGCTCGGCCGCCACCAAGGGAAACCTACCAAACCCCCACATTTCTGAAAACTAGACAACCAGGGGATTCCAGGAAGGTATAGCTTACGTGGACCCCCCAATGTTTTCTTACCCAGAATCCCCTACAAACCTCAAATGTAGCTGAAAAAATCACTTTTTCCACATATTTTTGTGTGGAAAAGTTGTGGCATCACTGGGCTGACACAAATTTCCTACCACCCAGCGTTCCCCAAGGTCTCCCAATACAAATGGTGCCTCACTTGTGTGGGAGGCCCAAGTACACGCAACAGGCAAGGGCCAAAAACGTATTGAGGCGACATCAAAATTGCCTATCACAAAACGACCTGGTTTTGCAAGGGGGGTCACCTGGGTCTTTAGCCCCGTGCTGGGCGGCCAGCGAGGGAAACCTACCAAACCCAAACATTTCTGAAAACTAGACACCCGGGGTATTATAGGGAGGTATGGACTGTGTGGATCCCCCAACGTTTTCTTACCCAGAACCCCCTGCAAACATCAAATTTAGCTGAAAAAATCACTTTATCCACACAATTTTGTGTGGGAAAGTTGTGGCATCACCTTGCTGACACAAATTTCCTACCACCCAGCATTCCCCCACGTCTCCCGATAAAAATGGTGCCTCACTCGTGTGGGAGGACCAAGTACCCGCGACAGGCAAGGGCCCAAAACGTATTGAGGCGACATCAACATTGCCTATCACAAAACAACCTGGTTTTGCAAGGGGGGTCACCTGGGTTTTTGGCCCCGTGCTCGGCGGCCACCGAGGGAAACCTACCAAACACACACATTTCTGAAACCTAGACACCCGGGGGATTCCAGGAAGGTATAGCTTGTGTGGATCCCCCAACGGTTTCTTACCCAGAATCCCCTGCAAACCTCAAATTTAGCTGAAAAAATCACTTTTTCCACATATTTTTGTGTGGAAAAGTTGTGGCATCACTGGGCTGACACAAATTTCCTACCACCCAGCGTTCCCCAAGGTCTCCCAATAAAAATGGTGCCTCACTCGGGTGGGAGGCCCAAGTACCCGCAACAGGCAAGGGCTCAAAACGTATTGAGGCGACATCCAAATTGCCTATCACAAAACGACCTGGTTTTGCAAGGGGGGTCACCTGGGTCTTTAGCCCCGTGCTCGGCGGCCAGGGAGGGAAACCTGCCAAACCCAAACATTTCTGAAAACTAGACACCCGGGGTATTATAGGGAGGTATGGACTGTGTGGATCCCCCAATGTTTTCTTACCCAGAATCCCCTGCAAACATCAAATTTAGCTGAAAAAATCACTTTATCCACACAATTTTGGGTGGGAAAGTTGTAGCATCACCTTGATGACACAAATTTCCTACCACCCAGCGTTCCCCCAGGTCTCCCGATAAAAATGGTGCCTCACTCGTGTGGGAGGACCAAGTACCCGCGACAGGCAAGGGCCCAAAACGTATTGAGGCGACATAAAAATTGCTTATCAAAAAACGACGTGGTTTCTCAATGGGGGTCACCTGGGTTTTTGGCCCCACGCTCGGCGACCAGCTAGGGAAACCTACCAAATCCACAGATTTCTGAAAACTAGTCACCTGGGGGATGCCAGGAAGGTATAGTTTGCATGGATCCTCCAAAGTTTTCTTACGCAGAATCCCCTGCAAACCTCAAATTTAGCTGGAAAAAATCACTTTTTCCACACATTTTTGTGTAGGAAAGTTGTGGCATCACCTTGCTGACACAAATTTCCTACCACCCAGCGTTCCCCCAGGTCTCCCGATAAAAATGGTGCCTCACTCGTATGGGAGGCCCGAGTACCCGCAACGGGCAAGGGCCCAAAACTTATAGAGGCGACATCAAAATTGCCTATCACAAAATGACCTGGTTGTGCAAGGGGGTTCACCTGGGTCTTTAGCCCCGTACTCGGCGGCCAGCGAGGGAAACCCACCAAACCTACACATTTTTGAAAACTAGACACCCGGGGGATTCCAGGGAGGTATGGCTTGCGTGGATACCCCAATGTTTCCTTACCCAGACTCCCCTGTAAACCTCAAATTTAGCTGAAAAAATCACTTTTTGCACACATTTGTGTGTGGAAAAGTTGTGGCATCATCGGGCTGACACAAATTTCCTACCACCCAGCGTTCCCTCAGGTCTCCCGATAAAAATGGTGCCTCACTCGTGTGGGAGGACCAAATACCCACGACAGGCAAGGGCCCAAAACGTATTGAGGGAACATCAAAATTGCCTATCACAAAACAACGTGGTTTTGCAAGGTGGGGTCACCTGGGTTTTTGGCCCCGCGCTCGGCGACCAGCTAGGGAAACCTACCAAACCCACACATTTCTGAAAACCAGACACCTGGGGGATTCCAGGAAGGTATAGTCTGCATGGATCTCCCAAAGTTTTTTTACCCAGAATCCCCTGCAAACCTCAAATTTAGCTGAAAAAAAACACTTTTTCAACACATTTTTATGTGGGAAAGTTGTGGCATCACCTTCCTAACACAAATTACCTACCACCCAGCATTCCCCCAGGTCTCCCGATAAAAATGGTGCCTCACTCGTATGGGAGGCCCGAGTACCCGCAAAAGGCAAGGGCCCAAAACGTATTGAGGTGACATGAAAATCTCAAAACGACCTGGTTTTTGCAAGGGGGGTCACCTGGGTTTTTAGCTCCGTGCTCGGCGGCCAGCGAGGGAAACCTACCAAACCCAAACATTTCTGAAAACTAGATACCCGGGGGATTCCAGGGAGGTATCGCGTGCATGGATCCATCAACGTTTCCTTACCCAGAATCCCCTGCACACATCAAATTTCGCTATAAAAATCACAATTTCCACACATTTTTGTGTGGAAAAGTTGTGGCATCATCGGGCTGTCCCGAATTTCCTACCACCCAGCGTTCCCCCAGGTCTCCCGATAAAAATGGTGCCTCACTCGTGTGGGAGGCCAAAGTACCCGCGACAGACAAGGGCCCAAAAGTTATTGAGGCGACATCAAAATTGCCTATCACAAAACAACCTGGTTGTGCAAGGGTGGTCACCTGGGTTTTTGGCCCCGTGTTCGGCAGCCACCTACGGAAACCTAACAAACCCACACATTTCTGAAAACTAGACACCCTGGGGATTCCAGGGAGGTATGGCTTGCGCGGATCCCCAACCTTTTCTTACCCAGAATCTCCTGCAAACCTCACATTTAGCTGAAAAAATCACTTTTTCCACACATTTTTGTGTGGGAAAGTTGTGGCATCACCGGGCTGACACAAATTTCCTACCACCCAGCATTCCCCCAGGTCTCCCGATAAAAATGGTGCCTCACTCGTGTGGGAAGCCCAAGTACCCGCGACAAGCAAGGACCCAAAACGTATTGAGACGACATCAAAATTGCCTATCACAAAACAACCTGGTTTTGCAAGGGGGGTCACCTGGGTTTTTGGCCCCGTGCTCGGCGGTCACCGAGGGAAACCTACCAAACCCACACATTTCTGAAAACTAGACACCCGGGGGATTCCAGGGAGGTATGGCTTGCGTGAATCCCCTGGCATTTTCATACCCAGAATCCCCTGCAAACCTGAAATTTAGCTGAAAAAAATAAAATTTTCCACACATTTTTGTGTTGAAAAGTTGTGGCATCCCCGGTTGACACAAATTTCCTACCACCGAGTGTTTCCCCAGGTCTCCCGATAAAAATGGTGCCTCACTCATGTGGTAGGCCCAAGTACCCGCCCCCATCTGCCCGCCCAGGTGGAGTCAGAAAGGCTGTAATTTTGGCAGGGGGTGGGGGCATTGGCATGCCTGTTTGGGCAGCCCCCACCCTAATTAAAATTGCCCCCCCCAAAAATCCCTGTTTTTTAGTGACATCTGATTGGCTGAGGTGTTACAATCACGAGCGTGTGGCTCATTGGCTGCGAACTGTTGAAACTAGGAAATGTTGGCAGCCATTTTGTGACTCAGTTGAAAGGCGTAGTGGGAAAAAAAGAGAATAATTGTATAAGAGGGTATAGTAGGAACACTGTGGACTTAGTTTAAGCAGTCTGTACGGTGCAGAGGCAGGGAGTTTGAATGTTGCGTAGGCCGGGGAAATCAAGGTGCGCGGTATTGCGGAAAGGTTGCGTAGACTCTGGAAATCCCGTTGGGAAAACAATGCACCGTATTGTAGCAAGCAGTGTGTAGGGTGCACCCACAGGTAGTGTGAAAGTTGCGTAGGTCATGGCAAAACACGATGCGCGGTATTGCAGCAATGTTCAGTAGGCTGTGGAAATCATATCGGGAAAACAACAATGCGCCATATTGTGGCTTTCCTGTGATATAATGCGCAGTAATGTTTACTTATAATGTGGGGCTCACTTTTATCAGGGATGGTGTCAGTTTGTTAGACGAAATTTAATATTATGTGGGAGGGCGTGTTCTGTCCCTGTACATGGAACACAATTAACGTTTCATTGGCTGAGGTGTTCCAACAACGAGCTCAATGTTCATTGGCTGCAAACCATTAAAAGTAGAATTGTTGCCAGCCATTCCCTCCCCGTTTGCGGAGTAGCAAGGACATCTGATTGGCAAACATGTTCCAAGCAGGACCTTCCAGAGCTTAATGCACATCTCTTGCTTCTTTCGGCACCTTTCTTCGTCTTTCTGGACTTCTGTTGCCTCTTTCTGCATTTCTCTATCTTCTTTCTGCACCTTTCTGCCTCCATCTGCACATGTCCTACCTCTGTAAGCATAGTTAGAAATGAACTTTTAAAAACCTTTGCAATTCACTGAAAAAAACATAGGTTTTACAGACATTATAGTTAGAAATTAGCATTTAAAAAACCTTTGAAATTCATTAAAAAAAATCATAGGTTTCAGGGGTGTTATAGTTAGCTGGACATTTCACTCGTACAAAACCATAGAAATTCCACCGTTATAGTTAGTTCAGCTAACTATAACTTGCGCTTCCGCAATGCACTGCTCATGACGTCACTTATTACATCATTCATGACATAGTCAGTGACATCACTGATGACATCTCAAATGACATCACTGATGACATCACGGATGACATCATCCACGTGAAAATCTGAAGCAACTCCTCACACCTGAATATAACCTTTGATACACCCACTCTAAAATACAGACTACTATTTTCGAAAAAATAGAAACATCAATACCAGTTACTAAATACGCACTGACTGGTTCCTAGGTCTACACACACATCCACACATTCACCCATACAGTCAGTCATACATGCAGTCACTCATCCATACAACACTATCATATGAACTCATACACCTATACAGACACTCACACACTGCCACTTATCCAGAGTTACTCACACAGCTAGTCAAGTCATGCAAAGAATCAATCATACTTCTATTTACTCACCTATATAGTTATACAGACACCAGCTCACTTATTCATACAAATACTAATTGTAGGAAGGTGGAATCTGACTACATGGTTGCCCCCACTTTTTTTCTGGTGTTTTGATGGTTTTTGACTAGTCTGGCTGGGATCCTGCTATACAGGACCCCCGCCTATCTGCTTACTCCCTTAAATGACATGGTGTGCATATTAGGTGCACTAGTGGTTGGATACTGTGGTACCTTATGAGCCCCTAGTATATGGTACCTTAGGTACCAAGGGCATAGGTACTTCACAGGCCTACCAGGGGCTGAAGCATGTATTATGCCACCCCTGGGAAGCAGACTAAATCTGACACCACAGGCCTGCTACTGCAGCCTGGGTGAGGTAGTGTTAGCACTCCTCACTGAGATATAGGTTCCCTATATCTCTACCTGCACACACATATAAACCTACCAGTCACCCCTAAGGCAGGCCCTATCAATCCTGAGGGCAGGGTGCTTGGTTTCCATGTGAGGGGGTGCCTCTGTCTGAGCAGGGCCCCTCTGCAGCTCTCAGAGTCCATTCTCTGTGGCTGTTTATGGATGCGGTTAAACCATATACTCTTAAGTGCATTATAACTAGGGCTCCCGGTTTTCCATTTAAACTGATTTTTACATATAAATACAGACGGAAAACAAGTTTTCCTTTATCTGTATTTATATATAAAAACTGGAAAATACTAGTACCTGCTCCTGCAGACCAGCCTCCAGTAACACAAAACTCTATTGTTGATGCCCCAGCTCCGCTCCGCCCCGCCCCTCGAGTGAGGTCTAAATTCACATCAATAGAATCACCCCCCCAACCATCTGGTGTCTCCCCCTCCTTAGACGGTTAAGAGGTGGCAGCCCGGGCTGAGACAGCTTCCCGGGGCACACACAGCCGCGCCCGAGTGCTTCACAGGTCTTTAAAAGACCATTTTCTTTTTAATGAGGCTTTGTTGTTCTTTCGCCCCTCCTTAGAGCCCCTGCCTCTTCACTCTGCCGATTGCCCGACCACCGCTAGACCATTCACTGACATGTTCAACCTGCTGTGAACAGGAGGAAACCGTCGCATATTTCTCCTCAGAATCGGATAACAACATAAGGAATATGAGAGCACCTTGCGTAATTTCAGATGATGCCCAGTACCAATATTTTATGAGACAGTACAATTACTGGCATGTATCAGCAACGGAACATTATTAGTGTTAAAAAAAAATAAAAATCAATGTGTAGTAATGTCGGACAACTACTGTACTTGTCGTACAGCATGCACACAAATACACATCCATAAATTGCACCTTTGTGAATGTAACTCTCTGCACATGTGCATACTTTATGATTATTCCCCATGCATATGTAATACCTACGCCGTGAAAAGGTTAGTCAATTCGGTTTCATGTCTCCTCGGTTAGAATTCATGTATTCCTACAGGGAGTTCAATTCCTTGCCTTCCCCCTTCCACTGACTGCGAAGCCTACAGCACACATCAGATGCTGAGCGCCCGATGAAATAACACACCTGTTTTTCACCCCTTTACTGTCTTCAAATCTTTATTTTATGCAAAGGTTTGAGCAATTACTGCAGCTGGCAGTTCACTGACGTTTACCAACTTAAACACTTGTATGTGTCTTGTGCTCCCTGCAGCCAACAAACAGATCACAGTTAGCTCACTTAGATGCATGTTTGTTAGAATCGGGGGTCTCTGGTTGGCGCAGGTATGCACTTGCGACAAGCAGGGACCCTTTCCTCTAAGTCAGGGCAAAGGATTACTCTCAGACAATAACCTCTGCTCGCCCTCTAGGTAGTGTGGCGCGAGCAGTCAGTCTAAACTCTAGAGTACATAAGGTTAAGCATTTAGGATGTCCCACAACAATCACCAACCCACCACACAGAGACACCAGACTGTATTTATAAAAATAAAGCTTCTTTATATAGGTTTCTTCAAGCAGGCTTTACAATACAGTCTTTGGTTTTCAGATATAGTTCCAGTTACTTGTGATAGTGTTCAAATTAGGTCTTGGGGTGCCGCAGCTCTTCCAAATGCACCATTTGGGTGCAATACACACCTTCTGGTCGTACCGGGATCAGTACGGGCCGTACACTCGTCTGGACGCTTCCCCCCTACGTCTCACGCTTCCCGCGTGAGCAGGCGTACGGGGACGATGACGATCCAGGCAGTGTGAGCCATACGGGTGATGGTATGCGTCGTACTGGTGCGAGTACGGGCTGTACACTCTTCGGGGCTCTTCCCTCCAATAACCCACGCTTCCCGCGGGGGTAAGCGTACAGGGACACTGGTCTTTACGCTAGTACGGGCCGTACCATTAGCCCGCGAGGACGCGTACCGCTCCGGTGCAGGCAGCCGTATGCTACGAGTACGCTGGGGCGTTCGAGGCGCACAATACCTTTTCTTTTCTGGCGGAAGAGTTCGTGGTGGCCTCGGCAGTCAGGCGAGGGGCGTCCCACGTCGCTGTGCAGTCCTCACTTGGAAGAGGACAACGATGCTTGGGGGGGGGGGGCGCCTCGGGACTTCAAGGCTCGCCTCGAGATGGGAGGAAGGAGGGGCGGCTCGGGGGTGAATTCGGCACGAGGCGCTGCAACGTCGTTCAGAGCGGCGAACCTGGGTGTCGTTAGTCCTTGCAGTGGGCTCTACGGCTCGGGGGCCACAGAGGCTCGGTTCTCAGAGGTAGACAGTCCTGTCTCACGATGCAAGCTCCGACTCGAAGGGGCAGCAGCTTACTTTGTTCAGGCCAGTCGGGGCAGGCCGTCACGGTGCTCACAGCGGCACAGTCGTGCAGGGGTCGCGTTGCTCGGCAGGATGGGGCACACAGGTTCTCTGGAGTCAGGAGGGCAATTCACCAGCAGCAGCTTCCTTTCTTCCAGGGAAGGGTAGCGCCCACTGTTCCTGGAGCGTAGTTCAGGGGGCAAGTTCACAAGCAAGCCCTTGGAGATTGTTCACAAAGCACAAGTTGATTTAAAGTCTTTTCTCAGTCTTTTCCTCTCCTTCTTGCAGCAAGGCACCCACCACAGGCCAGTCTCTCAGGCTTAGAGACAGTAGTCCTCCATGTAGCTTTCCCAGGTCCTCCTCTTCAGGCAGAGTTTCTTCTTGGCGTAAACAGGATCTGATTTCTTAGGAGCAGGGCTCCTTCTTTTATACACCGTTTATTTTGTTCTTTGTGGCCAGGGGGCCTGTCCCTGGCTCAGTCCGGTTTTGGAGCACTTTGTTGTGGTGACTCTGCTCTTTCCTTTCAGTGCACAGGGCAGAGACATCAGCCGCTCCACAGGGGGCAGAGCCAGCATTGTGGTGGCAGAGCACAGGTCTATTCAGAGTCAAGGTGTACTCCTCCCACCTATCCTGGTGTAATCTCTCTACCCACCACCTGTCTCCTGGAATTCCCCAGCCCTGCCCCTCACTGAAACTAGGCAGCACACACACACACACAGCAGAGGCAGACTGAAATGGTTAGGCAAGTAAATACTAACTTTCTAAAAGTAGTATTTACAAACACAGGGTATTAAAATAAACTTTGCTAAAAGAAGTATTTTATTATTCTGAGTTCAGGCATACTAAACTTGACTTTCTACCATGCTCTCTGAGTCCGCTGGGATTATAGAGTGTAATAATTCCAGCAGCCCATTCTGGCCTATGGAGAGCAGGTAGCCTTTCAATAGTGAAAAACGAAAATGGCTGTAATTGACTATCAGGACATGCCACACACATCAGGGCATGTCCTACCTGATTCTTACAAAGCACCCTTCCCTTGGGCCTACCATAGGGGTGACTAATATGTAGTTAATGGAAGGTTTAGGGACTGGCAACTAGGTGCACTTGCGCAGTCAGCATGACAGTACCAGACTGCACGCAGGTTCTGCAATGGCAGACCTTAGACACATTTTACTAGGCCGCTTCTGTGGGTGGCACAACCAGTGCTGCAAACCCACCAGCAGCATTTGTATTTACAAGCCCTGGCACTCCTGGTGCACTTTACTAGGGGCTGATAGTAAACCAAATAAGCCAAACATGGACACCAATCAATGTATACACTTTTCATAGGGAGCACTTGCACTGTGGCACTGATTGGCAGTGGCACAGTGCCCTGAGCAGCTAACACCAACAAAATACATGAGGCACATCAGCAAAAAGTGGAAGGGAGACTCACGCCAAGGTGCCAGGTCTAACAATGTCCATTAAAATGACAGAAATATGCTTCAAGATATCAACTCCGTCCCTCACGATCAAGAGCAGGTCTTCTATATGTGACTTACAAACGGATTGTTGTCTCAGAGACATGATCCTCTAATTTGCAGCACTAAAATCTCGACATCGCTGTAGGCTAGGTTGCTGTAGCAGCTCTATCCCGCAGCTGCAATTAAAACGCACCCTCAAACCATAAGAAATGTCTGAGCACTCTCACATGCAAGCCGAGCATCACAAGATTCAGAGGGTTACATAGAATTACACGAACTGTGGAAAATGGGGTTCCCACTGTCATGTAAAATTTTCACACGAAGGAGTAAACATTTTCACACAAGAAACAGGCAGACATTTTGAGTTGCTTCTCGCTATACATTTTAAGCTTGCACCAGTGTCTTGTGAACACAAGCACTGAAACACATTCGCCGCGGCCGCGAAAGTTAATTGTAGTGAGAGAGAGAGAGGGGGAGCACGCCAGATGTACCTGCCCTTGATTAGTTGTACCATCGCGACCCCAAGGAGAATGCGTTTTAGCAACCTAGGAATAACGAGAGATAAAATAACAAGCATTTGCAATGCAATAGGTGTCGCTTTTATGCAAGCGTAAGCTATTGGCAATGTAAATAACAATGCCTCTTATTTATGTTTTAAAAACAAAAACAAAAATTAAAGGCATTGGTATTTGCATTGTCAATAGCTGAAGCCCTCGTAAATGCGAGACCTATTGCATTGCAAATGCAGAGTTTGCCAGTGAAGCGCTACTTTTCTTTTCATGTTGTTTGCTTTTTTCAAGTAAAAACACTCATTGATTTCTGAATAATTAGTGTAAAAGCGTTAAGTTGTATTCCCTATGAGTGTTTGCTTTTTTCCAGTATGTTGTTACTTTTTTTTTTCAGGCAGTATATTACTGTAGTCTAGTGCATAATTTGAATTGAATTGTTTCCAGGTGTTTATAGCCGGGCACATTTGGGCTGTAGCTGAAGGCAGTGTGAGTTTCTCTCAGTGGGGCAGTATGGTGTTCAGTGGGGAAGAAAATGTGGCACTCTGCGGATGACAGAAACTGCCAGGCTCTGAGACAAATGGCTTGTCATAGCACTTTTAAGCATATTTGGGACATTCTTCAAATGGCAAAGTCTTCAGATGAATATATAATGTTGACCAATAACAACCGAGCGCATGTGTGCATTGTCAATTTAAATAAGTGTGGAAAAATACTAGCTGTAGCGTCGTCTTTTGCTTGTGGCAAAAATAAATATGGATAAATACATAAAAAATGCCCAAAAAATAAACATAGATAAATACAGACGGAAATGGCAAAAAAATAAATACCATAAAACCGGGAGCCCTAATTATAACCACGCGGTTAATGCTAACTTTGGGATGGCTGCATCAAAACACGTTGTGTTTGGTGTCAAACACTTTGGAATCATACCCCCACACCAGTAACTGGTGTGGGAGTATGATCCCACCCTTCTAGAGGGATAGGCATGTACCTACTTTGGAAACACGGTAGAACCCTGAAGAGCCCTGGCATCACAAAATGGATGCCACCAGCACAGACACTGGGCTGCCCTCCTGCTGCTGACCGGAACTCGCAGTGGAGGAGGCCCAACAATAGGCATCCTGTCACAGGGAGGTGTAACCACCTCCCAGACAGGATTTAGTGTATTGGGGCTGGGTGGGTGCACTCCTATAGTGCTTTGAAGTCCTGCACTGGGGAAGCAGTAGGCTCCTCTGTGCATATGCCAGCTCAAACCGGTTCAGGGGCTACTTGCCCCTGCTCTGGCGTGAAACTAGACAAAGGGAAGTGGGTGTAGCCACCCACTCCCCTGACCCTCCCATAGGAGGGGTCATAGAGCTAGTCCCTCCCTTCCTTGTAGTATAAGTTAGGGAACCCTTGCCATTGAAAACTAGATATCCCTGGACGACGCTCTGAAGAAGAATCCTGGCCCTTCGACGTTCCACTACCTTTGGAAGACTGAAGAATCTCCCTTGGAGTCAAGGAGTGACTCCCCTGCTTGGCAGGCACCAAAACTTTGAATCAATGGTCGCAAACTTTCCCGCTCCCGCCGGAGTCCGAAGTCCCTGCAGCCCCAGAAGTGGATTTCCTGACTTCTCCAAGGCCATCGTGAGTCCCCAGCAAGTGGACCCCACGAGTGACGAGGAACTGCAATACCTGGGTACCGGGCACTATTTGCACTATTGCACTATAGTGCAACCCCTTCACGACGTTCTACGAACTTGTGCATTGGACCACGTGTGGTGCAAGCCTCCAGCAGGATTTCCACTGAAGATCAGAGGCCTACCTTGTCCCGAGTGACCGTGGGCTCCTGAAGAGTGAATACTCCCGAGGCGTCTTCGCGATCCCTTGCCCGTTAGCTTGTGGGTCCCCTGAAGACTTTTCTACAAAACCAAAGGGCTCCCCTGGTTGCTCCAGACCTGCCCTGACTTACCCTCACTGGGTGAGACCCTCAGACCTTGCTGGTCTGCACCGCTGACTTTTTACACTTTCCAGAAGACTTGCTGTTACCAAGGCTTGTTGGCTCCAATCTGGTCGCCGACACTGCAGTAAGCTGCAGACTTCGTGGGGCACGCCGAATCCAGCTCTTGGTTGTCATCAATGCCACCTGGACCTCGTGGCTGAAGAGTCAAGACACCTGTGATCACCTGAAATCACCCGACGACTGTGGGCATCCAGCTTCCTGGCCCCGGGTCACTGGCAAATGACTTTGAACACTGTCTCCTCTGCTTTCAGGTCTTCTTTCTTCTGAATCCAACCTTGGATTCCACCGGACACTTCTTCTGTGTTCACAAGCAGCAAGTCTTCTTTGGCTCCCATTGAAAACGACGCCGTGACCCGACACCAAAAGACACCTATGCACCCAGCTTCCCTGGGTGAGGTAACTCCTGCACTACGGTGCTCCTGTGTGTGTTGGCTCTAGAACTACTTACCCTGTAAGTAACTTGCTTGTAGACTCTCCCGATGAATCCTAAAACTTTAAAATTCCAACCGCGACTTGCTCCATTGAAGTCTATTGGGATCCGCGGCTGTGTTCTCACACTGCATGCGTCTCCCGTGGGTCCTTTACTTACCTGCCTTGGGTGGATTAGTGAGGCCCCAGCGCTTCTGAAGGCCCTAGGCCTTGTCCCTTCTCAAGTCGATATTCCTAAACCTCTTTTTTAGTATATGGTCTGGTACGCCCCTAGGGCCCCAGCCATATTTGTGCTTAACTTGTTGTGAAACGTTGATTTGTGCATATGTTCCTGACTTCTAATCTCATAAAGAGATTAGTAGAGTGTGTTTAGTAATAAATACATATATATTTTATATATATATACCTGTGTGGTGTCCTTTCATTTAGTAATTCAAGAGATTATAAGGTAAAACAAGCAGCTTTACATTTCTCTAAAGAATGGGTCCGTTGGGATTATAGAGTGTAATAATTCCAGCAGCCCATTCTGGCCTATGGAGAGCAGGTAGCCTTTCAATAGTGAAAAACGAAAATGGCTGTAATTCACTATCAGGACATGCCACACACATCAGGGCATGTCCTACCTTATTCTTACAATGCACCCTGCCCTTGGGCCTACCATAGGGGTGACTAATATGTAGTTAATGGAAGGTTTAGGGACTGGCAACTAGGTGCACTTGCGCAGTTAGCATGACAGTACCAGACTGCACGCAGGTTCTGCAATGGCAGACCTTAGACACATTTTACTAGGCCGCTTCTGTGGGTGGCACAACCAGTACTGCAAACCCACCAGCAGCATTTGTATTTACAAGCCCTGGCACTCCTGGTGCACTTTACTAGGGGCTGATAGTAAACCAAATAAGCCAAACATGGACACCAATCAATGTATACACTTTTCATAGGGAGCACTTGCACTGTGGCACTGATTGGCAGTGGCACAGTGCCCTGAGCAGCTAACACCAACAAAATACATGAGGCACATCAGCAAAACGTGGAAGGGAGACTCACGCCAAGATGCCAGGTCTAACAATGTTCATTAAAATGACAGAAATATGCTTCAAGATATCAACTCCGTCCCTCACGATCAAGAGCAGGTCTTCTATATGTGACTTACAAATGGATTGTTGTCTCAGAGACATGATCCTCTAATTTGCAGCACTAAAATCTCGACATGGCTGTAGGCTAGGTTGCTGTAGCAGCTCTAGCCCGCAGCTGCAATTAAAACGCACCCTCAAACCATAAGAAATGTCTGAGCACTCTCACATGCAAGCCGAGCATCACAAGATTCAGAGGGTTACATAGAATTACACGAACTGTGGAAAATGGGGTTCCCACTGTCATGTAAAATTTTCACAGGAAGGGGTAAACATTTTCACACAAGAAACAGGCAGACATTTTGAGTTGCTTCTCGCTATACATTTTAAGCTTGCACCAGTGTCTTGTGAACACAAGCACTGAAACACAAGCGCCGCGGCCGCGAAAGTTAATTGTAGTGAGAGAGAGAGAGAGAGGGGGAGCACACCAGATGTACCTGCCCCTGATTAGTTGTACCATCGCGACCCCAAGGAGAATGCGTTTTAGCAACCTAGGAATAACGAGAGATAAAATAACAAGCATTTGCAATGCAATAGGTGTCGCTTTTATGCAAGCGTAAGCTATTGGCAATGTAAATAACAATGCCTCTTATTTATGTTTTAAAAACAAAAACAAAAATTAAAGGCATTGGTATTTGCATTGTCAATAGCTGAAGCCCTCGTAAATGCGAGACCTATTGCATTGCAAATGCAGAGTTTGCCAGTGAAGCGCTACTTTTCTTTTCATGTTGTTTGCTTTTTTCAAGCAAAAACACTCATTGATTTCTGAATAATTAGTGTAAAAGCGTTAAGTTGTATTCCCTATGAGTGTTTGCTTTTTTCCAGTATGTTGTTACTTTTTTTTTTCAGGCAGTATATTACTGTAGTCTAGTGCATAATTTGAATTGAATTGTTTCCAGGTGTTTATAGCCGGGCACATTTGGGCTGTAGCTGAAGGCAGTGTGAGTTTCTCTCAGTGGGGCAGTATGGTGTTCAGTGGGGAAGAAAATGTGGCACTCTGCGGATGACAGAAACTGCCAGGCTCTGAGACAAATGGCTTGTCATAGCACTTTTAAGCATATTTGGGACATTCTTCAAATGGCAAAGTCTTCAGATGAATGTATAATGTTGACCAATTACAACCGAGCGCATGTGTGCATTATCAATTTAAATAAGTATGGAAAAATACTAGCTGTAGCGTCGTCTTTTGCTTGTGGCAAAAATAAATATGGATAAATACAGAAAAAATGCCCAAAAAAATAAATATGGATAAATACAGACGGAAATGGCAAAAAAATAAATACCATAAAACCGGGAGCCCTAATTATAACCACGCGGTTAATGCTAACTTTGGGATGGCTGCATCAAACCGCTTTGGAATCATACCCCCACACCAGTAACTGGTGTGGGAGTATGATCCCACCCTTCTAGAGGGATAGGCATGTACCTACTTTGGAAACACGGTAGAACCCTGAAGAGCCCTGGCATCACAAAATGGATGCCACCAGCACAGACACTGGGCTGCCCTCCTGCTGCTGACCGGAACTCTCAGTGGAGGAGGCCCAACAATGGGCATCCTGTCACAGGGAGGTGTAACCACCTTCCAGACAGGATTTAGTGTATTGGGGCTGGGTGGGTGCACTCCTATAGTGCTTTGAAGTCCTGCACTGCGGAAGCAGTAGGCTCCTCTGTACATATGCCAGCTCAAACCGGTTCAGTGGCTACCTGCCCCTGCTCTGGCATGAAACTGGACAAAGGGACGTGGGTGTAGCCACCCACTCCCCTGACCCTCCCATAGGAGGGGTCATAGAGCTAGTCCCTCCCTTCCTTGTAGTATAAGTTAGGGAACCCTTGCCATTGAAAACTAGATATCCCTGGACGACGCTCTGAAGAAAAATCCTGGCCCTTCGACGTTCCACTACCTTTGGAAGACTGAAGAATCACCAAAACTTTGAATCAATGGTCGCAAACTTTCCTGCTCCCGCCGGAGTCCGAAGTCCCTGCAGCCCCAGAAGTGGATTTCCTGACGTCTCCAAGGCCATCGTGAGTCCCCAGCAAGTGGACCCTGCTCGAGTGATGAGGAACTGCAATACCTGGGTACCGGGCACTATTTGCACTATTGCACTATAGTGCAACCCCTTCACGACGTTCTACGAACTTGTGCATTGGACCACGTGTGGTGCAAGCCTCCAGCAGGATTTCCACCGAAGATCAGAGGCCTACCTTGTCCCGAGTGACCGTGGGCTCCTGTAGAGTGAATCCTCCCGAGGCGTCTTTGCGATCCCTTGCCCGTTAGCTTGTGGGTCCCCTGAAGACTTTTCTACAAAACCAAAGGGCTCCCCTGGTTGCTTCAGACCTGCCCTGACCTACCCTCGCTGGGTGAGTCCCTCAGACCTTGCTGGTCTGCACCGCTGACTTTTTACACTTTCCACAAGACTTGCTGTTACCAAGGCTTGTTGGCTCCAATCTGGTCGTTGACACCGCAGTAAGCTGCAGCCTTCATGGGGCACACCGAATCCAGTTCTTGGTTGTCATCAATGCCTCCTGGACCTCGTGGCTGAAGAGTCAAGACACCCGTGATCACCTGAAATCACCCGACGACTGTGGGCATCCAGCTTCCTGGCCCCGGGTCACTGGCAAATGACTTTGAACACTGTCTCCTCTGCTTTCAGGTCTTCTTTCTTCTGAATCCAACCTTGGATGCCACCGGACACTTCTTCTGTGATCACAAGCAGCAAGTCTTCTTTGGCTCCCATTAAAAACGACGCCGCGACCCGACACCAAAAGACACCTATGCACCCAGCTTCCATGGGTGAGGTAACTCGTGCAATCCGGTGCTCCTGTGTGTGTTGGCTCTAGAACTACTTACCCTGTAAGTAACTTGCTTGTAGACTCTCCCGATGAATCCTAAAACTGTAAAATTCCAACCGCGACTTGCTCCATTGAAGTCTATTGGGATCCGCGGCTGTGTTCTCACACTGCATGCGTCTCCCGTGGGTCCTTTACTTACCTGCCTTGGGTGGATTAGTGAGGCCCCAGCGCTTCTGAAGGCCCTAGGCCTTGTCCCTTCTCAAGTCGATATTTCTAAACCTCTTTTTAAGTATATGGTCTGGTACGCCCCTAGGGCCCCAGCCATATTTGTGCTTAACTTGTTGTGAAACGTTGATTTGTGCATATGTTCCTGACTTCTAATCTCATAAAGAGATTAGTAGAGTGTGTTTAGTAATAAATACATATATATTTTATATATATACCTGTGTGGTGTCCTTTCATTTAGTAATTCAAGAGATCATAAGGTAAAACAAGCTGCTTTACATTTCTCTAAAGACTTAGCCTGAAGGCTACTCTCCACAGCTACCACTAGGATAGCTTTCTTTAAAAGGTTGTCTTAAACCTATCTACCATAAGAGTCGAATTGTACTGGTGCAAGGTGGCCACTTTAACTAGTGACCAGCATATATCAGGCCAACTTCTCACATTGGTGGGCAGCGTGTGGGATTCCAGCTTGCCATTGTTTTACCAGAAAATCTCTATTTGAATTACTAACTGAAAATCACTAAAGCTACGAACCTGTCCAAGGTTGTTCCTCCCTACCAGAGTGGGGATGATATCCATAAGTGGATAACTGCTATGGAGAGGACCTGTAGAGTACAGCAGGTCCCCCAAAAGCAGTGGGCAGCAATCTTGTGGCTCTCCTTTTCAGATAAGGGTAGAGACAAGCTCCTCACTGTTAGAGAAGAGGATGCTGATGATTATGAAGTCCTTAAGAGTGCACTGATAGATGGGTTTGGCTTAACCACTGAACACTACAGGTTGAAGTTCAGAGATACCCAGAAGGCACAGACACAGGACTGGGTGGACTTTGTAGATTGTGCTACCAAGGCTCTGGAGGGTTGGATAATTGGCAGTAGAGCAACTGACTTTAAGGGATTGTGTAATCTAATGATGAGAGAGCAGATCCTTAACAAGTGTCAAAACCAGCTCTTACACCTGTACCTGGTGGACTCTGATCTGACATCTCCCCAAGAATTGGGAAAGAAGGCAGACAAATGGGTCAGAACCAGGGTGAGGCCCAAGAACCAAGGTGGTGACCAGAAGAATGATTCCACTAAGCCCAAAGAGAAAGGTGGGGATAATAAAAATACAGAAAAGTCCTCTGAAGGGCCCCAAAAACCCAGTTCTGGGGGTGGGTCCCAAAATCCTTCCTCTTCCAATAAGAAACCATATTGCCATGTGTGCAAGCAACCTGGCCTCTGGAAAACTGACTCCAGCTGTCCAAAGAATGGCAATAAAGAAAATGTTCCTCCCACTGCAGTTCCAACACCTCCTGTTACTACCAGTAGTAATCCCCCAGGTGGTGGGAGTGCACCCAAAAACTTTGTTGGGTTTTCTTGGGGATCTCAGGTGGACTCTGGCCGAACCAGGTCCCCCTACACAAGCAACTCTAGTCTGTGATGGTGGCATGGGGTTTGCCAACTTTACCATGAGTCCCAATACTTTGGGCAGGTACAGACAAGAGCTCATGATCAATGGTCAGAAGGCTGTGGCCTACCTACAGGGACACAGGGGCTAGTGTCACCATGGTTACCAAAAAACTAGTGCCCCTAGAACAGCTTCTGCCTGAGTTTAGATACCAGGTTACCAATATTGATGGAATTAGGACAGACCATCCCATCGCAGTGGTAAATCTCAGCCAGGGAGGGGTCACTGGCCCAAAGAGAGTGGCAGTGTCCCCAACCTTGCCTGTAGATTGTCTACTGGGGAATGATCTTGAAATCTCAGCCTGGGCTAAGGTGGATCACAATGCCCATTTAAGAATGTTAGGCATCCCTGAGAGAGTGGATGAGACCCTGAGGGCCTCACCTCCACCCCAGGAGAAATTAAGAGGAGTGAAGCCTGAAACAATGAATCACTCCACACAAACAGAGAGCATAGGGGGAGAGGAACAGTCCTCCCCCCACCAGACTAAAGGTAAGGGTCAGCTTTCTAAGGGAACTGATCCTGCCCCTTGTGAAGTAATTGTCCCAGAAGTGGTCAGGCCCGTCCTGGCCACATCTCTGATGGCAGGGGATCCTTCCAAGGTGGTACCCAGTCTGGAGCAGGTATCCTGCCCCTCTCTATCCTGCCTCAGTCAGCCCAGGGCTGCAGAGGTCAGGGAGGTCAGTGGACCCATAGTGGGCCCCTGCCCAGAGGAACCCCCTCATCAACAGATTAGGGACACCCAGCAGAATAGTTCTAGCCAGGTGAATATTCCTCTACATACTGAGGGATCCCCCTTACCACTAGGTACAGGTATCCCACAGATGGACTCTGTTGGGCACAGGGAGACCTGGGACATAGTTGCCCCAAACATTCCAATGCCCTCCACTATTCCAACCAGAGGGACCCAACCCCCAGCTATAGGCAGCCAGAGGTTGCCCCTTAGGGCCAGATATGACACAGTCATGGACAGAAAGGCTTCCATGGTGACCAGTGTCCTGAGGAAGTTGAGACCACCCCAAATAGGGCCTCACTTACAGTCTCAGACACCCCACCAGCATGCTTCTGTACCAAACAACACAAAACAGGTAATTTCCCTAGACTTTGGAGAAACTCTAGAACCCCTTGGGGTAGGATTTCCCAAGTGGGCCATGAGACAGGGAGCAACCATGCTAGTGCAGGTTTTTCCTTATATGGCCACTCAGGAAATAAAGGCTTATCTGGACAAGGTTAGCCTAATCTCCTTTCGTTTGGGGGGGGGGGGGGGTTATGTAGGAAGGTGGAATCTGACTGCATGGTTGCCCCCACTTTTTTTCTGGTGTTTTGACTAGTCTGGCAGGGATCCTGCTATACAGGACCCCACCCTATCTGCTTACTCCCTTAAATGACATGGTGTGCATATTAGGTGCACTAGTGATTGGATACTGTGGTTCCTTATGAGCCCCTAGTATACGGTACCTTAGGTACCAAGGGCATAGGTACTTCACAGGCCCACCAGGGGCTGAAGCATGTATTATGCCACCCCTGGGAAGCAGACTAAATCTGACACCACAGTCCTGCTACTGCAGCCTGGGTGAGGTAGTGTTAGCACTCCTCACTGAGATATAGGTTCCCTATGTCTCTACCTGCACACATATACACCTATCAGTCACCCCTAAGGCAGGCCCTATCAATCCTGAGGGCAGGGTGCTTGGTTTCCATGTGAGGGGGTGCCTCTGCCTGAGCAGGGCCCCTCTGCAGCTCTCAGAGTCCATTCTCTGTGGCTGTTTGTGGATGTGGTTAAACCATATACACTTAAGTGCATTATAACCTCGCGGTTGATGCTAACTTTGGGATGGCTGCATCAAAACATGCCGTGTTTGGTGTCAAACTCTTTGGAATCATACCCCCACACCAGTAAATGGTGTGGGAGTATGATCCCACCCTTCTAGAGGGATAGACATGTACTTACTGTGGAAACACAGTAGAATCCTGAAGAGCCCTGTCATCACAAAATGGATGCCACCAGCACAGGCACTGGGATGCCCTCCTGCTGCTGATCGAAACTCACAGTGGAGGAGGCCCAACAAAAGGCATCCCTTCACAGGGAGGTGTAACCACCTCCCAGGCAGGATTTAGTGTATTGGGGCTGGGTGGGTGCACTCCTAGAGTGCTTTGAAGTCCTGCACTGGGGGAGCAGTAGGCTCCTCTGTGCATATGCCAGCTCAAACTGGTTCAGGGGCTACCTGCCCCTGCTCTGGCGCGAAACTGGACAAAGGGAAGTGGGTGTAGCCACCCACTCCCCTGACCCTCCCATAGGAGGGGTCATAGAGCTAGTCCCTCCCTTCCTTGTAGTATAAATTAGGGAACCCTTGCCATTGAAAACTAGATATCCCTGGACGACGCTCTGAAGAAGAATCCTGGCCCTTCGACATTGCACTACCTTTGGAAGACTGAAGAATCTCCCTTGGAGTCAAGGAGTGACACCCCTGTTTGGCAGGCACCAAAACTTTGAATCAACGGTCGCAAACTCTCCGGCTTCCGCCGGAGTCCGAAGTCCCTGCAGCCCCGGAAGAAGATTTCCTGACTTCTCCAAGGCCATCGTGAGTCCCCAGTGAAGCTGAGGCAAGTGGACCCCACAAGTGACAAGGAACTGCAATACCTGGGTACCGGGCACTATTTTCAAGTGCAACCCCTTCACGACGTTCTATGAACTTGTGCATTGGACCACGTGTGGTCCAAGCCTCCAGCAGAATTTCCACCGAAGATCAGTGGCTTACCTCATCCCGAGTGACTGTGGGCTCCTGTAGAGTGAATCCTCCCGAGGCGTCTTTGCGATCCCTTGCTGATTGGCTTGTGGGTCCCCTGAAGACTTTTCTACAAAACCAAAGGGCTCCCCTGGTTGCTCAAGGCCTGTCCTGACTTACCCTCACTGGGTGAGTCCCTCAGACCATGCTGGTCTGCACCGCTGACTTTTTACAATTTCCACGAGACTTGCTGTTACCAAGGCTTGTTGGCTCCAATATGGTCACCAACACTGCAGTAAGCTGCAGACTTCATGGGACACGCCGAATCCAGCTCCTGGTCATCGTCGACGCCTCCTGGACCTCGTGGCTGAAGAGTCAAACATTCGTGATCACCTGAAATCACCCAACGACTATGGGCATCCAGCTTCCTGGCCCCGGGTCACTGTCTCCTCTGCTTTCAGGTCTTCTTTCTTCTGAATCCAACCTTGTATTCCACCGGACACTTCTTCTGTCTTCACAAGCAGCAAGTCCTCTTTGGCTCCCACTGAAAACGACGCCGCGACCCGACACCAAAAGACACCTATGCACCCGGCTTCCCTGGGTGAGGTAACTCCTGCACTACGGTGCTCCTGTGTGTGTTGGCTATAGAACTACTTACCGTGTAAGTGACTTGCTTGTAGACTCTCCCGAAATATCCTAAAACTTTAAAATTCCAACCGCGACTTGCTCCATTGAAGTCTATTGGGATCCGCGGCTGTGCTCTCACACTGCATGCGTCTCCCGTGGGTCCTTTACTTTCCTGCCTTGGGTGGATTAGTGAGGCCCCAGCGCTTCTGAAGGCCCTAGGCCTTGTCCCTTCTCAAGTCTCTATTTCTAAACCTCTTTTTTTAGTATATGGTCTGGTACGCCCGTAGGGCACCAGCCATATTTGTGCTTAACTTGTTGTGAAACGTTGATTTGTGCATATGTTCCTGACTTCTTATCTTATAAAGAGATTAGTAGAGTGTGTCTAGTAATAAATACATATATATTTTAGATATATATATACCCGTGTGGTGTCCTTTCATTTAGTAATTCAAGAGATTATAAGGTAAAACAAGCTGCTTTACATTCCTCCAAAGACTTAGCCTGAAGGCTGCTTTCCACAGCTACCACTAGGATAGCTTTCTTTAAAAGGTTGTCTTAAACCTATCTACCATAAGAGTCGAATTGTACTGGTGCAAGGTGGCCACTTTAACTAGTGACCAGCATATACCAGGCCAACTTCTCACACTAACACATAATTACTTTGTTATAGAATCACTGATACAAATACACACTCATCCATGCAGCCACTCTCACAATTACTGACTCTCACATATAGTTATTTATAGACACCATCACTCACATATACTGCCTTTTACATATGTAGTTACTTACACATGTACCACTGAAACATCCATTCACTCACCAACACACCCATAGACACACTCACCCACGCATACAGCTGTTCCACATGCACTCTTGAACCCATACACCCAGTGAATCACACATCTATGCACAGAGTCACACACCTCCCAGCCACACACACACTCAGGCAGCCATACAAATACTCAGGCAAGCAATCAGTAACTCATATAGACACTTATGCAGCTAATCACCAACCTATGCAGCTGCTTACACAACAACAGACAGACTGATACAGACTTTCACCCAGTTTAGTGACTAACACATGCATTCAGAAAGACACATTTAATCACTCACTTATATACAGTCAGTCACGTACCTAGTAAATCCTCCATACAGACACTTATACAACCACTCATTCTTCAATGCAGCTTGGCATATATATAAAACAAATTTAAACTTTACAGAAACACACAGTCACTGGATGATGTCATCAGTGATGTAATTTGAGATGTCATCAGTGATGTCATCAGTGATGTCACTGACCTTGTCATGAATGATGTAATATGTGACGTCATGAGCAGTGCATTGCGGGGGCGCGAGTTATAGTTAGCTGAACTAACTATAATGGTGGAATTTCTATGGTTTTGTAAGAGTGAAATGTCCAACTAACTATAACGTCCCAAACCTATGTTTTTTTAGTGAATTTCAAAGGTTTTTTAAATGCTAATTTCTAACTATAACGTCTGTAAAACCTATGGTTTTTTCAGTGAAGATATATATATATATTTTCCTTAGTACCGTGACTCCTCTTCTCCCAGCTAGTGCTTCAATCCTTTAATCCAGCGTTTGGTCTGGTAAAAATCAAAGACGGAGGGCCTAGTCCAGTCTTTTGGGCTCGAACAGGCCCGCCCATGGCCCGGACACACCCGCGTGCGCCCCGCGCAGCAGGAAGCCCTCAGTGAATTTATGCACCTCTGGGCTCTTTCCAAAACTGTTGGCAACTCCCTGGCGCAAGGTCTCCTGGGGGCTGTGTCCACCGGTGCCGGCCCCAAACAAAGAACACTGCCGCTGGGCTTCCGTACTGCGGGAAGCCCTCAGTAAATGTATGCTCCTCCGGGCACTCTCCAAAACTGTTGGCGCCTCCCAGGCGCAAGGTCTCCAGGGGGCTGTGGTCCCCTTGTCCCGGCCGCAAACAAAGAACAATGCCGCTGGGCCGCTGATGTCACTCATAATTACACTGAAATTATGAAAATGTCACACGTAGACAATCTGAAACCGTGGCAACTATGTGAAAAGTAATAATTTTGAATGGCAGAAGTGCTGTCCTGTGAGCGCAGTGAGAGAGGATCGATTTTATATCATAGCGTGCCCCAGGCCTGTTCTGTCCACACCTGAGGTATGAGACCCTTGTCCTTGCCCTGCCTGCCTAATTTGTAGAACCCGATTGGTCGCACACTGCTACACCTACCAGTCGTGTTCCCCCAATGAAAATGGTCCCTGAAGGTTAGCGTCGGCGGATACACCTATGCTCGAGTGTGAATGCAAGTATGCGTGGCGTGTGCCATCCCTGGACACGTGTTTCGAGGTAGTTGCCTCTCGTCAGCAGGGAGTAGGAAAATGTGTGGGGTTGCTGTGTAAGCTGCTAAAATCGTTATCAGGTCTAGTACCTCTCGTAGCGCGCAGGTGCGTAACCAGAGTCCGTCGACTCCACCGGCTCAAGGGAGCCTGAATATAAAGTTAAACCCGATTGGTCGCACACTGCTACACCTACCAGTCGTGTTCCCCCAATGAAAATGGTCCCTGAAGGTCAGCGTCGGCGGATACACCTATGCTCGAGTGTGAATGCAAGTATGCGTGGCGTGTGCCATCCCTGGACACGTGTTTCGAGGTAGTTGCCTCTCGTCAGCAGGGAGTAGGAAAATGTGTGGGGTTGCTGTGTAAGCTGCTAAAATCGTTATCAGGTCTAGTACCTCTCATAGCGCGCAGGTGCGTAACCAGAGTCCGTCGACTCCACCGGCTCAAGGGAGCCTGAATATAAAGTTAAACCCGATTGGTCACACACTGCTACACCTACCAGTCGTGTTCCCCCAATGAAAATGGTCCCTGAAGGTCAGCGTCGGCGGATACACCTATGCTCGAGTGTGAATGCAAGTATGCGTGGCGTGTGCCATCCCTGGACACGTGTTTCGAGGTAGTTGCCTCTCGTCAGCAGGGAGTAGGAAAATGTGTGGGGTTGCTGTGTACACTGCTAAAATCGTTATCAGGTCTAGTACCTCTCGTAGCGCGAAGGTGCGTAACCAGAGTCCGTCGACTCCACCGGCTCAAGGGAGCCTGAATATAAAGTTAAACGCGATTGGTCGCACACTGCTACACCTACCAGTCGTGTTCCCCCAATGAAAATGGTCCCTGAAGGTCAGCGTCGGCGGATACACCTATGCTCGAGTGTGAATGCAAGTATGCGTGGCGTGTGCCATCCCTGGACACGTGTTTCGAGGTAGTTGCCTCTCGTCAGCAGGGAGTAGGAAAATGTGTGGGGTTGCTGTGTAAGCTGCTAAAATCGTTATCAGGTCTAGTACCTCTCGTAGCGCGCAGGTGCGTAACCAGAGTCCGTCGACTCCACCGGCTCAAGGGAGCCTGAATATAAAGTTAAACCCGATTGGTCGCACACTGCTACACCTACCAGTCGTGTTCCCCCAATGAAAATGGTCCCTGAAGGTCAGCGTCGGCGGATACACCTATGCTCGAGTGTGAATGCAAGTATGCGTGGCGTGTGCCATCCCTGGACACGTGTTTCGAGGTAGTTGCCTCTCGTCAGCAGGGAGTAGGAAAATGTGTGGGGTTGCTGTGTAAGCTGCTAAAATCGTTATCAGGTCTAGTACCTCTCGTAGCGCGCAGGTGCGTAACCAGTGTCCGTCGACTCCACCGGCTCAAGGGAGCCTGAATATAAAGTTAAACCCGATTGGTCGCACACTGCTACACCTACCAGTCGTGTTCCCCCAATGAAAATGGTCCCTGAAGGTCAGCGTCGGCGGATACACCTATGCTTGAGTGTGAATGCAAGTATGCGTGGCGTGTGCCATCCCTGGACACGTGTTTCGAGGTAGTTGCCTCTCGTCAGCAGGGAGTAGGAAAATGTGTGGGGTTGCTGTGTAAGCTGCTAAAATCGTTATCAGGTCTAGTACCTCTCGTAGCGCGCAGGTGCGTAACCAGAGTCCGTCGACTCCACCGGCTCAAGGGAGCCTGAATATAAAGTTAAACCCGATTGGTCGCACACTGCTACACCTACTAGTCGTGTTCCCCCAATGAAAATGGTCCCTGAAGGTCAGCGTCGGCGGATACACCTATGCTCGAGTGTGAATGCAAGTATGCGTGGCGTGTGCCATCCCTGGACACGTGTTTCGAGGTAGTTGCCTCTCGTCAGCAGGGAGTAGGAAAATGTGTGGGGTTGCTGTGTAAGCTGCTAAAATCGTTATCAGGTCTAGTACCTCTCGTAGCGCGCAGGTGCGTAACCAGAGTCCGTCGACTCCACCGGCTCAAGGGAGCCTGAATATAAAGTTAAACCCGATTGGTCGCACACTGCTACACCTACCAGTCGTGTTCCCCCAATGAAAATGGTCCCTGAAGGTCAGCGTCGGCGGATACACCTATGCTCGAGTGTGAATGCAAGTATGCGTGGCGTGTGCCATCCCTGGACACGTGTTTCGAGGTAGTTGCCTCTCGTCAGCAGGGAGTAGGAAAATGTGTGGGGTTGCTGTGTAAGCTGCTAAAATCGTTATCAGGTCTAGTACCTCTCGTAGCGCGCAGGTGCGTAACCAGAGTCCGTCGACTCCACCGGCTCAAGGGAGCCTGAATATAAAGTTAAACCCGATTGGTCGCACACTGCTACACCTACCAGTCGTGTTCCCCCAATGAAAATGGTCCCTGAAGGTCAGCGTCGGCGGATACACCTATGCTCGAGTGTGAATGCAAGTATGCGTGGCGTGTGCCATCCCTGGACACGTGTTTCGAGGTAGTTGCCCCTCGTCAGCAGGGAGTAGGAAAATGTGTGGGGTTGCTGTGTAAGCTGCTAAAATCGTTATCAGGTCTAGTACCTCTCGTAGCGCGCAGGTGCGTAACCAGAGTCCGTCGACTCCACCGACTCAAGGGAGCCTGAAAATAAAGTTAAACCCGATTGGTCGCACACTGCTACACCTACCAGTCGTGTTCCCCCAATGAAAATGGTCCCTGAAGGTCAGCGTCGGTGGATACACCTATGCTCGAGTGTGAATGCAAGTATGCGTGGCGTGTGCCATCCCTGGACACGTGTTTCGAGGTAGTTGCCTCTCGTCAGCAGGGAGTAGGAAAATGTGTGGGGTTGCTGTGTAAGCTGCTAAAATCGTTATCAGGTCTAGTACCTCTCGTAGCGCGCAGGTGTGTAACCAGAGTCCGTCGACTCCACCGGCTCAAGGGAGCCTGAAAATAAAGTTAAACCCGATTGGTCGCACACTGCTACACCTACCAGTCGTGTTCCCCCAATGAAAATGGTCCCTGAAGGTCAGCGTCGGCGGATACACCTATGCTCGAGTGTGAATGCAAGTATGCGTGGCGTGTGCCATCCCTGGACACGTGTTTCGAGGTAGTTGCCTCTCGTCAGCAGGGAGTAGGAAAATGTGTGGGGTTGCTGTGTAAGCTGCTAAAATCGTTATCAGGTCTAGTACCTCTTGTAGCGCGCAGGTGCGTAACCAGAGTCCGTCGACTCCACCGGCTCAAGGGAGCCTGAATATAAAGTTAAACCCGATTGGTCGCACACTGCTACACCTACCAGTCGTGTTCCCCCAATGAAAATGGTCCCTGAAGGTCAGCGTCGGCGGATACACCTATGCTCGAGTGTGAATGCAAGTATGCGTGGCGTGTGCCATCCCTGGACACGTGTTTCGAGGTAGTTGCCTCTCGTCAGCAGGGAGCAGGAAAATGTGTGGGGTTGCTGTGTAAGCTGCTAAAATCGTTATCAGGTCTAGTACCTCTCGTAGCGCGCAGGTGCGTAACCAGAGTCCGTCGACTCCACCGGCTCAAGGGAGCCTGAATATAAAGTTAAACCCGATTGGTCGCACACTGCTACACCTACCAGTCGTGTTCCCCCAATGAAAATGGTCCCTGAAGGTCAGCGTCGGCGGATACACCTATGCTCGAGTGTGAATGCAAGTATGCGTGGCGTGTGCCATCCCTGGACACGTGTTTCGAGGTAGTTGCCTCTCGTCAGCAGGGAGTAGGAAAATGTGTGGGGTTGCTGTGTAAGCTGCTAAAATCGTTATCAGGTCTAGTACCTCTCGTAGCGCGCAGGTGCGTAACCAGAGTCCGTCGACTCCACCGGCTCAAGGGAGCCTGAATATAAAGTTAAACCCGATTGGTCGCACACTGCTACACCTACCAGTCGTGTTCCCCCAATGAAAATGGTCCCTGAAGGTCAGCGTCGGCGGATACACCTATGCTCGAGTGTGAATGCAAGTATGCGTGGCGTGTGCCATCCCTGGACACGTGTTTCGAGGTAGTTGCCTCTCGTCAGCAGGGAGTAGGAAAATGTGTGGGGTTGCTGTGTAAGCTGCTAAAATCGTTATCAGGTCTAGTACCTCTCGTAGCGCGCAGGTGCGTAACCAGAGTCCGTCGACTCCACCGGCTCAAGGGAACCTGAATATAAAGTTAAACCCGATTGGTCGCACACTGCTACACCTACCAGTCGTGTTCCCCCAATGAAAATGGTCCCTGAAGGTCAGCGTCGGCGGATACACCTATGCTCGAGTGTGAATGCAAGTATGCGTGGCGTGTGCCATCCCTGGACACGTGTTTCGAGGTAGTTGCCTCTCGTCAGCCGGGAGTAGGAAAATGTGTGGGGTTGCTGTGTAAGCTGCTAAAATCGTTATCAGGTCTAGTACCTCTCGTAGCGCGCAGGTGCGTAACCAGAGTCCGTCGACTCCACCGGCTCAAGGGAGCCTGAATATAAAGTTAAACCCGATTGGTCGCACACTGCTACACCTACCAGTCGTGTTCCCCCAATGAAAATGGTCCCTGAAGGTCAGCGTCGGCGGATACACCTATGCTCGAGTGTGAATGCAAGTATGCGTGGCGTGTGCCATCCCTGGACACGTGTTTCGAGGTAGTTGCCTCTCGTCAGCAGGGAGTAGGAAAATGTGTGGGGTTGCTGTGTAAGCTGCTAAAATCGTTATCAGGTCTAGTACCTCTCGTAGCGCGCAGGTGCGTAACCAGAGTCCGTCGACTCCACCGGCTCAAGGGAGCCTGAATATAAAGTTAAACCCGAATGGTCGCACACTGCTACACCTACCAGTCGTGTTCCCCCAATGAAAATGGTCCCTGAAGGTCAGCGTCGGCGGATACACCTATGCTCGAGTGTGAATGCAAGTATGCGTGGCGTGTGCCATCCCTGGACACGTGTTTCGAGGTAGTTGCCTCTCGTCAGCAGGGAGTAGGAAAATGTGTGGGGTTGCTGTGTAAGCTGCTAAAATCGTTATCAGGTCTAGTACCTCTCGTAGCGCGCAGGTGCGTAACCAGAGTCCGTCGACTCCACCGGCTCAAGGGAGCCTGAATATAAAGTTAAACCCGATTGGTCGCACACTGCTACACCTACCAGTCGTGTTCCCCCAATGAAAATGGTCCCTGAAGGTCAGCGTCGGCGGATACACCTATGCTCGAGTGTGAATGCAAGTATGCGTGGCGTGTGCCATCCCTGGACACGTGTTTCGAGGTAGTTGCCTCTCGTCAGCAGGGAGTAGGAAAATGTGTGGGGTTGCTGTGTAAGCTGCTAAAATC
The DNA here is from genome assembly GCF_964204655.1 of Triturus cristatus. Classification (NCBI taxonomy): domain Eukaryota; kingdom Metazoa; phylum Chordata; class Amphibia; order Caudata; family Salamandridae; genus Triturus; species Triturus cristatus. The sequence goes on from NC_140590.1 coordinate 58,616,246, forward strand.
GTTATCAGGTCTAGTACCTCTCGTAGCGCGCAGGTGCGTAACCAGAGTCCGTCGACTCCACCGGCTCAAGGGAGCCTGAATATAAAGTTAAACCCGATTGGTCGCACACTGCTACACCTACCAGTCGTGTTCCCCCAATGAAAATGGTCCCTGAAGGTCAGCGTCGGCGGATACACCTATGCTCGAGTGTGAATGCAAGTATGCGTGGCGTGTGCCATCCCTGGACACGTGTTTCGAGGTAGTTGCCTCTCGTCAGCAGGGAGTAGGAAAATGTGTGGGGTTGCTGTGTAAGCTGCTAAAATCGTTATCAGGTCTAGTACCTCTCGTAGCGCGCAGGTGCGTAACCAGAGTCCGTCGACTCCACCGGCTCAAGGGAGCCTGAATATAAAGTTAAACCCGAATGGTCGCACACTGCTACACCTACCAGTCGTGTTCCCCCAATGAAAATGGTCCCTGAAGGTCAGCGTCGGCGGATACACCTATGCTCGAGTGTGAATGCAAGTATGCGTGGCGTGTGCCATCCCTGGACACGTGTTTCGAGGTAGTTGCCTCTCGTCAGCAGGGAGTAGGAAAATGTGTGGGGTTGCTGTGTAAGCTGCTAAAATCGTTATCAGGTCTAGTACCTCTCGTAGCGCGCAGGTGCGTAACCAGAGTCCGTCGACTCCACCGGCTCAAGGGAGCCTGAATATAAAGTTAAACCCGATTGGTCGCACACTGCTACACCTACCAGTCGTGTTCCCCCAATGAAAATGGTCCCTGAAGGTCAGCGTCGGCGGATACACCTATGCTCGAGTGTGAATGCAAGTATGCGTGGCGTGTGCCATCCCTGGACACGTGTTTCGAGGTAGTTGCCTCTCGTCAGCAGGGAGTAGGAAAATGTGTGGGGTTGCTGTGTAAGCTGCTAAAATCGTTATCAGGTCTAGTACCTCTCGTAGCGCGCAGGTGCGTAACCAGAGTCCGTCGACTCCACCGGCTCAAGGGAGCCTGAATATAAAGTTAAACCCGATTGGTCGCACACTGCTACACCTACCAGTCGTGTTCCCCCAATGAAAATGGTCCCTGAAGGTCAGGGTCGGCGGATACACCTATGCTCGAGTGTGAATGCAAGTATGCGTGGCGTGTGCCATCCCTGGACACGTGTTTCGAGGTAGTTGCCTCTCGTCAGCAGGGAGTAGGAAAATGTGTGGGGTTGCTGTGTAAGCTGCTAAAATCGTTATCAGGTCTAGTACCTCTCGTAGCGCGCAGGTGCGTAACCAGAGTCCGTCGACTCCACCGGCTCAAGGGAGCCTGAATATAAAGTTAAACCCGATTGGTCGCACACTGCTACACCTACCAGTCGTGTCCCCCCAATGAAAATGGTCCCTGAAGGTCAGCGTCGGCGGATACACCTATGCTCGAGTGTGAATGCAAGTATGCGTGGCGTGTGCCATCCCTGGACACGTGTTTCGAGGTAGTTGCCTCTCATCAGCAGGGAGTAGGAAAATGTGTGGGGTTGCTGTGTAAGCTGCTAAAATCGTTATCAGGTCTAGTACCTCTCGTAGCGCGCAGGTGCGTAACCAGAGTCCGTCGACTCCACCGGCTCAAGGGAGCCTGAATATAAAGTTAAACCCGATTGGTCGCACACTGCTACACCTACCAGTCGTGTTCCCCCAATGAAAATGGTCCCTGAAGGTCAGCGTCGGCGGATACACCTATGCTCGAGTGTGAATGCAAGTATGCGTGGCGTGTGCCATCCCTGGACACGTGTTTCGAGGTAGTTGCCTCTCGTCAGCAGGGAGTAGGAAAATGTGTGGGGTTGCTGTGTAAGCTGCTAAAATCGTTATCAGGTCTAGTACCTCTCGTAGCGCGCAGGTGCGTAACCAGAGTCCGTCGACTCCACCGGCTCAAGGGAGCCTGAATATAAAGTTAAACCCGATTGGTCGCACACTGCTACACCTACCAGTCGTGTTCCCCCAATGAAAATGGTCCCTGAAGGTCAGCGTCGGCGGATACACCTATGCTCGAGTGTGAATGCAAGTATGCGTGGCGTGTGCCATCCCTGGACACGTGTTTCGAGGTAGTTGCCTCTCGTCAGCAGGGAGTAGGAAAATGTGTGGGGTTGCTGTGTAAGCTGCTAAAATCGTTATCAGGTCTAGTACCTCTCGTAGCGCGCAGGTGCGTAACCAGAGTCCGTCGACTCCACCGGCTCAAGGGAGCCTGAATATAAAGTTAAACCCGATTGGTCGCACACTGCTACACCTACCAGTCGTGTTCCCCCAATAAAAATGGTCCCTGAAGGTCAGCGTCGGCGGATACACCTATGCTCGAGTGTGAATGCAAGTATGCGTGGCGTGTGCCATCCCTGGACACGTGTTTCGAGGTAGTTGCCTCTCGTCAGCAGGGAGTAGGAAAATGTGTGGGGTTGCTGTGTAAGCTGCTAAAATCGTTATCAGGTCTAGTACCTCTCGTAGCGCGCAGGTGCGTAACCAGAGTCCGTCGACTCCACCGGCTCAAGGGAGCCTGAATATAAAGTTAAACCCGATTGGTCGCACACTGCTACACCTACCAGTCGTGTTCCCCCAATGAAAATGGTCCCTGAAGGTCAGCGTCGGCGGATACACCTATGCTCGAGTGTGAATGCAAGTATGCGTGGCGTGTGCCATCCCTGGACACGTGTTTCGAGGTAGTTGCCTCTCGTCAGCAGGGAGTAGGAAAATGTGTGGGGTTGCTGTGTAAGCTGCTAAAATCGTTATCAGGTCTAGTACCTCTCGTAGCGCGCAGGTGCGTAACCAGAGTCCGTCGACTCCACCGGCTCAAGGGAGCCTGAATATAAAGTTAAACCCGATTGGTCGCACACTGCTACACCTACCAGTCGTGTTCCCCCAATGAAAATGGTCCCTGAAGGTCAGCGTCGGCGGATACACCTATGCTCGAGTGTGAATGCAAGTATGCGTGGCGTGTGCCATCCCTGGACACGTGTTTCGAGGTAGTTGCCTCTCGTCAGCAGGGAGTAGGAAAATGTGTGGGGTTGCTGTGTAAGCTGCTAAAATCGTTATCAGGTCTAGTACCTCTCGTAGCGCGCAGGTGCGTAACCAGAGTCCGTCGACTCCACCGGCTCAAGGGAGCCTGAATATAAAGTTAAACCCGATTGGTCGCACACTGCTACACCTACCAGTCGTGTTCCCCCAATGAAAATGGTCCCTGAAGGTCAGCGTCGGCGGATACACCTATGCTCGAGTGTGAATGCAAGTATGCGTGGCGTGTGCCATCCCTGGACACGTGTTTCGAGGTAGTTGCCTCTCGTCAGCAGGGAGTAGGAAAATGTGTGGGGTTGCTGTGTAAGCTGCTAAAATCGTTATCAGGTCTAGTACCTCTCGTAGCGCGCAGGTGCGTAACCAGAGTCCGTCGACTCCACCGGCTCAAGGGAGCCTGAATATAAAGTTAAACCCGATTGGTCGCACACTGCTACACCTACCAGTCATGTTCCCCCAATGAAAATGGTCCCTGAAGGTCAGCGTCGGCGGATACACCTATGCTCGAGTGTGAATGCAAGTATGCGTGGCGTGTGCCATCCCTGGACACGTGTTTCGAGGTAGTTGCCTCTCGTCAGCAGGGAGTAGGAAAATGTGTGGGGTTGCTGTGTAAGCTGCTAAAATCGTTATCAGGTCTAGTACCTCTCGTAGCGCGCAGGTGCGTAACCAGAGTCCGTCGACTCCACCGGCTCAAGGGAGCCTGAATATAAAGTTAAACCCGATTGGTCGCACACTGCTACACCTACCAGTCGTGTTCCCCCAATGAAAATGGTCCCTGAAGGTCAGCGTCGGCGGATACACCTATGCTCGAGTGTGAATGCAAGTATGCGTGGCGTGTGCCATCCCTGGACACGTGTTTCGAGGTAGTTGCCTCTCGTCAGCAGGGAGTAGGAAAATGTGTGGGGTTGCTGTGTAAGCTGCTAAAATCGTTATCAGGTCTAGTACCTCTCGTAGCGCGCAGGTGCGTAACCAGAGTCCGTCGACTCCACCGGCTCAAGGGAGCCTGAATATAAAGTTAAACCCGATTGGTCGCACACTGCTACACCTACCAGTCGTGTTCCCCCAATGAAAATGGTCCCTGAAGGTCAGCGTCGGCGGATACACCTATGCTCGAGTGTGAATGCAAGTATGCGTGGCGTGTGCCATCCCTGGACACGTGTTTCGAGGTAGTTGCCTCTCGTCAGCAGGGAGTAGGAAAATGTGTGGGGTTGCTGTGTAAGCTGCTAAAATCGTTATCAGGTGTCGTACCTCTCGTAGTGCGCAGGTGCGTAACCAGAGTCCGTCGACTCCACCGGCTCAAGGGAGCCTGAATATAAAGTTAAACCTGATTGGTCGCACACTGCTACACCTACCAGTCGTGTTCCCCCAATGAAAAGGGTCCCTGAAGGTCAGCGTCGGCGGATACACCTATGCTCGAGTGTGAATGCAAGTATGTGTGGAGTGTGCCATCCCTGGACACGTGTTTCGAGGTAGTTGCCTCTCGTCAGCAGGGAGTAGGAAAATGTGTGGGGTTGCTGTGTAAGCTGCTAAAATCGTTATCAGGTCTAGTACCTCTCGTAGCGCGCAGGTGCGTAACCAGAGTCCGTCGACTCCACCGGCTCAAGGGAGCCTGAATATAAAGTTAAACCCGATTGGTCGCACACTGCTACACCTACCAGTCGTGTTCCCCCAATGAAAATGGTCCCTGAAGGTCAGCGTCGGCGGATACACCTATGCTCGAGTGTGAATGCAAGTATGCGTGGCTTGTGCCATCCCTGGACACGTGTTTCGAGGTAGTTGCCTCTCGTCAGCAGGGAGTAGGAAAATGTGTGGCGTTGCTGTGTAATCTGCTAAAATCGTTCTCAGGTCTAGTACCTCTCGTAGCGCGCAGGTGCGTAACCAGAGTCCGTCGACTCCACCGGCTCAAGGGAGCCTGAATATAAAGTTAAACCCGATTGGTCGCACACTGCTACACCTACCAGTCGTGTTCCCCCAATGAAAATGGTCCCTGAAGGTCAGCGTCGGCGGATACACCTATGCTCGAGTGTGAATGCAAGTATGCGTGGCGTGTGCCATCCCTGGACACGTGTTTCGAGGTAGTTGCCTCTCGTCAGCAGGGAGTAGGAAAATGTGTGGGGTTGCTGTGTAAGCTGCTAAAATCGTTGTCAGGTCTAGTACCTCTCGTAGCGCGCAGGTGCGTAACCAGAGTCCGTCGACTCCACCGGCTCAAGGGCGCCTGAATATAAAGTTAAACCCGATTGGTCGCACACTGCTACACCTACCAGTCGTGTTCCCCCAATGAAAATGGTCCGTGAAGGTCAGCGTCGGCGGATACACCTATGCTCGAGTGTGAATGCAAGTATGCGTGGCGTGTGCCATCCCTGGACACGTGTTTCGAGGTAGTTGCCTCTCGTCAGCAGGGAGTAGGAAAATGTGTGGGGTTGCTGTGTAAGCTGCTAAAATCGTTATCAGGTCTAGTACCTCTCGTAGCGCGCAGGTGCGTAACCAGAGTCCGTCGACTCCACCGGCTCAAGGGAGCCTGAATATAAAGTTAAACCCGATTGGTCGCACACTGCTACACCTACCAGTCGTGTTCCCCCAATGAAAATGGTCCCTGAAGGTCAGCGTCGGCGGATACACCTATGCTCGAGTGTGAATGCAAGTATGCGTGGCGTGTGCCATCCCTGGACACGTGTTTCGAGGTAGTTGCCTCTCGTCAGCAGGGAGTAGGAAAATGTGTGGGGTTGCTGTGTAAGCTGCTAAAATCGTTATCAGGTCTAGTACCTCTCGTAGCGCGCAGGTGCGTAACCAGAGTCCGTCGACTCCACCGGCTCAAGGAAGCCTGAATATAAAGTTAAACCCGATTGGTCGCACACTGCTACACCTACCAGTCGTGTTCCCCCAATGAAAATGGTCCCTGAAGGTCAGCGTCGGCGGATACATTTCTGCCTAATTTGTAGGCCGTATTAAATTGACCAGAGGGTCCTGTGTTACTATATAACAAACACCCTGGGACATCCTTAACACTCAGCCAGCATAAAACCCCTGTGTAGGCCCTTCTGTTCAATATGTAGGCCTCTTTGTTAAATTGACCATAGTTCTGCCATTTTACTGTATAGCAGGTTGAAGGCAGGTCTGACCCAAATCATATCCAGCTCCTCTTTCTGCGAGGCCTCCTGCTCCAAACTAAGAGCCCCCACCCTACTTGTGTGCTAAGTTCACTATCTCAAAGTTCAACATCCCCCTGTTCTTTCGACATGCAGCAGACTACATCCTGGGCTGGTACATACTTTTAAGGAAGTAGCCACCGCAGATGTGTCAAGCTAAGGAACACAGGAGATTTATATATGTATATATAGAATCCCTTTACAATGCCCATTTTTAGGTCTCGCCTGACCCAGCGCATGCGCTGGTCTGGCAAGACTTTTTGAGAGGGCTCCAAAAAGTGCTACCAGGCCAGCCTAGAGCTACAGTGCATGTGCACGGGCGCGCGCCGCGCTTGACGTGATTACTTTCACTTTCGCGGCCGCTTTGATGTTTGATCACGATTGCGATCACTTTCGCGGCCGCACGGCCGCTTGTTTGTAATGCTTGCGTCACCCCTTTCGCATCTCCCTGCCTAATCGGGTATCTGGATTGGGATATAACATTCTCAAGTCCACCTTACTCTCATCAAATGTTCGGGGTCCCGCTACACCTAATAAGTCCATTGCTACCCCTTCTGTTTCTACCCTGCGTTTACTCACTTCATCAAGGGTGTAAGGCTGCCTCTTTGCCACTCGCTGCCCTCCGATGTATCTTGGCATGCATTGCGGCTGCCATTATATTCCCTGGGTCTCCGTGCCTTTCTTCACCTCGTGATCCCTCTCAAGCTCTTATGGAAGCTGGTGCAAAAACCATATTGCATCCTAGTTTAACCCCGGAGGTGGAAGTACCACTGAATAGGAAATACTAACGAACAGCTGTTATTTAGAGCACTTAAAAATGACAGGAGCGCTGTGAGAAGCGCTATTTAAAAATGTTTTTTAAAATTTTTATTCTGGGTTATTATTCACAAATATACGAGAGGTTAAAGTGAGCATCTTGGATTTTCACAGAGGATCAAATTACGAAAGCTTACCAATCTCAAGGTGCCAGGCGGCAGCCGTTCTTTAGCCCAGCAACTCTTGTGTCCAATGTTCAAGCCACCAAACCCGAAAAACCTTTCATAATCTTTCCATGTCGAGTCTGTCTCAGGTCTTAATAAAGAGGTTTAAATTGGTTTCGCAATCTAGAGATTTGTTTTGTATCAAACTATTTCGAAACAAGTCTGATTCAGATGCCATAGACCCAGATCTCAAAGGTGTGTGTTCCCTGGATTCACAAAAGCATCGTAAAATGATCAGCCTTCTAGCCCATGCCATCATGACCGTCCAGAGCCGAGGGCGCAGTCTGTTGGTGGCTCTCCTTCAACAAGAATTAGAGCAGTCTCGCCCTCTCCAGGGGGTCTTCCTCCTCGATGGCCAATATTTCGAAACAATAATGGTCAAGAAAGTTAAAAGGCAAATGAGAAAAAAATTAAAAAGAACCTGCCAATGTGAACAATATAGCTTGTTGTTAGTCAAGTTTTAATACACATTTTCTGTGGCTCCAATTTAAAAACAAGCATTTACAATGCAATAGGTCGCGAGTTTGAGCTATTGACATTGCAAATAACAATGCCTTTTATTTTTATTTTATTTTTAAAAACATAAATAAAAGGCATTGTAATTTACAATGCCAATAGCTTAAACTCGCGTAACAGCGAGACCTATTGCATTGCAAATGCTTGTTCTGCTTGCCCTATGCAATTTACGATGAGCGCTTGGCCTGAGAAACTGACCTTTTCCCCTAGTCTAGACGTCTGATAAAAACTGCAGACCAAGCTTTTAGGGTAGACTGACGTAGGTAGAAGTGGCGTGAGATGACGTTATTGTAGGCGCTTCTCATAACCTAAAACCATATAAAAGGGGAGCTCACACAATCCTCGGCGGACTACCCCACCCGTCTGTTAGTAGATGGCAGGCGGATCTAGGTGGTTCCCAAAAGCTTTTGTTTTTAAGATACAATTTAACTTGGTAATATATTTGCTGTATATGCTATGTATGCTATTTTGTTCCTAAATTGGTGTTTTCTTATTGAGCATTCCATACTTATATTACATTTGCAAAGTTGCTTTCTTTTAGGTTTTAGGTAGGTACGTGAGTATTCTCAGTATTTTTGATCAAGTGTGTTATACATTCTGAGAACATTTTCCTTGATGTAACTTATGTTTCTCATAATGCATTTATAAATGTGTCTTTGAGGTTTAGTCTTTCTCTCTCTCAGACAGTACAATAGTTTTAATACAGAAATGCCATCCTATCCATGTGACTATCTGGATTCTGTATTTTGTATTTTTATGCCTTTGTCTTGCAGTTTTTGAAGTTGTACCTTCTTAATTAAACTGCTAAAACTCTCAGTATCAGTTTCTATGGCTCACATGTCTGTTTCCTTCATTTTTAGAGCAAGCGTTCCCAGACACCCTGGCTCAAATTAAGGTGCCCCTGTTTCCCTAACTCGCTCCCTCGATCACTCCGTGAGACAGCTGGGACCGAGAGGACGCAGACTAAATGCTCGTGACTCCTTTCTGACTGAAACCTCAGAGAACAACACTCGGGTAAGTCTATGAGTGCTGCCTGACGTGACTGTCTTTTGGTAACAGTTTTTGAGAGGAGCGCTTGTGAGACCTCTACGTTCCTTCTCCCTTTCAGTATTTCTTCCCTGTCTGGCTGGTCTCGCTTAAGGACATTCTAAAGCTGAGGAAGCTTGTGTGCGAAATGGAATTCTGAGCCAGAGAGTAAAGTTAGGAAGTTAGGTGCTTTACGTGTTTTTCTTGCTATAAATAGACGTATGTTATTACTGTGCCTCTCGTAGAGCCAAAGAGAAAGACTGCGTCTGGCATTTTTCAATGGCTCACTTTGCTTCATTTATGTCATAACTTGTTACCGTGCCTTTTTTTTAAAAAGCCAAGGGAAAGACTGCGTCTGGCGTCTTTCAGTGGTGCTCATTTTTTTATTATTATTGTTATAGCGTGTTATGGTGCCTCTCAACATATAGTAAAACAGGGAGGGCCTCTGTCCCAGGAGGTCACAAGGGACCACCTGACAGAGATGGAAAGGTTGCATTTACAATCTTTCTGTGATTATTTATGTGTTTTTTATTTCCAGTGCTCCTCTGATAATTCAGAGGGGACCCCTATTTCAGTACCAATAGGGAAGAGGTTGATTATTCCGGCTCGCGTAGCTAACAAGCTTAGGGGTATCTCCTGGTTAGAGTGGCTTACAAGTGGTTTCCCCGGGATGATTTATTAGATATTATGTTTTCGCTAGCTTAAGCATTGTTTTTTTTAGGACGCGCATTATGGCTTTTTTACTATTATATAGATATATTTTGTGTAACGGAGATAGAGTTTATGCCTGTGCAAGAAGGCAAGGAGTTTGCATGATGCAAATCTCAGCTTTTTGCGGGCTCAGGAGCGGTTCCGAGTCACGGATAAGATGTGCCACTCTGCGTCTTGTGACTGGCACATGAGAATTTATGATAAACAGCTATCAGACTTCCTCGGCTTTTGCGAGAGACTGTCAGTATATATTTTTATTTCCAAAGACAGTCAACATGAGTATTGTGTGATTATGGTTTATGAACAGAACACCTTCCAATGTGTTTTTTTGTTCTCTTCCTGTGTTAAAATGAAATGTAAAGACGTATATTTTTTGGCTATGTTATTTTAAGACACTCTTCTATACGCATTTAGGCCAGCAGAGGAGAATGCGCAAATAGCGCTGTGGGTTTATATATATAGATAGACATGTACATAATATGCTTCACAATTTGTATAATTGAAGTGCGAATATTTTACGGTCAAAAGTCTTTTTATTATGGGCCTTTTTTTTTTAGCATGCATTGTGGAAATAGTATTATATAGTTAACCCTTGCCCCCCCCCAGCACCTGTCTGACCCATGTGGCGCAGCACCACATTTAATTAGCACAAGTCATTTTCAGATAACTGACCACGTAGTGCACAACAATATACCCCAAATTGTTTAACTATTTCCTCACATTTATAATTTGAAGCATGTACTTGGTGACAGGAGGTTGTATCTGGCGTCTCAAACTTTGTGCCACAAATACATGTTTATGGAACTGTGTCTGGCAGCTCACATTTGCTTTGAATTTTGATTACTTATTTGGTGTAAATTGTATTGTTTGATAGTTTATTTCTGCAGGGAATGGGAGGCATCTTATCGCATTGAGTTTAACAGTGTCTTTTTTTTCAACTGCGTACTTCCAAAAGGGGAGCTACTTTCCTTCATCACATCGCATTGTGTTTTCCTATCTCAGGCCTGGCAGTAGCCAACGCCTTTCGACTTCTCTCTCCATATTGTAATGGGTGTCCTCTGTTCTTCTCCTTTTTCAGCTACATGCGGTGTACTTTAATAGATATAATGTCTGTCACCTTCTCTCGATTTGTAATTTAGCGTCTCTCCCTCTCTTACCTGGCTTATAGCCCTTTCTCCCTGAAGTGACGCAAATCCTGTTCACAATAGGTGCTCAATTTCATTATGGTTCATGGTCAAGTATCCTGTGACCTTTGATAAAAAATTTGTAGCGTGGGTGGCACTTCAATTTTTTTAATATTTCCCAGAAGGGACCACAACTGCGTCATGTCCTATAGCTCAGAGGCACTTGATAATGTTGTCCTTTTGTGGTCAATAGTTCATCATTAAAAGAGTATAAAAATCAGCTCCTTAGTCGTTTCGACGGACTACCCCACTGCAGTGACCCCTTGGGTCACTGACACCTGTGTGGTCCCCTTCAGCCCTCTATCTAAGCATCTTTGGCTGAAGCTTTAATTTCTTATTGTACTTCGAATTGATCTTTTTCTCTCTCCTCTGCATTGCCCTTATTCTAAAACATTATAACAAAGCACTAATGGTTGTCCCGCCTAACTTAACATGTGTATTCCTAGCATTGCAGTAAAGTGTGTGTTGCATTTTGAAAGTATTTCCATTGACTTAAAATATATTTGCATTACATGAGTTTGTTCTTCGCTCCAGAAATGTTTCTTTAAATGCCAAGACTTTGTTAAGACTTCCAGCCTATATATTGAATATTTTTTTTATAAAAGGGGTTCTTCTTTCATATAGGACAGACAGCTATTTTTCCCTATCGTTCACAGGTCTATTTTATCATACTTTTGCAGAAGCACCCCCACAAATAAAGCTGCCTTGGTGAAGTGCCCAAGGACCATGAAATTTCACCCTTTTCATTGCATTTAAATGTATTTTGAAATTGTAAATTCTTGCACGATTAATTTTCTCATTTAAGGGTTTACCTTCTAGATACTTGAGCGTCATAAACATCTATTCTTGTGTTACTATTTTTGGCTGATTACAATTGTAGTTTTGAATAGTCTTTCTGGAGCTAACAAACTGATGAATATATTCTCTGCTGTGTAATGATTTGATGAATAAAAGTGTCACTTCAACGTAAGACCTTTGTTTTTAGAAGGGAAATACTTACCAATAATATCTTATTTTGCTGCTCATCTCTTTCTCTCACAGTGGTACCAAGGAGATGTTATATATGGGTGTACGTCTCTTGTGCACTGCAGTAAGAAGAGATGAGCAGGAACATCTGGGTATGTGAAAGCACACCAACTTTAACTGAGACAGGTTCAATTAGAGACCAAGCAACTGGTGCGCGGTACATCCAGTGAATACTGTGTTTAGCTTCCAATTAGCTGCCTTCACGACTATTAATTACGTCTTTTTGAGCACGGTTTTAAATAGGATCCCCTATTTTAACTCATTACACACTAAATTAAGTACATTCTGTTCCTTGACAGTCACACCTCACGCTTCTCATCGCACCTTTCTGGCGTGCTTGCACCCATAGTAAAGGATCCTCCCACTTGAATATTCAGTAAAGTGGTAGTAAGAGGGGGAGGAAGGCTTTTTGAATGCTTTTTTCGCCACAACACACAGCACCTTTTTAGCGTTTTCAGGTTGCTATTACGCCCTAGACTTGGCCCAGCATTAAATGGTAGACCGGCCACACAAAAGAAAGAGTGACATAATATGGTGAGGTCAAGGAATGCCGTCCCTTACCGCCCAGAGCACAATGATAGAAGATGTAATACCAGGTGAAATGGAGCTGTTCCTTTTGATATTTTTGGATCATGGCCCACAGTATTAAAAGGACTAAAAATGCCATCAATATAAGTAATATAGTTTTCTGGCAGAAAAGGAGATACTTTCAGTTTCAAATGCATATTAATATCTCTCTATTTGTATGGCCAATTACAATTCACACTGAAGATTACGCCAAATGCTGTAGTACTGAGCAACCAAGTACAGAATAATTTACTCCTACTTGCGTCCAAATTCAGCAGCAACTGAAGCAGGCACAAGCAGTTGCCCATCATGCTAGGGCAGATCCAGTAAGTGCTGCCACAAAGAGCACACAGTTGGGGTTAGTTAATAGGGATAATTTTGAAATTGTGTCTCACGGCCAAGAAAGTTAGTGACACTAGACTTAGGGCAACGTAAATGTCGGAGCAGATGGTGAACATTAGACAGAAGATTGGAATAAGCAAGTTAAAACTGGAGACTGTTCCCTTCCAATTTCTTGTGCGCCGAAGTGCACAGAATAGGGGAGATAAAATGATGGAGTGGAATGCGCGCTAGATATACCCATGGTTTGACTTCATGGGCACACGTCAAATGCTGCTAGGCCTCCTCAGCCTTTCATCTTTCCAAGTTGAATAAAATAAGTACGATTGAGTTAGGGGAACAATAAAGATTTGCTATTTTGTGCCACAACACCATTCTGAGTAAACGTGTGCTTTACAAAAAAGCCATATTATTTTAAAATAAGCTATATTTTACGTACAATTAAAGACAACACGTGTCTGGATATTACATGGTGTTGAAAGGTTAACAGATTTTTGAGGCTGCCTTCAGAAGTAGCATTCCTGGCCGACCACAGATTCTGGGCGTTGAGCCAGGCAGGAAAAGGTCTTCCTGTGGTTGGCAGCGAACATAGGATTTAGTAGAAAGAATATGTATGTGTAGAAATATATTTGTGTCTGTGGAAGTGAAGAGGAATAGTTGCCTAGAATCACACAATTTGGTAACGGGGGAAGCCGAGATTGAATACAGTGTTTTCAGGTTTCACCTGGTGCAGTTCAGTGAAGGAATATGTATGTGTTTATGTGCAGATGGGTGAGAGGAAGTAAGGAATACGTTTTCGGATATGCACAGCTGTGTGCAGCCTTCAAAATATGAGACAACCAGAGATTCGTAGGAATAAGATTACCCCAGGTAGCCACCACATGCCCCAGTACTAGGAAAATACAAAAGAATAAATAATACGCGCAGAGATAAAGTAGATCTCAGTATTAAAGGATGGTATGCATAGAGTAAGCAATACTCAGTATTGCAGTATTGCCAGAATAATAGGTGTGAATTAAAAGAAGCCTTCTAAAATTAGATTTGCAGACTTTAGAGGTGGTTGCATATATTTTGCAGTTCGACCACTACAAGTTTTTATCTCTCTTAAAAGTTTCTATCTTCTGTTTGGGTTCTTCTTCGCTTTCTTAGTTAATGAATGATTAGAGGTTATTATTATTAGATTCTTCCCTGCGTCTCCAAGAAGTGTACTGGATTTCCTGTCTTCGGGATGTATGCTTACATAGGCTCAATGTTATTGCTTTCATCACCTCGTGTCTGGTTAGAAATAAAATACAAATAGGAAAATTAATCATACCACAGGCTCAGGCCTACCACATTTCCCCACACGTTTGGTTGACAGCTAGACCATGTGTCCATTATGATATAAAAGCAGCAACAACTTTCAGCAATACCTGAATGGACTGTTTAAAGGTAATAAATTGAGAGAAAGCAAAAATAGTTTATTGCCCATGGGTCACTCTGTTTTCACTCACAAATATTACAATGTTCTGACAACAACTTAACGCCCCATATACTTCTCCCTGATCAATTAATATATGTATAGGTCACATCAACTAGACATCACAGTGGCATTGAAATTATGTAAGAAGGCATATATTTGTATAAATTAACACCCGCTGCGAAGTTTCTTTCTACTCAGGTATTCAGGCAGAAGGAGAAGGGCCCGCCCCATCATCCCTGAGTCCAAAGAAGAAGAGGACAGGTGATCAGCCACAACAGGAACACTGCCGTCTTCACAAGCAGATGTTCTTCAGAGCTGGAGAGAATATTGGAGTAATAAATTACAGTGTAAGGTGGAATGTGCTAAAATGCATTCTAAATGCAGTGCATTCACCAGGGACACAAAGGATAGGAGTAATAGGAAAAGTAGTAATGTTGTGTTTATATTATGTTTAGGTATTGATCATTTGTAATGATGTGCTTCGTATTATAATGTTTCAAGGATACAATGTGTACAGATTTAATGTGTGTTTTGATATATAGGTGCAATATTTCAGGGTGTTTGAAAATAGGTTTCAAGGTGTAGGGATTGGCATAAAGGAGTGTGGAATTCAATGAAATATCTACATGTTCATGGGGCAGGTTGCTTCTTAAATATACTTGTCCTGCAACAAAATATTTACTTGTCCCTTTTGTGGCATGTAATGCAGCGACAAATTATGGCAGCAATGTCATTATATAAAAGCTCTGAAGTAGCCTCTCTGATTATGTTAGGACTTCTTCCATAGTAGGCTTTGAATACTAACAATTCACTTATGTTGCCACGTTTCCGCAGATCTACATACTGGGGCTGAAGGTAATAGTAAGCAACAGTTCTGGCTCACAAAAAAGCAAAGAATTATCACTCTTGCTTTCGAGCTTCTGCAAATATTTGCATCTAATTGAAGAGCATTCTGAGAGCAGTATACATAGCCTCACATTGCTAAAAATTGAAAAAGTGTGTACACATTTTCATACTCTAACCACTGTCAGTAGTGCAGTCTGAGCTTACAACATTTACTTAGAGCGCTCACCCTAATAATAAAGCCTTTGCATTGATGAACAATAAATGCAAGGTTGAACAGCATTAACACATGGACACAAATATTACCTTAATTGCAGACTATGCCTTTCCCTGATCCATAGTGTGGTACTGTAAACTGACAGCCAAGGGGTGTGTGCTGTAGGGGTTGAACCTACTTGTCCTAAGGACGAAATATGCATGAAGGCTTGTTGCCCTTGACCTCAAACGGATATGTCCTGGGCGTGGGGCTATTGGAATTACACATCCCTGGGCACAGTTTGACAACTATGAGTGTTTTGATTACTAAAGGTGTTACTGTGACAGAGATTTTAATCTGTGTCCTCTGTTGGGTCAAGCTATAGTACAATGTTTTAATTCCTCTTTTGCTTTTGGAGATAATGAATTTCGTTTTAAAATCTTGTATGGGGATGCCAATATAATTTTTGGGTTCTTTTCTTCATTTGGAGTTCCCTCCTTACCTCAGCTGGACAACACATGCAGCGTGTACCATTAATAGCTCCACAATTGCAAGGCCTGCTAAATTGTAGAAGGTGCTGCACACGCCTCTCCCAAGGACTGTGTATCAATTGGTGAAGAATTTATTGATGCAGATGTACAAGAAAGAATAGCATATGACACTAAATATATTATTGAAAGGGCTGGGTGTAAGAAAAGGAAGAAGGGAACAGGGAAGGATGTATACAAACATAAAAGAGATATGAATAGGCCCAAATGGAAAGAAATATTTACCAATGATAATGCTTGCCCCCATGGCCCGTCTTTTTTCATGGTTCAACACTTGTACGATGTGATAGGAAGACCAGAATGCTTTCCTTAAAGCTGTATTTCCACTGCCTCAGGCCACTTCATTTCCCCACATGAAATGGACTTCATCAACATACTAAGGGTGGGCGTTGTGCTCCGCTTCGCCCACTGAGTGCACGTAGCGCTGCCTGCTTCGCCGTTTACGAAGTAGGCGTAGCAGGCAGCGCTACGCCCACGCCGCTGCGAAGCGAAGCTTACCGCCACCCGCCGCCTGCCCGCCCTCATTTTAAAATACTTTAAAGAATAGAAAAAGTAAATAAAAGACCTTACCTGCAGTGCGGCGTCCCGGGGCTCCCTCTTCTTGCTTGCCGGTAACTTCTTCACACAAATGCGCATGCACGGACGCCCGCGCATGTGCATTTCTCGTGAGAAATCTTATATTCTATGAGACCCACAAAATATCCTTGTAGTTTTATATGCTCGCCTCCATATGCTAAGGGGATAATGTCTGGTTTCATTAAAGTAATTTTTCTCTTTAACATTTTATTATAAAATTCATTAGAGATTATTGTGATTTTAGCACCAGAGTCAAATAAGACCGTAGTGCTTTCCCATTCAACTATAATCTCATCAAAGGGGCAAGATTTGTTATTGGTTTTGTTTTCAACCTAAATTACTATCTGTCCACATTCAAAATCTTCTGAACCTGATCCACCCATAGCACCTTCATACATTTCCACCTCTTTAACCCTAGGTTTAAGTCTGGTTTTACATAACGCTGTTAAGTGACACTTTATTTTACATTTAGAGCACGTTTGGTTAAGTGCTGGGCACTTTTTATCATTGGCAAGCTGCCCAGCTTTGCCACACCTGTAGCACTTTCTCTCAGTCCAAGTTTTAACATCTTCTTTCTTATTCTTTAAAATTTTATTTTCACTCATGTCTTTGACCACATGTACCTTTATATCCTTCTCAGAATCTTTTTTTATGACAGCTACACATTTAATGGAATGTTCTATTCACTTAGCCACTGTTAAAACCTCATCGAGAGTTGGCTCGTCTCTCAACCACAATTCCTCTCTGACCTTTTCAATGTTGCACCCGAACATAAATTGATCCCGGATGCGCTCATCAGTGAGATTCTCAAATTTACATGACGAAGCGAGTTTTCTTAAATGAGTCACATACCTTTCAATTGTCTCCTCATTTCCCTGCATACGCTTTGCAAATTTATATCTTTCCAATATCGTACTGACCTTCGGAAGATAGCGTTTGTCAAGTTTTTTTATACAGATTTCATAGTCATTCAAGTCTCTGGCTTCTGTGGGAGAAAGATCAGGCAAGTGGTCAAAAATATCTTGTCCTTCAGACCCTAAACAATGAAGGAGCAAAGAGGACTTCCTTTCAGCGCTAAGAGAAGGACCACAAACCCTAGCATATCTTTCAAAAACCACTTTCCATTTTTTCCACTGTATGGATGGACTTCCAGGACTGGATAAAAAGAAAGGAGCTGCGGTAACATTCTGCATATTGCAAATTATAATGCAATACACAAACGCAATTAAACTTTTGCACAAATGTTGTTCAAACAATAGGATATTATGCTCTAAGTAAGTAACGTGAAGAAGTCCATGACCATCAAGAGAGTGTGTGTGCCACTGAAGTGTTGCAAGCAGCAAACGATGAAACAATTATATAGAGAAGAAATCCACAACCATAAAGTGTTCGTGTCACTGGAATAGCATTTAAAACACTCTGTCTTAAAGAAGTGTGCGTATCACTGAAGACACTTTTAGTAGGCACGCTAATAAGTAAGTGTGCACGTCACTGTGATGTCATATATAAAACACGCTAGTTTAAGTAGTGTGCGTGTCACTGATGCTTTATCTACAATGCACCCTGAAAAATTAGGAACATGCCAGAATGAAATAGTGTGCGTGTCACTGATGCTTTATCTACAATGCACCCTAAAAAATTAGGAACATGCCAGAACGAAATAGTGTGCGTGTCACTGATGTTTTATTTGTAATGCACGCCAAAAATCAGGAACATGCTACAATAAGTAGTGTGCGTGTCACTGATGCTTCATTCGCAGTGCGCGCCCAATTGCCAATGCCAGATTATCAATGCGGAATTTGTTGACAGTAACCAAGCGACCAAACCAATAAGGCCGCCACACACACCCAGCTACGTGATGACGAAAGGCACAACTTCAGCTTACAATTCCAAGAGGAGAAGCTCACAGCGTGGAAGCTGTTGCTAGTAACCAAGCAACAAATCAATATGGCCGCCACGCACACGCAGCTGCATGATGACGAAGGGCGCAGCTACAGATTACAGCTCAAAGCTGAGAAGATCACGGAATGTCGGAACCTCAAACACTCTCAAGGTTGATGACCTCGGACACTCTGAAGATTGATGAGGTAAGAGAGCGTTGATGCGATGTTTACCTTTGAATGTAAGTTCTGTTGTAGCTCAAGCAGCCCTACGATTATTCCTTTAAAAATCATATCCTTGCAAACCATAAGTTAGTACCGGAAAGGAGTCAATTTGACAGATTATAAAGGAACACAGTCAATTTCAAAACACAGAGTGACTGACTGAAATAACACCACAAGCTTAAGGGCCATATTATCAAGCCCAATATCGCCGCTTTAGCGGCTGTTTTAGTCCGAAAAGCGGCAATTAATATATCTCACTATTATCAAGGACACACTAACGCGTGTTTCCTTGAGTTGGCAGCCGTTTTTACTCCACTTTGCATGTCAGCGATTATTATCGCTAATGACATGCAAAGTGGGCGTTCCTCGCAATGTCTGCATGATAGACAATGCAAACACAACATCGCACTATTTACAATGCCGCCCCAGCGATAAGAAAAGCCGCGCTAACTGCGTTTATCGCCGGATTGTAACGCCTGCTTTCAACTTTACTTAGCTATATTCACAATGGGAGGTGGATTGACAGCTTAAATCCACACTCCCCTATTAGCAAGCTTCTCTGTTATTGCCAGATTTCCCTCGGTAATCTTGATTATCGTCGTCTGTCCCTGTGTTTTACTTCGCCTAAGTGCTACGCTTTGCTGATATGCCGCTAACACGGTGAAGTAAAACAGCGATAGACGGCGATATTTAAAAATGCGCTATGCGCGTTTAGCGATAATTATCGCATGTCCTTCTTAAAATGCCCCTAAATTTCTTATCCAGGATCATCAAAACGAGAATGTTAAAACAGTTAAAAGTTCACGATGCGATAATGTAAGCCAATCTACAGCCTCTTAAGTCTCCCAATCATAAATTCCAGAGGTTATCGCTAGTATTAACAGCACACCTCGTTCTGGGTCAAGGAAGTAAGTCACTTGAAAGGAACAAAACTGTTGATGCTCTTAAATTCAACTTAAAAGTAGCTTCATCGCTGCATAACTAAAAGCGCATTCAGTTCTTGATTCCAGGAAGACTTTATATTAAGTAGCTTGTCAGTTAAGTGAGATTAAATGTCTAATTTAGTTCATAACTCCAAGGAACACTAAAAAAAAAAAGATATTTCTCACCAATCCTTCGTGTTGGGATCTTCTCTGTTAATCCTGCCGACTACACCAGTGAAGCGTTCCTGGTAATAAACTCAGGACACAGGAATGCCATTTCCAAGTTGTGTATTCCAAGGGAAAGATGCCATCCATCAGCAAGCAGGCAACGACAACTGATCAACTATAGAACATTCTCATCATTAGAACATCATGACATGCATAGAATTAAAAATGTGCGAACATTCGTGACAAGAATTTTCAATTCTATTAAGGACACAGAGGCGAAGATTATGCTTCTCATTTTCTTTACTGAAAATTCTCAGCAGCCAATAAGATGAAAGTAAAACAAATAAACACTACAATACCCATGAACACTTACTGGGTATCACATGACAACCATAGAGTAACCCCTATATAAAGAGTACAAGAGAATACCATATCCTCTTTCTTTATCAAAATAAACCGTTAAGTCCATGAAACACAGTCTCAAGTCCGGGAACAATATGGAAAAGAGAACAAAACTTCTGAATGAAAACATTAGTCCAACAGGCCGCAGAAAGCAGTCTTGAAGCTTGCATCAACAATACATTCTGGATATGTTGAAACCATGAAGAAAATCAATGGAGGAATACCAGTGAACTTTATTTGAGATCCGATCCTGAAATGAAAAGATAAAGCCGTAATACCTTACTCCCCAAAAAAGTATGTTACAGCAGAAAAAGGGGAGGGAAAAAACATAGGAACATAGGCACAGTTTAAAATATATACTCAAGGTAGATAATGCAAAATTACAATAAGCAATACATAATTCCTGGGTGGGAAAATCTTCGTCTCCGTGTTCTTAATAGAATTGAAAACTCTTGTCACGTATGTTATCAAATTTTTAATTCTATGTCAGGACCGGAGGCTCTGATTATGCTTGTTTAAAGCTGCGCCACCATGACAGATGCAATATCCACAATAGTTTTATAGTAAAAAGACTTAAACGTAGAGTCAGATGACCAATCAGCTGCATTCATGAGATCTGATAAACTGACACCCATAGAAAAAGCTTTAGAAGCCATAGCTCCATGAGCTGAATGTGCACCAAATTTAGAAACATCTATTCCCACCTTGCTCATGAGCCAACGTACCCGTCTGGGTAAGGTAGCTGGGGTCACTTGGCGGAATGGTTTCTGCAGAGCAATTAATAACTGACCTCTCATATCATGTCGGAATTCTGCAGTACTTACCTTGTAATCTCGAATACATTGTACCACACAAATCTTAGGATTATCAGGAAAAACCGGATAGGTAATAGTAGCGATATTACACTTAGCGCGTCTGGTGATCACAAAAGTAACACCTTCCGGTGAAAATCTACAACCTGCTAGATCCAGTACGCGGATATCCGAAACCCGTTTACAGGACACTAAACAAAGTAGCATAGTCAATTTTGCAAAAAGCTGCTTACGGGATAAATATTTATTGGAGGGCCATGCTTCCAAGAAGCGCAAAACAGTTGACACATCCCAGAGTTCAGAATATTTAGGACACTGTAATTTTACCAACCGGATACCCCTGAGCAGTTTGCATATCAAAGAATGTTCACCAGCTGGTTTGCCATCAATCGCTACATGATCGGCAGAGATGGCAGACCGGAAATTATTTACAGTTCTATAGGCGAGACCAGAAGAGGCAATGGACGCGAGAAAATTCACCATCAAGGAGACATCCGCTGTAGCGGGATCCAGCGCCCGTTGAGAGCACGAACCACACCGTTGTTTCCAGGCTGAAGAATAACACTTGTGTGTGTTGGGAGCCCAAGCCTCCCCGATAAAGCTGGTAGCGTCTCGTGAAAGGCCTGGGATTTTCCAGCGATCCCCGAAACCCGCCAAGCAACCAGGAGGAGCTGTCCAGATAGCATTTCCAGAAGAACAGGGAACCATGCTTGAGCCCTCCAAAGAGGAGTGATCAGAACCAATTCTGACTGATAACGTTTGGTTCGGGCAAGAACCCTGGGAACCATTACAAATGGAGGAAAGGCATAACACAGAGTTGGTGGCCAATCCGGCAGAAAAGCATCCGTGGCCAGAGCCTCCGGATCCGGACGCCAGCTGAAAAACGCAAGAACTTGCCTGTTGAGGCGAGAGGCGAAGAGGTCGATCTGACAAGGACCACAAAGCCGATTCAACGACTGGAACACTCGATGATGGAGTCTCCAGTCGCTGAAATCTCGGAGATGACGAGAGTGCCAATCGGCAATCTGGTTCTTGCTCCCCGGAAGATATTCCGCTACCACTAATATCTTGTTTTGAAGGTAAAAGTGCCAGAAATCCTTGGCAATTTCTGCCAGAATCTGGGACCTTATTCCCCCCAACTTGTTCACATAATGAAACGCTGACACATTGTCCATGAGGAGAAGAATGCAACAATTCGTCTGGCGGGGAGATAGGCAGCGAATCGCAAATGAGCCCGCCAGAGGCTCCAGGCAACCTCCACGAAGGAATGAAAGCCGTCGCCGAGTGGATGAAGAACAGCTGTCTGAAGCTGAACTCGGACAAGTCAGAAGTCCTCATACTCGGCTCCACCCCCTCGGCCTGCGACGACTCCTTGTGGCCGACCGCACAGAGAGCAGCACAAACACCCACCGACCACGCACGCAACCTGGGGTTCATCCTCGACTCAACAGTCTCCATGACCAAGCAAGTCAACACCATCTAATCCTCCTGCTTCAACACCCTCCGCATGCTCCGCAAGATCTACAGGTGGATCCCCACCGAAATAAGAAGAACGGTCACCCAGGCACTCGTCAGCAGCAGGCTGGACTACGGAAACGCCCTCTATCTCGGAGCCTTCGCCAAACTCCTGAAACGACTACAATGCATACAGAACGCCTCTGCACGCTTGATCCTCGACATCCCTTGCCGCAGCCACATCACACCCCACCTGAGAGACCTGCACTGGCTTTCCGTAAAGAAGAGGATCACCTTCAAGCTCCTCACCCATGCACACAAGGCACTCCACAACACCGGACCGGCATACCTCAACAGACGTCTCACCTCCTACAACCCCCAACCGCCAGCTCCGCTCCACCAAGCTCGCCCTTGCCACCGTCCCCTGCATCCGAAGAACGACCTCCGGCAGCAGATTGTTCTCCCACCTCACCGCCAAGACCTGGAACACCCTCCCCACCCTCCTACGGCAGACCCAACACCTACTAACCTTCAGGAGACTACTCAAGACCTAGCTATTTGAACAGTAGCAGCATCCCTCACCCCCTCCCCAACGCCTTGAGACCCTCACGGGTGAGTAGTGCGCTTTACAAATGTTCTGATTGATTGAATGATTGTAAATTCAATTCCTCCTGAGACCAGCGGCTGCCCGTAGATAACTGACCGCAACAGGCTCCCCAACCCCACCGACTGGCATCAGATTCTATCACTACCTCCGGAGTGGCTCTGAATAGGGCTCGTCCATTCCAAGACTCCATATGTTCCAGCCAACACAACATCTCCCACCTCGTCTCCTCTGAAAGCGGAATCTGATATGAATACTTGAGGCCTTTCTGGTGATGCTGGATCTTGAGCCGTTGCAATGCCCGGTAGTGAAGGGAACCCGGGAAGATCACCTGGATGGATGAAGCTAACAGTCCTACGATCCGGGCTACAGATCGCAACGATACAATCTGCTTGTGTAAAATCAACCTCAACTCTCTCTTGATCGATCTGATCTTCTGATTGGGCAAGAGGAGTCGACGAGTGAGGGAATTGATCAGGAAACCCAGAAATTCGATTGATTGAGACGGAATCAAGATCGATTTTGACGGGTTCACTTGAAACCTGAGACTCTGCAAAAGGTCTATGGTCCAATGCAGATGAGTTAGTACCAGACGAGGACAACGAGCCATGATGAGGATGTCATCAGAAAGTAAATAATGAGACGAACACCTCGGGCTCAGAGATTCTACTACAGGCCTCAGAGGTTTTGTGAAGCACTAAGGTGCTGACGAGAGGCCGAAGGGGAGGACTTTGTACTCGTACCAGACTCCCTGCCATTGGAATTGAAGAAAACGATGATGAGGTGCGTAAATGGGCCCAGACAGATACGCATCCTTCAGATCCAGACGGACCATCCAGTCCCCTTCCTGAAGATCGTGAATAAGATGGATGCCCTCTATCTTGAAGTGTCGACATACGACCCATCCATTGAACTCCCTGAGATTTAAAACTAGCCTGGATCCACCCCCCTTCTTCTGCACTAGAAAAATGTTGCTGATGAAACCCTGGGGGTGAGGAGATGCCAGCACAATGGCACGTTTTTGAACGAGAGATTCTATTTTGTTGGAAATAAAGGCCTGATCTTGAAGGGAAAATACCACCGGGAGTGGAGGAAGAGTTTGAGAGGAGGAATTGAAGAACTCTATCTTGTAACCCTGCACAGTGTCCAGGATCCATGCATTCTGCGAGATCTCTTGCCAATTGTGGAGAAAACATTTTATCCTGCCTCCCCAACATCACTTCGGAAAAAGAAATCAAGCTCACCTGAAGCTGAGGTATCCTGTTGTCCTCCCTGGTTACCTCCATAATGGCCTTTCCTGAACTTGTTCCTAGCTCTACGTGTGGGATAGAAGGAGGAGGAGGAGATATAGCCGGAATCCTGATATCTTCCGCGCTGTAATTGAGAGCCACGCTGGGCACCTTGAGGGAAACCACGGCCGAACGACTGCCCACGAAATCGTCCGGCCCGGCCAAAAACCGGTTGAAAAGCGCGCTTGAGTGAACCTTGCGCTTTGTCGAGGCCACTGAAAGTGGCGACAAATTTTGTCAGCTCTTTAAGAAAAGGCTGACCAACCAGCAGACCTTGAGCTAAGGGACCAGATGTTGAAATCTCTGCCAATTTCGGGTCGAGATTCAAAAGAATAGAGCAACGGCGCTCGCAAGACTTAGCGTAATTCGCGTTCCCTAATTTACAGATGGCCTTTGAGCCCACCCAATCAGCTCATCCAGATCAATAGCGGAAGCGGACTCTTTCGCTCAAAAACCCAGATCCAAGATTTTTGTAAGACGGCCAGTTAAATCCAACAACTTGTCCTGACAAGACCGCAATGCGCGATCAATCCCCTTCTTAGGATCCTTCGAGTATTTTTTAAGGTAAGTGAGCATGGAGGGGTCCACCTCCGGAGTATCCGCGACCTTGTCAGCAAAGTCCGGGCAAGGACATTCCGAATGCAACCGCGTTCTTACATTTTGATTGAACGCCTGGCGAATATGGGTTTGCACATAGTCAGCAACCTTGGAAGACGGGAGCCAGGAAGAGGAATTAGGATGGACAATCTCTATGGGATCAAAGGTGAGAAGTCTAGGATGGGAGGTCGCATCCACATAACGTTCTTTACGCAACTTCTTAGCAGGGGGAGAAGAGTCTTCTGGCTCTGAAGCAGGATCAGAGGAAGTATCACCGTCATCCCCGTGAGGAGAGCCAGACGCAGGGGCCTGCTTAGAAGAAGAAACATAGGAGTGGTCATTAGACAAGGCTTTGGCTAACCTGGCGAAGTCAGAGACGTGAGGATTTATAACACCTTTCCCACTAGTGGCGGGACGACTGGTAGAACCAGGAAGCCAGCCTTGTTGCAAAGCATAATTGGCGTTTCAAAGGTTCAATAGCCCGGACCAGGGCTTTGTTAACGGACTGTTGAACCACCACATCAAGAGCTTCAACAAGCTCCTGCTCCAGTGACCCAGAGGGTCCTTCATCAAGATACTCCACATCAAAATAAAAATCCGAAATGTTGACACAATAAAGTGACACTTATACCCACTGGAGGAGATTTTGTGCACTGAAACACTATAGAAAGTGCAACCAGAAATAGAACAACAAGTCAGTAAGGGGGAGTGGCGAACCCCAAACAAGCCAATGCACGAGACACTGAAAGAATAACAGCGCATGCCAATAAAATAAAGCGTGAAGGGAGGGCTTGCCAAGAAAGACCACTCTAGCCAATGCCTATGCAATAGTTATACAGCCCAATTCCCCAAATATGAAAAAGGGCATCACTGGGGTCTTGAACAGGCAAGTGGGTGTAGAGCAAGTTCAGCGCTGCTTCCGCGCTCCTTCAAACCCGGTTGCTAAAGAAAAAAAACGTGAAAATGGCCGCCGCGCATGCGCGGTACGAGCCGCCTGTGAAGCCAGAAAGAGGACTGCGTGTCGAAGCGATGTGCGTCCTCACACCTCTGCACTCCCACTCCACAAAAGGAAAGCGCGGGCGGCAAGCATCCGAACCGGGGAGGATAAAACGCTCCCACAGACAGCGGGAAAGCGACAGCCTCAGTAAGACCGCGCACCCACAGGAGCATGAGAAAAAGGTCGGCAGAAACAGTTTGCTGGTTGCGCACTGAGAAACCCACACGCGATCCGAGCAGGCTGAACGGGAAGTCCCGTCAACTACGCTAAGCTGCACGGATTAGCGGAGGGGAAAAGTGACACAATCGGACACAGAGATACAATGTAACATAGATCAAAGGCAAGCGCAACAGTACTAGAAACGCGCTAGGAAATAATACAGTAACAACAGAGACAATGCAAATAAGCAAGAGGTAAATGCACTTAACTGGCCACGGAGCCAGACATGCCAACCCTACCGATTCAGGCGGGAGACTACCGATTTCAAGGCTAGTCTCCCGCCTCCCGATTCCTGAAAGCAAAAACCCCATTCCTCTTGAGTTTCAGCTGACAGGGCTTGGTATTGTGTAACGTGCTAATTCTTCCAGGAATAGTCTGAGTGGGGATGCAGGGGTTCTAGAAGGGGTGAAAAACCAACAAAGCCCCATTAACAAGCAAATGGTCTTTTAAAGACCTGTGAAGTACTCTGGGCGGCTGTGTGTGTGCCTGGGAAGCTGTTTCAGCCCGGGCTGCCACACACCAGGGGGGGTGTATGCACTGCCAGCAACCTGCCAGGCCAGTGCACAACACTTGCATCACCCTCTCTCTTCCTGCCATTGCCCTCCATGCTTCTGAAATGTAAGAAAAAAACGTGCATTTGCGTTTCAAATGTCCAGTCCTGCAGCAGCACACTTCCAAAGCCCATACATGACAGTAACCCGATTCAAGGCCCCATTCTGCGGATTTTTTTTTTTTAAATCTCCCACTTTGCTCTTCTGAAATGTTAGCATGTATGCGCGGAGCAGCAAAGAAAGGGGATATGGTATTCTCTTGTACTCTTTATATAGGGGTTACTCTATGGTTGTCATGTGATACCCAGTAAGTGTTCATGGGTATTGTAGTGTTTATTTGTTTTACTTTCATCTTATTGGCTGCTGAGAATTTTCAGTAAAGAAAATGAGAAGCATAATCAGAGCCTCCGGTCCTTGGCATAGAAATCCACTTGGCATAGCATAGGACTTTCATTAGCCAACATGCTGAGATAACTAAGGAAGGATAAATGTTATGTTATGTTATGACGGGTATTTATAAAGCGCACGGCTACTCCCAGGAGTGTCCCGGCACTAATGTATTTTAAAGAACACATTTTTCTAAATATTACATTTCAATAGGTTAGTTGTTATTGACTGTGGTCTAGTTACTCAAAGATGGCCGCCCTGATAAGTATTCTGTGCCTGTCCTCCAATTTATAACCGTTCTATGTCTATGAACCTCCGCTGCGTGTTCTCGCGAGATCTCGACGCAGGCGCTGTGCGCATGCTCGCCCTCTCTTGAGCGGCTCGTAGACCCCGTGCGCTCCCTTTTCCCTTTCCGGCAGCGGGAGAGACGCAAGGTGATGGCGGCTCTGGGGAGTCTGGGTGTGCGGTGCACTGAGCTGGGGGCCGGTAGAGGCCGTCAGAGAGTGGAGGGGAGGTGTCACCTAGACCGGGGTGCCAGCACCGGTGGTTAGGCTGAATTTGGAGGCAGCTCTGAGACGGAGCCTTGCGTGCCCATGCCTAGCGTTGCTTCTTGAAGGCTCCTTTCTGCGCCCAGCTCCGTTCCCCTTCCCTGTTACACGTGGGTCGGGTGCTCCCGTGGCGTCAGCGAAAAGGTCCTGTTCTCTGCTTCTACTGATCCTGGGCACCTTCTTCACCCACTGCATCACCCAGTTCAGTCATCTTATGAAACGAGGCTGTTAGGTTAAAAGCCGGGTAACTGCTATTCTAACATCGTTGCGTTTAAAAGAGTATGTTCTTGAGAGTGATTTGGGTGGAAAGCCAGCCAAGCTAATTACGTGGGCGCACCAGCAGTCTTTGATGCACATTTCGAGCTTTATAGCTCTAGACACAGGGCCACCCATAAAGAAGCAAAACACATGTCAAATTGCCCAAATCGCTAAGAAGATATCACGATTATCATTACATTTGAAGCTTTAGACTGCTGGCCTCACATCTTTGTTTTCCTGTATACGGGCCGTAAATTCGGTCGTTTTTTTTCTCTTCTTTGTAATTTCCACACTCAACTTCACGAGACTTAGTGTAATGTTTTGACTAACGTTTTGTTTGCTGTTTGTCCACAGATGCCCGGTGTTACAGTAAAAGACGTGAACCAGCAGGAGTTTGTCAGAGCCCTGTCTGCTTTCCTGAAAAAGTAAGCTTTGTTCTGTTTATCTTGCTTAAAAATGTTTTTTCTGTTTGCTTGTCCTACTTCTGTGTAGAAAATGAGCACTGTTGATGGGAGTGTGGTAAACAGATTTGTTTCCATAGCTTCTTATTGTAGTAAAAAAAGAGTGAAGTATGGTGCTGTGTAACGGTCCGTTGATTCTGTTAGACTAAATGTACTTTCTTGTTCCTCAAGGTCAGGAAAACTAAAGGTACCCGAATGGGTGGACACTGTCAAGCTGGCAAAGCACAAAGAACTGGCTCCCTACGATGAGAATTGGTTTTACACCAGAGCTGGTGAGTGTGAAGCCTTGAACTGTTATTTTTAAATGTAGTATTCAGGTTTACATTTCGGCCTGTAGCAAAAAGGGGAGCTAAGCAGTATTTGCCTGGATCCAATGCCAACCTAGTAGTTGGCAAGGAAATGCCATCCAGGTAAATTATAACTTTATCTGGAAACAGAATTGGCGTGCCCAATGGCATCACTGTTTGGTGAATCTTTGTTTATCTGCTGTAGACGCTAGGAAACCCTGTTGCCAATACAAGTTGTTTCGACATCCTGTTTCTGATTTCCTTTTGGGATGGTGCCGTGGGTCAATAGATGTGAGACTCGACCCTTTTGATTTGCCTAAAGCAGGGGTCTCCAACGTTTTCTGTAGTGAGAGCTACTTCTGCTCAAGAAAAGTCTTCCCAAGCTACTGGCAAATTTTTTACCTGTAAAATAGTGACTACACTATGACCACCCAAAACAAAATTTTCAGTGGTTACCACCCAAGTATACCAAGTGCGGTTACCAGCAGAAACGCTGGGAAAAAGTTCTTCAATATAAAATGCCTCCCGTTGACTTATGAAGTAACATTCAAATCTTGACATGCCCAGTGGCACAAAGGACATAAGCACAGCAGTATGTCTCCCCAGCTCAGCTTGAATTATCATTCACCAGTTTCTGAAAATGCACATCTAATACTACTTTCCACTGTGGGCAAACAAACTCAATTTTCCAGAAGCAACCCCATTTTTTAAAACTAAAACTGCCTTTAAAGTATCAGTTTTTGAGAAATGCACAGTCTCTAAACATCAGCTTGTCATTATCATCATGTACTCCCATGTACAAATGCCTCATATGGACAGACTACTTTGAATTCCCAGATATTAGTCATATGCCATGGATGCTCACCATTGGTATGGGAAACAATGGTCCTAGACTTCTTTAAAGCTACAATTCCGTAATTCTGGATCTTCCTCAGGGGCTGTATCCTGACTGTACCTCACCCTAGGTTGCCTCCCCTCACCCCATCCTGAGGAAGACCCGCCTGCTGAGGATATAAATTATCCTCATTGCACCAGGGTTGAAACATTGACACTCTTCCCCCAGTGGGCCTGTCCCTGATATCATCCCAGCCTATTCACAGATGAATGTTCTCTGTGCGTCATCAGAAAATCATGAAATGAATCTTTGTAAATTCATAAGGGACCGGCCTATTTGTAAAACTGGTGCCACTATGAACCACGACCAGTTTTACTAAGGATACCAGAATGTGTAATTGATTGGTTATTGAATTTGCCTTTTGGATTCCCCTCATTTATATCTGTCCTACCTCACAAGCACTTTCCTTTTTCACACTTCCCTTGGAGCAACCTTTCTTTATTTGGAGCATTGAATATGGTGATCTGTTATAAAAGTAACTAAATAATAAACAGTCACTATTGGAGCGATATTTTGTGCCTTTGTGTCTTTTGAGGATATACTTGTTTGCATTGTAAAGAAAATGGTGGTACATTAATGATACAATGCTAATTCTATATGTACCGGATGCCCTTTGACTAATGAATGTTTTTCATAACTGAATTGTGGCTTTAAAGAAGTCTAGGACCGTTGTTTCCTATACCAATTGTTACCCAGGTCCGTGGACAATTGTGGGTTACCCCATTATATCATAATGGATTCTTACCATAGCACCACGGATGCCTGGATTATGCAAGTAATGCCCACCATTATACTAGGGCCACAGTTGTGCCAAGGCTGTAAACCAGAAGGATCAGGGATAAGACCACATATCAGTCATGGCCATTAATATGCCAGGAATAGGTACATATAGGCAAGTCAAGCTCAGAGTAGGTCTATGATGGCTGCCAGCATACCACAACTAGACCATAAATACTAAAATAGTCAAGAATGACCATAATCATGCCATTGGCACTATTATGCCAGTAATGGACACAATTATGCCAAATATAAAACCTTTTATGATGGGGCTAGCATATATATTTGGCGATTCTTGGCACCAGGCATAGTTTCAGGAAGCAATAGTGTTTATTATGGACACACACATAAATGTTGATGAATCTCTTAATTTTCTCTGGTCTGGATCATACCCTGTTCTCCTAAGGTCTTGAGCTGCTCATGCATCTAACTGACACATTTTCACTCTGACTCCTGCAGTCCCGCACTTTGGTGGGTCAGCACTGATTGCGGCTCAGGCTACTGCTGGCATACTTTTTTGATGGTGCACTGTTAAACATGTTATGACTGATAAAGGAGGGACTGCAACAAGGTCAATCTCCTAGTGGCTTAATTATATTGACATTGGATACAGACTGTCATGTAGCTGGTCCTATAAGCTGGCTCAGTGTGTGTTTGAGTGTTAGTATGAGTTACTGTGATAAGTTTGGCTGGCTGTCACTCTTAGGGTCTTGAGATGATCAGTGCTGCCTTCTTTAATAGGAACCTACTCTGAAATTGATACTGGACTTGACTTCACCTCAGAGAGCTACTTTGAAGGTACTGGCGAGCTACCAGTAGCTCCCGAGCTACTCGTTGGAGACCCCTGGCCTAAAGTGTTTGAGCCAGAGACTTTATGCATTATTAGCCTTTTAGTTTTCATGCCCTTTAACACTTCTTGCTGCCTGGCTGTCCGTAAACCTAGATGTGTCTGTAGTTAGAGGTGTCGGACTGATTAGTTAATTACTTCGACTGCACAGCATTTCGCATCACTTCATCTACATAATCCGAATGATGGGCTTAGCTGCTATCAGCCTTCACTTGGCCTTCCAGAATGCCCCTTCACCATAGCCTCGATGACTTCCATTGCTGGCAGTGAAACTGGCAATTGCTCAAATTAGCAATGGCGACTTCCAACTGATGAACAAGGGTAGCAAGATGAACAAGTTTACTAAAAGGATGTCTTGAGAGGAGGCTGCTTGGCACTTTAAGCAAGTCAATGCCAGCTCTAACCAATGGAGGGGGAGGGGGGGGGGGGCAGCAGAATGAGGAACTGTAAAATAGCCTGTCACTGTTATAAGCTGTTGAAAAGACTACCGTGATTGATGACTGGCTTCTTTACGCAGTTACTTTTTGATTATTGTGTCCCCTTAAGTTGACTGGCCTACCAAACCCGCAGGGTGTGCAGTATTGTACGTTGGCGAGGCATTGAAGTGCTTTGCAGCGAGTAGCATGCTACTACGGTATCCAAGACTAGAGTTAAAACATCAGTCATATGTTTTCTTTTTAGGTCGTGCCTAATTAGTTCTGGTAGCCAGTACCTCACTGCTGTTCGAGTCAGGGCAGCACCGGACGAGTACAGTCTCCTTGCAGTTTCTTTGTTTTGTTTTTTGTGGGTGGGAGGGGGATGTGGAGAACTATTTTTTTATTTTTTTTCCCCCCGCTTCCACTGCATGTTATGAGCCCCCTGCCTCGGAGCACAAAACCTGCTATTGCCTTAATAAGACCACAATGCCTTAAGACTATCTGAAACGATTAATAAATCTTACAAGTCGTTACACTCAGACTGTGTGGTCCTGTCTCTGCACTCGCCACTAATTACAGGTTGCAATGATGCATGCAATGCCACGAGTGGAACATCGCTTAGACTAGTACTGCCGCAGATCCTGGGAGATTCCATCTGGTACTATAGAAGCTGGATTATGTTTAACTTGCTGTGTTTTGGGATGCACTGGAAATGGTTACTGTGAGCACAGTAGCATGACCGTTGTAGTCCCCAGTCTTTGCAGGCGGCATGGAAGTTGTCACGAGATGTGATGTCCAGGTGATGGCTTCCTTCTGTAAAGAAATGTGCACTACTTCCGAGTTAGCATTCCAAACGTTAGGCTGGTTTTTATGTACAACTGCTTTTTTAAAACTGCTCATGTGCTTGCCGATTCTATGATTAATTGAAAGTAATGTGAGTAGTGGACAAGGATTGGTTTGGAAAGAAATTTAACACTAGCTGGAGGAGGCCTGTGATGTCTGTATTTGGTGTATATACTCTTATGCTTTCGTATTTGTTAAGCTCGCTTACAATGTCACTTATTGTCTACTAGCTGTCGGACATACAATTTTCTTTATTTTGAAAGCACATTTTACGGAAAATATAGAATTTCCTTTATCTCTACACGTTTAGTAATGGGACGTTTTTTATTTAAAGTTTCTTTGTAACTATCTTATAAGATTCTATCTTTGAACATGTGTCAAAGCTGGTGTCCTCATCCGCTCCTACAGATGAAATCTGACGGAGTCTGGTGGTGAGTGTGCAGTGGGAGACGGTGGCAAATGCTGCAGTGTAGGAGCAGGGCTGCGGTGTGTCCTTGGTCGAGGAGGGTGCGGATGTCGTTTGTGGCGGCGAGTAGAGCGGTCTTGGAGCTGTGTTCTGCGCGGTTTGGGAGGGGTACAGGATGGAGTTTTCTTAGCTAAGTCTTGTCAGCTGGGCATTGACTGTCTTCTCAGTGACTTTGGCGGCCAACCGGAGGAGGGAGATGGGTCGGTAGATTTTGAGGTCCGTGGGATCTGCTGAGGGCTTCTTGAGCAGGGGACAGACTTCTGCGTGTTGCCAGTCGTCGGGGTAGATGCTGGTCTTGAAGGCGGTGTTGATTGTGTGTCGTAGTTCTAGCGCGATGGCGGCTCTGTGGAAGATTTGCGACAGGCAGGGGCCCAAGGGGGCTCCTGAGTGGATGCCTTTCATGGTTGAGGTGGTGTCTTCGGTGGTACTGGGTTCCAGGAGGAAATGGTTGGCTGGCGTTGCTGGAGGAGGATGTGGTTTCGGGGTCAGGCGTCTTGTTGCCGAAAGTGTCGTAGAGGCCCTTGATTTTTAGATGAAAGTAGGATCCAAGCTTGTTTCAGAGGTCCTGGGAAGGGGTGATGTCCATGGTTTCGCTGGGGGGCTTGCTGAATTCCTGGATGATGCTGAAGTTATTCGAGTTGCTGGAGTTGGCATGGATCTTGTTTTGTTTGAAGGTCCTTTTGGTGAATCTGATGAGTTGGTGTTCCATCATGGCTTTCTTGTAGGTAGTGCGATCTTCAGACGTCTTGCTGTTTCTCCAGTTCTTCTCGAGGCTTCTGCAGGTGCATCTGGTTTCTTGGAGACCTGCAATGTTTCAGTCCCAAAATGATTGCCTCTGATGTAAAATCATTTTTTGCAGGCTAGAACCATAGATTCCTGTTCTCAGAGGTCCTCCTTATTGGAAGAGGAAACCTCACAAACTTAGTGTCATGCTGAGGAGGAGTCCTCTCCCCACCCTGGTAGGACGGTGCCACCTGGGCGGACTCAACCTCCTCAAAGACTGACTAATTAGGAGTGAGTTCTTGCATAAATCTTACTGGACAACACCATGTAACAGGGGATCCAGATGAATATTCTAAAAATACCTTGTCCCTGGGGAAATCTACCTTTATTAGTGGAACGCTAGGTGTGATTAGAAATGGGTTGGGTATTTTAGTATAGTTATTCTCACCCAGCGAAATTGCCAACATGTTTCTGCCCACTTTATTAAAAACAATGCTTTTTTTTATTGGCACCAAAATCGTAATTGACATATTACACTTCACTGCTGCTCAAAACCAACCAGGAGTTTGGTCCAAAATGTTAAGTTTCACAATTCGTAAGTCCACAGCGCCCACTAGATGAGAGCATAGAATCTCTCTCTCTCTCTCGTCACTTCTCAGGTGAGAACACACGTTTTCTATTTTACAAAGTACATAAGTTTTGCCCTGATTTGTGACATGCATAGGTTACACTTTTTTTCTCTTTTAGTTTATCCAGAAGGAACTCCATACAGAGGTGCTGTGGTAGCCGCCATAAGGATTTACCTTTGTTCTATTTTATTTCTTTGCACTAGACTGCTAAATTAAAAAAAACTCCGCCTTCTATTAATCCAAATTTCAAAATTGTAAGCGTGCCATACTTCACGGAACGTGCACTTCATATTGAATGAGTTTTTTATCTACATTACATCTGCTTAGGGAGGATGTGCGCCTTTTTTAATCGTGTTTTTGTTGTCTAAGTATTAGTCTACATATAATTTGGGGATATGTTATGTGACGTTGCAATAGGTAATTGCCTTTATGGATTTGTGCATTACAAAAGCACAAATGAAGCTTGTAATTGCAATAGCAATCTTACTGGAATGCTAATGTAGTGCCTCTTATATTCATGCAGGCCAGTTGCAAAACAAAAACTGTGCTTATTCTTCCTTCTTAGGCCATCTCTGGCTTCCATCCTGGCGCCTGCTTCAGACAAAAGGCTTGCGTCAGTGACAAGATTCCACTTTGCTAAAAGTTGTCCGAAGTGTACACACACTATATAGAGTTTTACAAATACATGTACCAAATCTTTAACCTTCTTTTTACTTTAAACTAGTCCCATTGGTGATTCCTCATTCTTACTCCTCTAGACAGTGCTACTAGCTGTCTCTAGTCACAGTGATAATTCCTCATTTTAAGTCCTAGGCAGTGCTGCAGCTGTGTTTCTGTTTCCTGTGGTAATTCCTCATTTTCAGCCCACTAGGCAGTTCAGTGCTTCTCTGATCGCGTCTGTCGCTCCTCCCTTTTAAGTCCTCTAGACAGTGCTGCATGCAGCTGCGTTTTGGTTCCAAGTGGTAAATCCTCATTCTTGGCCCTCGAGACAGTGCTGATATCTGCTTCTCTGGTCCCAGTGGTAATTACTTATTCTCTGTCCACTAGACAGTGTTCCTACTGTGGTCCTGTCAGTAATTGCGCGTTCTAAAAATTCTAGACAGCTGCTAGCTGCAACTCTGGGCCCCGTCGGTAGTCCCTCATTCTAAGTCTCCTAGAGACTGCTGCTACTCTGGTCTCGTCAGTAACTCCCCATTCTAAGTCCTCTAGGCAGTGCTGCTAGCTGCTTCTCTGATCCCAGTGGCACTTCTAATTCTCAGTCCTCTAGGCAGTGCTGGTCCCAGTTGTAATTACTCATTCAAAGTCCTCTAGACAGTGCTGCAGCTGCTACTCTGGTCCCGTCAGTCACTCCCCCATTCTAAGTCCTAGGCAGTGCTGCAGCTAAGTGTCTAGTCAGTGTTGAATCCTCCATGCTAAGCCCTCTAGACAGTGCTGCAGCTGCTTCTCGGGTTGCAGTGGTAAATCCACATTCTTAGTCTTGTATACAGTGCTGCAGCTGCACGTCTGGTCATAAATCCACTGTACTCTAAACCAAAAGACAGTCATTTACAACGCCAATAGCTCGAACTCTCAAATGCGAGACCTTTTGCATGGAAAATAGTTGTTTCAATCACTTCCAGACATCTTTAACTGGTGGTGCTCGTCTGAAAGTTATGCATGGCCATTTGGAAAGCAGAGGACCAATAACTAGAGCAGAATAAATTATTTGGCCAATTCTTTTTCTAAATAAAGCAATCACTTTTTGTTAGGAAACTGTTTCCTAATGTGTTTGGGGGACGACAATCGTCTGCCAGGCCCTTTTATTTGCAGATGCCTGGGCGTTCCAAATTACACATGCTATAACCTGTCTCTAAACCTCTTTTGCATTAATTCCTGACATTAAGGTATGTCTTTTGGTGTGCTGCAACTTCTCATAGGGGATACATGATTTTGTGTGGGATGAAAGCTCATAGCATGTAGCGCTGTGCTCCCCGCTGTGGGCTTCCTGTGTAATCTAGACTCCAATTTATTATTTTCAATGTACATTTCAAGGTCTAAAATGTGATTAATTTTGCTTATTTCAAATCGATAAGTTTCACAAAATCCTTGGCTGATTCCATCGAGCCCTTCAATAAAATGGATAGATTGTCAATGTACCTAGTCCACACAATTGCATTCTCATCCGCAGTTTAGTGTGGGTTCTGCGGAGCACCTGCTCCTCCCACCAGCCTACGTGTAACCACGCGAAACGGGGGGCAAAGCAGGTGCCTGTTGCAGTCCTGCAGATCTGCTGAAACAAATCACCAAAAAGGAAGTAGTTATTCTCCAAGGATCTTCTTGCCATAGTGAGAATCATCTGAATGTGTTTATACAAGCTAATTTTCCTATTTCTTAAATGACTCCTACATTGCAACCAGTTTTCATGACAAATACCGGTATAAATCATCTCGGGCTATAAATTCCACGGACTGGATATTCTCGCCTCAGTGCCTATTCTAATCCTGGGTCCCACGCTGCAACTCTGGGCAATAGCTTGCTTAATCTCCACAACGGCCCCAACAGCGCTGGGGTGCCTGGCCTCACCATGGGGGTGCCCAGGAGTGGACACCTCACATGGAAAGCCAGGAAGGGTTCCTTCAGCGGTACGAGTACAGCGCTGAGATACCCATAGTGGTGGTCGGCGCTATATAAATACCTATACATTTACAAATCGCTGTTGTCTTACGCCATTAGGACACAATCCTGTCCCATTGATGTCATTCATTTGGCGCAAGAAATCCCCCACTATCTTTTACATGCTCAAGTAAAAAGAAATCTATATACTCTGAAGTATATTCCAGCTGGCTCCCTCGAGCCAAATTTGTAGGGCAACCCGAAGGCGTATTAGCATTTTGGGGAAGGGATTAAATACATCCCAAGTGTGTGTATATATGTGTGTTGTAACCATTGCACCAGCTCAGTCTATTTGAAATTGCGATTACATATTAATATACATCAATACATACTGCTTGGTATTTTCAGTAAGGTACATTACTGAAGCATGCGGTTCTGTCTGCGCCGTATGGTACTAATTTGTTTTACTAGTCACGTAATGTGCAGTGACATTCAAAAGACTAATGAAAGCACAAAATAAGTGCGGCATGCATAGTTCTGGAATATAAAGGTAAGAATGCAAACATAAATAGTGCATGTCAACAATATTGCTGTAATGGGGCAACCGGCATCTACCTCGGCCTGCTGCATTTCTAAGCTCCTGAACTCCGGCTTTTGATGCACACGCACATCCATTTAGTACATATTTTTGTGTTTTCTTGTTATACCTAAAACAAATCCATAAACTCGTTCGATTATGTCTGTGTACACCTATGACTTCTTGGCATTTGGCCATGAAAGTGTAGATATCTCTGTACATCTACATCGAACTGTGTATAATAATATACATAAAATGGGCACTATCACTAATATGGATGTACAAGCAATACTTCTATATAGAATTCCAGCCAACCATTCTGAACATTTAACTTGTAAACTTTTAAACTTAACTAGAAATATGCCTGGGTGTACGCATCGTTTCTGTATCGAATTTTACTAATTTCTTTTACTTAAATTATTATACCACCCAGCCCCTCTGGACCACCACTGCATCAATTTCACCGCCACCGCGCCCGCCATGACTGAACTGGAGCAAGGTCACAGAGGAACTCCTCATCACCACCCTCCATCAAACCCCCCCACCCCCTCCCAGCGCATCGACCGACACCAACTCCACAGCCAGGGAATTGCACCGCTGGGTCTCACGCCAAGGAACTGTTCAGCGTCCTTCAGCAGTTCGCCATAGTAACCTGCGAAGCCACAGGCGTCACACCCTCCCAGGAACTCTGAAATAGGAGCTGAGCTTGTGGCAATCTGGAGATCAAGACCCTCTACGACAACTTCAGCGAACCATCGCCGGACACCACCCCCCTACCCACCACCGCCAACAAGCCGACCATGACGTCCTGGGACCTAGCTACCTACGAACTAATCGCCACGACCATGAAGAAAACTCACTCTGGAGCCCCAACGGACCCCTGCCCACCGCACATATTCCACAGGGCTGCCATCGCACCAGGACGTACCATCCACGCCTACCTAGGATCTGGCATCTGTGCCGACTGGAAACAGGCGGAGTTTAAAACCCCTCCTTGAGAAACCAACAGCCGATGCAATGGACCTGAAACTACCGGCCCATCTCTCCTCCCCTTTGCGGCGAAAGTCAGAGACTAAAACTCCCAGCTAACCACCTTCATCCAAGGTAACTCCATCCTAGAGGCCCGCGCAGCTACCACAGCCCGAGACCGCCCTCCTCGCTGCCACTGACGACATCCACGGCCCTCCTCCTTCTAGACCTCTCCGCAGCCGTCGACACTCACATCGCACGCTCGCAGCCATACTCCACAATGCAGGGATACCCGGAGCTGCCCTCGACTGGATCCAATCCTTCTTCTCTGCCAGAACCCAGAGGATTCAACTCCCTCCCTTCCTCTCTGACCCCACGGAAATCCACTACGGAGTACCCCAGGGATCGTCACTCCGCCCCAGGCTCTTCAACCGCTACATGACCCCCTCGCCGCCATCGTCCAACAGCATAGGCTCGGCTCAGCATCGTATCCTACACAGACGACACCCAGCTCATCCTCTCACTCACAAAGAATCCCGAAAACACCAGACTCTGCTTCCAGGAAGGAATAAAGAACGTGGCAGCCTGGATGAAAGACGGCTGCCTGAAGCTCAACTCAGAAAAGACAGATATCCTCGTCCTCGTACCCTGCACCTCCGCCTGGGACACCTGGTGGCCCTCCAAACCATCCAGAATGCCACAGCCAGACTTGTCCTCGGGACACCACGTCATGAGCACATGACCAAGTTGGACTAACGGCTAGGGCGCTTGACCTGGGGAACTGGGTTCGAGCCTCTGTAGTGATGCTGAACATCCTGTGATTCTGGGCAAATCACTTAATCTCCCTGTGCCTAAAAAAAAATGAATGTGTCATCATGCAATGTAACTGGTGCTATGTAAAGCGCTCTGATACCTGATTGGATTCGGGTCAAGTTCGCGCTGTATAAAACTCTGGGGGGGGGGAGGGGGGCACAACACCTAAGAGGCCTCCACTGGCTCCCCGGTGCAAAAAGTCACCTTCAAACTCCTCACCCACGCCTACAAATCCCTCAACATCGGACCCAAATACCTCAACGAGAGCGTATCCTTCCACGTGCCCAAGAGGATCCTCCGCTCCGCCGACCTCGCCCTGGCAGAGGTCCTCCGCAGGAACAGAACAGGCGGGAGAGCTTTCTACATCGCAGCCAAGACCTGGAACGAGTTCCCTGTGAACATCAGACGCTCCCCGACCCTGCACACGTTCAGGATGGACCTCAAGACCTGGCTCTTTGACTGATGCTCTCTTCTCTCTCCCCCCCCCCCCTTTCTTTTTATGACTTGCCTTTTTGGGTTGGGGGAGGGGGGGGCGGTGCTTTTGATCCACATTCACATGGCACAAGGTTGCCACCCGGTGGTTGAGGAGCAATTCTGGTCTCCATTCTGTTTGTAATTCGTAATTTATCTTTCTGAAGCTTTTGAGTATTCAGTGCTGCCTTGATAACGCCCTGAAGCGTATTAATATGCCAGTAATATTTCCACCCCATTAGCGAAGTGGGTCATATTTTAAAACTGTTCAGTGTGAACCGAGGTTTCCCCACTAAGATCAGATAATTGTGAACAATGTGCTGCTTTTTAGGATGTAGCTATTCCTTTATCTGCTTTTTTGGGGGAGGGGGGGGGGGGGCTGGTGCAGTCTTGTGATTGGATTGGTCTGCATTGATACCTGTTGCATTGCTTGGATGTACAGATTGCGTTAAACTGGGTAGAACGGTTATTTTCAGAGTCTATGCACACCCATGCCTCACTTTCCCATTATTTCTTTTAGCTTCCACCGTCCGTCACTTGTACCTCCGTGGTGGTGCTGGCGTTGGCTCCATGACAAAAATCTACGGTGGGCGGCAGCGGAACGGCGTGATGCCCAGCCACTTCAGCAGCGGCTCCAAGAGCGTGGCACGGCGAGTGATGCAGTCTCTAGAAGGAGTGAAGATGGTGGAGAAAGACCCCAATGGGTGAGGCTTGCAAGCTTGTGGAATAAAGTCTCAGATGTAGTTCTAATAGTGATCTGCCCTGCCTAGCTAAACTGAAGAAATAGTGTAATACATATGGTTGAGTGCCTTTGTGCACCTTCGTGCTGAGCCCTTGCTGTAAGTTTAACTTTTGAACTCTTATTTTCAGAGGTCGCAAGTTAACTCCCCAGGGCCAGAGAGACTTGGACCGAATCGCAGGACAGGTAAACAAATCTTGCTTAACATGTCCATTTGTCACCTTAAAATGGCAGTAACTGCTGTGTATTCTCCTTCGATACTGTAGTGGTTATGGCACTACTGGCTATAACTTCTCTACTGTGTGCATCTCGAAGGCTCGAGACCTGCAGTATCTGATTCGCTACATGCACATCACATACATGTAGTAAACAATACATTACGCTGTGTACATGATGCAACTCTATGCTAGGAACTGTAGAGAGCATCCTTCCAACTCTGCAGCCCAAGTATGGACTTAGGAAGTGACTCAATGCTAATCAGAATTTTTTGTTTTACAGGTTGCAGCTGCAAGCAAGAAACAACATTGAGATGAATTGCAAATAAAAAAACTGTTGAATTTATTCTGGTTTCTTTATTTTTTCCCCTCTAAATGTGAGCAGTGATTTATGCTTAACCGTATGAAGAGTGGCACTTGGTCACCGAGACCAATTTGTCTGGACTGGGGACTAGGACTTTTTTTTTTATAAATTCATCTACACATTCGCTGCTGGCCCTATACTTTAATCTTACCCGTTTAATATATTTGTACTCATTTGCTCAACTAATTAGAAAGTACAATTATTTTTATACTTTATCTGATTATACGGAGTTAACTTTGATTTGAGTTCCGACTAGATGCTCTAATCTCTTTGCAATGTTATGAAGTCGGTGGACCTAAATTGGCTTCTTGGCATGGAGAATTCACAGGTCTTCGAGGGTAGCAACCAATGTTCCCTCTAATTTGTATTCCTTTAAGTGCAGCAATAAAGGTGCTTTGTGCACTACAAAGTCTGTGTACACTGAAGACAAGCAACAACTTAATATGCAAGTGTGTGCTGCATGCAAGCTATCAAAATCAGTGGCATAGCAAGGGTACTTTAGGCCCTAATCTAAGCGAGGAAAAATTGACCCCCCCCCACCTTTTGGGTTTGTATTAGCACCCAGTACAGGGGGGGGGGGGGGGGGAGTGGGCTCCTTGCTTCTGAACCCCGGTGACGCTCTATATTCACTAATCGTTTTACGTATCCTTCCTGTCTCTTCACTATCATAGTGAATCTTATCTTCTCACACCTTTTCTTATCCCTATCCACTTCCACTCTCACTTGTCCTTTTCTCGTTCCTCCCTATTTAAGTTTGTCTTTTCTCCTTGCGCCTCTTTTTATCTTTCTCCTACTTCTCCCTCATCCTGCCTCCTCTTCAATCCACATCCTACCATTCTAGTTTCTCCAATTTCTTTAATCTCCCTGTCCTCTCATTCTACCCTTTCTCTATCAAATATGTATCTTGACTGCATTGTAGGTATACAGGGCCCAGGCTGCAAGCCATCTCTCGTTGGCCACAATGCATTTGCAGGCACCCTCAGCATGTGCTAGGCCTCGGAATGTACCTCTTCTGGAGTATGCCTCACTGCGGTCATATGCCTACCCTGTAATTCAAGAGATGGAATATGTGACAATGTGTAGGAGTGCAAATCAGCTTTCAGCTGTAACTCCATCCAACTCTGCTAATGATCCTTCACTGGGCCCTCCAAGCCCAGTACTGAGGTCCCCATTCCCTCTGAGTTCTCCACAGTACTGATGTGCTTCTTCTGTGATCCCTGCAAGCCAATCTTAAAGCCCTTCATACCCCTGCCCCATGGCTGTCATGCCCCTCACTGAGCCTCACCCTTCCAAACTCTACCTCCACTTGTTAGTGAGAGCAGACTGATTCTCAGAACTCTATTTCACATTAGTATGCCTGGCTACTCGTTCTCATGGTACTAACAAAGGCATACAGCTAAAAGGTACACCTTGAGGAACTGTTACCCAACTCATTGGTAGTAGCCACAACAAACATATTTGGCTGCACCAGACTAGACCCGAGCACAGAGCTCATTAGTGCTATAAGGTATGTTTTAATTATGTCAAGCACAAGATAATCCAGATTGTAGCCCAGCTGAGGAGCCTTAGAAAACATTGCTTGTATTCAACGTATCAGTAGTACACTGTACTGCAGACGTCCATTAAATGATGCCTGTGCTAATAATTCCAAACAGAAAGCAGAGGCCAGCGCAGGGACTTTACCACTCATCAGCTGACCCCCGGGTTCTATGAGTAGCTCATATTGCAATGCATGGCAAGTGCTCATACACACACACATTCTCTTCTGTACACTGAGTGCATGTGTAGAGATCGTGTGCACCAGCAGGCAAAGCAAGGCAGGCACATTACACTGTCAAGGTATGGAAAACCAATATACATGTACACGTGTTTCAAACCTTTGCTCTATTAAACCGATCCCGCAGTCCTAGCACTTTTCCCATAACTATTAGCCATGTTGCATGGCTGAAAATTATTTAAAAAATGGCTCAGTGCTGCTTTGTAGTGCTTTGAAAAAAGTTATCACAGCCACCACTGTTTTTTCCTTTCAGTCATGCTACATGGCAGCCGTGCTGCTGTACAACATGGGTAAAAGACAATGACAAAGCCAATACCTTTTCATCAATCCACGACCCATTTATCCACTATTTCACCTTTCCATCCACACACACATTTCTATCAATCACTCTTCTATTATCCTTTCACCT
This sequence comes from Triturus cristatus, assembly GCF_964204655.1. Classification (NCBI taxonomy): domain Eukaryota; kingdom Metazoa; phylum Chordata; class Amphibia; order Caudata; family Salamandridae; genus Triturus; species Triturus cristatus. The sequence continues at coordinate 58,658,962 of NC_140590.1, forward strand.
AATATCCATCTATTCACTCATTTATCCTTTCACCCTTCCTGTCCCCTATCGATCCTCCCAGTCATCCTTTCACTGTTCATCCATTCACCCATCCTTTCTTCTATTCTCAACTCATCCAGCCACCCAACTCCTTTCCATGCACTCTTCCATCTTTCCATCCTTCCATTAATCTTTTTGTTCCACCAGTCTTTTCATTCATCCATCCTTTCATCTTTCCAAACCTTCTTTCACCCTTCTTTGTTTTCCTCCAACCCCCTTTCCTTCTGTCCCTATTTTAATTATTTCTTTCACAATTCCTTCTTTGCACCCTTCTTTTGTTTCACACTTCTACTCTTCCCTTCACATTGCTTTGTTTTATCCTTCCATTCATACTTGTATCCTTCCTCGTTCTTTCCTTTTTTCCCTTAATTTCACAATTTATATTTAGCAATCTATTTCTTTTCCCTCTTTGAAAAATGTTATTTTCTTTCTATGTACCTCTATCTGTTGGATGCCTCTACTTCTCTGGTTGTCCACATTTTATTCATTCAGTCCTCTGTCTCTGTCACGCACTTGGCTCAGTTGTCGGCCGTAGGCCTATACGCCTCAGCACTTTCTGTTCTGCAAACCTGAAGACCGACTAAGCCCTCAAGAGTCAACATTTTAGTGCCTTATCAGCCAAGTGGCTCGTGTCAACACCCACCACACCTCTAGCTGCTATAGTAGAGGGTTTAGGCATAGACAATAGGTCTCGCCTTTGTGACCTTAAGTGTTTAGTTATCCAGCACAAAATCTTTGGTGCAACAACATCAACTGTTGCATGGCTAAACACTTATAAGGACCCAAAGGTGAGACCTATTGGCTATGCCAATGCTTGTTAGCCCTAGCTGCAGCTGCCGACAGAAGTGCAGGGCCCTAACTGGATCCACGCCAAGTACATTAAGTTCAAAAGTTATTCAATTTTAAATAAAATATATATATGATTAAAATAAATCATATTCAAAGAATTCACATCGAGTAAGGGGGCAATGTTAAACCCTTTGCAAAGTGTCGAAATACATTTTGTTTAAAAATTAGCAAATCTTTAAAAAGTAGTACCATCAAATATTGAGCTCATTGTATATATGGTGTCTCCCAATGAGCAACACTACTTCCATAGCGCAATCTTTTAGTGACCATCCCCATGACCACCATTTCCATGCATTCCCACACTGCCACCCTCCTGCACTGTACTTCATCTCTTAAGTGCCCCTCTCACACACCATTAATTTGTTGTGTAGCACTACCCGTAACAGTGTAGGGTGTCAGTGCTTTGTCACATTTACATTACACACAATTCATTGTCTTTGTATAATCAGTCTATATTGTTACATAAGACTGATTAAAGGATATAGGAATTACATGTCATCGATACTAGGCAGTATATTTTAAGAGTGTTCAGTCTGGAGAAGCATAAACCCCCAGATTTAAAGAACAAGTTATTTATCTTCGGTAATGTATTTGTAAGCCATACATTAGTTATAGATTCCTTGGCGTTATCCCCAGGCGTCGGACTAGATCCTGGAGAATTTTTCTGGAGCAGTACCCTTGTGCGTCTAGGTGGCGTCTGTTCCAAATTATCATCATGGTCGCCGCTGTTCGTTCTGGCCAAACTTTCCACGCCAGAAGCGCAGAGCCATGAAAGATACTGACCACTGATGCACATAACTGGAGTCCTGGAAGGGAGCCCCCTATCCCTAGAAGTCAGTTCGCAGTAGGGGAGGATGGGTGGTGCGGTAAGGAATCTATAACTAATGTATGTCTCTTACAGATACATTAACAACGAAGGTAAGTAACTTGTTCACCTGAAAGAGAGTTATAGATTCCTTACCTTAGAATAGATACCCAGCAATGCCAAACCTGGAGAAGGTCTGCAAACGAAGTTCGCGCCAGAAAGTCCTGGAGAAGAGAGCGGCCGAAAAAGTGGTCTTTTCTGGACATGGCTATCCAGGCAGTATTTTTGTGAACTTGTGCAGGGATGCCCACTTGGCTGCCTGTCAGATGTCAATCTGCGGAACTCCACTTCTTTAAAACAGTAGTTGCTGCTGTCGCCCTGGTGGAGTGGGCATACAGTCCTATTGGGGGTTCCTTTTTTGCCAAAGAATAGCAGATGTTAATACATGGGACAACCCCTCGAGTGATGGTACATTTGTGCATGGCCCAACCTTTCTTTGCACCCACAAAGTTGTTAGTCCACCCAGAAATCTTTAGTGCGGTCAAGGTAGGATAGCACACGTTTTGGGACCAGATGGAGTGTCCTCTTTGGAAGGGTGCGGAGGCGGGAAGGTGGTGAGCAATGTGATGGGCTGACCTATGTGGGAAGAGGTAACCCTTTTGTCCAGATGAACAGCAACAAAGGGAGGCTTGGAGGACAGCCTGAAGCTCACCCACCCTGCGAGCAGAGGTGATAGCAAGCTGGAAAGCGGTCTTCAAAGTATGACTAAGTGTAAACTAGTGGCTCAAAGGGAGCACTTGCAAGATGAGGAAAGACCAGATTCAAACCCCATTGGGGCATTCCGAAAGGAATCAAGAGATGAGTAATGCCCTTTAGAAATCTATTTGCAATTCGGGACTTCAAAAGAGATGGCTGATCAGGAAATTGAAGAAAGGTCGATGGCTGAAAGATTGTCTTTAGGAGTGCGCAGAGACCTGCTGGGCCAAAGATAGTATGAAGAGAACATCTGAAAGAGGGCCAGGAATGGGAGCCACAGCCTTGGCTGTGCACCATGCCACAAATTTGTTCCATTTATAGACTTGTACCATTTTAGTGGAGGGACGGCTGGCTGCCAAGATGACGGTACAGACTTCGGAAGGAAGATCGAAAGCGATCAACTGTCACTGCTCAATATCCACGCAAGGAGGTGGATGCTGGGCAGGTTCGGGTGGAAGACCGTCCCCTGCTTCTACAACAGAAGACCCCCCCCCAAGAGGCAGCCTGATCGGAGGATCGATGGTCATGCTCAAGAGCTCGGGGTACCAGACTCTTCGTGTGCAGTCCGGAGCCACAAGAATAACTTTGGCCCGATCGAGCTTGATTTTCTTCAGGACTCTGGGTAGAAGTGGGACAGGCGGGAAGGCTTACAGGAGGTTGCAATTCCACTCCTGCCGAAAAGATTCCTCTGATGCTGCGCCCATTGTAACTTCAGTTCCCACTGCAGAGCCTGCATATGCCATCTGGCATGATCCACCAGCCGGATGCATGAGGCCCAGCAGTCTGTGCCCTCACTGAAATCTGTGGGATAGAAGCTGAAACATTGATATCGTAGCCCGAATATCCCAGACTTGCTGCTCGGGAGGATAATCCTGAAACTGCTGTATCCAGAACTGCTCTGATGAAAAGGAGCTTCTCAGAGGAGAGAAGTTGGCCTAACGGCTAGGGCGGTCGACCTCGAATCTGGGGAACTGGGTTCAAGTCTCGGCAATGATGCTGAACATCCTGTGATTCTGGGCAAATGACTTAATCTCCCCCTGCCTAACAAAAACAAGCATTGGCATAGCCAATAGGTCTCGCCTTTGGGACCTTATAAGTGTTTAGCCATGCAACAGTTGCATAACTAAATACTTATACGGTCCCAAAAGCGAGACCTATTGGTATGCAAAGCGGCCGTGAAAGTGATCACGATCAAACATCAAAGCGAAAGTAATGCTGTAAAGCGCGTGCCCGCGCACATGCACTGCAGCTCTAGACTGGCCTGGTAGCACTTTTTGGAGCCCTCTCAATAAGTCTCGCCAGACCAGCGCATGCGCTGGGTCAGGCGAGACCTAATGAATGTGTCCTCATTGTAACGCAACTAGCGCTATGTAAAGCGCTCTGACACCTTATACCTTCCGGTCAAGTTTGTTCTATTTAAAACTCTGTTAAAGAAAAGGGAATCTGGTGTGACTTTGGCATGTTGATGGTAAACCCCAGTGAATGCAGGAGGTCTGCTGGAGGTGGGAGACGACAGCTTGGGTAAGACTGCCTTCAACAGCCAGTCGTCGAGATGGGAAAGACCGGAACCCCTGATCTGTACAGATGAGCTGCGACCTCTGCCATCACTTTCGTGAATACCCGAGGGGCACTGACAAGGTCAAAGGGGAGCATGGTAAAATGAAAATGCTTGTGACCTACTGTGAACCGTAGGTAACGCCTGTGAGCTGGCAGGACGGGGATGTGGAGATCGTCGTCCTGCAAGTTCAACGCTACTATCCAGTCTCTGGGATCGAGGGCAGAGAGGACCTGAGCCAGCGTGAGCATTTTGAACTTCTCCTTCCGGAGGAAGCGGTTGAGGGCCCTGAGGTATAAAATAGGGTGCAGGCCTTTGTCCTGCTTGGGTACCAGAAAGCAGTGGGAATAGCAACCATGACCTACCTCTGGCACAGGGACCTGTTCGATAGCTCCCTTGGCCAAGAGCTGCAACTTCATGGCCGAGAAGGGCCAAGTGATCCACTGACGTGATGGAGTTCTGGTGACATGGAGGGAGTAGCCCCTTTGGACTATCTGCAAAACTCACCTGTCTGATGTGATGTTTTGCCAGTGGGGGAGGTGATGGCAAATCCTGCTGCCCACTTAACTGGTGACCCTGAAAGGTCAGACTAGGATTGTGTGGAGGCTGCTGTAGGGTGGTATGGGTGGAGTGGCCTGGTCACTGGCCTCCAAACCTGTGTCGCTGGGTCCCACATCCGCGGCCATGCATAGACTAGGTAGCTTGTGTGGCTCGATTGGGTGGAACGTGGTGGGCCACCCCTTCCATAGTCACGAAAAGGGCAAAAGGCAGACTGCGAGGGGTTGCTGAGAGGCCCAACTCTGGCCCTAGTCCTAGAATCCCTGAGTGCTAGAGCACTGAGTCTGCCTTGGCACCGAACAGGTGACTGCCATCAAAGGGGCATGTCCAAAAGGGTGGATTTGACATCCCCGAGAAACCAGACTTCCTCAACCAGGCGTAGCGCCTCAAGGCTACTGACCGCTGACTGAGAACGGTTTGTTCAGCCTCCTCTGGGCACTATGGCAGCACTTGCGCAACCGTATCCCCCACACTGGGTATAATGGCCCAAGAGGCATGCGGTGTTCACCGACCACAGCAATAAGCTGGAGGAAGAAAACCTCTTCCCAAGGTGGTGCAGCTTCTTGGATTCCCTATCTGGGTGAGCAGTAGGGAATGCGCCCTTAGACTAGGCTTGGACCACCAAGCTCTCGGGGGTCTGGTATTGGAGAAGAAAAGTGGGTTTCCCGGGGCCAAGTAGTGGCCTCGGGCAATCATCCTGTCCACAGCAGCCCCTGTACTGGGCTTGGATAAAATGACATCAGTGAGCCCTTCATTAAAGGGCAACTGGCTCCGGAGAGGCCTCTGCTGGTTGAAGTACCTCTGTCAGGAGGTTAGTCCTGACTACCACCATAGGAAGCTCCAGGCCCAAGGCCTCAGCTGCCCTACGCAACACCACTGCGTATGAAGCTCCCTCCTCTGGCCACTGTGGGAGGGGAGAGCATGCCATGGTCTGGAGAGTTATCCAAACCACTGGCATTACCCAGTTCCTCTCGCCTGTCCGGCTCTTCAAGCTGACAGGCTAAAGAGTACCGACCCCTCCTCTGGCTGCCACCTAGGGTGATAAGAAACGCCAGGAACAAACAGAGGCACAAATGTACCTTCTGGTACCGATGTTGGTCAGGCGCTGTGTAGGTCTAGTGAGGCTGGGGTTGAAGCTAGTTGGGGGCTCAACTGGCGCAGTGGGTGTTGTCACTGGAGCTGCTGCCGGGGAAGGTACCATGAGGTTGCCCGGCATCTATCTGGATCTTCGGGGACCATCCGGTGCCGTAATCAGACATCGAAGGCCCAGGGCCCCCAGCCGAGTCTGCAGGGCCCAAAGGCGTGGAGTCGGGCTGCCCAAAGATGCTTTGCAGCGCTTTATAAAAAGCTCGAAGCTCGGCAGGGGGCGCTCCGGGAAAAGGAGGGAAGTGCGGTGCCGTCCCAGAAGCAAGCTCCGAAGACTGAGTGGGAGAGCGACGACGCTCTGGGTCCTGCGTTGGCCGGCGGATGGAGAGACTGCGAAGAGTGGCGACGCTTCTTCATCCCCTTCTTGTGCTTTGACTTACCAGAGGAGTGTGAAGACTTGACTGACGAGTGGTGGTGGCTCAGCGACCGGTCCCGAGACCTTCTCTTTGCTGGGACGGCGCAGACTGCCAGGCCTCCAAGAGCTTTCGGAACTGTTCCCGCAAAGACTTCGGATTCATGGCCCGGCATTAGGACACGTCTTTGAGTTGTGATCGCGCTCCAGAGGCACGCGAGGTGCAAATCCATGACTGACATCAACTTGTGACAGGAGTCACAAGGCTTGAAGCCTGTCCGCAATGGGACATCCCTTTTGCTACCAGGAGGCGATGGACTCAAAAAAGATGTCAAGTCGAAAAAGGTTTAGTCAAAAAGGGACTAAGGAGCAAGCTCCCTCTGGAGCACCGCTGGCTGGCACGGAAAAAAAGAATGGACATCAGCGTCTAAGACACCTAGATGTCATCCCTGCAACCACAACGCCGACAGACGTGGGGTCAACGGACGCGCAGGGGTACTGCTACAGAAAAATTCTCCAGATCCAGTCTGACGCCTGAGGGTAATCTTAAAGTGAGGAATCTATAACTAATGGTCTCTTTAGGATATGTACCCGAGTGGTTGGGTTAGGCCCCAGTGGTTGGGGTTAGCATTACCAATAATACTCCATTTCCACCCAAGCAAACCCTTTTAGCAACATTAGGATAATGACAGCCAAGTAAAAAAGCATAAAGTTCTAACCTATCTGACCTATACCATGCAGTTTGCATGCAGCTCTGATAACTTTCATGGGTCACTGTGCTATATTAGGGTTGTGACTTATGAATTGCAAGTAACAAAAGGATCTCTGACAAAAACAGTAACCACTTGAACTATCCACATAAATACAGTTCTGTCATTTGTATGGTAATGTCCATAATGAAAAGTTAAAATTGACACTAAACAAAGAGCCATCTCTCTCCAACAGGAACATTAATCACCAGAATAGTTTTGACATTTTACTGTTGCCTGAAACCCCCTGAACACAGCACAACCCTAAAACCAGACTTGCTCAACATGCATCCTGATGGCCAGTATTTGAAGGGGCTCTTGTATGCAATAATGAACAAAGAGGAGGCTTGGTAAAGTATTTGCCAAGTCTTTAAACCAAATCCAGTTCAAAGCCTTTATTTCAAACCGCCCCGGATTGGCCTCCTCAAATGCAGCATTCTTAGTTGAAGTAGCAGCCTCTCTGTTTCCGGTGTGTCCTGCCCTCCTGCAGCACAAGGAAGTTTTGACACCTGCCAAAAAGGACATTTCCTTGACGCCATGCAGCAGATGTGAAAACGCTTGCCATGTGGCGAAGGCAAAACTGCCTTTTATTGTCCTTTCACACCTGGAAATGGCCAGGGCGCTCCCAGAGACGGTGAGCGCAGGAAGAGGCAAGGCTACGCACGCAGCCTAAAGGGAACATGGGGAGCAACCCTATAACCTAGTGTCCTATTTGGTCCAATGCACCTGTCTACTTCTCACTGTGAAGTGAGCTGTCAAGTCTAGGTGGCAAATTTAACCCAAAGCTTAAACTGGATGCCATATCTCAGCAGTACGGGCATCATGGCTGCCTATATCTCAGCGTTAGTGTCTTCATGTGCTCTTCATCTCTGCAAATTAATGCGACTGCGTGATTAGCCACTATTAAAGGGACTCCTATTGGCATGCATTACATCTTGGGATCGCTAAGCTTGAAATATGCAGGCTACACATTGTTCAGAATCGATCTGCCTGGTCTGTTCTAGCCTTGCCATTCTATCCATTAACTCGGAGATTTCCAAACTCTGTGTCGGGACACAGTACTGTGTCGCCTGCCATGTGTGGGTGTGTCATGGGATGATGCATAGCTGCCAAGGTTTCAGTTTGTCATCATGGTTCCCTCTACAATCAGCGCGCACTACAAAGGATTCCACTGTATTCAGTAAATACTTCACGGCAGCCTCTGAAGTGCGGCTGACGGTGATGCTGCTGCGCTTCCAAATGCATTTCTAAAGACGTGTGTTTCGTCTTTAGAAATGCTAATGGAGGACTTTTAAATACCTACAGGGCTGTCATTAAACAGCAGGAGATCATTCCCAGAGCTTTCTCTGCAGCCCGAGTCCCGTTTGCCAAGTCCACAGACCTCTGGCTCCTCCACCTTTTGTTTTCTCCTTCTCTGTCTGGCTGTGGCGTGACACGTGCTTGTCTGAGGCCTTACCAGTCGGTATGCTGGTTGGTCTCATTTCAGCAGCCTCTGCTATTTTTGCTGGCCATTCACCTCTGCAGTACTTGTTAAACTTTTCTGTACTAGACTTTTGGTTCTCGTTTATAAAACGCAAATAACATATTTGGAAACAAAAAAGAGTAAGAGGCACAGCTAGAAGTCTGGGCTGATCTTAGAGGCTGATGCTTTTTACCTGAAATGTTAGCTTTAGAAAAAAGAAGACTAAAAGGGTAACTTGATTTAGTCCTTACTATACTGTACCTCACCTGTAACATCTATACTTTGAGAACCCCCCCCCCCCCCGCCCCCTCTTAGGTTGTTTGGGCTCGCTCGCTACACTGCTTTACCGTGTCGCGAAATGATGCATGTCTAGAAAGTGTGTCACCAACATGAAAAGTTTGGAAAGCTGTGCGATTAACTCATTCTACTGCTACCCGTTCATAAACTGATTAAATTCAAGACTTTATGCTTTGTTTACATTACAAATGACTGCTCAATTACTTGTCAAATTTCATTATTCCTCTGTCTATCTTTGGACACGCCACCACGATTTAAAACAATCTTCCGAATATCCTTCCATTTGGCCTACAGGTTACCGTCAAATACCTCCTTTTACTCGATTAAAACTTACTGTTCGTCTTTCTACCTCAGTACCCCTCTGTTGTAGCAGCAAGAGGCCTGCATGTTCAGGTTGTACATTTGAGTACATGGCAAGGAGGTATTGTATTACAACATTAATAAAGCTCATACTACCGCTATGTGGGGCATTGAAGCGCTCGCCTGCTTGGAAGCATGCTACACCATGTAGTATTTGGAGAAGTACTCTTTGTTTTGAACCTGTGTGGAGTGTTTCCTTGGTCTGAATGACAACCACAGTGGTGTGGTTGTCTTGTTAGGGAAGGTAGTGCTTAGTAGTCCGTATTTTTGCATTTATTTTAAGCGTGAGGTAGGCATGCAGTTTATAGGTTTCAATAAGCTGGCGGCTTTAAGATGCTCAATGCCTGTGTTTTTGTATTATGTTTCTCCACTTAGCTGGTTACTGTACTGGGTTGTCCATTCTGAGATACAGCCTTGAGCAGGCATATGTTAATGAGAAGTGGTGGAGATTTGTGCTGGGGTGGACTTTGTCACAATCCTCCCGAGTCTGATTGTTATAAGTCGCCAATAAAATGTAGTGATCAAGTCCACATCCAGAATGAAGTTTTATGTAGATTTATTTAAGTTGGTTACAAGATGTAGGTTCAACTGTATTCAGCCCCACCAGGAGCAGCCAACAAGGCGCTCAGCCCATCTCCAACTGTGGATTTCATTGATGAACATTCCATATTGCATCATCTCCACAGTGTTCCACTGGTGAAGCAGTGAATGGCAAGAACAGCACTATAACAAGATACTACATATCCTCTTTTCTTCCAGAAGGAAAACAGAAAAGAGAAATATAGAATAAGATGTAGAAACTAGAAGAACGAAATAGGGAGGAGAGTACTAGAGAGAAACAAAGTAGAGGTAGAGAGAAAGGAAGCAACCAAAAAAAATAATAAAGAAACAGATAAACATAACCTGCTTCCCATCCTCCTTTCTAATAATGGAAGAAATAAAGAAAAGGAAAAGAAACCATCAATGAGTACTCTCAGTACACAAACTGGCCAGGTAAGTATGCGAGAGCAATCCACATCAGGAAGAAACAAGATGGCAGAGAAGAAGATAAATACAATCACAGAGAAGAAGAGAAATACAAAAGATTACTCATGTTTCCCTGTAATAGAAAAATATTAAGATAATAAAATATTAACAGCACTGGGTGACACAGTCTCCTAAGACAAGAAGCAATCCGTAGAGAATACAACTAAAACCCAGTGTACTGAAACCCTGCATGCAAGAAACAGGACAAGAAGAAATCATACTATGCACCCAATAAGGGTAATAATAAGCGTGTGCAGGAATGACCTCGAGAGAAACTCTGAATAATGTGCACTGTTAAAAAAAATAACATGACCAACACTAGACACCTTAGGAAAGGTAAAACGTGCACTGCAGTGAAGGCATAAGACATGTAATGTGATGTCCATGTATGGACGCACCTCGACTGGAGGTCAACTGATGTGCACTTGAAAGTGGGAAATAAACCCAAAACACACCTCTCGGAGAGGTCATTAGATGTGCATGAGTGAGTGGGACTACAGTCCACGCAACACCTCGTGTACCTGAGGAGAGACACTGTGCACTGTAACAGTGGTCGAAAACAACCCAAGGAAAACCTTGTGTGGGGAAGGAAACGTTGTGCACTACAAAAAAACAAGGAGTAAAGGCACCTCGTAAGGAGGTAAAAAAACAATGTGCACTGTAAATACGGAACTAAAATCCCTGTGAAGAACCTCGTGTTGAGGTAGAGATTGTGCACTGTGAGAAGGTAAAGACCTTAAATAAACATTGTGCACTGTTAAAAATGGGCAAAGGACCCATAAACAAAACCTTAGACACCCTATGTAGAGTAAAGTGTAAGGTAAAGCAGGACTAAAACCCACTCCCACCCCTTATGCAGGGATACAACAACTGTGATGAAAACATGGATGAAAAATATCGCCATACCACAGTCAAGAAGGTGAATAGAATCAGCAGTAGATAAGTTACTAAGCGTAAGCATGACATGTTTAAAAAGTACACACACTTATCTTGAAAGAATGAAATCTCAACCATTTAGTATGTACTGTCAGGACAAAAAAAAACATGCTTGTAATGAAGACAACGTCAAAGGTGTGCCTGTCACCGGGATGATTAGACAGGCGTGCGACAGTTCTTGTTGAGATCCCAGAAGATAGTACTCTGCAACAGATACAGTGCCCAACGAAACTGAAAAACATAAAAGCTTGAAAGAACCAAAGTACTTGCCAGCATATCATACTACTAGACAGTAGATTGCAGAAGCCATTATGCCCACAGGAGATTGAAAGAACTGGTGTCCAGTGTTGAGCGACGTGCAGAAGGGAGACACTACTCAAACGTTGAGGCCGATGAGGAGTAGAGCAGCAAACCCCATGTTGAAAAGGAAGTACTGACATCGTGCGCTGCTAAAGACGTGCCATCCTAAAACAAAACTTTTTTCATTGAACAATGGTTGGCACGTTATTGGAGGGCACCGTAAGCAGACGATAATGGGCAAGGTAAAATGCATGGATCTGCTAACACCAAGATGGTGGGACGCACAGGAGACGCATGGCGAGTGGTTCACGACACGCTCCTGCTGCCAAATGTCCATAGACAGCATCAAAGACCAGGAAAGCCAAAGACGTCATGAAAGGCTCAGGAGAAACTCCACATGGCATCGTGGCCAAGGTAGGCTGCGCAAGCCAATTTTGAATTGTAAACAAAGCGCAACTGTCATGACTCAGGAGACATAGCAGAGAAGGAACCTCAACCGGAGGTCAACTGATGTGCACTTGAAAGTGGGAAATAAACCCAAAACACACCTCTCGGAGAGGTCATTAGATGTGCATGAGTGAGTGGGACTACAGTCCACGCAACACCTCGTGTACCTGAGGAGAGACACTGTGCACTGTAACAGTGGGCGAAAACAACCCAAGGAAAACCTTGTGTGGGGAAGGAAACGTTGTGCACTACAAAAAAACAAGGAGTAAAGGCACCTCGTAAGGAGGTAAAAAAACAATGTGCACTGTAAATACGGAACTAAAATCCCTGTGAAGCACCTCGTGTTGAGGTAGAGATTGTGCACTGTGAGAAGGTAAAGACCTTAAATAAACATTGTGCACTGTTAAAAATGGGCAAAGGACCCATAAACAAAACCTTAGACACCCTATGTAGAGTAAAATGTAAGGTAAAACAGGACTAAAACCCACTCCCACCCCTTATGCAGGGATACAACAACTGTGATGAAAACATGGATGAAAAATATCGCCAAACCACAGTCAAGAAGGTGAATAGAATCAGCAGTAGATAAGTTACTAAGCGTAAGCATGACATGTTTAAAAAGTACACACACTTATCTTGAAAGAATGAAATCTCAACCATTTAGTATGTACTGTCAGGACAAAAAAAAACATGCTTGTAATGAAGACAACGTCAAAGGTGTGCCTGTCACCGGGATGATTAGACAGGCGTGCGACAGTTCTTGTTGAGATCCCAGAAGATAGTACTCTGCAACAGATACAGTGCCCAACGAAACTGAAAAACATAAAAGCTTGAAAGAACCAAAGTACTTGCCAGCATATCATACTACTAGACAGTAGATTGCAGAAGCCATTATGCCCACAGGAGATTGAAAGAACTGGTGTCCAGTGTTGAGCGACGTGCAGAAGGGAGACACTACTCAAACGTTGAGGCCGATGAGGAGTAGAGCAGCAAACCCCATGTTGAAAAGGAAGTACTGACATTGTGCGCTGCTAAAGACGTGCCGTCCTAAAACAAAACTTTTTTCATTGAACAATGGTTGGCACGTTATTGGAGGGCACCGTAAGCAGACGATAATAGGCAAGGTAAAATGCATGGATCTGCCAACACCAAGATGGTGGGACGCACAGGAGACGCATGGCGAGTGGTTCACGAAACGCTCCTGCTGCCAAATGTCCATAGACAGCATCAAAGACCAGGAAAGCCAAAGACGTCATGAAAGGCTCAGGAGAAACTCCACTTGGCATCGTGGCCAAGGTAGGCTGCGCAAGCCAATTTTGAATTGTAAACAAAGCGCAACTGTCATGACTCAGGAGACATAGCAGAGAAGGAACCATTGAAATTAACAAAAACAAACTCCACCATGGTCACAGTGTTGATCTCCTCTCCAGCAGGCGGGGAGACTCGGCATTCAACAACAATTACGGCTTTGATCACACTCAAGGGGCCAATCCACAAGTAAATAGGCACCAGTAAACTACATAACGGTGCTGAGCCAACACGAAGCTGCGCCCCAAAAAACAGTCAGACATCCAACCCGCAGAAAAGGAAAACGTGGGTGAAAAATGATATGGATGTTGAACCAGCAAGCAAACGTCTTGCATAAAACACAATAACTTCACTTCCCACCAGAGACTCAGTCAGACACAGAATACCTTAGATCTTGAAGCACAGAAGACGTTAGTAGTGGCAGCGTAGACTTTTGTTGTGACTTAGTAGACCTTAGTAGAAGCGAAAACGTAGGCAGCTTTGATGACTTATTCCCAGGTGTTGAAACGACTTCACAGCACGCTTGGGATTGGGGTGCTGTGCTGAAGGGACAGCAAACAGACTTTTTGGGATGCTGAAGGAACAGCAGGGAACACACATTGATGAGTGCTTGGCTTACCCTTTGTTGAAGGCACAGTTCAAAGTGTTGTAGAGTGTCAGGCTTACCCTCACTGAGGGCACAGCACGGGAACCGACTGGAAAGTTGATGAGGGCGACCGATGTAAAGGTCACTGGTGGGGCTGACGTGGCATTTTGAAGGTAGTACGCAGACCAGGTACTGAAGAAGATTGCTCGAGGTTCCCAGACACTTCCACTTGAACTTGAGAGGTACAGATCGCAGGTTCTTTCTTTAACTCGTCGCCAAATGTAGTAATCAAGTCCACATCCAGAATGTAGTTTTATGTAGATTTATTTAAGTTGGTTACAAGATGTAGGTTCAATTGTATTCAGCCCCACCAGGAGCAGCCAGCAAGGCGCTCAGCCCATCTCCAACTGTGGATTTCATTGATGAACATTCCATATTGCACACCACAAGATACCGTTAATGCTGTTAGCACTAATAGTAATCCTAAATATCGTGGTAAGCCTACACAATCTGTTCATCAACCCTCCAAGCCCAACTCAGATGCAAATAATTCAGTTAAAGCAATTTCTAAAAATATGTGCATTAGGTGTGGTAATCCTCCACATAGCAAAGGCTCACGTTGTCCCGCAAACAATGTCATGTGCAACTATTGTAAAAGAATGGGGCACTTTGCGAAAGTATGTTTAAAAAAAAAGAATGTAAGCAAACCTGCTGTTTGTAGTGTGGAATCTGATGGGTAGTCAGACTTGGAAGTTGTCTCTGTTGTAAGGAGTGAGAACGAGTCAGACTCAGTCAAGTCCAACTCTTCTCGGAATGTTGTTACAGGAGATCCTTCCTTATGCATTGATCCCATTGTTGATATCAAGATTGGAGAGTACTCTGTTAAGCTCTTGGTTGACTCTGGGGCAAAGATAACTATGATTACTCAGAAACTGTTTGAAGAAACGTGGAAGGGTTCCCAATCCTTATGCCCCCCTGATCGCTCTCCTGTCTCTTATGAAGGACGTAAAATAGATTTGATGGGTTATTTTGAAGATGAGTTGGAATTTAAGGGAAGGAGGATTCAAGGAAAAATATATGTTGCCGTAAAAGGTCTCAACATATTAGGGTGGTTTCACCGAGGCCTTTTTGGCATGATACTAAAACCTGGTGAAAAAGAACAAGTATTGGTTGTTGGTTGTGAAGATACCAGCTCGGAATGGAAGTATAAATACTTTTCAGTAATGAATTGGGAAAAATTAAGGGGTTCAGACACAAGATAATTGTAAAAGAGGGTTCTCTCCCCGTTAAGCACAAACTAAGAGGGGTTCCTTTCAGTGTTAGAGAGGATTTAGAAAAGAAATTAAAGGAGTTGTGTGCCAAAGGGATAATTGAGCCCACGGACTCTTCTTTATGGCTTTCTCCATTAGTCGTCGCGAGAAAAAGGGGGGGAGATCTTCGCGTCTGTGTGGACTTGAGATCCCTAAATAAGGAGATATGGGTGGACTCCCACCCTTTACCCAAAATAAGTGACTTATTTGCCTCAACAAAATGTGCACTGTACTTTTCCAAGTTAGATTTAGCCAGTGCGTACCATCAAGTAGAACTGGATCCTGAATCACGCCATCTAACTGCGTTTGTTTCGCCTCTTGGAACGTTTCGCTACTGTCGCATGCCTTTTGGGCTAGCGTCGGCAGGGTCCGTCTTTCAGAGGATAATGGGCAGCATGCTCAGAGATGTTGATGGTGTCCTTGTATTTCAGGATGATGTTCTTATATTTGTGAAAGTTGTTCCATCTCATAACCTTGCTTTAGAAAAGGTGTTGACCCTGTTCAAAAAACGTGGTGTGATTGTAAAAGAGGCCAAGTGTAAATTTCTATGTTCTGAAATAGAATATTTGGGACATGTCATTTCCCATGAGGGGTTCAGTCCACGACCGGGTCTTCTTCAAGCTATAGTGGAGTCACCTGACCCGGTAGATAAAGCAGGAGTTAAGTCGCTTTTGGGTTTGTGTGAGTACTATTCTCAGTTCATACCAAATTTTGCCACTATTGTCTGCCCTATAAGCAATCTCTTAAAAAAGGGAATCAAGTTTGTCTGGTGTCAAGATTGTGCAGTGGCCATTAAGTTTGTGAAGTCTGCTTTAAGTGATGGTCCCGTACTTAAACCGTTTGACCCAAGTTTGCCATGTTGTGTTACTGTTGATGCAAGCCAAGTAGGCTTGGGTGCAACATTAACCCAAAAGGACAACAACATTGAACACACTATTTGTTTTGCATCAAGGGTACTGAGAACTCCTGAACTTCAGTATTCAGTCATTGAAAAAGAGTTGCTTGCCTGCACATGGGCTATTGAGAAGTTTAGACCTTATGTTTGGGGAAAAAGGTTTGTGCTTTTGACAGATCACAAGCCATTGGTGAATATCTTGGGTGGAAGTATGAGTAAATGCTGTTCTCCTAGAATCATGCGTATGGTTACTAAACTTCTACAATACCAGTTTTCAGTACAGCATATTTCCGGTGGGAAGAATGGGAGGGCAGATTTCTTATCCCGTTTTCCCATCAAGTACAGTGAGATTGACGACGTGAGTCTTGAAGAGTTTTCAAATGAGGATTGTGATGATTGTTTAGTTGCTGTACTTGACTTACCTAATTCCAGTCTGGGTTCAGAGGATTGTTGGAAACAAGCAATGGGGTCTGATTATGTATTACGTGAAGTAACTAAATTTGTCAGGAATGGTTGGCCAAGAGAAAAGGTACTTTCTCCTGCTCTACAACCTTTCTGGAAGGTTGTGGATGAACTTTCCATGGAAGATGGGTTGTTACTCAGATGTGATAAGTTTGTTCCTCCTGTTCTTTTCCGCAAAACTATTATTGAAAGGGCTCATGAGGGTCACTTGGGCTCAACGCTCACAAAGCGGCGTATCAGGGATGTGTATTGGTGGCCAGGGATGGATTCTGAAATTGATTCTATGGTGTCCAATTGTTGTGTTTGTGGCTCTTCTGACAAAAGTTTAAAAGTGTCTGTTCCTCCAAAAAAGCCCGTGGTCTAAACTGGGAATTGATGTCATGGGTCCTTATGAGGTTCTCCCGGGTGGTTTTCGTTTTATACTTGTTTTAATGGATTACACATCCAAATGGCCTGAAATCAAACTCGTGAAAGATGCAAACACTATTGCGGATGTGTGGTTGAGAGAAGGTTTTCCAGAGATATTGATTTCAGACAATGGGAAGCAATTAGTTAGTACGGAATTTGAGTCTTTTCTAAAGGATTGTGGGATAAAGCACCATAAAAGCTCACTTTATCACCCACAGAGTAATGGTTTGGTCGAGAGAATGAATCGGGTGGTGGGGGAGTGTGTTAAGTGGGCTAGAGCTGGTGGTCATGATGTTTGCAAAGCACTTAATGCCATGATTTGGTTTTTACAGAACTACACCTCATTCTGTTACCAAAATTTCGCCTTTTGAGTTGTTGAGAGGACGTAAACCAAACTCCAGTTTCAGACCTGCTTGGATGAGCAGATGGGTTAGGTCTGAATCTGATGTTGCTCATTTGTTATCCTTAGTGAGTGAGAATACGTCTGCATCTCAATCCAAACAAAAAGTGTGGTTTGATTCTCGCAAAGGTGTTAAAGTAACTTCCCTGGAAGTGGGGAATATTGTCAAAATCAAAAGTGGTCTTCATGCTAAGAAAGGTGACAGTAAATTTAGTCCTCCTATTAGGGTCATCAAAATTCTTGGCAATGCTGTTATGGTTGATGGGGGGCATTGGTGGAACCTCAACAGAGTGGTTAAGGTTTGTGACAGTACCTCGGTTTCTTGTCCAATGAATAGCTCTTTTCCTGTGTGTGATCAAGTTCAATTGAGGAAAAGCTCAAGAAAGATTGTTAAACCTGCTAGGTACAGGTCATGAAGTTGTGGTTTTTTTTGTTACAGTTTTCTTTTGTTGCTTAGTTTTTTTTTTTTTTTGTTATTTGGAAGAAGAGGAGATATGTTGTACTGCAGCTTGTTGAACCTATTATACTGCAGCTTATCTGTACTCTGATGTATAAGTATTCTAGAATGTTTATATGGTAACCTAGCAATGATGTGTGGACATTCATGCTGGAGCTGTTGGCAGAGTGGGTCTTGTCTCTCTCTGCTGTTTATGTAGCTAATAAACTACCTACTTACTACTTCTGGATTGGCCTCATCACTAAAAAGATGCCAAGAAGTTGCTCTAGTATGTTACTAGTCGGGACCTTCAGTGTTGGTTGAAGTTGAGTCCTCCTTTGGCCAGTGGTATTTGACAGATGTCTTCCATTAATTTTGTGCCTGTTCAGTCGGCGATGAGTGGTTTTTAGGTCTCGCCTGACCCAGCGCATGCGCTGGTCTGGCGAGACTTATTGAGAGGGCTCCAAAAAGTGCTACCAGGCCAGCCTAGAGCCACAGTGCATGTGCGCGCACGCCGCGTTTTACCGTGATTACTTTCACTTTCGCCGCCGCACGGCCGCTTTGATGTTTAATCGTGATCGCGATCGGGATCACTTTCACTTTCGCTTTGCATAGCCAATAGGTGTCGCTTTTGGGACCTTATAAGTATTTAGTTATGCAACTGTTGCATGGCTAAACACTTATAAAGTCCCAAAGGCGAGACCTATTGGCTATGCCAATACTTGTTATTACTGTGGACTGGCACAGTACTGGGCCCTGGATATGACCCATAGCATGTTTGTCATGTAAGTGTCAAGCAGTAAAAGGGAATTACTACGCAGTCTTTATGAACTACAATCGACTGACTGCCGAGAGCTATACTTTCAGTGTGAGTTATATAGTGTATTTGCATTACATAGTACATGCTTCCCCTGACGAGGCATTGTTGTGCTTTATGCTAGGCAGAACACTGCTCCAGGTCTTTGGGTTGTTTTTTTTGGTCAGTTCTTGTTGGTTATTGGCATTAGTCTTGCACTCTACAGGAACCACTCCATGCCTTTACCCAAGATTTTTGTGAGGTAGATTCCATTTGTTGGAATTGGGTGTGATCTTTAGGGCAGTGTGTGAATGTATGCATTGATTGGTGGTAATAGAGCTACAGAAGTTCAGATACTGATGAGTAGGACTTTTAAAGGAGAGGTTGTGGTCTTCGAAATAAGTTGTGTGCAGTTTGCATAGCTATAATGAGGGTTGGGGCAAACATACATAATTCAGAGGAGCTGCACTCAGAGCGAAGGTATGCATGGGATCCAAAGGAAGGGGTCGTTTGAAAGGGATGTGAGTTGGGAGTCAAGTCAAACTGTTTTCATGCAGGGTTTTAGGAATATGTGGAGCTTTTTGAGGTGGCATGCAAACCTGTCAAAAGAAAGGGAGCGAACGTTGTCCGCTATGATCGGAGCAGTAAGATGTGTAGCATAAAGTAATATTACCATCCAGTTTGTGGGACAATTGGAAATATCAGTTTCCAATTACTAAAGTTAATTTTCCAAACATTATGGTTTATTGGTAAAAGGAAATGCTACTTTCCTGCAACAATTTCCAGCCTATAGTGTTAGCATTTTTAGGTCAAGCATGGGCGAGCCATGCTGTATTGGAGTATGGAATAGAAGTCCCGCCCACTCAAGATAAGCAACTGCATTGTAGAAGCATAGCTCGTGTGTAAGATGTTTGGGAACTGGTGACTTTGCGCCTTTCTCATCATTTAGTCTTTTTAGTAGTACACCTTCTTTTCAAAACCGTATTGAGAAAATAGAGCTTTGTTGTATACTTGTGAAAAAAGGCTATACATGTTCTGTATTTTTTTGTTCATTTTAAATGCATTCATATTGCTTGAAGGGGGAACAGTTGGTGACTACACACACTAACCAGTTCATACGTGGGCATGGGGAGAGGAGAGCAAGACTTCAACACCAAGATGTTATATGTTCGTTTGAGCTTTGCTTTAGGTGTTTACGTTTATTAAATCCATGCATTAACTATCCGGGTTACAGTAATTTAGCTGTCGCTATCAAATACTTTAGGACCCCAAGATTTCAATCCCTAACAAAATGTATCTTGCTAAGAGAACGCCCAGTTTTACATTTCAGCAATCTGGTCCTCTGCATAGGACTATTGCAAACAGCTGTTGAGTATCTGCGTACAGCTCTTGTGCCCTGGCCGTGCATGGCCAATACTGATTATACTGCTCCTTCTGCAAGAACATAGAAAGCTCGAGCTGCGTGCTGTCTCTAAGAAAACAGTTGAGTCTAAAACTTATTTATGGCAGAAATATGATATCGCTGTGTGACATAGCACGCTTCCACATTTTTCTCAGTGTTGGGTTATGCTTAGGGAAAACAATCTGTGCAGTGTTTTTCTGTGGAACATAGAGGTGTATATCATTGTACCAATACTTGATTGACTGTAATGCATGTTTTGAAAGACCGCACATGCTAAAATGTTTCAAGGCTGAATGCTGTTTCTTCTTTATCGTCCCAAAATGAAGCGGGGCAGTGCATTGTAGCAGCAATAAACCACTTAGGCATACATATCAATCAGTCCTTTGTAGAGCGCACTACACACCCGTGAGGGTCTCGGGGGGGGGGGGGGTGCTGCTGCTACTACTGCTCCAACAGCCAGGTCTTGAAGTCTTCTGAAGGTCAAAAGGTCAGCAGGTCCTGGGTCTGTCACAGGCGGATGGGGAGGGTGTTCCAAGTCTTGGCGGCGAGGTGGGAGAAGGATCTGCCACCGGCGGTCGCTCGTTGGATGCGGGGGACGGTGGCGAGGGAGAGATCAGCGGAGCGATGCTGGCGGTTCGGGATGTAGAAGGTGAGTCGTTCGTTGAGGTAGGCTGGTCTGGCGTTGTGGAGTGCTTTGTGAGCGTGGGTGAGGAGCTTGAAGGTGATCCTCTTGTTGACGGGGAGCCAGTGCAGGTCTTTCAGGTGGGCTATGATGTGGCTGTGGCGGGGGATGTCGAGGATGAGGCGTGCAGAGGCATTCTGTATGCGTTGTAGTAGTTTCTGGAGTTTGGCTGAGGTTCCCGCGTAGAGGGTGTTGCTGTAGTCCAGCCTGCTGCTGACGAGGGCCTGGGTGACCGTCCTGGTTCCGGTGGGGATCCATCTGTAGATCTTGCGGAGCATGCGGAGGGTGTTGAAGCAGAAGGAGGAGACGGCATTGACTTGCTGGGTCATAGACAGTGATGAGTCCAGGATGACCCCTCAGGTTGCGTGCGTGGTCAGTGGGTATCGTGCAGCTCCCAGCGTGGGCGGCCACCATGAGTCGTCCCAGGCGGAGGGGGTGGATCCAATGATGAGGACCTCCGTCTTGTCTGAGTTCAGTGTCCGGCGGCGGTTCTTCATCCATTGGGCGATGGTCTTCATTACTTCTTGGAGGTTGGTAGTGGTGGGGGCCTTGGTTAGGGAGAGGATCAGCTGGGTGTCTGCGTATGAGATGATATCGTGCGATCGGACGATGTTGGCGAGCGAATGTAGACGTTGAGTGTCGGACTGAGGGACGATCCTTGAGGTACGCCGCAGATCTTGGTATCTTTAGATCGGAATGGAGGGAGGTGGACACTGGGTTCTGCCGGTGAGGAAGGAGGTGGTCCAGTCCAGGTCTTTGCCGCGGATCCCTTCGTTGTGGAGGTGTGTGCGTAGGGTGTGGTGGAAGACTGTGTTGAAGGTGGCCGAAAGGTCCATAAGCATGAGGGCCATGGTTTCTCTGTTGTCCAGCAGGGCCCTGATGTCGTCGTTTGCGGCTGTTTTGGTGCTGTGGTTGCTGCGGAATCCAGATTGGGACGGGTCCAGGATGTTCTCTTCGAGTTAGGTCAGTTGCCTATCGACAATCTTCTCTGACTTTCGTAGGGAGATGGGCCGGAAGTTCTTGGGGTCTGCCTTGGGTTTCTTGAGTAAGGCATTGATCTCGGCGTGCTTCCAGCTCTCCGGGAAGGTGGCGGTTTCGAAGGATTTGTTGATGATTTTGCGGAGATGGGGTGCGATGGTGGCGCTTGCTTTGTTGAAGATGTGGTGCGGGCAGGGGTCTGATGGTGAGGTGGAGTGGATGGTGTTCATCATTTTGATGGTGTCGTCGTCTTTGATGTGGGTCCAGGAGAGCAGGGGGTTGGTGTGGCTGGGGGGCGGAGTCTCTGAGGTGTCGGTGGCTGTCGGTGGGGGGGGGGGTGGCCTGGTTGTTGAATCTGTTGTGTATGTCTGCGATCTTGCGGTGAAACAAGGTGGCTAGGGAGTCGCAGAGATTTTGCGATGACAGGATGTCGTTGGAGCTGGGGCTAGATAGTTCCTTCACGATGTTGAAGAGCTCTTTGCTGTTGTGTGCGTTATTGTCGATGCGTTCTTTGAAGGAGGTCCTTTTGGCGGTATGGAAGAGTTAGTGGTGTCTGCGGATGGCGCTCTTGTTGGCTGCATTGCTGTCCTGTGTCTGTTCGTCTTGCCACTTCTCGAGTCTATGGCAGGCCTGCTTCTGTTAGAGGGTTTCTTGATCGGGGCAAGAGTGTTGGCGCAGTCGTTGATCCATTGCCTGAGGTTGCGGGCGGCAGTGTCGGTGGTGTCAGTTTGAGGATATCGGGCAAGGGTGGTGATTAGCTGGTCTTCGGTGACTTTGCTCCAGCTGCGGCGGGGGGCCAGTTGTGCGTGGTGGTGTGCGGTGGGCTTCTCAAAGGTGAAGTGGATGCAGTGGTGGTCAGACCAGTAGAGTTCGGTGGTGTGGCTAAAGGTGACGTGGTTGCTGGCGGAGAAGATGGGGTCGAGCGTGTGTCCGGCAGAGTGGGTGGGAGACATGACGAGCTGTTTGAGTCCGAGGTTGTCGTGCAGGGTGGTGGAGTTGCTGTCGTTGGTGTTCTCGAGGTGGAAGTTCAGGTCTCGGAGGAGTTTGTAGTCCGTGGATGCAAGGGCGTGCATGCTGACTAAGTCGGCGATGGAGTCGCTGAACTGTGACCGGGGCGGTCTGTAGATGAGGGTTCCTCTGAGGGTGGTGTTGGGGTCGATGTGGATCTGGAAGTGCAGGTTTTCAACGGTGCTGAGGGCGTCGTTGGTGCTGGTCGAGATTCTGAGGGTGTTTCTGTGGACGATGGCGATTCCTCCTCCAGCTCCGTTGGTGTGGTCCCTGCGGGTGATCTTGTAGCCGTCAGGGATGGCTATGGCGATGTCGGGTGCCGAGGAGGGGTTCATCCCGGTCTCCGTCAGGAAGGCGACGTCTGGGGAGGCCGCCATAAGAAGCGGAGGTGGGAGGGAGGGAGGGAGGGAGGGGGAGTGGGAGTGGGAGGAATGGGGCAGCAGGGGACGCAGCAGCAGGAAGGGGAGAGCAAGACGGGCGGGAATACAAAATACAAGGGCACAAAACAGGCAGAAATACAGAATATAAAAGGGCGCAGAGTACAGTACAAAAACTAAAACTGTACACAAAGGAATAAAAAACAGCTGTCAGAAGTAAAACAGACAGATAGCAAAAAGGGGCAGAGCGAGCAGGCAGATACTCACGGCCCACAACTGGGCCAACAGGGTTGAGGTGCAGGTGGCAGCCTGCGGGTGAAGGAGGGGCTTGATCTTGCAGCAGCGATCAGCAGTAGGGACACGGGCACACAGGTGGTGCTGTGCGGCGTGGGGAGCGACCCGCCTGGATCATATCAATCTATTGTGCCTGTTGTACGACAAAACATTTGGCTCTTCTGGGTTAGCCTGTAGCGGGCCCCTGACCCAGATACAAATCTTAAAATCCCTTTTCACAAACATGTGCCAATCAAGCATCTGTCTGTCATCCATGTGAGTATGTATGTGACCAGTAAATGAGGGTCTTTTTAGGTCGAGCCTGGGCAGCGCATGCGCTGCTCTGCGGCATGCTGTATTGAAGTATGGAATAGAAGCCCCGCCCACTGTCTGCCCAGATTTGGCATTGCCCTTCGTAAATTCTGCCTTCCGATGTGTTAATAGGCTTGTCAGTCTTAGTAACGCCTTGTCTTCATTTATAACCTCCCATGAGGACTGACCCTCTTACTTCGGTTGTTACACTGTACCTCTTTTTTTAGTCTTTAAGCACTATTTTTTTTAACGAGTTTCTCCTGTTGCAAGCGTGACATGCTTTCCTGCACTATTCAGCGCGTCATACCGCTGCTTTGAATAGGTCTCGCATTTACATGTTTGAGCTACTGACATTGTAAATGAATGCCTTTTTATTTAATTAGCAAAACAGATCAATAAAAGTCATCGTCATTTACAATGCCAATAGCTTAAACTCTCTCAAATGCGAGACCTATATCATTGCAAATGCTTGTTTTTTAGTATTGTGGAGTTTAGAATGGAATGAGCGTTTTACACAACATGACTCATGGTCTGCAGGATATGCAACCTAGAAAATACTAGTATGAGATTGCATGATTCAGAAGAAGAGCTCTAAACCCTACGAGTGGGAGCAAGGGAGAGCGCAAGGTCACAATTAACAGGGTTCAGTCTCCCCAATACTTGACAAAACCCAGATTTGGCGAGGCAATGTCCATTAATTAATTCACTAAGTCCATAAATAACGTTTACGAAAGTCTTGAAAGGATGTGGTAAATTCTTTATTATTCTTTCTAATCTTCCTAAAATACAGCTAGACAGCCAATGCATTTACACACATAGAAAGGACCTCCCGGGCTTATGGTTTATGTGAGGTCTTACATTTTTCTTGCATAATCATACTCTGTGGTCATGAGTGACTCAATTCCATCTCAAAGGATCGTCCCTCAAATCTGTGTATGTGGGGGCACTTCTACATAGAATGTCATGGTGTGCCACATTAAATCAGAAGTTCTTTGTAAATGGGTGCAACACATTTGCTATCTGGCTCCATTTTATGACTGAGATTGGAAAGATTAATACAGAATGTAACTTTTTACTACTTCCTTTCAAGCCTATTGGCAACGTGTTTATCGACTTTCTTATTCTGGGACGTTGCCTCTCCCAATTTAGATCCTAATGTTACATCACTGAAGTCACAGAGATTGAAACAAATCCAAGCGTTGTACAAAGAACAAGTGTAGCAAATGTATGAAGCAGGCGAGCAGTTGAGGTGTAGTATGCAACTTATGGTGCATTTTGTAGCACTGTCGCAAATATATTACCAAGGTATGGTGTGGATTCATTTGAGTACATGTAGCTTTTCGTAGGGGTTGCCTACCAGCTCCCTCTGGTTAAAGTCTTCATTCTCACCTGGTTTTCGGGGGGGGGGGAGTGGGGGGGGGGAGAAGGTAGGGGAGGAGGAGAGAGCGACACAATAGGGGAGGGTGTTGCCTCTGGCTTATTTGGGATGTGTGATTTGAGAGCCAGTGGGCTCACCAGGTGAAGATGGTGAGACTTTGTGTGTAATGAATGTAATATGATCTGAGGTGGTGTCTTCTGCTGGCTTTCCCAGATACCCTACCTATTCCTTGTAGAAGCTTGTTGGGTTGGGGCGGGCCAGGGTTCTCCAAACTCTTGTGGAACATGAGCCACTTTTGATTATTGGAATTCACCATGAGCTGCTAATAAAAGTAACTGTTAAAGTAGATACCACATCAGACATGGCCAGTTTATTATTTTTTAATAAGTCTGTATACTTTGACACAACGCCCCCCTCCCCCCACCCGTCCAGCAATTGAGCTGCTCTTTTACTCAGCGTGACCAATAGTGTCAGGGCCCACTGCAGTTGGTTTGTTGCATTGCAAGTTTCATGCTGTTGGTGTGTTTGAGCATGTAACTTCGCTGTTTGTTAGGCTGACTTCTACTTCAAAGGTCTGCCACTTGGTGGGGCTCCCTCCTGTGATTCACAAGGTAGAACTGTTCAGGCACAGATCCTTTAAATTACTTACTAGGCTGTACTACATTTTGAAGAGCTACTTTATGGCGGGAAACAACCTTTACAACGCAGTCATTACATCACACTACCTTTACATAGCATTCATTACATCGCAACATCTTTTACATCGCATATCATTACAACGCAGCCATTACATCGCATGTCACTACAATGCAGGCATTACATCGCAAGTCATTACAATGCATACCATTACAACGCATAGTACCCTTACACTATCCAACACTTACCCTACTGTTGCACTCACTGGAGTTAGAATAGTAATTATTACCCCTATACTATCCAACACTAACCTTAAATGCGATGTAATGGTATGCGTTGTAAAGGTATAATGCAATGTAATGCGTTGTAAAGCTAGTTTCTGAATGCGATGTAATGGCATGTGTTGTAAAGGATGTTGCGATGTAAAAACTGTGTTGTAAAGGCATGTGTTGTAAATGTATGCGTTGTAACATCATACATTCCTTTCTGACAGCGGACGAGCTACAGGTAGTCACCCACCGCAACCACCAGAAACCGCTCCCAGGATGCTTGTTTCCGGTCCAGTGAAGACCTGGCTTGGCAGTTCGGGCTGGACTGTTCCCATGAGGCACAGGGTCAGACTGATTTGCATATGGCCATGTCTGAACTGGGGTGGCAGAGTGGGCTAAAGAACGGTGATGGATTAAACCCAGATCCGTTGACTGGGGGTGAGTGCTTGCATTGTTCAACACTCCCTCCAATTTCCCCTTTGGTTTTGTTTTTTTCTATAACAAGAGCTCCTTATTTTCAATAAAAATCTTCCTAAGCTACTATTAGAGCTTTAGTGGTGGCAGACAAGGGTAATACATAACAGCCATAGTGCCCATGACACCAAGAAAATATTAGTAAAACATTTAAGGCAGCATGAGTTATCGTCCAAACATCAGCTTTAAATACATATTAAACCATTTTCTTTAAACATAAGGAGGTGAGTTCTGAAAATACACACTTCAGTTTTGTGATACAACTTTAATTTAATCAAACAAAAGCTCATAACATAGTTGGCTGGGCTGCATACAGGAGAGCTACGTAACCGGTACCCGGAAAGTAACCCAGTAGCTCAACAGCTACTCGGAGAAGCCTGCTGTAATTAAAGGTGAGACTGCTTTGCCACTTTCCTCTCCCCTGTGGGGGCGGGGTCTTCCAGCTGCTCTGTAGCTGGGGGTAGAGTGCCCTGTTAGAGGAATTTACCATTTAGTCTCTTTGTTTCTAACCCAGGGCTTGCAGTGTCTCCAGTTTTGCAATTTTTAAAGGTATCTTGCAGAAAAAGTGTGATAACATTTAAAGTGTATTTCATTAACATATCGAACCATTTCACCCTAGTACATCAGATTACATGAGTGCATTGAGAAGTATTTTTTAAAAGTTATAGGTTTTGCTTTCAACCTCCCACATCAACAATGCCAGAAGTAAACTAAGGAGCAAGTCCGTTATACATGAACAACATAGTTTACTAAATCAAACACTGGAGAAGATTTGTACAGTACTCTGGAAACCGCATGGGGCCCCTGAAAAAAGGATAAACTCGGACAGGGAAAACAACTATTTGGAAAAACTTAGCACCAGGCACAGTGCTGAGGTACTCTAGAAGGGCATATAAACTCTGGAAACACAAATATAATACAATTCATAACAACTGATATAAAAAAATATTTTATTTTTATTAATCTTTTTTTTGTTTGTTTTAAAGATAGAAAATATATATATTTATAAATACCATTCATACAAAATTGACTTCAATACATGGATGCATACATATTCTAAATATTTCTTGTGCAAATTGGAACCACTTGTCGATGTAGATTACGGTATAACCTGAGAAAAGTATATCTTGAATACAAATTTCTCTATGATAACTAGTCTAACAGTATATTGATTTCATGATAATCTGTATTGTCATTATACAACTAAACATATGATCAAAGCCGTATTTGAAGACACTGCTAATATTTGTTGAATACCAACGTGTTTCGGCAAAGCCTTCTTCAGGATTTTCATACCAGTGGTTACTAAAATAACGAATATAAACACAATTGTGATCTAAAGTTTAGACGCACTTTCAACAATATATTTCATATGTACATACATTAAAGACAAGACAGCAACCCCTAGATATATGGTCTAAGATGACTGAACCTGAACATTGCTGTGAGATACAATAAATAAATAAATGAATAACAGTGAACCAAAATCTCTTTCACAATCACAAGTGAAATAATACTGATCATGCAACTATACACAAAATATCCAAAGAATAACAACATAAATTAAGAAATAAATAAACCATGCAAGTCACACCTGATATGAGATCCTATATTACAATGACTAAACTTCTTTATCTTATTAGCAATGACAAGAGGAAGCCATACATATTAAGACTTGCTCTCTCAGAAATGCAGGAAGCAAGTTAATTTCATAAGGTGTAATAATACGTATATTATTTACCTTCGCTGAATAGATAGATGGTGTTATCAGAAACCACCCCCTCATCTTTTGAAGTCGGAAATTATGATTAATAGCACTGCATAGCACTAGATCAAGGGATGAAGGTGAACATGAACACTCAATTAATCTTAACTAATGTTCAAAGTCTTTAATGTGGAGAGACTACAAGCTGTTATCCCTATATGAGATAATCCAATAAATACATTTATCAATGTGGATGTCTATATGGGTCTCTAAATAATTCCTGAGCCATAAAACACGAAGAGCTTGTGCTACCTTTATATGAAAAGAAAAATTTCCATTAGGATTTCAAACCAACCACTATATATAATGAAATTACTTACACATGTGTCCTGATGATGCTTACTTTTGCTGTTATATTATATAATTTAACTGACTAATGACTCCATATACTGCTTGTTTTTTGTATTGGTCGAAGGCCTGATTAGCATAGCGGTATTCTAAAAAAACAATATGTTCACAATCAACTAACTAATGTCTAATTAGTCTTCAAACCTATTTAGCCATAATCTGTATGTGGGCTCAAATACACTAACCTTTAGATTTGGGATGAATATCACCAATGGCGTATTCTTCTATACCTGGACTCCCAATATGGTGGAGTTAGATAATATAGTCATATGGCTCTAATATAAAGGGAAAAAGTGGATCAATTAACTGACCACACAAGACCAAAAAAAGTTCCATTCTTAAACCATACTCTTGACGCGATCTAATGTTACACAAAATATTATACAAAATCAACTTGCTGGTAATCCGCCAGTTAATCTAATAAATACTGGCTGAATATAATTTAGAAAATTCTCCTACTGGTGTATTACCAGGTTCTATAGTGGAGAATATTGCCCCAAAATTAACTATAGAAAGTGCCCACAATATGTAAAAACTAAAGTATAAAGAGCACAGCGCCTCTGCACTCGTGTATTGAGTAAATAAAAATCCCCCAAAGTCTGACTATCAATGTAATGGCAGGGGGTTAAATGGCTATACGGGATAACCTAACTGCCGCGTAATAGCCAACCATGGGATAGTTTCCAAGCGGGCAAGAAATTACCATAAGCACGGAGGATATACGATACCCTTTTCTAATCAAAGATTCCCTGCCCAGAATACGATTATAGTGTACCCTCATAATGATGAGGTTCGACTAATATCTTCATCTATATGAAGCTACATGTGACGTTTGACCATGATTCAATAATCTTAAAGATATTCCTCAACTAAAACGAAGCGTCAATGATCCTTTAACTTACCGGTAAGATAGGGTATAACAAACTCTTGCCTCCGACCCGCTAGCCGACCAAGGAGTTGTGTGGGTTGACTTCCGGTTTATATTCACAACCGTGATTGTCGTTTCCTAATGCTATGACGTCATTACTAAGCGCTCGCTGATGCTTAGACTTTACCATGAAAGCCCAGTGGCCATATTGGAGTTTCTACTCCTCACAAATCTTCGAGTTAAGAATGGTCACAACAACACCCTTTATTCTTAATTTCTTCGTATTATTAGGGAAAAGAAAGGGGAATATTTGTTGCGCGTGTATGTAACTCCTGCCAACCGGTACAGAAGTGGAGGTCTATTTAAACAAGTGCGTGTCTGATACATATATTTTATATTTTTTCGGACACTGTTAATATTTATAATAATATTTCACATAGGACATATATCTTTTTATATTCCAATAATACTAGCTAATGATCTTATATGAGGGGCATTGTTTCGTATCGGTTACTACCACAAGAATAGGTTACATAGAGGAATCCTATGTCCCTCTATAATGACGTATAAAGCCTAAGGTTCTCCCTTTCACTGATCGCTATGTAATATAGAGTATGCGTGGTTGTTATATGGCTCATAGGTATTATTTATAAGCACAAATCAATTTGTACTTAAATTGTTCGAATAAAATAAACTGGCTTAGTGACTAAGGTACTTTAAATTATGCAAAAGGCACAGTGTAGATATGCCCCTTGCCCTAATCAAATGTAATTAATGATCAATGTCTCATTTTAATGGTATTAATCTCAAAGAATTATTGAATAGGGAGTAAAGGTCAAGAAGACAACTCTTATAAAATGATCTATTTGATAGCTTGATCCCAAGGTATCTCAAGATTCAAACCTTTAACTGCTGTTCCCAAAATAAAAATCCCGAAGACTTCTCTAAGTTTTCTGATCTTTTCTGTAATAATCCCTTCTTTCTGACAGATCTTCTCAACAATATACCAATGCATATCTTCTGGTTTCTCTCTATGTAGTGATTTACCATAGGTGCCGATGTTTTGTTAGTTCTGATCGCTGACCTGTGCTCAGTAAGTCTCACATTTAGTGATCTGCCTGTTTCCCCTACATATCCCAATTTGCAGGGGCATATTATCAGATAGATAACATTATATGTTTTACAATTATTAAGGCTGTTCGGTGATATCACCTGATCATTAAAATGCAATGTAGTTGCTTCTATAGCTGTTGCACATGACTTACAGTTAGTGCATTTGAATGTACCTACTACTGGATTTTTGCCAGTGATACTCATCTGCTGAGAACTGTTGGTTTTCTTCATGCGGGAATGTACCACATGATCCTTTACATTCTTATTATGTCTGTATGCAAACATAGGTTTAGGGATCAACCCTGTTTTAGATGTATCCACATTAAGAATTTACCAACTAGAATAGACTGCCTGTCTAATTCTATCATTTAACATAGAGTGTCTGGTGACAAACACCAGTGTAGGGTCCTTTTTATCTTTAACACTCATAAGTAGATGCTGGCGATCATAAAAACGAGCTCTTTTGTAAGAGTCTCTTGCGATTTTTTTAGGATAGCCCCTAGCCAGGAACTTCCTTTTCATTGCTTCTGCCTTAACATCAAAATCATTGATATTTGTACAGTTACGTCTTAGATGTAAAAATTCACCAAACGGAATGCTGTTTTTTTGAGTCGCCGGGTGATAGCCGTCGTAATGTAATAAAGTATTCCTGGCGGTCAGCTTTATAAATAAGTCTACCACCAAGATACCTGAATCGTGTTTTATTAATACATCCAAATATTCAACCTGCTCTCTACTTATGTTATTGGTAAAATGTATGTTGGTATCGCACAAATTTATCCATTCCAAAAATTGCTGCAAATTTTCATAAGTGTCATTCCAAATGAAAAAAACATCATCTATGAATCGTGACCATTTGGTCACAGATTCATAGAATGGGGCTATCTCATTGAAGATATCATTTTTTTTTAAATTGGGACATATAGATATTCCCCATCCTTGGGGCACATGATGCCCCCATGCTAATGCCTTGGTTTTGCTTATATAGCTGATTGTTAAACTCAAAGATGTTATCAGATAATACTATTTTAAGGCACTCTAGAACAAACAAAGATGGGCACTTGATGTTATAAGTGTGTATAAACCAATGTACAGCTGCTATGGCTCCATCAATGGGTATATTACTATAGACTCAGAGTGCCTCAATATCCATGGTAACCAAAAATTGGGTATCCGGACAGAAAGAGATATTTTCTACAAGGTTAATAATGTGTCTCGTGTCCTGCACAAAGGCAGGCGTACGGAATACATAGGGGCATAATATGGTGTCGACATATTTGGCTAATGACTCTGTGGCCGAGCCTATGGTGGTAACTATGGGTCTTAATGGTGGATCCATTACGTTCTTATGAACCTTAGGTATGCCATAGATGCTGGCCATCCTAGGTTTCTCAATATTTAAAAAGGCCCATTCTTTCTCACTTATATCTCCGTCTTTTAGTGCTCGATTGGTGAGCTTACGTATCTTATTGACTATATTTGTAGTAGGGTCTCTAGTGATTGGAAGGTAAAAATGAGTGTCACTCAACATATTCTCCATTTTTGTCACATATGTTGGAGTATCATAAACCACAATACCGTCCCCTTTATCACATGCTTTGATAATCTTGTCAGTGCAACATTTAAGATCCTCTAAAGCTCTGTACTCCTCTTTATTCAAATTGAAGGGAGTCTTCTAGACATATGTAGTGATGTTGACAAACTTTTTATACAGTACTTGCTCAAAGATAGCCACTTCTGGTGGTAACTGATCAGCTGTAGGGGTGAAGGAGGACTTTGGTGCATGTCCCGATAGGTTAATCTCATCACGCTGATTTTCCTGATCAGAAAAGAATACCCGAAGTCTAATCTTTCTAAAGAAGGCTTGTAGGTCTCTAAATATTTCCATCCATCAATTGTATGTCTTTAGCTTGAATCCAGTGGCAAAGTGAGCA
This sequence comes from Triturus cristatus, assembly GCF_964204655.1. Lineage (NCBI taxonomy): Eukaryota > Metazoa > Chordata > Amphibia > Caudata > Salamandridae > Triturus > Triturus cristatus. The sequence goes on from NC_140590.1 coordinate 58,691,017, forward strand.
AGGGACCCACGTCTGGGCATACCCTGCTATCTTAGGGCGTACAAAGCAAAACCAAAGGGGATGATGGACGGAGTGTTGAACATTGCAAGCACTCACCCCCAGTCAACTGATCTGGGTTTAATCCATCATTATTCTTTAAGCTCTAATCAAAACCAAAGGGGATGATGGACGGAGTGTTGAACAATGCAAGCACTCACCCCCAGTCAATTGATCTGGGTTTAATCCATCATCATTCCTTAGCTCACTCCGCCACCCCAGTTCAGACATGGCCATATGTAAATCAGTCTGACCCTGTGCCTCATGGGAACAGTCCAGCCCAAACTGCCAAGCCAGGTATATATATAAAATGTATGTATTTATTACTAAACACACCCTCCTAGTCTCTTTATGAGACTAGAGGTCAAAACACATAAGTTACACTTCAATAATCACAGTAAAATAGCACAAATACACATCAGGCCCTAGGGGCGGGCCAAACCATATACTAAAATAGTGGTATAAGAACCACGACTTAACTAGACACAAGGCCTAGAGCCTGCAGAATCGCAGGGACCCCAAGATACCACCCAAGGTAGTGACACAGGGGACCCACGGGGGCTGTGTGCAGTATGTGAACACAGCCGCGAGCTCCCGTTAGCTTCTATGGGGAAAGTCGCGGTTAGATTTTTAAAGATTAGGGACAGTTAGAAATGAGCCAGGACCCAAACCCATTTGGACTTAGGAAGTTCTAGGGCTAACACCCACGGGAGCACTGGAGTGCTCGTGTTACCTCACCCAGAGAAGCAGGGTGCATAGGTGTCTTTTGGTGTCAGTTCGCGTCGTTGATTTCAATGGGAGCTGGCGAAGAAGTGCTGCTGCCATGGAGATGCGAAGTGTCCGAAGAGATTCAAGCCTGGATCGAAGATGAGAAGAACCTGAAAGCAGAGGGGACAGAGTCTGGATCACTTGCCAGTGACCAGGAAGGCGATGGACAGATGCCCACCGATGTCGGGTGATTTCAGGTGAAAGAGGTGAAGCTTGACTCTTCAGCCACGAGGACCAGGAGGCGTCGAGGATGACCAGGAGCTGGATTCGAGCTGTCCCACGAAGGATGTCGAGTGCTGCAGCGTCGGTGCCCGGATTGGACAAAGCAACCCACTCAGAAACGAGAAAGATGCTTCGGTGCAGACCAGCAAGGTCTTAGGGACTCACCACTTGGTAGGGAGTCGGGCACGTCTGGAGCAACCAGGGAAGCCCAAGGAAATTCAAAGTTACCCCCTCAGGGACCCACCAGTCAACAGACCAGGGATCGCGATGGGACTTTGAGACGAAACACAAAATGGCGGCCCACGGGTCACTCGGAATGATCAGGCCGACAATCTTCGGTGGATTCAGTGCTCGAGGTGGGGGCTACAAGTCAGTCCAAGCACGACTTCAAGAGACGTAGAGAAGTCAATGCACTTGCAGAAATGCACGGTGACCAGGAGTTCCGGTTCCCCGCTACTCACAGGTCTCAGCTGGGCTGGGGACGCGGGTCGGCCTCTGAGATGTCTGGAAATCCTCTTCCTGGGCTGCAAATATTTCGGAGTCCGGCAGGAGCTTTGGAAATGCAGACCGGCAAATTGCTTTGTTGGTGTCTGCCAAGCAGGGGAGTCACTTCTTGACCCCAAGGGAGATTTCTTCAGTCCTCTGGTCTAGAGCAGAGCGTCGAAGGTCCAGGATTAGGCTTCAGAGTTTCGTACAGGGTAATCTAAAGTTCTGGTTATAGAGGTTCCTTACTTATACCTAAGGAAGGGGTTGGACTAGCTCTGGGGACCCACCTATGGGAGGGTTTGGAAAGAGGGGTGGCTACACCCATTTCCTTTGTCCATTTTCATGCCAGAGCATGGGCTGGAAGCCCCTGAACCGGTCTGAGGTGGACTATGCACAGGGACACCAAATGTGCCCCCAGTGCAGGACTTCAAAGCACTCAGAGAGTGCTCCCACCCACCCCCAATACACATCAGCCTGTCTGGGAGGTGGTTACACCTCCCTGTGATAGGAAACCTATTGTCCAGGCCTCCCCTGCCGGAGTTTCGGTCAGCAGTAGGAGGCCAGACTTGTGTCTGTGGCTGCAGCATCCATTTTGTGATGCCAGGGCTCTATTAAGTTTCTACCGGGTATACCAGTGCTGTCATGTCTCTCCCTCTGGAATGGTGGGATATCATACTCCCACACCAGTTACTGGTGTGGGGGTATGATTCCAAGGTGTTTGACACCAAACACGACATGTTTCCGTGCAGCCAGTCCAAAGTAAGAATTTACCGTTTGGTTATAATGCACTTAAGAGTATATGGTCAGGCTGCACTACAAACAGCATCAGAGAAGGGTCTCCGAATGCTGCAGAGGGGCTCTGCTCATGCAGGGGCACCCTCTCACATAAGAACCAAGCACTCTGCCTTCAGGATTGATAAGGCCTGTGATAGGAGTGACTATAGGTTTATATGTGTGTATATATTTAGAGATATAGGTAACCTATATCACAGTAAGGGGTGCATGCACCACCTTACCCAGGCTGCAGTAGCAGACCTGTGGTGTCATTTTGGGCGGCTTTCCAAGGGTGGCATAATACATGCTTCAGCCCCTGGTAGGCCTCTGGGGTATCTATGCCCTGGGTACATAGTATACCATATACTAGGAACTTATAAGGGCACCTCTGATCCGATCTGTAATGTACCTAAAGTACATGGAATCATTTTAGAGAGGAAGAAGCTGGGCTGGGGCACCGAATAGCAGGGTCCCAGCCAGACCAAAGTCGAAAAACAGTGAAACACCAGCAAAATGTGGGGGTAAACATGTGAAGCAGATCCTACTCTCCTACACAAAGCAACAACTGACTGGGTGGGACAAGCATCAATATAGATGTTGGGGGAAGGTGGCAAGGAATAACTCCCAACAGGGGGTGGAGGCAAGCAATAGCATGGACAGTGAGAGGGGGCAAGCAACAAAGTGTTGTGCCCTTGGGAACTGGCCAGAGGTTCTGAGCTGTGCATACCTTTGGAGCAGGGCTTTGTTGTTGGTCTTATGTGATGCAGTTATGGCCAGGTCCAGAAGGCATTATATGTTGGCACTGGAGATTATTTTACCCTTCTGCACCAACTCCTTGCCTTTTGTGGTGGGCCTCTGGCAAGTGTTTTCCCAGTTGAACCATCTCCTCCCAGGGTTACCTATCATACCTGGAGAGCAGGTGCACTGAACTTGTGATGTTCCTCTGTCACTGCTCCTTTGGCCACCCTTTTGGCAGCTTTACCTTTTGGTGATCTGTAGCACTATGGATAACTGTGATATGCTCTATAATCATCCAGCTGAAAAGCCTTCACTTAAAAGAGCTCTAATGAGTCAATGCTGTAATCATGCCAAGGGTAGTCTCCATCATCAGCTGGAATTGGCTCTTTTCAAGGATCAGAAATATCTGGCCCATCCTCCATGTCTGTTGCATAACTTTAATACATTTTTGTTCAGTAAAATAACACTGAAGGACATTGGATTTATTTGTGGTACACTTTAGCACGGCTACTTTTCATGCCCTATTGTTGTAGTCTAAAATTGTGTTTCTCTATACGAGTTCAAACAGTATGCATCTGATAGTAAACCGCATACCAGCCAACACTGAACCCTTACCGTTGATAAACGACCCATCTATGACCCCTAAACCTCACCCCGTGAGCCTAAAATCCCCCATCTATCCTTAAACTACATCCATTCCTAAACCCAAAATCAATTTGTTCCCCTAAATTCCACTCAGTCTTGAACTCTATAGACCCTTCACCACCAGAAAACTATCCCACCATAAAAATCTCCCCTCTCCCCTAAACTCCAACCTTCCCCGTCTCTTAAATTTCCTTTATTATCCCTGAACTCATCCCTCTTCTCCTGAATCCTAAAACCCCTTTCTATCCATAAATCACACTCCGTACAGAACCCTAAAAGCACGTCACCACTTCTAAATCCCACCTATTTGTAAATCTCAAAATCCCTTCCTACTACTCAACCCCTCCCATCCATGAACCCTAAAATTAGTAATATTAATATGTATTACAGAATAGTACTATAAATGTACGATCATCTGAAATCAAGGGCGAATTTACTAACCTTTTGGCAGACTTGCTCCTCTCACAGCATAACTCTATCTGGTAGCTGCTGCTGGTCCAGTTGCTGCTGCGGACCACTGTCAGGCGTTCGAGGCCCTCCTCCACCCGAAGTGGTAGAGCGCCACTGGTCTGCTGCTTCACTGCCCTTCTGTATCTCTTTCTGCTTTTCTCTCTCTTTAAATGTATCCTGCTTCTTTTTTGCTTTTATTTTTCTCTTTCCTTTTTCCTGTTTTTTGCTACTACAACGCCCCTGCTGCTGTGATCCCCAGCAGCCCTGCCTCCCTCCAGTTACTCTCCCAGATGTCTAATCCCCCCCCACCCTTCACGAGCACTACTTAATGGCAGCTGATGTTCAGCCATACTTTTAGCGCACCGAAGGCAAACATGTCTTTGTCCGGCCCCGTCTGGACCAAGCCCAGTACCAGGGGCCCTGGTTCTCGGGCCGTTCATCGCTACGACACAAGCACCATCCTCGCCCTCAACCCAGGACGCCATACCTCCTTCCAATTAGCGTTGCTGAAGGAGACCCATGGACCTTTTGCCTGCCGGAACTGCAGCCACACCTTCACCCATGCCAACTTGCCAGCTCCTCTCGCCGCCCAGCCAACCAACAGCACACCAACTGGCTCAACTGCATCTTCCTCAACGTGTGATTCCTCCACAAACACACCACAGAAATCTGGAACCTCCTCGATGCCGCTTCTCCCGACACCACCTTCTTTCTGGAAACAAGGACCAAACTCAGTTTTGGACCGGACATCACATTTGCCATCCCCAACGGCTACAAAATCACCCGCAGGGACCTCACCAACCGTCCTGGAGGAAGCATCGCCATCATCCACAAGACCACCCTCTGACCACACACTCAAATGACTCAACAGCAACCAAGGAACGAACACCTCCAGTCCCAGATCATCCCCAAAACCTCCCTCTGCGGCACACTCGTCTAAAGGCCCTCCAATCCCAGCCCACCCTTCACCAATGCCATGGTACACCTCATCGCATCCCAGGCTCTCGCATCCACTGAGTACATCCTACTCAGAGACCTCAACTTCCACATTGACATTGAGAACACTGCCTCCCTGCTAGAGAACCTGGGCAACATCGGGCCCACACAGCCGGACACACGCTCAACCCTGTTTTCTCCGCCAGCTGGAACATCTCCTACAGCCACACCACTAAACTCCTCTGGACCAACCACCACTGCATACATCTCGCCTACACCATGAACACTGTACATCAACACCCTCGTGGCCTTCTGTCGCAGCTGGATCAAGGCCACTGCAGACCATCTTGTCGACTTGCTCAGCATGACCACTCCAACACCAACAGATGCTGGTGTCCAACTGCACCGACACTCTTGTACCCCTCAAGAAGACACCAGGCAAGCAACACTCCAAGAAATCTAGCTAGTTCACTCCTGCCCTCCACGAGTCCAGACACACCTGCCAAAGGCTTGAGATGAGACGGAGGAACAACAAAACCCCGGAAACCCATGCAACCTTTAAATCTGCTGTCAACGCACACCACCTTCTCCTCAAAACCACAAAGAAAATGGCCTGCCAGGGCAGAATAAACACCAACACACACAATAGCAAAGAACTCTTCGCCATCAACAAGGAGCTTGCCAGACCCAACTGCGAGGCCACCAGCATCCCACCCGCCAAGACCTCTTTCAACAAACTCTGCACCTTCTTCCACCACAAGATCAGGCAGATCTATGACAGCTTTGACACCCAAGACTCCGACACCACCGCACACAACAAAGCCTCAGCCCAACAGATTATGCTCAACGGGACTCCACTCACCACAGACGACGCACTCAAGACCATGAAGAGCATCCACTCAGGAGCCCCATTGGATCCTTGCTGGTACCACATCTTCCATAGAGCAGCCGCCTCCATCTCCCCCCAGCTTTGCAGAACCCTCAACTGCTCCTTCAAAAACACCACCTTCCCTGATGACTATAAACACAATGAGATCAACCCCTGCTGAAGAAATTGTCCGCCGCCCGTCAAACCTCAAGAACTTCAGACCCCTCTCCCTCTTCCCTTTCCCAGCCAAGGTAATCGAGAAGGCCATCAATGCCCAACTCTCCAAGTTTATCAAAGAGAACCGCGTCCTTGACACCTCCCAATCAAGTTTCCGAAGCAACCACAGCATCAAGACTGCACTCCTCACTTCCACTGACGGCATCCGCTCCCTCCTCGACTGGGGCGAAACCACAAACCTCTCCTGCTGCCCTCTCAACCGTCTTCGACACTGTCTCCCAAAGCACCCTAATCGCGAGAACCCACAATGCTCGCATCTGGCACAAGACACTGGACTGGATCCACTCCTTCCTGACCAGCCGAACACAAGTCAGACGACCCCCATTCCTCTCGGAACCTACAGAGATCAGCTGCAGAGTGCCCTATTGCTCCTTTCTGAACCCCACCCACTTCAACATGTATATGGCTCCCTTCGCAGCCATCGTCAGAAGCCATGGACTCAACATCGTCTCCTACGCCGACAACACTCGGCTGATCATCTCCCACACCAACTGACCCACAGTCTCAACAATCAACTTTCAGAATGGAATGAAGGCAGTTGCTACCTGGATGCAAGACAGCTGCCTCAAGCTCCACTTGGACAAGACCGAAGTACGAATCCTGGGATCCACCCCCTCAGCCTGGGAGGACTCCTGGTGGTCCGCCGCACTAGAAACCCCTCCCACCCCTACAAACCAAGCACGCAACCTCAGCATCACACTGGACTCCTCGATGTCAATGAACCACCAAATCAACGCAGTATCCTCATCCTATTTCCTGAAAGACATTCTGATTGCTCCCAACAGAATCCAGACAGACGGTCACTAACGCACTCATCACTCGTAGACTTGACTACGGCAACACACTCTATGCCGGCATCACCCAGAAACTATAGAACATCACAGCCAGACTGGTCCTCGACATCCCCCGCCGCAGCCACATGACACAACACCTCCGGCAACTTCAATGGCTCCCTTTCAACAAGACATTCACCTTCAAGCTCCTCACATATACCTACAAGGCCCTCCATGACACAGGAGCAGAACATCTGAATCACTGCCTCGCTTTGGAACACCGTACCCCAGTTCAGCAAGGACCTCAAGGCCTGGCTCTTCGACTGAACCACACCCAGATGAATCAGCACCGGCCACCCCCCTCCGCCCCCCCCCCCCAGTGCCTTGAGACCCTTTGCTTTAGAAACTCCTGGTTGATTGATTTGATATAGTTATCTGACATCATGCAATCTGTAGTGCTTTTGAATTAAGTGATTTGTGAAATAAAAAACAATTAACCACTGTAGCACACCCTCTGTGTCAGCCAATGTGCTAGTGACTGTGCTGGGGGTGTAGGACTGGTGTCTCTAATCTGGATGTTTTTTAGGTATGGGATACAATCTAAGTTCCACAGATGGACTCGTCAAAAATTAGCATCCTCTTAGGTTGCACTGCCCTGGGCTCCTACTGTGGTAGATGTGAAAGTACTAACACTGACAAGACAAAGGTACTGATTTTCGGAAATAAAAACTTGCCATGGGATGTATCCTGGTGGCCCTCACAACTCGGACCTACTACCCCCACTGACCACGCTGGGAACCAAGGCATCATTCTGGACAACAAGCTAACCATGACGACTCTGGTCAAGTATGTCTCCTCCTGCTCTTCATCCTCCACGTACTATGTAAGATATTCAAATGGCTACCCCAGAGCTCAAAACGCACCATCGCCCAGGCGCTCATTTCCAGCAACTGGACTACGGCAACGCTCTCTACTCAGGGATCACAGCTCACCTCCTCTAGCGACTACACACCATACAGAACGCCACAGCCAGACTCATCCTTGATCTCCCTAGACAAACCCACATCACCCCCTACCTCTGGGAACTGCACTGGCTCCCTGCACAGAAAAGATGCCAGTTGAATCTCTTGACCCATGCATTCAAGGCCCTACACAACTGGGGACCCCCTAATTGAACCCCTAACCGAACTTCCATCAGCCCACCAGACATCTCTCCTCAGCGTCCCTTTCTCTAACCCTTACCCTTGCATTCGACATAACAGATGAGTAGGTTGCTCCTTCTCCTACCTAGCGGCAAAGACATGGTACTAGCTACCCTTTCATCTGTAGACCTCCGCATCTCTTCCAGAGTTCCAAAAGTCTCTGAAGATCTGACTATTCGGCTAATGAACCGAACCCTGCTAGCACCTGGATACCCTCACGGGTGACAAGATGCGCTCTACAAATCTACTGATTGAACTATCCTGAGTGAATTCCCAAGTAATTTGTTTGCTCTCTTAACGTCCACAAGGATACTGTTATTGTTTGAAAGCCAAAGTGTTTTTAGGCCTCGGAGGACTTTCCTGGGCTGAGGGAGACTGTGAATGCTGAGTAGGCTCCAGGACAGTGGTCAGCTGTGGAGGGCTTAAGAGTTTGCAGCTTGTCTCTCTCAAGACCAGTGCTTGCCCTTGAGCCTAAACTCCTATCAAGGTTGAACCTTGGAGGTAATATCCTCAGATTAATTGAGAGTCTTCGGTGCAGTCTGTGTCTTGGGTGCAGATTTCACCGGGGCCCTGAAGACCGTTTTGCTCTGAAGTCTGTGTCTTCCGATGATATTCATTCTGGATTCCTGGGAACCTGGATGGCTCTCCTCCCTCTGTTTGAGTATGTGTCCTCAACTTCTCCAGTGCTGAATGTAGTTGATAGTTAAGGAGATCTCTGGTGCTGCATTTTCTAGTGCACCCACCCACAGTCCCTCCAATAGCAGATGCTGTTTACTTTTGAAAGCCTTTCAGGCCAAACAGATCTTTCCTTGTGGTACTTTGGTTAGCAAAGAAGACAAACTGCTGGTCTGAACACAGGAACCTGCTGCGGGAGGAGGGTGTTTGCTCCATTAAGCCCTCCCCTCATCAGTCATGCTCCTATGACCTGGCATTGAAGTCATCGTGCCTGATTCCTAAACACTAACACTGTACAGACGTACAGTGTTTGTGTTTTGATGGTGTTCCAGGCCTTGGAGTCAAGCATGTTCTTGGTTGTGTCAGTAGCGGCTGGCAGGGAACGAAAGTGGAGAGGCGGGGGGGGGGGGGGCTTTACAAAAAAAAAGAAAATATATATTTTTGCTGAGTCCGCCGCCGCCTCTCCTCTGTCGTATAGTCCCTTTTCTTTCTGGAACCAGAAAAGTCCCAGGCTCCCTCCCCTGACCAATTACAACACTGCAATGCAGCGGTGTGATGGGTCTGAGCGCCGTAGCTCCGTGCTCAGACCGGACCTCTGAGGGTTTGCATGTTTTTCACCTGGCTGTGTAATGCAGCCTGGTGAGGAACATGTAAAGTACGGAGGACTACTTGGCCGGCCCGAGGCAGCCGTCCAAACAGTCCTGCGCACTTTGGAGTGTGCAGCAACCACTCCTCCTCCCGGTTGTCGCGGGAGCCCAGCCCCGCATAACCTGCTGAAAAATAAATAAAAAGATAATAACAGAAATAACTTCTGTTATTAGCATTTGATTTTTTTTACACTGCTGCACAAGCGGTGGGGTGACACTACTCCGCCTTAGCGGAGGAGCCGCCGCTGTGTAGCCTGCTGGTCCGAGAGCTCTGAAAGTATGTACTAACCAAATGGTGGAAAATCATCTAATGTGGAATGTGAGAACCTGGCTTGGTATATGGTGCTCACTTATGTAAGTGTAGAACCCTGCACCAATCCAGGCGGCCCCTATGGTGACTTTAGTGGTCCTAGACAACCTTAGAAAGCTCTCTAAGTGGTAGCCATGGAGAGCAGCCTTCAGGCTTAGTCCAGAAGGAGTGTAAAGCAGCTTGTTTTACCAGTACTTAATCTTATGGTATAGGTTAATTGAAAAAGAATTACACAGTGTAGTTATAAAAATAGTTATTTTATTGCAGACACTCACAAACGCATTGTACTATCTCCTACCTGGAGATGTAACCACAATATACACAATACTTAGGAAATAAAGCAAGTAAGTAGCAAAAATACACAGTGGTCTCCTGGGGGAGACCAAACCATATACTAATATAGTGGAATGTGAACCACAACTCGAGTCAAGAATGGACCCAGAAGACGTAGAAGAGCTGGGGACCCAAGGTATCTAGGAACCCCACGGAGGTTGTGTGCAGAGTGGGAACACAACTGCATACTCAATGTTTGCCAATTGGTAAGTCGCTGTTGCAGTTTTAAAGAAAAAGGAACTTTCCCAGCGGACCCTGAAGACACCCCATGGAAGATGGAAGGTTGGAGAGCAACCCCCGTGGATACCCCAGTAACCAGGATACCTACACCAGGGATGTCAGGTGCATAGGTGTCAAGTGACTTTGAAATTCGCCGTAGACCACAATGGAGGACTTCAAGACAGAGGCCACTGGAGAAAAAGATGAAGGAGTCTGGTGGAACCGAACGGTGGATTCAAATTGAGAGGTACCTGCAAGCAGAGGAGACAGAGTCTATGCCACTCAGAAGTGACGAGGAGGCATGAAAGACGAATGCCCACTCATGTCGGGAATGCAGGAGAGGTTGACGGTGCCCTTTAAGTTGCAGCTGTGCAGACCAGGCTGCGCTGTATATGACCAGGAGCCAGATATGAGCTGTGCCATGTCTGATGTCTAGCGCCACGGGGTCAGTGTCCGGCAGGGGCACCAACAGGCCTTGGCAAAGGCAAGTAATGAAGTCAACGAAAATTATGTAGTGTCAGCACCAGCACCAGCAAGGGACTCACCAAGTGCAGGTGAGTCGGAGCAGGCCCCAAGCAAACAGGGATTGGATCCAAGTACGAACTGCTTGAGTAGTTTCCCAGCAAATGAAAGGCGCTCTGCTACCTGCCGTGATCATATGAGTTTTATCCACTGCCGGCTGGAACACAAGTCGCGGAAGTTCTCTCTGGTTCATTACGGGTGCCCAGCGAGATTTTAAAGTTATATCACAACAGAGAGAGAGAGGAGACGGTGAAAGATAAGAGCAATTATATAACCTTTCAGGTATGAATTGAGGATTTTAATGGTAAGAGTTTTCTGGTAAAGGTAGGTCGATAATGTAGTCTAGTTTTACATAAATCCCAACCCAATTAATAGTCATGTTTGCGGTCCTCTAGCCTTGATTTTAATTATTTATTTTGAAGGGGACAAATGGAGATATCGTGACTCTCTGTGAAGTTAATTCAAAGAACCTTCGTTTTGCTGAATAACCGGGAAATAGTAGTATTTAGATGGTGTGGAAGCCATGCCTAGGTGCTGAAGCGTGACTTTTTTTAACAGGTTGAGATGAAGCCCGCACAGTCTAAACTGGCAAGAAGCGTTAAATCGCCGGACCCAATTGGTGCTTTTTTTCAAACCGCCCACTCACTATAGTGTAGATAGCGTTTTATTCGATCCTGAGGAAGTGTCCTGATCTATAGGACAACAAAGGCATGAAACATGTCGATCACTTGAGAGCTGGACATACACTACTAGATACATCATTACTAGTTCTGTGCCCCTCTCTCTCTTTTAACTAGGCAGTTTACCACCCCCAATAAAGTTGTTTAGGACTTACTGACCTATTTTACATCCACCTACACCCCACATCTACACACTAGGCCTCTTACCCCCACTGCACCCACCGGCAAGAACAAAAGATCCCCGACAAAGAGCCCCGGTTTGGGTGCCCGTCAGGTATTGCAGCGCCAACCTGACGAGGGGCAGCCTCATATGATGAAGCATGAAACCTAGCTTGCTGTGTGAGAGCACTAGTTCCGATAAAGGAATCCCCCTTCCCTTTTCTCTGCACACACGGAGTGGTCTCGTTGGACTCACTACGCTTTGCCTTCCTCCTGGTCTTCTACCTTCCATACACAGAGGAACTTCGTACTCTCTTTGCTTACTAGTATTTTTGGGGCATGTATGCTGGACCTCGATAAACACGCCCCTCAGTACCTCCTTTTGTTGAAAAATAGCTTTTGATGTCTGACAGTGTCTTGTATTAATGAATAATAATAGCAGTAACAACAAGCCGTTGCAATGCACTAGGTCTCGCATTTGTGAGAGTTTGAGCTGTTGGCAGTGTAAATGACAATGCCTTCATTTTATGTGTTGGCTTTTAAAACATAAATAAAAGGCATAGTCATTTAAACTGCCACTAGCTCAAGTCTTGCAAATGCAAGACCTATTGCATTGCAAATGCTTGTTATTGTTTTACTGCTGCACTTATGAGCACAGTGCCGTCTGCATTTTATTAATTTATTTTCTAGCACCTTGTGGAAAGAACAATACATTTGTTGTTTTTGTAAATGATCAAGATTGACATGTCTTCTAACCTCATGGGTTGCCGTCATTGAGTTTCAACGCACCACTTGTTCTATGTTTCATGCTGCAGATACACTCCACATGCCCACAACATTCAGTCAGCAGCTAAATCTTCCTAATAGTGAAATGCCCTATCCCACCAGAGTGGGTTGGCACTCCTTAGAAGACCAGGAAGGTCTTACAAGAAGATACCCCAGCTGTAGTAAAATTCTAGTAAGCGGTAATTTCCTTTTTTAGATCACCTTTTGAAGGGTAGTTCTGACTATCTGTCTTACAATTACATATTGAAGCAAAATTGATAATTCCGTTGTCAGAAAACAAAATGAATCGTGCCAATGGTTCCACAGGCGCAGCAGGTTTTTCCCAGTGCACACTGATGCTTGCTGCAGGAGGCTGGCTCAGTAAATAGTGTCCACCTATGGTGAGGCACTGTGCACTGAGTGCTGGAAACCCTTAGTGATAATGTTTAGGTCCCTGATAACCAAATCTCTCAAGGGGTAGCTGTGGAGAGCAGCTAAGGCTTATCCAGGAGAAAAGGGGGTGCATTTACCACATAGTCGGTCACTAAGCTTTCACACAAGAAAGAACCACACAAGTGTTTATAAAAAATGTGTATTTATTAACACAACCCTAAGAACTAACTTGGTATATCTCCTACACTGGAATATCAAATACACACAAGAGATACAGGTAAGTATCATAGAAAAAACACTTAGGGCCCTGTAGGGGGGGCCAAATGATATACTGAGAAAGTGGCATGTGAGGTAAGTACCAAAACGAGACTGATACCCAAGGATGGAGCAGCCCTGGGGACGCACATAACCACCAAAGTTAAATAGCTAGGGACCTCTCGATGCCCAGGTGCAGAGTGGTTACACCGGGTCAAACACCCCTAGGATAACACTGGGAAAGTCATAGTTAATATTTTATTGTTTCTGGATCCTTCCCAAAGGGCCCAGAGGACACCAATTTGTTCATGGGAGGTTGGAGAGTCATCCCACCCATGGATACTCAGGGCATCCCAAATACCTACACCAGGGATCCCGGGTGGCAAGGTGCAAAGTGGTGTAGGAACCACCTGTTGAAGCCAATGGAGGATGTTGGAGTCCAGCGGCTGAGGAAACTAGTGGACCAGGATAGTGGAAACCAAATGTGGCATCTGGATTAAAAGTGCCTGAAAGCAGAGGGGAAAGAGTCCAAACCACCGGGAGGTGTCCAGGAGGCGCAGGAGCTTAATTCCGCCCCTTGTCAGAGGTACTTGCTGTAGCACGACAGTCTTGATAAAGCAGCTGTGGAGCCCGTGCCATGATAAAAGAGCACAGGAGCCATCCACGAGCTGTCCCACAACGGTTGAAGAATACAAGCGGGTCAGTGGCTGGCAGGACTACCAACAAGCCTTGGCAAACGCAACAGTCTGGTCAAAGGAAAAGATGCTTGGTTGCAGACCAGCACAGTCTGTAGGACTAACCCAGTAAGGGTAAGTCAGTGCCAGCCCTCAGCATGCAGGAGAGTCAACAGGAATCATTGGAGCCCCCTCGAGGACTCTCTGGTGGCGGGCACGGAGAGTCACAGAGAAGCCTCAGCAGCACACAGAAGATGGAGGCCCACGGTGCAGAAGATGCAGACAGGACGTCATTCTTGGAGCTGTGCAATACTTGAGGCTGAGGCGTCTTTAAGCTTGAAGATCTTCAGTGAGGAGAGTAACCAAGCCCTGGAAATGGCAAAAAGACATGGTGCACAGGGATGTGGTTCAATTCGATTGGAGAGGAAGTGCAGTCTTCCAAGTTGCTGGGAAGACTGGTCAGGCCTTTGGAGAGCCAATAAACCACCACCAGTGTTGCAGAGCTGGGAGGTGTCGTTGAGATAGCAGGATCAGCCAACCGGTCATTGAGGTGCCTGCAGATGCAGGAAAGTGACTCCTTCACTCCAAAGGAGAGTCCTTCTTGCTTGGATGCATGCAGAGTCCATGGTGTTTCAGAGGATGTATGGCCAAGGAATTAGAGAAAATGAAAGAGCACAGAGACGAAGTTGCAGCAGGAGGCTTCCCACCAAGAGCAGTCTTCTCTTTGGTCCATGCTCGATCCAGAAGCTGCGTTCCAGTGTCCAACAGCAGAAGAGTCTTCAGATCTTCAGAAGACAGGCAGGCGGTTCTTGAAGATGGAGTCTGGACGAATCGTAGGACCCACCCTAAGGGGAGCCCTTAAGTAACCTTTAAAGGGGGAAGTACATCGCCTGCTGCGACCCACCTATCAGGGGAGTTCAGGAACACTACTCAGCTGGCCTAGCCAGCCAGATGCTCCCAGGGGCCAAGATTTAAGATGGCGGAATCAAGTGGTCCCCTGGAGGAGCTCTGGCACCTCCCTAGGGAGGAGCTGGACAGGAGGGTGGACACTCCCCTGCCCTTTGTGTGGTTTCATACCAGAGCGGGAACCAAGAGCTCCTGAACTGGACCAAACTGGTTTATGCAAGGAGGGCACCAAATGTGCCCTTCAATGCAGTCTGGTGGTGCTCGGAAGCACCCCCACCGTACCTAATTCTAAAGGAGAGGTGGCTGCACCTGTCCTTCGGAGGAAATCCTTTGTTCAGCATCCCTGCCCAAGTTAGGCTTGTTGAAAAGTGAGGTATTAGTAGTAGCAAATATGCATCTGCCACTGGCAATATGGCTACTAACACAGTCTAGGGCTTAGAATAGGTCTCAGAAAATTATTCCAATGCTCAACCCTTGGTAGCTAGGCTGCGAGCAGGCAGGCTTAACTTCAAGCAGGCAGGCTTAACTTCAGAGACAGGTATGTAAAGCATTTAAAAACACCAATTCAGTAAATAATTAAGACACAACACACTATAAAACCCCAACACCAATTTATAAATATAGGAAATATTTTTCTCTTTAAAATGACACAAAAATGAAAAAATCAACTCTAGGTAAATGGAGATATACATTTTTATAGATTTACCACTAAATAGCACATAGAAACCTAAGCCGACTATTGGGATATCTGTTCGCCCTAGATTGGAACAAAGTCTAAGTTTCAGGCTGACCGCAATGGAGCCCTGTGCGGCTATCCCTTGTGGTAGGCCTCGGTCAAAGATTTTACCTTCTGACTTTAAAACGTTTCTGTAGCTTTTTCTCCCGAGGTCGCGCAAAGCTGGCCACCAGCCTGGATTTGGTGAGGGTTCACCGACTTGCCTTGCAATGAGCTTCTGGTCAAATCTGTGAGTCAGAACTCCAGAACTTTCCAGTGGGACAAACCATAGATCCATGCTGGCTCGCGATTAAAGGCAGGTCTTGCGGTTGGTCCCGGTCACCTTTTCTACGTTCGGACTTAGAAACATTTATGGAACTTTTTCATAAATACTAATGCAGGGTTTTAAGTTTTACGGTATGCGATGGCGCCCACAGTGTGTACGTAGAAGTTTGGAGCTGAAGAGTAGAACGGTGCAAATAGGACGAGGGGAAAACAAACCCTAAACCCCTCCAGTAGACCGAAGTCTAAAAGTAGAAACAACATAGAATGCCTATGCACACATTATGAATAAGTACTGTATCAATACAGAAAGTAATGGTAAGAGCAGCAGTATAGACATAAATGACAGAAATCCAACAAGTTTCTTTTTTCTTGGTTTAATATGATTCCGTTGCCCAGCCAACACGTGTTTCGTCCGGGT
Source organism: Triturus cristatus (assembly GCF_964204655.1). Classification (NCBI taxonomy): domain Eukaryota; kingdom Metazoa; phylum Chordata; class Amphibia; order Caudata; family Salamandridae; genus Triturus; species Triturus cristatus. The sequence continues at coordinate 58,707,108 of NC_140590.1, forward strand.
GTAAGACCCACGACTTCTTCAGGGCATCAGGCGAAACGTGAACAAGTAAAGGATCTCTCCGCCGGTTATAATTCCGTCCCGGCTGCGCGGGAAAAATGCAAAGGTCACTACTTGGAATAATTATACAGGGGTGAGTAACCCAAGTGAGTCAGGACCTGGAAGACGAGTACGTCAGGAAGTGTAGTTGGTGTCCGGTTCGTATGCAGGTTTATGGAACTTTTTCATGTTGGATCCCTCGATGCTCTACACTAGGCCGGATTCGGTGAGTGTTCACTGGCTTGGATTTCGACCAGTGTCCGGTCAAACTTTGGAAGTCGGACCTCCGTAGCTTTTAAGTGGGATGAACCTGGAGGGCAGGCTGGCTCGTGGTTGGGGGTCGCTGGCTTGGCTGGACAGGTTGAGTCGGTTCACTTATAGACCTTTTTTCCAAAGTTCTCTAAAATTCTCCAAACTTCTGGAACTTATTCCTGAAGTTCCTTTGAGAGTCCCAAAGTGTGCAAAACTTACTCAAAGGGTCTGGAAGCTCCAAGATGCTCCTTGAAAGTTTGGGACTTCAATTACCACAATCTACTTGGACAAAAACCTTGCAAATCCCCTTGAGTCACTGTAGGCTGGGGATTCATGATGGTGATGGTCCAGGTGAGCTCTGTTAACCTGTAATTTGCAAGGAGTCCACTATTTAGTCCTTTTGAAGCAGGTTTGATCCACTGGGCTGTAGTTCCAGATTGTGCAGCAGATGCATTCAGTCTGAGTGCAGGGCCTGGTTGTGGCAAATCAAACTTCCAGCTTGGACCCTTCTTCTGTAGTTTAAAGCAGCAGATCTGAGAGGCACTGCCCATCTCAGATACTTATTCAGTGTTCTCTGGCGTCAAACAGGAGGGCAATCCTGTCCAATGAGGCGCAGGGCAACGCCCAAGATCCTGACCATTTCTACCAAAATGTGGCACAATGGTCTCCCAGAAAGCACTATTTCTCCAAAATTCAATATTGCTGAAGTCTCAGCAAAGAGGCAACAGCTTGATAAACCAACCTCCAGAATGGTTCATCGCCACAGTCTCCCTCCCCCTGGCATCTGCACAGTCCTTACTTAAGCATGCCATCTGACTGAGTTCAAAGGGGGTGGGCATAGATTGACCTGGCTTTCTCTGCCTGTCCCCCAGGGCCTTTGAAGCTCGTGGTTTATAACCACTCCACCTTACTCTGGCATTCCGGAGCAGCAGAACCCTCTCCTCCCAGAATGGCTCTTCACTCCAGGTGCCACCTATAACTTTATCAAGGCAGCCTAGCTAATCCACTTAACTCTGACCAATCAGGGCAGATTTCCTGAGGGCTGAAGTTTGGCTTACAGACAAGAAAGCCTTATAACTTCTTGTCTTTACATTTTAGAATACATTCAACAACAGAATATTGTTGTATTTATCAATACCATTCTCATGAGTCTTTGAATTATAATTTCTGCGAAGCCTAGCATTAGTTACAAATTAATAACTGAATACTTCGTTAACCTATGTGGCTGGGGATCTGCAATGGGGAAAATGAACTGGGCAATTTTCCAACACCAGGGTTTATAAAACATCTTTTATAAGGACCATGCCTACATCAACTGGACCCCACAACACTGGAACACCTAGGGGTCAAAATATAGCAGATTCTCACTCCATAGTGTTCCTAGAACAAAAGTCAATTTTGGGAAGCACTTTACTACAATGGGGGAAGTGAAATGTGCAATTCCATTAACCCCAGGGCATATAAATCTATTATATAAGCGTCTTCCTTATAAGTAACTAATCCCCCACTCATGGGACACTTAAGAGAGTCTCTGGGGCTATTGAATATGCCAAAATCTTGTAGTTTATTAATTTGTAAGTCCCCCAAACACTAAAGTCGAGTTAGGACACAATTTACATTTTAAATGCGGTCCTGCAAAACAGGGCTGCTTTTAAACTTACCTCAGGCCTCATCAGTGCACACACGCAAGTGCAGAAAGGGCTCCTGGACTCTAAACTGCCATGCCCTGTTATATATTAGGAATATAAAGGTAGATTTAATCCCCCTGCACAATTATGTACTAGGACCTTATAGGGGAGGTCATGCCAATCATAGGGGTACACTAACCTATAGTATAACCTAGTGTATGGAGGTGTTTTCACTGCATTCTAAGTGTGTTTTCACCATAGCACTGACTTGGCCTGGTTAGGCAGAGTCCAGGGATAGTCAGAGTCCGTTACCACCAGTACCAGTCAGCAAAAAATGGGGATGGTGAGGACACAAGCATGACTTTGAAACAAGGTTCATCGGCAGGGGGGCAGAACAGTGTCTGGGGTATGCAGGAGTGTGGGCAAAGTAATAAGACATCTATCTCCTCCTGAGCTCGTCAGAGTTCCATAATCATACCTTTAAGGGTTTTTTTGAATCTGTCAACTAACCTGTTACCCTGTGGATGGTAAGGTGTGGTAAATTTGTAATTCTTCCCACATTCCTTCCAGATGGCCTTCAGCTAGCCAGACAAGAAGTTTGCATCTTGGTCTGACACCACCTCCTTAGGAGAACCCACTCTGGAAAAAATTCCAAAGAGGGCCTTGGCCACTGCAGAAGGTGTAGTGGTTCTAAGGGGAATAGCTTCTGGGTATCTGGTGGCATGGTCTACCACCACTAGGAAATAACTGTTCCCAGAGACTGTAGGAGGGTCTAGGGGCCCAGCAATGTAATTCCCTTCCCTCTCAAAGGGAACCCCAACCACTGTTAGTGGGATTCAAGGGACCTTTGTAGTGCCATCTGACTTACCATGGGCTTGGTAGGTGACACAGGAGTGACAAAACTCCTTGGTATCTTCAGACATGTGGGGCCAGTGAAAGTGCGTGACAAGCCTGTTCCAAGTCTTGCTTTGCCCAAGGTGCCTTGCAAGGGGTATGTCATGTGCGAGGGTTAAGAGGAACTCCCTAAACGTCTGAGGAACAACCAACCTCATGGTAGCACCACGCATGGGGTCCTTAGCCTCTAAATAATGGAGTCCAACCTCCCAATAGCCATTGTGTGTCCCACTGACATCCCCTGCCTCTGCAGCAGCTTGCTGTCTGAGGTTCTCAGGAGAAGGGCAGGCTTTCTCCTCCAGGCTTAATTCCTCCCTGGAGGCCCCCCCCTGCTCCCAGTAGCTCTGCCGTGTCAAGCCCAAGCTCCTCTGGGGTAGTCTACTCACAAGGGGCAAGATCATCTGCCTGAGAAGACTGATTCTTACATGAAGTCTAGAGGGAGGATTATTGGTTACCCTTCCTACCTCTCTTGCTGGTAGCAGTCTGGGCCAGTATTTCAGGCTCCACTGCTTCCTGATTTCCCTGTATTTTGACTTGTGCTCTAGTTGCCGGAAAAACACTTTCAGGTAGTCAAAGTATGGCTGCATGAGTCCATAACTCCACTTCAGCCCATTCTGATTTCTCTAGTTCATTACCCATAAGACACTCTACAGAAATGTTAGATGATACCAAAACCTTTTTTAGGGCCCGTAACCCCTCCCCATCTGAGACTGACCACTGCCATTGGGTGGCTATTAGTTATATTGTCTGCAGTGGTTACTTGGTAAGTGTGCCCAAGTAAGAATTGCTCAGGTGATGCCAGTTTTTCAGTCACCATAGTGACACTGGCCCTGTAAGCTTCTCCGGGCCGGACTGGCTACCTGGCGTTTTTGTGTGCTGCCAAGCTGGAGGCTGATTTCGTTGATGGGGACCTGCGTGTGCTTAAAAGCATTCATTTTGTTCTGTTTATTTAGAAGCACACGCAGGTCCCCATCAACAAAATCAGCCCCCACCACAGTGAAATCAGCCCCCAGCTTGGCAGCACACCAAAACGCCCGGTAGCCAGTCCGGCCCTGAAGCTTCTGCTTCAATACCATTGATGGGAGGAAATTGTCTTTATTTCCTCATATTAGAAGACCACTCAGCCAAAGTGGCAAGGTCAGTGCCACCCTCTGATATCGGGACAGCCTCAGTGACTTCTCTGAGTAGGCCAGTACCCAATGTGAACCCAGCTACACCCTGTTGGGTTTTACTGCTACTAGTGCTACTGGTAGGGGCACTAGGGGAAGTAGTAGCAGTTTTGATGCTTTTCTTAGGATAACTGGGACCGGATGTCTTTTTGCCTTTTTGTTTCCAAACAAAGCCCCAAGGAGGTTTATTATTAGAAGCAGAGGAGAATTTGGACCCACCCCCAGAGGAAGAAGTTTGTGGACCTGAAGAAGACTCTTTCTTGGTATCTTTAGGTTTTTCCCCATCTTTCTCTTGGACTTAGATTTATATTTCTTTTTCTGGTCACCCCACCATGAGACTTATTGCTCACCCTGGTGTGAGCCCATTTGTCTGCCTTCTTTCCCAATTCTTGGGGAGAGGTCAGATCAGAGTCCACTAGGTATTGGAGCAGTTTCTCCGTCACACAGTTATTAAGGATGTGCTCTCTCATGATCAAATCATACACACAATTATACAAATGTACATTATTACCATGTAACCAGCCTTCCAAGAGCCTTAACTCCACAGTCAATAAAATCAACTCAGTCTTGTGAAGAGGTTTTCTGAGTATCTCTGAACTTTAATCCTATATTCTTCACAATTAAGTCCCAACCCTTCAATAAGTGTCTCTTTCAAAATCTGATAGTTGTCTGCATCCTCTTCTCTAACTGCCAAGAGTTTGTCAATACCTTTGCTAAGGAGAACCACAGGATCACTGCCCACCGCTTCTGGAGGAACTTCTGGACTTTGCAGGCCCTCTCCATAGCAGTAATCCACTTGTGGATGCCAACCCAAGTTTTGTAAAGGGGCACTATCCTGCTAAGATTCCTAGAATCAAAGTGTTCCTCCCTGACTCTGGACTCTTCATTGCAGCCATCATTGGGGAGGAGGGGGTGGGTCTAACCCCAGGTTTTTTCTACTCTTCTCCACTTCCAAGGGCCAACTGCTCCCTCTTCAACTTGAGTTTGGCCTGTCTTGAGTTGTCTAATCCCACACAGGGTCCTTAGTTCCTGGAACATAGGGGCTCTGTACCGAGTTACCTGAGTCTGACTAGGCTCCCAATTAGACGACATGGTACTAGTGTAGTGTACCCTACTCTGGTAATCAAAACTTCCCAACAGGTTGGAGAAATTGCTATGCTAGACCCTTGACTCCTATCCGAAAAGTTTAGCAAAAGTCTTACCTATCAAATGTGTATTTACCAAAGGTGGTAGTGGTTTCTTATGGAAACCTTACTTATGACTAAGTGGTAAAGCAATGCAAGTCTTTATCTTAACCGCTGCACCACCAATGTAGGAGGCTGGCTTAGTATATAGTGTCAACCTATGGTGAGGCACTGTGCACTGAGTCCAGGAAACCCTCAGCGATAGTGTTTAACCAATGCTCTCAAAGGGTAACTGTGGAGAGCAGCTAAGGCTTATCCAGGAGGGTGTAAAGCGGGTGAATTTACCACACAGTCAGTCAGTAAACTTTCACACAAGAAAGAACCAAACAAGTGCTTATAAAAATACTTTAGTATATATTGATTGATTGATTGATGTACTTTTAGAGCGCAGCTATCACCCTACGGGCATCTTGGCGCTTGCATTGGGAACCCGTCCTGGTTTTTCCCTGTAAGATAACCCGTACTGGGCATCCCCAAGGTGAAAGCCAGGCATCCCGCCGCGGGGGGCCGTTGTGGAGATTAAGCAGGCTTGTTGCCCAGAGCTGCATAGTGTGAACTCGTGCTTAGAGTGGGCACCAAAGCGAGAATTATCGAGTCCGTGGACAATTGGGCTCTGGACCCTGCCGCGTCGGGAATCGAACCCAGGTCCCGGGTCTGATCTCTGCTTCAGGGTATGCCTCCTCTAACCAGTGAGCTACACTTCTCCACCACATAACACTAAGAACTAACTTGGTATATCTCCTACCCGAGATATCAAATACACACAACAGATACTTTAAAAACAGGTAAGTAGCATATAAAAACACAGAGGCCCTATGGGGGGGGCAAATCATATACTAAGAATGTGGTATGTGAGGTAAGTACAAAAAGGAGACTGATAACCAAGAATGGAGAAGCCTTGGGGAAGCACGGAACGACCAAATGTAAGTAGCCAGGGACGCCTAGGCACCGGGTGCATAGTGGTTACACCGGGTCAAACGTCAATAGGATAACACAGGAAAAGTCGTGGTTGGTATTTGGTATTTTATTGTTTCAGGACAGTTCCCAAAGGACCCGGAGGACACCAATTAGATCGAGGGAGGTTGGAGAGCCATGCCACCTGTGGATACCGAGGGAGCCAGGATCCCTACACCAGGGAGCACGGGTCCATAGGTGTGAATTGGTGTCAGAACTGCCTGTTGAAGCCAATTAAGGATCTTGGAAGTCCAGTGGCTACAGCGACTCGTGGACCAGGACGGTGGAACCCAAATGTGGATTCTGAACAGGTAGTACCTGAAAGGAGAGGGGGCAGCGTCCAAACCAGTAGGAGGTTTTTAGGAGGCGCAGGTGCACAATGTCTCCCCTTGTCAGAGGTATTTGCTGTAGCATGATGGTCTTTATGAAACAGCTGTGTCCCACGACGGTTGAAGAATGCAGGAGGGTCAGTGGCCGGCAGGACCACCAACAAGCTTTGGCAACTGCAACAGTCTGGTCAAAGGAAAATATGCTTGGTTGCAGACCAGCAAGGTCTGTGGGTCTAACCCAACAAGGGTATGGGACTAACCCAACAAGGGTAAGTCAGGGGCAGCACTCAGCACACAGGAGAGCCAGCAGGAATCATTGGAACCCCCTCGAAGACCCTCTGGCGGCAGGCA